>NW_026775544.1:10600000-11200000 GCF_031216515.1 Neocloeon triangulifer | reverse complement strand
TGCTTCAAAACAAAGCAGAAAATCTATTTAACCTTCAGATATATTACTGAATCTTCTCTCAATTTTAGGTGAAGGTGGGTTGCTGGTGGGTTGGATATTCAAAATAATAAATACACTGATACTAAATAATTGTAGGAAAAAGAACAAAATCCAAAGAATGGAATTCTATAAGTTTCTGCTTTTTGGCACTGAATTCGTAAAAAAATCTTTGGTTTTATAAGCAATTTTACAACAACAACAAAAATTCACAATCAGAGCGCAAAGCCCGAGTTACACACTTGAGTGGGGAATAACAAGCCAGAGGGAAAACAACGGGCGAATGATTTTTTCAACATGCGTGCTTCGGTGTTTTTGGAAGGGTTGAAAAAAGTGATTGACGGCGCCGAGAGTTTGGAAAAAAACGAATCGCTCTCGCTGAAGAGTCAATTAGCCGCACTCGGATATTTTCTGCAATCGGCGAACCAAAAAGAGGGGGCTTGGGGCTGACTAGCTGCACACGACCAGCACCGCGGCCACCCACAGCACCAGGCTCGCCCGCCAAAACGGGCCGCTCACCACCAACGCTGACCCTGTCCGGTTTGGCGACGTCACTGCGGAAAAGCAAATTTATATTAATTCATCTTTCATCTATCCAATTAATATATAAATTTGTGTTCATTTAATTTCTTAGATTCTGAAATTTAATTTAAGACCACAACTTCCAACGATTTGTGTAAATTATTTTTAAACTTCATTCATTGTTGATTCTTGAATATGCTTTTTACCGTTTTTTTTTTTTATAAAATTATCCTTGCTTAAAAATTGCTAAAAAGTATGTGAAATTTCATTGATAAATACTGTGTATTTTTTTTATTCCTGCTATTTTGATTTTGAATATTTATTTTCAATAACTTATTTATTTAATAAATTTAGTTATAGTTTGAAAAAATAATTTGCTGACCTCTTTCCGGTTTGGGTTCGACGGCAGCGGCGCTGCTGACAGGTCCATCCCTGGAGAAGGGCGGCGCGTCAATGCGCGACCTGACGACGACCTTGGCCGTTTCTGCGTAGACGCCGAGGATGGTGGCGTCGCAGCGGACGACGACGCGGCTCTGCGCGTTGAAGTGGAACGGCCGCAGCTTGAGCGCCAGGCCCGCCTGCGCCGCCTCCGTCCCATCCGTCGTCACCCGCGACCGCACCTCCTCCGCCCCCACCTGCGAAACAATTTCAATGCAATTTTGAGATCAACTTCATTTATAAAATTGTAGCAATAATTTTTAATTTGTATATTTAACAAAAAAAAAAAATTCCCATCGCAACAATGGCAAGATAACCTCGAAATGCACAAATTTTAGCCATTTTAAACTTCAAAACAAGAGTAAAATAATGAAAATAAGAGCAATTTGGCAATTCCATATTTCACGCAAAAAGGATTTTAGTAAAAAATTAAACATTCTCTGAAAATTCAAGTTTGATATGTTATATATTTATTTTATTTTCAAATTAAATAAAAAAAATCAGACCGTTTCATTTGGTAATTTGAATTAATTGGTAAGAATATTCTAATGTACCAGATTAATTAATCAAGATTAATCCTTCTTACTCCAGAACAAGGTCACTCTTTGCGTTTAAAGCTTCTTGTCTAATTACTAAGCTTTGCAATTGTTTGAATTTTGAATGCAAATGAACCGCTAATTACTTTCTGGTTTGCTTTGTTCAGAAAGAAGCAAGAATATATGCTTGAACATACAGAAAGCGATGGATTTGCAACGGCCCGAGGACAAAAATTCTCAATTAGCCTAATTAAAAGTTAATCCTGCAAAACAAAAGTGCTCCTCAAAGGATCACCGAGCCGATCCTCTTCCGCGGCTTATTAAAAGTTTTTGATCCTTTTCGGCGCGTGACGTCACAAATTATTATTTCGCGGCTTGTTAAATAATTAACGATGGCAGCAGGATTAAAAAAAAATGCTGCTCCGAAGGGGGTGAATTATTCACAAGCAGGTGAGCGGCACTTAGGAATGCAAATTGAATCTGAAAAATGGAGCAGCCGGTAAAAGACACTCGGAGCAAAATTTGCATGCGCCGGTGAAGAAAAAGAGCAAAATCTCTTGCGCGACTTTTGGAATTTGGGACCTTTTATGTGTTATCGCTTCCATAACCCCTGTTTTATTGGTAATAGCCGACATTTTGATTAAAGAAGTTTCACTATAAAAAAAAAGTATTAAAAATACCACTTTGACATGGATAATTTTATTTAAAAATCAATTTAATTTTATTTAAATTTTGCTAGGTAATTGAAAATTAAAGTCGTCCGATTTTTGATCAGGAGTAATTTATTCACATAATTATCCTCAATCTATAAACAAGGAACAAATGAAACAGCCATAAAAGAAACAAATCGTTTCTTCTCTCCTTCAAGACTGCTTCAAGATTTGTGTTAAATTATTCATTTGAATGGAAGTGAGCAACAGTTTCTGTCTTGTATTACCATAAGACCACCAAGGCCTTCAGTTGTAGAAGAGAATTTTTGTTCTTTTTTATGAGTTCGTATGAAATTTTCTTTTGTTCCTCAAAGAGGCTTTTGCTAATCAACTCGGACGAGCGAACAACAAAGAAAGGAATGAAAAGATGAAAGGCAATTTTGATTCGTTGCAGTTAATTTGGCCCTTTACTTAATGAAAGGGATTCCAGTTTTTTTTTTTTTTTTTTTTTTTGCAAAACACACTTCTGGTAGGTTGAAATTTTCACATGTAAGTCTTGAGGAGCAAAAAAGTTTCCATTTATCTGAAATAACATTCAACAAAGGAGTGAATTTTGTCGCTAGAAATAAATTTTGTCCGCCCACAATCAAATATCGTGTGGAGCTGCAATGTGGAGGAAACAAGAAACTGCTGGTACTCCAAGTTTGTTTATTTTCTCGCATGCTGGCTGCGTTTGCCCTCCGACTGCTGCTCCAGACGCAACTCCCAAACTTTGCGGAAAGTGGGAATTTTACTTTGAAATTCAAACCGAGCTTTGATGCCGCGGAAATTTGAAACTTGGCATATTTGCAACAGGAATTCATTGAATCGATGGAGGAATCCGCATTTACAATAATTAAAGCGATTGTTTTAATTAGAATAATGTAATGTAAGGAAAAAGCTTAATATTTAGTTTTATACATTTTTGATCGATATCTTTTATCAAATTATTTAAATTTATTTATATAAATAAAACAATATGTCAAACATATTTTTTTAAATAATGGAATCAATTTCTTTAAAAATATTGACATTCTTTTTATTTTTTATTCTATTTTTTTAATATATTAAGTCACGTCACGTCATGTCTTTGATAGCTGAAAATACTAATAAATTAGTCCCACAAAATTTGTTTGTATTTTTTGAGCAAACCAGATTAGGCCGCTGCGGTGTTTTGTGACTTTTGTTTTGCACGTCACGTGGCTTCACCCTTCCCATCGCCGGCTGGCTTTGCACGTTTGCGGCTCTTGATTTTAATTCCATTGCACGAAATTTTGGGGACACGTGCGTGAGAAACGGAGACGACGTGTGTGAGCGAAAAACTTTATTATATTTCCAGCAAAACTTTTGGCTGCAATTTCCGTGCGTCACTTTTTGGCCCACTTTTGCTCTCGAATTATTCCGCTCATCTCACTTGCAAATCTAATTCATTTACCAAAGAATCGTCTCCGAGTCAGGAAAACCATAAATTTAACTGAGTGAATTAGTTAATTAGTTTGGGAGGAACCTAAAATTGTCTTTTTTAAATGCCAATTTTGATCATTAATTCTGAATTATTAATATTAATTGAATCAAAACCATGGAAAATTTAAAAATCAAAAAGTTAAATCTTGTGAAAATTAATTCTCATGCACTGGAATCTGGAATCAAGCTTTTTCGCCATGCCCATGAACACGCCGTGAATTTCAACAAGGAGTTAACTAAACCGTTTTGTTAAGTCTTGAGGTGCACGTGTGAAGTTCCAGGGACTAAAATATCGCCGACTTTGAGGGATGTGCGAGGGGATAATGACGCTAAGTAAGCACCCCCGCGCGTTCAGAGGTTTCCTTTCTTGGCTCCACTTTGAGCGAGAAACGAGAAGACAGCGAGGATAAACAAAGCGACTCGGCGCAATAACAAATGGCTCGGCCGCAACGCCCGAGTGCCAATTTGCCTCTCCAAAAGTCTTCCAAATGAAAACGTCAGACAATCCAACCAACGACGTTTATCTTTTTCATCTTTTCCTCTCAATTTCAATGATATTAATTATTTTCTGATTTTCCTTTCATTTCCTCACAAAATGGTTTGTAATTAATTTAACTAAAAAATTGTTTTATTTAATTGTTATAAAAAACTTTAAAATTTGGACTCCTAATTGGATCTGCATCAAAAAGTAACCCTGATTGTTACAAGGAGAGAGACGGGATTAAATTTATGAGAGGCACAAACACTGTTGGGGAGGCAAAACAGCTGGATGCGGTCACCGGCCCTCCCTCCACCCTCTCCGTCTCAAACGTCAACCCTTTACTTAAACCAATACACACACATGCTCTGAAAAGCAGAAGCACTCTCTCTAAATTTTCTCCAAACCACAAAAGTTTAAATTGAATAGAAACACTCGAGGGGGCTTTCATGGAAAATTGAAACCGGGCGAACCTCGTTGCCTGCTCGTTGCAAAGAAAAAATGAAAAAATAAAGGACAACTGACCCCAAAGGTGACCTGCGGTCTGCTGGTACTTGAAAACCTAGGGTTTTGTCGTGTCCGAACTAAAAACTAAGTGGGAGGAATTCATACAAAATTAAAAATTAAATTGGGAAAATTTAATTTTAATAAGACAAAAATTGCAGAAATTATTTAAGCAAAGGAGTCAGTCAACAGCTTCATACTGTGACTGTGCCAGAAATTTCCAGGGCAATGAACCTAAAGATTTTCCTGGCAAAATAACAGTAATCTGCCGCACTACTGGTTCCTCCCACTTAGTTTTTTGTTGGGACACGACAAAACCCTAGGTTTTTAACGTACCCGCAGACCACAGGTCGCCTTTGGGGTCAGTTGTCCTTTATTTTTTCTTTGCAACGAGGTTCGCCCAGTTTCAATTTTCTACAAAAGTTTAATTTGGATTTTCAATAAGATATTTTTTCTAAATTCATTTTTAAAATAAAAATACAGCTAAATAAAAACTCGAATTCATCAGGATTTGGAGAAAACCTCAATTAATTAATTGATTCATCACACTGATAGTGATAGCAATTCCTAATTCAAATAATACAGTGCGAGGAGAAGTCAACAAGTTTTCTTGGCCAAGTTGACGCGAAACTTGCAAATGAGGGCTGCTGGGGTGCGACCAGACTTCAGTTAATTCATTTCAGGCGAAAAAGAAAACGGTCAAGAGGCGAGGAGAAAACTTTTGCTCGCGCGAGTGGAATACTTTGGCGGACCCTTTCATAATTCTCAGTCAGCTCGGAGGGCGGAATCTTCGCGAGTTTTTCACCAACAATTTTGCGAATTTGATTCGGTTGCAAGGAAAATAAAGAGATGGAAATTGGATGTGTCGGTCGCGGTAGCAAACAAATGAGAGCAATTGCGGCACGTCCGATATTACACGGACTGATAAGCGCAACACAAGCCAAGCTTTTCCTACCAAATCGCTTTTCCGGCCAAACGCAATTTGTTCCAAGAAATTGACGTCAAAACGTGATCGTTGCCGAGGAGATTTCCTGAAAAAATTTTCTTCAGATAAAATAATAAAATGTTCAAAAATAAAACAAGATGAAAATTGTTTTCATTGAAAAAAAATTTACCTCCACTGAAAATTCGCGGAAAACAAATTGCGATGTCATCGCAGCGATGAAAATATCTCTGCAAAAAATGTTTTGTCTTTGAATCTGGAATTCCGCCCTAAGCCCGAAAATCCATCTAGCTCGCTCTGATATTTGCTCAGAGGATTGGCATCTTTGGAAAATAAACGCGCCTTTTTACAAGTCTTTTGAAGTGGATTATGTCTGTTTTAGTTTGTTTTACTCAGCACTTTTGAATAAATAAACTAAAAAAAGAAAACAGCGCATCAAAATTCCGGGCCATCTCCCTGCCGGCGTTAGGAAAAAACGGAAAAAACCTCACGCAGGACCAAGAAATGTTTGGCCAAATAATTTGGGAAAATTAATTAAAGAATAATTAGCGTCGTCAACATTTGTTGTGTGGTGATTTCTCAATGTGGAAATGCCGCTTGGTGCAGTAAATTAGTTGCATGTTTGTTGGGGGCTGTCGGGGGAGTGAATTGCGTCGCAGCCGGCGCGGCCAAAACGCGGCTGATTGCGAATTCGCCAAACTCAGCGCGAAATGCGGAACAGGCAAACAAATTTATCGCCGCAAGTTTCGCGCAAAACAAATACAGAATTTGCTCGGCCGCTCGGAAAATAAACTTTGAGCCTTGAAACGAGCAATTTTATTCCTCGGCCAAACAAACAAAACGCGGAGGGCAAAAAACTGATAAATATTGATTGTGGTTGCAAAAAAATATATTTTAGAAATAAATCATGTAGTCTTGAATTTTATTTGAACAATGTATTTGAGTGTCGCGTAGAATGGAATTAGACGAAGAAGTCGCTTTTTGCAATCTGCACTTTTAATTCTTGTTTGCATTGTGGAAAAGAGTATAAGGATTTGGAATTCCATGGCAGCTGCTGCGAGGATTATTCAATTAAGTTTCCTTTTCTCGAATGTCAAACTCGATCTGCATCAAAAACGAACTCTGAATAAAATGCAGACATTTGCAATCAGAGAAGCTCGGATTGCAGTCTTTTATATTTTCTTCTATTTCATTTTGCTTTTTCCATTATATTTTGTGCTGCAATTCTTGCAAAAAGAGATTTTGAATTAAAAAACTTAAAAGCCTATAGGAACAAAAAAGCGATAGTTAATATTTCACAATCAATTTTTTGTTACACAAATTATTAAACATGAAGCATAGCGTTGCACAAAAGGGTAGTTTTAGTTTGAATGGCCGTCGAAAAGATCGGCCGTGCTCGCAGTTGAATTATTAATTAAAATTTGCGGCGGAAATAGTTGGTTCTTTTAGGGTCACGAGGTCAAACGCGAGCCCAGGTGGCGGAAAAAGTTGCATCCGCGCGAAGTTTCGCAATTAATCGCCGCGAGCGGAATTCGTTTGACAATCGAGCGGTGGAAAGAACGTTTTGACTTTTGCCTCCTCGGAGCTTATCGACGAGCAAAGCAACGCGTGTCGCCTCGAATTGCAGTGGCAGGCGTAATTAGAGCGGGGTTAACCTCAATCAGCGGCAACAAAACACAAACAGAGTCGCCGAGTTTTAATTAAGGACCTTTGCTGGCAACAAAAGTTTCTCATTCGCAGGCCAAGAGTGCACTCGGAGAAATATTTTTTCTTCTTCAAAAACTAAATTAAGAAAACTTTCGGCGCTGCTTTTAACCAACAAACTTTTCTGGGAAGAATAAACCACAAAAGGATAAAATGGTTTTCTGAGCCTTGAAAATTAATCTAAAGAAAGAAATTTTGGAATATTTTCATCCAGAAGTGTTCCTATTTTTCTATTTGAATATAATGAAAGAGTTTTTTTTTTTAATAAACTGATGAAATCAAATTGAAATTAAATACTGCTAATAATGGAGATTTCTCATTATGAAACTTTTGGAATACAAAACGCTTTTGAATAAACAATTTGGAAGCTATTTACGCGTCTGCTTGACAAACGGAGTCAACTTTTACCAAACTTGACGTGCAAAGTCGCGAATTTGCACCCAGAGAAGGAGTTAACGGTTTTAATGAGCAAGCAAGATTCTGAACTTGACGCAAACAAACAGAATTTCAGAGTCGCCTTTTTGAAATTTCTTGCTGAGCTTCATTTGCACGAAAATATTTGCGCGCGCAGAAAGTAAATAAAAAGTTTTCTAAAAAAAAATTCAATTTCAGCAAAGAAGAAAATATTTATTTTATCGCAAAAATCAACAGCGGGGATTTAAAATTAGCGTCGTGTTTTTCCTTAATTAAAACAAGGCTGTCGTAAAACGAGATTTGCTGATCATAACCGCGGTGCTAAAAGACAGAAAATGCAGCGAAATTTCAATTTGCGTCGCTTTATTGCCCGGGGGCGGCCGAGCGGCCCTTTATTGTGGCGTGTAAAAGCCTATTTATGCCTTTTCTAATTGCTCGCTTTTTTGCCTCAATTTACTGCCCTGTCGCGCCTTGGCAGCGCAATTAGCACAAAACTCTTAGATGAGGCGAAATCGCGTTAAAGAAACTTTTCTCACTTTACCCTCCGGAAAGTTCAAAAGTTGTTGCGAAACTTGCTCTTCCTTTCATAAAATAAAAACAAAACCGACACGTAAAAAATTTATAAATAAAATTATCTATTTAAAATTTAGAATTAACTTGAATCATTTGAAAAAACAACTCACGGGCATGTCGTTGATGTAGAAAGTGAGGTTGGCGGCCGGTCTGGAGGGGCCGGCGCTGCAGTTAGCCCTGAGGACGTTGCCCACTTCGTAGTCAGGTCGCTCGACGGTCAGCAACGGTCTCTTCTCGGGCAGGGCTGCGGTCAAAGGCAAAATGCGAATCTGTTTTGAAATTTTGATTTTGGACTCACCGACGACCGTGATGTAGTGCGAGACGAAGGCGGTGCTGAAGGAGGGCGCGTCGGCCGAAACCTCGCAGCTGTAGTTTCCGGCCACGTTGAAGCCCACGTCCACCAGCCGCACTTTGTTCCCGTCAGACTCCTTCTCCTGCACAAATTTCAAATTATAATTAATTTCCATGAAATAAGTAAAATAAACAACTATGTCGCTAAAAAAAATAATTAATTTGTTAATTTTATCATATTTGAAAGTTTTACCCAGCAATTTAGTTTTCAATAAATACAAACTTTAGTAATAATTTTTTATCCAGAATGAAGTTTCAAACATCCATATTTTGTCAACTTTTGTTACAAAACACAAAAATTATTGAAATTTGAAACAAAATTTTTTGGTATGAAATTGTTGCAGTAAAAGTTCTGCTTGTAAATCAGCTGCTGCAATTTTTCCGCCAGAGACATCAGCAGAAAAAAAACGTGGCCGTAAATTACGCTTGAGGAATTCGCCGCGAGATAAAATTTGACGAATGGCCGTGGCGGAAAGAGAACTTTTGAGCATTGGAGAGCATTTTTGGAAAATGCAAAAATGGAAAGGGCGAGTTAATAATGCATTAGGCGCTCGCTCGCCAAAACAAAATCAATACGGCCGTCGCAATTCTGGCCACGCACCACCCTTTTCCTCGCTCCCCGTTTTTAACCAAGCATGATTTGTTTTTTCCACGTGGATTCAGCGAAATTATTGGGCGGCGAAGAGCGCAGACAAGTCACCCCTTTTTATCAGAGAGGGTGGAAAAATGAGCCTTTCCTCCGAGCGTTTTGTCGGTTTCATTTCTTTTTTCCATCTCCGGGCTCTTTGAATTTTTTTTATGCAAATAATAATTAATATTTTCCTCCTCTATTGTTGTCGTGTGACGTCAGAGGCTTCAAGATTCACTTCAAAAAATAAATAACAAATATCTTCGATATTTTTGATAATTTTATATTAACATTAAAAATGTGAAATTAATTACAGTGTCTGCTTATTTAATTTTTGAATAATTTCTAGTGGATATAAGGGAAAATGTCAAAAATTAAACAAAAATCCAAACCACTGCAATTTGCACCTTTCAATTCTTTATGAAAAAGAAGAAAAGAAACACGGTGCGGGGTCCACTTTATCTTTCATGTTGCGAATTGAAGCAGAAATGAACGGCGGCGCTTGGGGCGAAAAGAGGCAATAAATCGCGCGCTGAGTTCAGCCTTTTATTCTCGCAACAAACGATGGGACGGAAAAGGATTTTCTCGTTTCCCTCTCGTTCCATTCAAATCGCGAGATTAAACCTGGAAAAGTAAGAAAGATATGCAAACAAATCAAAGCTGCAGAGCGATGAGGTCCGTTTATTATTTACGACCTTTGCGAATTAATTCCCGTGTCTTGACATGAATTATTTCAATTATTCCATTTATTATTTTCAGTCCGAACAGACAAAAGCTTGTTAGGGTGATTAAATTTATCGCTGAACGGAAAATTACTCACGGGACGCAAAATTTCATTAGTTTTGTCATAACTTTTCCTCCCGCGCGCGTAAATCTTTGTCCTGATGCCGTCAGCTGCAATAAAATCCACTATGCCGGAAAAAACACGTGCTCTACGAGCAAGGACGCTGTTGGGAGTTGGGAATTAGTTTTGGTGCGAAAGGAACGCAAAAAGTCTACTAAAAAGTTAATATCACAGAAAAAAACAGAAATTTAAGAAACATGAAAAAAAAATTGAAAACGACATGTGTATTTAATAATCACTTCAAATTTAGAGGAAATCAAATAAAATCCAATGCAAAACTTGTTTCACGATTAATCGTATTTCTATTTCCAGCCATCAGAGCGACTTGGTGTCCATTTGGCGACAAAACAAAACCTCAATTCAATCGTCAGCGACACGATTTTATCATTCGTTGGTTGCAAATGCACTTTTATTAACTGGTTGCGGAAAATACGTGCTTTATTAGGAAATCATTTCACAGTCAATTCAAGCGTCAAATCTATCGGATTGCATTGAATTGGATTGGAAAGAAGCGCTGAAAAATAATGCATCCATTTACTTCATTGAAGGCAATATTCAATTTTATCTATTTAATCCCATTTTTTTTATATTAAAATATTCCAGAAATTAATTTTGACACTCACAGCGTGACCTTTTAGAATTAATTTTGCATGATTAAACTTCGTGTCCACCCCTTTCAGGCACGCGAAAAGTGAAGCATTTTTATTAGAATGAAGCGTGACGTTGCTCGTCCGACACATTTTTGTTCAATTAATTAAGCGAAACTAACAAGACACGTGACTGCTAATGCACTTTGGGGGTTGACGAACCGACACGGACCACACCCTTGTTTCCCGCCACTAACGAGCCGTGTTTTTTTTTTTTATTACATCAGCTTCGTCATTGAAAGAAGATGAGCGAAAATCAGAATATTCAAGATTTTATCAGGATGAATTTGGGAGAATTTGCTTGTTTGCGTCAAAAAGCACCTTTTTGTTCACATCAAAAGTGAAACGACTTTTGGCAATCTCGGCACTTAAGCTTTCTGGGATGCGCAATTACTTTGGCATCATAAAACTAGAGCAATCAACAGCGGCCCATTAATTAAGCCGCGCACTCGCGATTAAAATTTCGCATAACTTGCAGCGAGCGAGATCTTCAAACCGCGAACGATGATTTGACGAGCGCAGCTGCTTCATTTTTTAATGATTTGAAGCGAGTTTTACGACGCGAATTAATTCACAAAAGGACCGAAAATAAAAGCAGGAATTTATCAAGCGCCGAAATGTTGCCAGTTTTCAAAATTTGGAAAATAAAATTGGAGCTTGGTGTTGTTGGTGGCGAGAGAAGTGATCAAAGCCCGAGGGCGAAAAAGGGACGGGTGGGCACACATGGTGTTTAGGTCGGAAACAACGAAATGGCCCGACGACTGCGGCGGATCAAACGCAATAATAAACACACGTCAAAAGGACTTTGGTCGTCACAAAGTGTAATTGCAAGTGAAATGTCACACGAATCTGCTCCCAGAGCGGATGGTTTATTTCCAGGGAGGGTCTTTGTTGGTCTCTTCTTTTGTTCTAAACTCTTCCTCAATCAAATATTTTAGGAATTAAAAATAATTATTTAATTTATAGTTACGATGTTAAAGTGGCTGAAACCTAATTTGATCCAAATGAACAAGTTTATGCTGGTCTTTGGCAGAAAGTTTGCGAAACCTCTGCGGTGGCGCAACTCGGTTGGAACTAAATCCGCTCGCGGCGTAATCACATTATTTAAATAATTAATCAGCAAAGTGAGCGTCTAATTATCGCCCAGACGAATTTCAGCCTAATTTACCTCGTTACCCGCGGCACTTTATTTACGCTGCGGAAAAGTCAAATGAGAAGAAACTCTTGCCGAAAAACACCTTCAACTAAAAACCCAGACCCTAATTAGGAGCACCGTCATTTTATTTGGTTAAAACCCTTTCCATTGCAAAGGAAAGAGGCGATGGACGCTCTTGATGAAAGGGTTGCTTTGAGATCAAATAACAGACATTGCTGGCTAATGAAATAAAACATCGCGAAAAGGACCAACGAGTTTCAAAAGTAGATTCTCTTTTACAGACTTCCAGATTATCTGCAATCTTAAAAAATCCCTCAAATTTCTAATTTTTTCATCTTTTTAAATACAATTTTTCTGCACTTCTCTGTAGTTTCCAATTAAAAATGGAAGAATTAGAAAAAATGCAGCTGAAACATGCAATTATCAGAATCTTGATGTTCTGCGCCTTAATTGAATCAATCCACTTCCAATTAGTGACTTTGTCAGCGAGCGAGGGTGATTGATGATGCTGAGGGGTGGTTTTGGGTTCGAACTCACGTCAATGTTGAGGCCTGCGAAGGGAAAGAGCTTGGTCGAGGGGCTCTCGACGGGGGTGTGGCGGAAGAACTCGCGGGTGCCGCGGTACCACTTGACCGAGTAGAGCGGCGCCCCCTCCAGGTCGTACTCGCACACCAGCGTGACGGCGGCGCCGCGACGCACCACGCCGCTGCCCGGCCGCGTCACCAGCCGCGCCTCCTTCAGCGCCCCGCAACCCCCTGAAATCACACAAAAGCAACCAAAACACATGGTCAGTTTCAATTCATTGAGACACTTTTGGGGTTTTGTTTTTATCTGGTAAGGAGAAAAATAGATTAATAACTGTTACAATTATTGTAAAAGTAAAAAAAAAATTAAAATTTTAAAATTGAATAATTTTTTAGAATTTCCCTAATCTATTGCTCTCAAATATTTATTAATTTGAATATTTTGATTTGCTTCAGTTTTAGGATAATTAGCTAAAAAGCGATGGAAACCGTGAAAGGTAAACAAAAACTTAGTTAATTGAGATACTTCATTATTAGAGTGATTTTGCTCTTTGAAGTGTTTTTGGCCTAATTAATCCACTACTTTTGATATTGCAGCCTTTGAAAACGCCAAATTATACAAACAAGCGAAATGCAACAAAACTCGGCGCGAGTGGGTTGAGCTTTGTGGAAATGAAATTAATTTTCGAACTGAACGTGGCCTCATTTCAATAATTTTGATGTGAAAAGGCAAGGAGAACAAATTTTAATTTTGGCTGATTCAAAATGTTTGTTCAAAGGGCGAAATTTGAATTAAAAGTGGCTCGGCACGGATTTTGCAGCAGTCCATTGAAAAAACACTTTTATGCAAAAAGTAGCAGAGAGAGAAATTGTTATCTCTCTTGATGCCACTTTTCACCGCGAGTGGAGGGGGCAAAAGGGGTCAATGGGTGCTTCTGTCTGTCTGGCCTGTCTGTCAGTTGATGCTGAGAGACCACTTTGGTGTATTAAAAGTATAAAAATTTAACTAATCTGCCGGTTGGAAAGAGGACCAAATTGCAAATTAATTGATTTAGTTTGCAAGTTTCAAAGAATTTAAAAGTTAAAACGAATTTTAAATTCGCAGGTGCAAAAAAGGGCAAGGAATTGGCTTTGACGCAATCGACGGTCAAGCACCATTAATTTGCCTCTTTTTGTTTCCAGTCCTTTGCCGACCAATTTGTCTCTTTTCCGCCATATCGATTTTGTCCTTTTTCGTCTGTTTTATTTTAGGAACCGAGTTGCAAAACTCGTTGGTGGGCGCCGGGTGCGAATAATTATCAAACAACTGGTGCGGCCAATGGACCAAATTGCAACAAAATTTGCCAGACGAGTTTTGTTTTTCAGGAAAAGGAGTTAATTCCCAGACAAGTCGCTCCTCGCTCGGTTGTTAATCTTTTAAAAGGCTAAATAATTGAAAAGGACAAAGTTCGCCGAGAAAAGGTCCTGGTTTGAATGTTTCAGGAGAGCGGCCGTAAAAACTTTTTAATTCCCTCACGGAAGACGCAAATTGAGAAAAGTCGTTTTTTTCTTGTTTGCTTCATTTGGAAATCAACCCTCGTCACTCTCAAATGAGCAAACGTTGACGATACTATTTGAACAAAGTTTGCTAAATTTCAAAGTGAATTGAAAATTTTCAGGAAAATAATATACAAATTTCAAAACAGTTTAAAATTTTCACTTACAGTTTTAAATGTTGGTGAAGTTTGCGACTTCTTGATAAAAAACAATTATTTTTGAAATAATAAGTTTTGCCCTTTCTTGGATGGATTAGAAGCTGGAAAGGAATAAGAAATCACGGCCATTAATTTAGGCATGTGTTCAGAATCAATTAAAGCTGGGTTGAGTAAAAGGGTGTCTTTTCAGAACGCACAATTTCACCTTTTCTCCTTCACCTTTTTATTAAAGGCGTATTCAAATCGCGGGCATATTTCACAGCCCACCCAACGCTTCTTTCCCAAGAGGCAAAAAATCCTTAATTTCCTTAAGATTTTCATGAAAAGGGAAAAGCTTCACTTTCGCGAGCTGCAATTTACGATCACGAACTTCTCGCCCTTTCTAAATCTCAGAATTTTTTGTTAAAAGCTCGCAAAATTTATCCTCAGCGGGTGCATCGATTTTCTTGAAGAAGAAAAGCGACTTTGCGATTTTCAAAGCTTCAAAGCGAGAAAGTGTCACGGACGTGAAGATCGATTGTTTTCTACTTAAATGCAAAAATAATGAAATTCATCGCCGTTGGCACTTTGCGAAGTAATTAATGGTTGAAAAAAATGCTAATGGCCGCTTATGCCGTTCGGATTGATTTACTGCCTCGCCCACATTATTGCACTCGCTGCAGATAAACTGCCACCGACGAGTGTTTGAATTATCGCTCAACACCGCTCCACGTTGTATGTCCCGTCGCACAGTCAGGGCACGTGAATATGCTCCGAATAAAATTTATTTAATTATTTTAAAAATTTAGTTAGGATTTAACTTATGAGAGAGGAAATTCAAAAAATGAGAGGAATATGAAACTCTAACTTTTCACTACTTCTCATAAATAGAAAATTTTTATGGTAAAAACCTGATATCCAATATTTCCTCACATATTCTTTTTATATTGTGATGGAATTTCTCCTTGAACCATCGTTTTCCTCTCGATCTAATTATTTCCAGCTTTTTGTTTTTGCGCTTCTCGACTTCTGCTCTACGCAAATAATTGAATCTGATATACCAACGCGCAGTTTTTCGAAGCAACAATAAATTTCCGCCGAGGACGTGCAATATTACTTTCTGGTTCTTCGCAGCAGAAGGAAAAATCGCGCGCAATCAGATCTGGCACAGCGAAATAAACTTGTCCTTTTCCAACGCCACCGAGTCAGACTTGGAACGGGATTAAGAATGTGTTTTGCACTTTTTCATCACGGACCGATTTCATTCTTCTGAAAACAATCCCTTGTCATCTCCATACTATCCAAAGAATATGACTTGTGGTTTGTGGTTTTAATAAAAAGAAACTTTTTGAATTATATTTTATTATGCAATAATTTAAAACTCAATAATTGTCTGGGAATTTAATTTTATAAGGTTAGAGAATTTTGTCCCAATTTATTTCGAAGATAAACACAAAATCGATTTCGAATTTCAGCGGAAAACTTTTCAAGAGCCGCGAAATTTCTTGATTCCCTTTGCGGCAAAGTTTGGCCAAATAATTCGTGTTTCGCAGAAACTGCGGGTCTGGGACGAGGAATAACACGGCGGAGTTGATGAGCAGTCGGAGCTCATCAAAAATGGAAAATTCACTTTAAATCAGGCGTGGAAAAGTCGTGATCGCGGCCCAACTTTGGCGAATCTTCATGAATGCGAGAGAGACGAGGTTGAATCATGCATGGGGTGTTTAGGCCGAGCGAGTCTCTTTTGTGGGCAGATCGAGAGAGGAATTTGCATTTCCACCCCAATCCTTTTCTCACCTTCCTGCGTTTATTTCCTCGGAGAACGCAAATCGCCGATTCAAAAGCACGCAAGAATAAGCAAAAGTGCCAAACACGACCTTTTCGCCTCCCCAGACCAGAAAAGGGTTTCCTATTCTGAGCACTTCAAGATTTGATCTTTTTCATTCCAAAACTGTAATTTTCCTGCAAAACAAGTGAAATTTATTAAATAGTCTTGTTTTTTTCCAAACCTTTAATTTTATTTAATCAAATTTTATCAATAAAAATTAGGATTTACAAGTTTTTGGGACTAAAATGGCGCACCCTTGGGGGGTTGTTTTGAGGCCGGAGATAAATCCGTCGTGTCTCGACAACAAGTGCCGGCGAAGGCATTTTTCTTTGCTTCCTGCCTCGCACGCACGCCCCGCCATCATTCATTTGCATATCTCGCGCGCACCACTTAAGGGTATTGCTGAGGAGGGTGGAAGGGGTGCTCGGAAAACGATGAGCTCTAAAATTTATCTCCCCAAAACAACGTACATTCGCCCCCGACACCTTCGCGGCCCAAATTTTTATTGCCTCGCCCAATCTACCAATTCAGAAGAAAAACACGCAGCGCAAAAATGTGTTTCTTTTTCAAGATTTCCATACGAATGTGAGATTTATCAAATTCGGTCCCTGAAAAATTCTGGAAACGTATTTTCCAGCGAAAAGCCTGGATATTATTTTTGTAAATATTTCAGTCAAGCATTTTCGCGTTATAAAAAATATGATTGCTCCGGCTTATTAAATTCCTGCTTTGCAAATTCCTGCTGTAATATTTTCCATCCTGTAAAGGGAATTTCACTTTAACGAAATCAACAATCGGAGTTTCCAAGAATTGGCAATTTATCGAATTCCAATCGCAAAATTAAATTTCTTTTTATTAGTGATGTGTCAGTTAAAAAAAATTGTGAAAGTAACGAGTTCTTTAGATCGTGTTGGGACGCAATTAAAATTTAATCTGCTCGCTTCTTGGAAAAAAGAGCGGCTGGCGAAAGAAGAAGCGTCGGTGGCGGGAGAAAAAATTAAGATGCAAACGACGAGCGAGTCTCTCATCCTCGCCGCACATTAATTCATCTCGGGCCGGAAAATGAGGAAAAGCAAAAAAAAAAAACACCAAACACGCCGCGTAAAAACGCTTCCATTTCCAAGAGCTTTTTTCGCCACCGCCAAGTGAAACGCGAAACATTTATTTTGATATTTTCACCACCGACAAAAACCAACAAAACGTTTTCCTTAAATGTTGCTTGATTTCGGCACAACTTTGAAAGTTTCCATTTGATGGCTGCGATTTAATCCAAGAGCTAATTTTGAGCCTTTCAACCAGTGACAAGTTAATCTCCCATTTCTATGGAATCTGATTAGAAGATTAATAATTTAAAAATAAAAAATTAGGCCATCTCGTTAGTATTCATAATTTAAGCTTTGCAAATTCTCACAAATCAAAGTTCACTAATGCGTGACCTAATAATAAGCTTATTGGAAACGCAATAGCAGAATTAATACTTAAAGCCAATGAGGGACGACGTCAGTTGCCACCCCAACAACGTGGAACAAGGTTTTTTCAATATTTATTAGAATTTCCAAAAAATGTTTCTACCAAAATGTCAGATCCTTCCCAAAATTTACTTGAAATTAATTCAACCGAATTGAAATTCGATCACTTTAGGAATTCAGCATAGCAGGTAATTAGATTCGTGTTTGTTGACAATTCATCAGCGAATGGAGAGGCCGATGGGTCGGACGCTTCCCCCGAGGCGCCGGACATTCTCGTTAATGCAGACTGGCCGATCTGCAGTCTCGCGGGGGTTGGCGACAAACCACCCTCCGAGATTGACGTGAATTATTCAGAGCCATCAGTCCATAATTGAGGCCAAATCGTCGTGACCGAACTGAAATTCACTCGCCCTGATTTGCCAAATTTCCTGCTTCAAACTCACGTTTTGGAAACCAAATTAGAAAATTAATATTTTAAAATTCAGACTCGGTATCTTGAAAAGAGGAAAGGATGATACAAAGTTTTAATCGCTGTGAGTTTGAAAACGACGCTCGAGGCTTTTGGCAAAGTTTCCCCCATCAGCCTTTAATTGAGGGTGAAATTTTCATCCCTTGATATAAATTTGCTTTTTGCTTCGTCTGCGGCTCGTCTCTGTTCCCGAGCCATAAATCTTGCGAGTGCATCTTGGCACGCGGCTTCCGCTTTTTGCCGAATTAGGCAAAGCGAGTTTTGACTCCAGAACTCTCGCAGCTCCTTAATTTCGTCACAAAATTCAAATATTTCCAAAATAAAACCAATGATGTGTTCATTTGTTCAGAAAAAAAAATTTTTTTCTTTAAATAAGATTTTATATTATTGAAATACCCAAATTTTGCTTTTAATCTAAAAACTCTCGGTAAATTTAAATTTGAAAAGCAACGCACGCCATTTTTGTTTGACAAGAAGAGAAAAGTGATAACTGGCGATGTGATTGTAATTTAGAGTTGTTGGCGATTCGCATCAGCTGAATCGATTACATGGGGTGTTTTCACTTAACTAGGGAGCTCTGCGGGGCTGTCGCATTCCGCGGGTGGTGCGGACGCGACCAGAGAGAGCGACACTCGTATCAAATTTCACGCCAGCCACATGCAAATGAGTCAATCAATCAATAGTCGACGTTCGCCAGACCTGCAAAACCACATTGACGAGCTCAAACGTCTCACTTGCTTCACGCATTTGACATCAGATCAACAAAAAAACTCATAATTTTTTATATATAAAAATGTTTTTAATTATAAAAAGCTGAAAAAACTTTCAAGGAGGGAAATTTAATTAAAAATGAGTTATTCTAAGACATAAAATGCTATGTTTTATTCATATTTATTTCATAAAAATATTAACTTGCAGCCCTTGTAAGATAATATATTTTTTGTTGTTTCAATTGCAATGTAAATTATTTTTATTTTAAAAATTAATACGGACCTTCTATTTCATCAACTATGGTGTTTCAGCCTTGTTTTTGACATCTCGCTTTGAACGCATATTGACGAAGTTTGAGAGCAAAGTTTTGCTTTTGATGCAAATGAAACACGCGCTTTAATAAACTGTACTCTCGGAAATTGCTCGATGCCTTTTGAACCGAGCAAATTTTGAACCGAAAGCACCGAACATTATTTCGAGTCATTTTTTATTTTCATGCTAGATAAAAATCAAATCAAAAACTCGCTCCCTTTTCATTTGATGGCGCGTGTGATGAAAAATTGGCAACGTTATTTCATTATCAGCAAAACAACGCGTGCGGATTTATCGGTGGCATTAAATTTTCACACGCAGCGCAGATTTAAATCAATGTTTAGTCCCGTCAAAAGCTTGTTTATTAGATTAATCGTGTTTGCACGAATTTCAAATCACCAAAGCTATTGATTGCCGATATAATTTTCAATTGTTGAAAAGTCTGCAGTTATTTACAGAACTCGTTATGCAGATTTTAACATTTCAACTTTTAAAATCAGAATTTTCTTTCTCAAAACCTGAATAAATTCCAGGAAGAAAAGCTCGTTAAAAAACAGCCAGAAGCGTTGAGAGTTTTGGTAACGAGAAAAGATGTGCGTTGAAAGTTAAACTTGGAAAAAGTTGGAAAAACGAATGTTATGCTTTTCCGAGCTTGGAATCGACAAAAAGTGAGTTTCTTTCATTTACTCGCTTTTGCAGCCGAATATGATTTCGGCAATAGTGAATTATTATTATTTTGCTGATTGATTTTCGCAGACAAAAGACGCTTTTCCAGTTTTATTCCATGCAAACGCGGACAAAAGGGGATTTGAAAAGCAATTCGCAAAAGGCACACGTGCGCGAGGACGGTCCATTTGCGGATTCCGAAGTGGCCACTCGGCCGCCATTCTCATGCAAAGATTCCTCGCGATCGCTCTTCCCTCACTTTTCAGACTCGATCTCCATCAGAGCGATTTACGGGAAATCGTTCTGCGATTCAATGATCGCGATGCTGCACCACATTTACTTTTTCCTCCATTAGAAGAGCGTTTTTCCGCTTGAATGGAAATATGGAAATGCACAGAACACATTTATTTTCATTTTCTTTAATTCAAAACGTGAAATAAATCCAATTTTGCTTCTTCATTTTCAAGAGATTTCCAAAAACCACTTTTTAAATAATAATATTTTGAACAAAAAGATTTTATCTGTTACAAAATAACTGTGGATGGTGCGGGTGTGCATTTTCTTGGAAGGAAAATTCGCCTTTGAGGCGAGCGAAGGCATTCATCAAAAATGCTTTTAACTCGCTTTGCTTCTGGAAAACATAAATAGCCAAAGAGAAAACCGCGGTCGGTCGCCCTTTTATTTCTGCACAATGTCTCTCTTTGCGGCACCAAAGCGGCGTGCAAAGAACCAGCCAAACAATGTAATCTCTCTTTTTCCATCCAGCAAATTTCGCTTTTCAAGCAAAGTCTTTTGGATTTTGGCTAAAAGCGCGCTTGCAAGATTTATGCGCTGCATTTGCGCCCCAAATCGACCCACCAAAGTATCGTTTTTTAGTATTTTGCACGCGCGGCCACCTGAATTCATCTTCCACGCGAACAATTTGGAAACGTGTCAACCTTTTTATGCCTTTCTTTGAGCTTTCTGAAGCATCTGTTAATAAATTGCAACACCTGAGGAGAGAAAGCAAAAGGAATTTGATATGTTTTTGTTTACTCTTCACTGGCGGGCAATTAGCAAAAATTATGCAGAGAAAAGAATTCCAGGAATGTTCGTGGAAATATTTTCATAAAAGGAAAAGCATCGCCCAAGAAAACAATCTCTGCGCGCCTCTAAAGCACGAATTATTTTCTGCAGCAATTTGTTTCTTCTTCGCCCATCATGAAGAAAAGATAATTGAATTACAATTTCCTGCCTGCGGAGCGGACCAAGGGTCTTTTCCTGCCTTTGTAATTGAGAAAAATGGCCAACAGCCCCTCTGATTTTCCAGCCCACAAAAGAACGGGGAGGTAATTTGCTTTGTTCTTTACACACAAAATAATCAATTGCATTTCTTTTTACAAAAACATTAAAAATATTTAAATTTATTTCAAGTATAATAAAAGATCCAATCAAAGTTTTGTGATTTTTCAATAATAAACTGAATTTCTTTTGTTCAGATCTGGAATTTGGTGTTATTGTCTCTTGTTCTTCAAAGCCTTTTCAACTTCACGAGATCAATAATATTATGTCTTTCCCTCTCTTATTCTGATTCCAATAATCTTTTTTAGCTCCTCGATTGTGGATCAAAACTTTGCGAAACTAGGAGAGTTGGAAAAAAATGTGAGGGGGCGTTTTTGTTTTGCAGGTGTCGAGAGCAGAAGTTGGCGCAAAAATTGGCAGCGTTCAGAGCCACATCAGCATTTTCCACGCTTTGTGTGCGATGCCCGTTGGAAAGCAAATGACGATTGTTCTGTCGTGGCAGTTAGAGTGGAAAAGCGTCAGCCGGAAACCGTTCCACAAAACGGCACTAAATAATGTTGAAGGGACTGAACATGTTAAACTGAAAAATGAAATGAAGGTCTCTCAAATTTTAATTCAGTGAAATTCATTTGAGTTTTCGGAAAGAATCGCTTCAATAGGTTCTGTACTTTTAATATTTATTTTTACTTTCACGAAAGTTGCAAAATGTTCAACAATATTGAAATGGAATAGAAAGAGGATCGCGTGGCTACCGAGCGAATCCACCGGCGGGGAAAGAGCTTTTGAAAGAGAAAAGTTTTCTCGCAGACAATGCAAGAATAAAAATGACACAAGTTTACAGATCGCTACTTTTGCTGCAGTGATCAAAGCCGGCCTGGAAATGGAGAAAGAAACAAAGGAAAGGAACGCTTTGCAATCAAACAGGGGTTTTTTTACCGAGCCCATTAGCGTCAACGTGCGGCGAGTTATTCCTGCAGAAATAACAGACCAAACAAGCATCCAGCAATTGTCAACGGCGGAATACAAATGGGCAAAAACAACCCTCCCTCCCTTACCACTACGATAATAGTCTTGTTCTTTTTAGGGGTTGCCAATTCTGATCAGATAAGGGTTGGAGTTTGGAATGATCATAATGGGATTTTTTATAAAATAAAAATTATTTTTTAACTTACATTAAACTAAAACCCCAGAATAATCTTTGTAAATAACCAAAATTAATAATTTAATTTATTTAATCCTAAAAGAGCTTCAGACTTTTAATTATTTAAATATATTATTAATAATTTATTATTATTTTGATTTTAATTTAAATTTCTTTGTTTAAACTTGAATGAAATTGTCCAACTTGACCTCAAAGTCAAGGATCTTGTGTCAACTTGATTGTCCTCAGCACAGCGACCTGCCAGAGCTAAAACGTGTGTTAGGAAGAATCCTCACGATCTGGGGACAACGTAATCAGCTCTCGGTGTAAAACGTGCACAATTGGAGCGGATCTTTGGAACAAAGAAATGAAATCGGCAGAGCGAACAAAGGTTCCGTGACTGATTGACGCCTGAGCAGCGTTTGCGGCGGCAGAGTTCGCGAGGATCGGGTTTTTGCAATTCAGCTGCACCCCCGAGCCTCGTCGCGGCGGAAATTACATTTTGTATTCACGGTTTGCTCGGCGAAATTATATTTGAGCTGCAGTCGGTGTGTGCCCGCGATTAATTCCTCCTCGCGTGCGCAAAGTTTGCTCTGGCGCGTTTTGTAGCCGTCAAAAGTTGTTTCAAAGAAAACCGTAAATGAGACGCGACGGACAAAGAGGCACAACTTTTTCAACAGGTTTTTTTTTTGTCAAGCTTTTAGTTCAAAAGAAAAACGGAAAAAATAATGTTGACAAACGCTCTCAAATTTTGAGCTGACTTAAACTTCTTCCTGAAAACTTTATCACTTATTATTTTTTTCCCAAGTTGTTATTAAATTATTTAAAAAAAATTATCACGAATTTGAAGTACATAAATTTATGTATGAGTTTATGGATAGAAGGCGTTACGAGAAATGAGGGTTGTTTTGCCGTAAATGCAAATTGCAATCTTAGGTTCACTTAATTGGTAAGCAATTAGCCTTCGCCGCCCCTGCATTAAGAAGAGAAATTGAGCCATCGCGTGGAGTGAAAAGAGCCCCTCAAGTTGCTCGCCTCGGCCACAACCGTATAAATCTGGCCTCAAGATGGGCGAATTTACTTTTATATTCGTGATTAAGGGCGTCATTTGGAACACTCGGCGGTCCTAATGGGGTGCTAAATCGAAGGCTGGAAACATTAGGTGCTTCGAGGGGGGGGGGGGGCTCGCGTTAAAAATGATTGCTTTGTTTTTGGCAAAGCGTCAAACTGCATAAACAGCCCCGCAATTAATCACCTGAATTTACCCTCCGTATCAACCCCTATGGGCGGATTCGAGTCACTTTGGCTGCGACGAGGTCGTGTTTAAATGATGCACCTGTTCAACTCGCACATTTGTCACATTTCATATATCAATGAACTGAATAATTACTCCGTTCGCCAAGTTTATATTGAATTCTGAAATTAATTGAAACTTTCATTGCAAATATACACATCAAGCATCAAATCTTGAACTTTATCTGCAAAGTTTTCCTCTTGTTCTGTTTTTTATTTTCCGCAACAATAATAATAAAATCCGCTGACAACTCTGAGCGATTCCAATATCGTGGTTTGACAAGGAAGGAGTAATTTGGCCGCAACCCGAGATGACGTTCCGGGCAATTGAACTTTGCGAAATCGATGAGATGTGCGGAAAACAAGCGGCAAAGTTTGGCAAGCGTGTGTGCAAATAAAATCACCTGCGGGCGATGATCCCACGACCCTCGTTTGCAGTTCATTTCATTCAAACGTCAAGAGCGTGTGCATTTCAAGTAGGCTGGGGAGTTGTTTCCCTTCCGAGTTGGTTTTGACTCTGAAACGAATGTTTTTGGTGCGGTTCATCTAAAATTTATTCACTAAAACCGGCACGAAAATGAGCAGGAAAATCAAATCTCTAAAATATTTTTATATTTCTGTCTTTTTATTTATGCGTAGCCGAAGCGGTTTAGCGCTAACGAGGAGCCGCTTTCACAACTTGAGCTGACGAAGGGGCGACAAGAGAGTTGCAGCCAGAATGGGAAAATGCACTTTGCTGGGCGCCGGCACCACTTCAAATTCCATTTTTTAAAGCTTTCATGAGAAGAAGGAAAGGATGTTTGAAAAATACTTTTAAAAAGGACAGAAAAATTATAATTTTGCACTTTAATCCCTTGGCCGATCAATAAAATGTTTAAAACGTTGTAAATTTCATAAAAGAGGACCTTAAATATTATATAAATAGCAAAATGGCTAAAATGTATATTTCCCATAAGGTTCTTTTAATGTGTACAAATGTAAATTTTTGTTCTGTCCGTCAATAAAATTTGCTATTTTTCTCCCTCTTTCATATAATTTGAAATATTGAATTTTAAATGGAATTTATTTTGGCAAAGAATGCTTGGTGATAAATTAATAATTATTTGAAACTATAAGAGATTTTTCTTGGCGATTATATCGGTTTAAAATGGCAAAATCCACACTTTTGAAATTAATTCATTTAAAGAACAACGAGTTTGAGTGAACGCTGGATTTGTCTGTCGTTTTAATCCTCTTTCGGCTAATCTGTCTGCGGGCGCCGAAAACACGGGGCGAGATTATCAGATTTTTCGCGCCAACTCGGCCAAACAACGAAGCCGCAAAGTGAGGCTTGAAAACTTTTGCGACAAATAATAATCGCGCGTCGAGTTTGCAACTTGCTAATCTGCGCGTGCTGATTTGACTCGCAAATGAGGCGCAAAAGTGCCACTTGTAATAAAGGGATTTGCTCGCCCACCGAGAGTAAAATGCGCTCCTTATTAAAATGGCCGCAGCAGAACTCAAATGTTTGAAAGAGGCACGTCGGTGTGGATTATCTCAATGTTATCGTTTCATTTGTGATGCGAAATTGATGCGGCGCCAGATTTGCTTTTAATCATTGGCCGGCCGGTGAGATTTGCTTTGGAATTAGCATCGTATCTGCCTCGATCTTGCGTCAACAGAGCAAGCGCTGCAGGTTTTAATTTTGGACGAGGCCACTGCAGCCCCAGGGTTGTGCAGAAAAGAGGATTTTGTGTTGTAATTTTTCATAACATTATTTTCATTTCATCATGTAAAAACGAGTTTATTTTGAAAAAGAAGGAAGATTATTTTACTTTTTCTTTAAAAATGAATTAATTTCTTCTGACCTGTTTAAAAGAAGCGACTTTATTTGTAAATTTCACTGCGCCAAAGTCGATTGCGGGTAGAGAGCTGTAAAATGTGCGACTATCCGAGTGAGATCGGCTGCAATAAAAGATAATTTGGGTCAATTTAAAAGTGCGCAGAGTGTGCGGTGGAAGAACCTTCCGTCGTGAAGCCAACGAGATGAAAGTTGGAACAAATGCAGAGAGCGAGTGGTAAAATTTTATTGAGCCACACGTGCGGGCAACGCTCGACTGGCCATTATTATCGCAGTTGGTATCAAAATTGATCTCTCGTTTCGCAGACAATCGCCAGGATAAACAACTCGGGACGGATTAAAGGAGAGAAAGAGGCTCTCGCGTTTCACTCCAGCCCTTTCCAAAGCGAAACAACACGTTTCGTTTCAAAAGCAAACATCACTCTGCTCTGCCTCTCAATAACTCGCGAGTACTTCACATCCATTAGCTGAGTGCAATTTGCGCTTTCAAAGTAACAAAATCCAACACCAATTTCCAGTTTGGGTCCAGCAGCAATGATCGCTATTTCAAAACTGCTTTTGTGGCTTAAGTGTCAATTTTTAACTGGACTATGCATGAAATTTTAAAATTTAACATAAAATAATATAAAACATTCCCTTTTATTATTTTTATTAATATATTTTACTAATTATTTTCATACACAAAATATCTCTTAAATTTGGGTAAATTTCAGTAAAAAATTAATCCAAAAATGTTATTTTAATAGAAATCTGAGCGCCGAATCGATACCCCTACGCAAAACGAGGTGAAATTTGACGCTGCCATAACATCACAGGCCCAATAATCGCGCTTTAATCCCGTCGGTGCGTGTCCCTAATTGGAGTGCGAACAGAGAATTAAATTCCAGCCGGATATTCTAATGAGCGACGCGAGCTTCAAAAGAGAGTTTCATGAAACATTCATCAATGGCGCAAATAATTTTCTGGCGGTGAAAGGAGGCAATTTTATTAGCAAAGTACCCGCCGGTCAAAATTACTGTGGTCGGACACGCGCAGTTATTTCTAATTAAACTCCCAGGCCGTGGGATTTTCAGAAAAAAGACCGCCTCTGGTTATTTAAATGAAAATTATTAATGGCTTTGCTTCCATTTTTCATAAAAAAAATGAAGCAAGAGTGATATCCGATTCCCAAACTGAGTGGGATTTTTATTTTTGTCTATCAATAATATTTTTTGGAAAAAAACGGGTAAATCTTTTGTGTATAGCCATGGGTAAATATTTTAATTTTATTTATTTGACAAATTTTCTCCAAATAAAATAACAAATAATGATATATTTTTTTTTTTTATTAGTTTACTAATTAATAAAAATATACCATTCCAAAATCCATACTTTTTAGGTAAATTTTGTATGTTCAAAAGATTCTTTAACATCTTTTATATCAAATTTAATGTACACAATTAACTCAACGAGTATTATTTACTCTAACAAACACAATTCTGGGAGTGAGGAGCTGAGAGTTGTGTCTGCTTTTTGCTGCTCTTTTGCAGAACACAAAGGAGACAAACGGCTCATCATTTATTTAAGGGGGACGAAATACAGAATCAGCGGCGAACAACTTAACGACGTGTCTCGCCACCTGCAAGAAGGCTTAATTAATCACGCGGGCGGCGACAAAACAACAAAAGCCAAACGAAAACAAAGCTTTGCTTAATCACGTTTCATCTCAAATTGTCCAAATTAATTTCAACTCGTTGGCAAATATTGGCCCAGAGTCAAAATCCAATCTTTGCTCATTTTCTCATATATTCCGTTTCATCAGCAAAAGTTATAAATTATTTCTTCCCTTCCTCCGCCCGGAGGCGAAACTCTGAAAAATTAAACTCCGTTTCAAATTTACTCGCTTATTCGTTCGCAATTGGAAAAAGAAACAGTTCGGATGGAAAAAGTTTGTTTTCCCCGCAGAGACCAAAGATAAACTCGGTTCCTGCCAAGGTATGCAACCGGCGTGACATGGCCTAATCCAATAACTTTCCCAATTGGACGCCCAGGTGTGTTCCTTAACATTTACGCGGAGCAAAATATGAAAAATACTGGTCTGGAAGCATTTGCGGAAATTCGTTCCAAGTGCCAATTTATCTAACAATAAGTGCTGCTCTGCATGTGCGGTTTTGCAATTTTACTCCAACGACTCTAATGCTGCACTCAATAAAAGCTTTTTGCTAAATTGCACTATTATTCAATTTATTATAAAATATAGATTTTTCAGCAGTAATTTTTTTAATTTTCTGTTGTACAAAAAAAAAATCATAAATTGGTAAGAAGGACTTGCTTGAAAAAGTAATAAGCGTGAAAAATCGAATTACAAGAGCAGCCTAACAAAATAAAGAAAGTTTGTTCTTCTTTTCCTGAACTCAATTTTGTCCGGCAGCAACTTTTTCCTTTCCCTAATTTGATAACCCTTCCTCGTCAGGTCCGCGAGAGAGTCTCTTTTGAATTCAAAGTGTGCAAATCCCGGCGGGGTGGCGCCGCCGTCGATGCACATTTACTTGCGGCTTATCAAGCATTAACTTTTTTCTCGACACGTTCCGCAAGGTGGGTTCATTGTCTCTGGCTCAAGTGCGCGCCACCCCTGTAATCCAGCCAGCAATAAGAGCACGCGTCATCCCCTCCCATCATCAGCCGGCCCCGATAATATTTTAGGGCTGCTTCGAGATTCTCGGCCTGGATGATCAGCCGATGGTCTCCTTTCAATATTCCTAAGATTATGGATAATTTTTGAAAATGCATATTAATCAAGATGGAATTGATACAAATATTTAAAAACTCAAACTTTAAAGACCTAATAAATTTATATATTAGTTCGTAATTTTTCTGTGTCAAAACAGTCTGGAGGAAGTTTCCTCATTACTATATTCCTTTGAGCAAATGTCAAGGGTCTTTCAGATAATAAAAGCAAATCTTCTCCGCCTCCTTCAATTAAGCTCTAGAAAAGAAAAGCGACGTAAAAGTTCATTAATTACCACAGAGAGCTGCGAATATTAAATTTGTCTGCGAAGAAGTTCAGGATTTGTGTTTAGCGATTCAAATGCCAAAGTTTTTTGCAATCAGGGCGCTATTGTGCCCTTTTCCCTTTTGCTAGGTGTTTGTATCAATAAAAAGACCCTTCTCTGCCCAATTGGGTTTGGCAGCCGAAGATCTAATTAGGCTTTTCCAAAGTGCGCTATGATCCTCTTTCCGCCACTTTATTCGCCTCCCCGCAACTTTTCTTTCCTAACGAAACGCATTGTGCGAATCGGAAAAGGGGAAAACCATCAGAGTCGCCGAATCAATCAGGAGGCCATTGTGAGCAAAAGAAACTTTCCTGCCTTCGAAACGAAACCAAAAGTGGATTATTATCGCTTACATTCCTTTCAAACGCTTCCTGATCGAGTTGAAAGGGAAAATAATATTTTTTTTTGCTTCACCAATTTGTTATTTCTCTCCAAATTAAAAAAGTTGCCTCTGATTTGTTACGACTTTTGGTTGCACTTTGGAGATTATTATGTGTAACAGATTTTTCGGCCACGCCGTTATTGTTAAACTTTTAACTCTTCTTCTCTCTTTTTGTGCCTTTTTTCTGTTTGCTGATCGCCGTGTCTGTTTTTGTTTCGCCATTGGCAGGCAATAAGAGCGAGGCTTGATGGCCGCTAAACTCGCGTCAAAACTCTTTCCTTGTTTTATTAGAAAGGCGTTAAAAGAACATTTGTGCGAAGCGGTAAATGTCTCTAGAACGCGGGTCTAGCAAAAGACCAACAGCTGCCGTTTTTCCAGCTCAAGAAAATTATGGCAAAGTGGAAGAAATTCTCTTTTTCAAAACATAAATATAAAAATATCATTTTCTTTATTTAGATAGGTAATATTTCTCTTTAAACGGAATTGAATTTATTTTCTACTTTAATTGTAAAGGTATTTATAATGATTTCCTACATTTTATTAAATATTTCTTATCTCAAAAGATGTTGTATGACATTTTTTCAATGCACAGCAACTGAGGAAATAGTTGTAAATTTTAGAAAACACGAGTTTGTCGAGCAGAAATTACCACGATCGATTCAATAATTGCGACACGTTATTCCTTCACTTCTTGAAAATGCCAAGATCTTAATTGGTCGGAGGAAAGAAGTGCATCGAGAGCAATTTAATTTTCTTCTCACTCGCGGATTCAACGAGACTTCAAGAAAAGTTTTTTAACCCGTGGGCGGAAAGTACAAAAGAAGGACGTGCATTTTATCCAAAGTTGCTTTTCCTTTATCTAAAGAAAAACTTTTGACTCCTTCTGAGGCGCCAAACTCGCAGCTTTCTGATGCAAATGCTTCCGTTTGAGGCGAAAATTTACAACGCAGAAAATGGCAGAGGGAAAATTTTGAAGAGGCATTAAAAACGCATTTGACCAAAAAACATTGAAGACAAATGTGGCGGAAAATAATTGTAAAATTTCAAGGGCGGAGGATGACAATTTGGCCGGCGCTTGAAACAAAGCTGGCAGCGGCCCAAAGGGTTAAACGTCTGTTCGAACCAAGATTTAGAGGAAAAGTGCATCTCGCTGCGGCGCCATCGATTTCAGATTATCCGCCGAATCTCGAGTGCAGTTCCGTGTTTGTCTGCAGTTCCGCACCAACTCTATTTTTGTGTCATTTAACCTGGAAAATATAACACGAGTCGCGTTATTTAGTCCGCCTGCCAAGCGACGCGCGGGCGTGCCGAGAATTCCAGATTCCAACAATGGCCACTTTTTTCCTCCGGCACAAGAAATTCGAGTAAAAAAATGTGAGACTTCTTGGTAAACACAGTAAAAGCGAGTAGAGTTAACAATTTTCTTTCTTAAAAAAGGAAATTAAAAAATACTCTCATGACGCACACAAGAAATTTTTTGTGGACAAGAAAACTTTTTATGAGAATAAAAAAGCATCTCAACTGCCAGTTTAACGAGTCGCACTTTTCAGAATTTGCAAGTTCTTTGCTCATTAGCTCTGGAGCAGCCGGACTCGGAGCAGAAGCGAATTCGGTTGGCTTTGGGGTGTTTTTCTTGGGGTTATTGTGCACGTGTCTGTTGAACAAGTGCAAATGGAAGGGCTGCTCGTCATTGTGTTGGCAAGAAACGCCCCCGGCCGCTCTTTCCGCGACACCGAGACGATAATAAGACGTGCAAATACACGCGACGCCGCAAAACCCTCAACTCGCTTCTATTTTGGCTCCACTTCGCCCTCGATTAATTTTATTATAATTGGAGCCGAGGCTTTTGTGTTAAATTGGAATGGGCGTTCAAACGCGTCACTTGTTTGACAAGTAATTTCTGACTGCAAATTTACTTTTGAATTCAATTATTTATGATCTGGTTAAAGTCACTTTCGCAGAAAAGTGAAATCCTTCAGCTCTTTGAAGAGTTGGAAATTATAAAAATGTTATGAAAATCTTGAAAAATCACGTCAATGGGGTCAATTTATTTTATTTATTACTTACCCTCACCAAAAGACAGATAATTTGAAGGTTCAATAATTACCTGAAACAAAGAGAAATAATTTAATTAAAAATAGAGTTCAATTTAATTAATTTTATAATTTTGGTGATTAAGCCTGTTACGCCAAAATTAAATCCCTCTGGCTTTGAAGTAATTAAGCGATTAATTAATTCACAAAATTTTAAGATAAATTAGTGGCTCTGAACGTTTGAGCTGGAATTTTATTTTAAAAACGTAAACGGCTGATGGGAAAAGCCATTAGATTGATTGCACACATTTAAAAAGACCAGAGACGGACGTGTCTTGGGTTTGAAATGCCCAACGTTGGGGGTTGTTTCATCCCCTGCATTCTGACTGATGAATAATGAGAGGGATGAAAGCGAGGGGGCGAAACGGGGGGTTTGTTTGTTTGTCGGCAGCAGACGAAATTATTCGGCGTTGATGACGCGAGGATAAATAATAAAGCTCGGCTCACTTTTGGCGCCGCCGCACGTCTCATTAAAAGTGGAAGGGCGAAAAGCCCAGGTCGGCTCGGGGCAGCAATTGAAATTCGTCCCGCGCGCCAAAACAACTCGTTAAATTTCCGGCAAGACGCTTCAATGCGGGAGTTTTATTTGAGACGTGAATCTTCTCCAGATGGACGTTTTCAAAAAGACATTTTCTTTCCCAGCTCCATTTAGCAAAACTGGGTGTGTTACTGCGAAACCTTTCATGAGAGCAATTCCACTAATAATTGATTTTTTTCCACTACTTTTATGCTTCAATTATTATTCTAAAAATATTTTAAAGATATTATTTACTCTGTTCATTTTCAAAGGCATCATTATCAATCATAAATCTACACTTAGTCAACTTGAAACATTTTGCAACTTATTATAGGGCCCAAGGGAGTTTCTTCATCCCTTGATAAGTTTTCGCCAAACTCGGTGATTCGTAGGAAGGAGTCTTTGGAGATCGATCAGGGCAAATTAGAATGAAGTGATCCACCCTGCGTTTATTGGCGTTGATAAAAGGGAAGATGTGCTGAGACGGGCGGAGATAAGAACGAGATGAGCAAGGTGCAGTTTTGGTGAGCCAATTTCTCGGGGGCTGACGCGGCCGCTTTGTTTGCCAACAAATGCCGCCCGCCCGCGCACCAAAGCAAACTTCAGCAAACCAGGCCTCACTATCGTCCGCCGATCGACGCAGAAAAAGGCCATTTATTTGTGAGAAGCGACGGGGCAGAAAAAGATTGGCCAAAAGCCGCTTTATCAATGAAAAGTGGACGAAAGGATAAAGTGGAAATCTTAACTGATGATAATTTTCCAAAAATTGAAAGTAATTGATTAAATCAAGTTTATTTTTATTCCATGAAATTCGCAGAATCTTTGTCTTTACTATTTTCATCAAAAAGAGTTTAAAAAAGGAAACATTTGACGAATCATGCCAGCAAGAGGAGCCAAGGGACCTGCACTTGGTTTAATTCAATTAGGGCCGTGGTTTATTTACTCTGCCGGCCACTTTTTCCCGCAGCGACTTTTCTTTCCTCGGCCCTAAGCAAAGCAAACTTGACATTCGAAAGCACTTTTGACAATCGAGGCGTGACAGGGAGTCCTTATCGCCCCCCATGCCAAATTGAGCGGCAAAAATAGCGCCGCCGCCGACAGATTGAATGCACCGTCGTCACTGCCGAGATGCTTCCGATAAACGAGACACGCTTTTTCCGCTTCAAATGATAAATTCCGGCACAAAAAGTTGAATAATGTCCGCGCGAAAGGAGTTTTCCCGGTGAAAAATGAGAGTGCGCGTCGCTCGAGTTGGTCATTTCGGCACAAAGGCTTTGGCACAACAATCTGCTCTTGTTATTATTCCAAAGGGATTCTTTTTTCACAAGGGTAATGGCCGGTTTTATTTCTGTGTTCCAGCAATTTTTCATCCGCCTGGCCGTTGCGAGGCGCGCCGGAAAAAGGAGCGAATTCAATGTCTGGAAAAAATTGCCATTCCGCAGCCCGACTCGGGAAAATAAAACGCGAATTTAAGCGTCCGCGTTGCCAACGCCCCAGACACTCCATTTTTTTTTTTTAATAATTTATGGCAACATCAAATTTTGTCTTCAATAAGCGGAAATGGAACTCTTAAATTTATATTCAACGAAAATTATCTAACATCATTTTAAAAGAAATGATAATTTTGTACAATATAACTGAACTTGATTTAAATATTTTTATAAGACGATCCAGGAATTCATACCAAGGTTCGTATTTTACTTTGAATAAATGCATATAATGTCTTTAATAGTAATTTTTAAAGAATAAAATGTATTTTAAAAATCGTATAATTATGAAAAATTAAATTCGTTTCAAATAAACTGCAATAAATAATTATAAAAATAAAATCTCCTTAACAATGATGATGACTTTTGTATTTCTTTTCCAAGAACGCGTTGATATAACTTGAACAGCTCCTATAAAAATAACGCAATGAAGGTTTTTTTCAATAATTTTCAAGATGGGGGGGGGGGGGGGGAGCGAGTACCATAAATATTTAGAACAAAAAACAGAAGCTGAAATTGAAATCTAGCTGGGAAAAAGGGAGGCGAAATCGAGATTGGCGCGAGAGGGTCAAGTCGGGCGGCAGCAGATTTCCGAAATTGCTTAATGGACAAAAACACACGCCCTGCCGCTATTAATTCGCCGTCCTTTCCTGGCCCGCCGTCAAAAGAAAGAGAGAAAAAAGTACAAGCGATTCGAGAGTGCGCTTTGTTTCGTCGCCCCGGAAAAACGCAAGACATGAAATTTCCCAGCGACTTTCCAATGCAAGTCTTCTCAATTTCAATCTCGGCGAAATGCACCCTTTGTCTTTTCCTCGCCCTTTTCATGCAAATTTTTTGTGCAAAAAATGTTTTTTTCGTTTTAAAAATATGATGAAAAATTCAGGTATTTTGAGATGAGACTAATTTCCGCAGACAAACCGATTGATTGTTGTTTAGGGCGAGCGGATCGATCGATTGGCCGTGCCAAAAGTGACTCTGGAGAGTTCGGGTGTGTAACGACTCGTGTTGAACAGAAAAAACAAAAGGCTCATTTCAGTCGCTGCCACTTTAATCCCGCTCGATTCGTTTATTCGCGACGAGAGAGCGAAAGAGCGGCAAACAAAAACAACCGAATTCAAACCGAGCATTAATTAATTCGCCTTGCGTTTTTAATTAAAAGTTTCCAGATTCTCTTTTTTTCGTGGACCACAGATAAAAAAGTGAGAGGGATAATATTGTGCCGCCTCTGGTGATTGTGAACGAGTTAATTACGGCGATGCAAATGAAGCTGCCAGACGGTCCTCCAAAATTACAAGACAGGAAAAGAGGATAAAAATATCATCACAGACGATTTGCGTTAAATAAAATACGCAACAACGAACAAAAACATATAATTTATAAATATCATGAGTTTATAAATAAATAATAACCAAAAGATGAATTAAATTAATATTTTTTTTAGCACTTTCCTCAAAATTCATGTAAATTTATTTGTATCTATTTAATGTGTCAATTTTTTTGCTTTGAATTGATCTTTATTATTTATTTGAGGAAAATATTTTCAGCTCAAAACACCATAAATGTTTTAAATTTAAGTTGGTGGCGCGTGTTGGAAGCGGACTTAGTTTCAGGCTGGAGGAAGCAAACCCATCTCTAATTAACCCGCGATTGTTTGCATTGAGCGCCAATTAACGTAATTGGCCCTGGAGCTGAAATGCAGATTTGTGCGTTTCCCGGCCAAACCCGTTCGCCCCCAGCACCTGGAACTCAAACATGGACTCAAACCAGGAGTCCATTAGCCGCCCAAGGACTCTTCTCTGGCCGAAATTAATTTTCAAAAGCTCCAGTCGCAATGGCCTGTGGTCGAGAGGCACAAAAGGCGAACAGACAAAACTATTCAAAGTGCTTTCGCAGCTGGCAATTTATTGTTGTCCTTTCCGCTTCGTGCGAATTCGGCTCAGTAAAGAAATAAAAAATGAAATTTATTTGAAATTATACATACAAGAATGCATAAAACCACATATTTTATATAAAAAAAGGCAAGAGAGGCTTTTTTTAAATTTGTTATAGAAAATTTGAATGAAATCTTGTTGCAAGATTTAGGCCAAACGCGCAGAACTTGAGGCACCTCTAATCTTGGGCACGCCGAAAATTCGTGAAACTTTTTATCAGGCGTCGGCGGCGGAGAACGCATTAAATCGCACCCCCGCCCCACCCCTTTGCTCGCCCCGAGGCTGGAGAGAAAAACGAGCCTCGCTTTCATCCAGTGGCGCGAGTACAATTGCGGATTTCATTTTTTTATGCAAATTGCTCCATCTTGGTGGGTGGGCGAGGGAGGGGGTGCGGCTGTTGTTAAGGGAGGAATTTCAGCAAGGGTCGGGCAGGTAATCGCCGGCCAGGCAGGGGTCGCTAATGTCATAATTGGCCAAAGTGTTATTGCTGCGGCGAATAAACTCGGGGATTAATTTGGAATCGAAACTAATTAAGAATTAAGGCGCTCATTAAATTTTAATGATAAAAAAGTGCTCGCGCGTTTAATGCGACCGCGAAAGGACGTTTCTTTGCGCGCGAAAAACAAAGGGCAGCTGCGACCAGAACAAGGGCTTTGTTTATTCATCTCGCGTGGGAAAAGCGAAGAGTTTCTTTGTCCCTCGAGTGCTTCTATATTTTGTTTCTCTTTGAATGAATCGGCCGAGAATTATTCACGCTCGCCCCATGTAAATAAACAATTGCTAATTGCTGCTTTCATTTGCGACCAGAGCGAGTATTGCATCGTTATGAATAATATGCTTCTTGCTTCAGTTTCAAACTTCTTAATTCATTAAAAATAATCAATGCAATTTGCATTCCTTTGATCGCAATTCAAACTTTTAAAGGAAAACTTCATAATATGAAAAAGATAATGATTTAAGATAGAATAAATAATAATAAAATCCAACAATTCGTTGCAATCAAAAAAGTTCTATAAAGTTCTATGATTAAAAAAAGGTAGAAAAAAACTTCAAAATAGGAAGGAATGAGTTGGAGATGTTTGCATTAATCTTACTTTTGTTCTTCTAACTTCACAAGAAATGATTTGTGTTTTTATTTAAAGAAAACTTTCAAACATTGTTTTTGCTTCAACTGTTCACTATTAATCATTTTCTGTTTGATTATGTTTGCTGCTGATATTTTGTGTATTAAATAAAATAAGTTTTTGCTTTTCGATCTTAACGTTTGATAAGCTGCAGGTAAAGACTTGTTTACGCCCAAGTTTGGCTTTGCAGTTGAAACTTTGCTCATAATTGACTGCGTACGCTTGATTAATCTTGAATGTTGGAAATTAGTTCCAAAGTTGCGCCCCTGATTAATAAATGCGCCGCGAGTCTAATGCTTAAGCAGACGCGCAATTAATTCGCCGCTATTAATAATTTCAGTCTTCATTAACAAAGACTGAGTTTTGCACTCTGGAACTCTAGTTTAATGAATATGGCCCTCTTTTATGTATTGCATTGGTTGAATGACAAATAAAAGTTTCAATGAATTATGATTAATAATAATTTACAATAAATAAGTTAATTGGTAAGTAAATTAATAAACAAATATTTTTTAATACATCTAATATAATCATAGAATTTGTATCAAATTTGTTCAGCTAGTAGTAGTGACAGTTTGTGCCGTTCATATACCTATTATGGACCTTATTAAAAATACAAATCTTTTATTTCAATCATTCAGTAGTTTTTAATTACCTACAAGAGATTAGCAATATCCATTAAATTATAATCAAAAGAATTTTCACACAAAAGGAAAGAAAAGAGAGGATCAAGTTCTGGGCATTGACAGCAATTGAGTGGCAAAGGTCGTGCCGATCTGATAGGCAGCGCCATTTATCAAAGCGGTTTTTTGCAGCTGCTTCGGCCGATAATAATCCACACCTCGTCGTCGGCGACAAAAGAGAAAGAAAAGAGGCGCGCGCGTGTCAAAACAAGCTGCTCAATTCCGCCCTCGGCTCCTTTTTTCCGCCGCCGTCGCAATAATGATATTCAAATCCAGCCTGACTTATTCCGATATTGAAAAATTCCCACCGCCGGAGTAATTTGAAACCCTTTGCTGGAAAAATCATTCACAATTTACAAGACCGCGTCGCTCTGTAAATAGATTAAAGAGACATTAGCGGTGAAATATGACGCGTCTTTTGACAAAATATTAATTCTCGACCCGCCCGAAACCGACCCCGGCACGAAAGGGGTGCGTCCCACCCCTCAAGGAAGGCGCCGCTTCAAATTCAATAACGAGAATCGTCGATTGATTTGCCTGAGAAAACAATTTCCGCTTCTCTCTCTCGGCATCAAAAACACGCGTCTTAATTCAATTTCCGCGTTTTCTCAAAAAGCACTCAATTGTTTTTCCAGTCCAGCCCTCTCATTTGTGGAGTCAAAACAAACACTTTCAGCTTAATTTAATTAATTTCTGCTAAATTAACGAAGAATAGAAAAAGAGGAGAAATTTCAGCTAAGCAAGGAATTTATAAAATTAAAATCGCCTCGTCGGACAAAAGCAGAGAAAAAGTTTCTTGCGAGGGTGTTCTTTTCACACCCCATTCACCTGAAGTCTCCATATGCTGCAGTAGAACGAACTAAAATAACTTGAGCCGCCCTAACACGAGAAATAACACCCTTTTTTGCGCCGTAAGTCAAAACTGCGCCGGCGAGCAGCTTCTCTTCCCCTTTTTTGTTCCAACTTCTTTCGGTGCTCAATTTGACGCGTTTGAATTATTGCGGCGCCACAAAACACGAAAGGAAAACCTCTGAATTTAGATAATTACACTTGATAAGAATCAGTGTCTAATATAAATTAAACTGAGTCTATTATTTATGCAGGAGAGAATGACCTAAAAATGTCCTCATTTTTGTCATGTTTTTGCATGTTTTGAATAAAATCTTACACGCGGTTTTTTCACACGAAAAGTGTTTCAGAAACATCAGTGGAGCTTGTAGCGGTTTTTGAAATTTATTTGCATTCTTCAGCGCCGCTTTTGTTCTCTCGACACCCACGCTTGTCCAAGTGGCGAACCAACCTTTTGACCGCGGCTGAGTAGAAACGCATTTCTTGAATGGGGTGTGCATTTGCCCGATTTCAAGGGTGACCAACCCCATTCGGCGACGATTCCTGTCACGCGCCGGGCGGGAATAAATTTTGAAAAGAAGGATTTGAATTTAAAGTGAGAAGCGCTCCTTTGTGCATAGTTTTTGGGCCGGAGAAAAAGCAGCCCATTGTGTCGCGCCGGGATTATTGCGGGGCCAAGATTAATCGGCTCAAAGTTTTTTCAGCCTTTGTCTCGCGCGAGATGATCAGTGGCCTTTCTCATCGCGCGCCCATTAAATTATCATCTCCAGTCGATGAAGAGAAAATGCTTGGAAGTGAGACCGTGTTTTTGCTAATTAAAGATCGGCGACGATTTCAAAAAGAAACTCTCGCCAGTTCTTTTCCCTTCTTTTTTCACAGAGGAAAATGGCTTTTAATTAGGTAATGGAGCAGCAGATAATCGATGCCCAGGACTGTAATTATGGCAACACGACTTCATCAGCTAAAACACTCCATGAACGTGCAATTTTGATCGCAATCTATTCAGGCCGTGACTCGCCGTTGTTGGAGTAATTAATTGAAATTACTTTTATATTGGGAAATAGCCAAATTAACTGAAATCGTTGCCAAAATATTTTCTTTTAAATGTAATTGTTAAAACAATTTAATTAAAGCAAAACAAAATCACGTTTTTGTCCTCAAATTTCAAATAATTATACAGTTGCTGCAAATAATATTGAAGTACAAATTAAAAACAGAGCAACATTCAATTATAAGAGCAGAGAAAATAAAAAAAGGCCTTTTGAATGTAATTACCGAGTTGCATATGAAGAGAAATGATTTGCATGCAAACGTGATCCGAGTGAATTTATGCAGGTGGGTGGATTGAACGTGCAAGCGCATGTCGTTGTGTTTGCTGATTGAGATCGCACAAGCTTTGAATTCGCTGCGTACTGGAGGCTTTGGAATGAACCGTTTGAATAAAGATCAGCGCTGATTAATCTGTGCGTGAAATGGAACGCCATTAAATCTGTTTGAGGCAGAAGCAATTAATTTTGCATCATTTATTGAAATTCACTGAACTCATATTATAAGAAATCTTTACACCAAAGAAATTTAATGTCATTTTTCCGATCGAATATTTAATTTACTTTGTTTTAATACAAATTTTAGGGAAGGTATTGATTTCTTTAATTACCAAAAAACAACAAGAAAAATAAAAAAAGAAACTCTACAAATTTGCAGTTAAATAAATATGATGAATATAGAGTCACAAAATGAACAAGAAGAAATTTTGCTTCTGCTTTGAATAAACAAGGAAAACCGGCAGCGCGATATTGAGTTTCCAATTACCCTAATCGAATGAAATTTGATTCCTTCATTTGGTTCAATTTTGGCGACACCGAGGACAAAACATTTGGCAGTGAAAGGCGGCGTGAAAGAGTCATTCACGCTTGGAATCAAAATTGCACAGGCCCAGAGTTAATTTGGCACCAAATCGAATCATGACCGGCGCACAGATGTGATTTAATCAAATTATTTTGGACATCGGGTCCGTCTGCGTTGTTTTCTTTCCCGGGTTGATTCCATTAAAAAAGGCTTTTCTTTCATTCGGGTCCAGATGCTTATCGCCCCTGCTAATGGATTTGTCACATAATCCCACTTTCGTCGGTCCAAACATTCAACGCGAGAGGTCTTAAAAAGTAATTAATTCCACGCAAAGAGGGAAAAAAGAGGCAAAAATGAAATTGCCTCTTTTGTGCTTTTCATCTCTTCATTCAAACGCCTCTGTTTTTATTTCTGCTGGCAGCCCCAAAGTGATTCAATTATGAGCCGCGCTCGTAATGAAAAATTTCTCACTGCTCTTTTTTTGTTTTCTTTTCGCTGCCAGGGGGTTGCAAACATTTGCAGGAGAAAAGGAATGGAAAAATCCTCAACAGCAAATCATCCTCGCATTTCAAAAGACAAGTTTTGTCTAAAAATTGCAATCGAAACCTGCACTTTATAATGAAAAGTGGAAGTTTTTGTCTAAATAACAACGCACATGATTTGTTTGGGGGAAAATGAATCACCAAAATGAATTAGGGGAAATTGAAGGGATGAAAAGAAAGGGTGGTTCTTACCTTGGAGGGCGAGCAGGCCGAGGAGGACGAAGGTCGCGCGCATTCCGACTTTTTCGGTTCTCACTTGGAGCGACGCATGGCCGGGGCGAGGGCGCGTGTGTTTCGCTCGGGGGTCGCGGCCAGACTGACTTGGGTGCTCGCTCGGCTGCCCTCCCCGCCCCCTCTCCTCCAGCCCCTGCCCCAGCCTCCGCCGCCGCCGCATGATGAATTGCCTGCAAAAGTCCAACTTGTTTATCGCGGCCAATTAGGCGCTGACTTTATTTGTTTCGCTTTTGACACTTCGATGGATCGACCGACTTTTCCCCGTGAATTCGCACTTTTCCTATTTTTCCGACACTAATGCACGTTTGATTGTTTTTGTGCCGCAGCGTTTCTTCCATTTTTCATCCAACATTTCCAATTTATCCCTAATCATAGTATGGAATATACAAGATATATACCCAAAATAATGTAAATTTCAGGTGAAAATTGGTCCTAGTGAATTAAAGGAGGAGACCTTGGATCTAATCAAAGAGAGTGCCGAATAAATTTTGCAACAAGGCTTGGATTTGGCGGCTTCGTTTTGTACCTCTTTGATCATTATTCGCTCCCTTTTAAAGTGGGTCGTCGTGCTCTGAATGCGGCGTTTAATTTTTCATTTGTCAATTTGGCCTCAGGAGGGCAATGAGGGAAACAAACGGCCCCGAAAGTCTAAGGGTTGACGAATCGTTCATCCCTTTCAACCCCCGAGAGAGACAAACGGATCTTTTTTGGCGCAACATCATCTTTTTCAGACCTAAGCTTTTTTAATATAAAGAAAATATATTTTTGGCGTCTTTAATCGTCTGAACAATTTTCTGGTATTTTGATTCAATTTTGAATGCAACGAAATTTCCTTCAAACAAAATTCCATTTTTCCTCATAAGATTAATTTCTGGCTGTGAATTAAGGGCAGAAATCTTGCTTTCCATTTATTATATTGAATATAATTTTAAAACAGAAGAACCCAAAAAGTCTTGACTCCACTTGCCGCACATTCAAAACTTGTGCGTATTTTTATTTATAATTCAAACCTCTTTATTTTCCTCTCTTTTGAAAATCCCTCCGCAGTACTTGAAATTGCTCTTGTCTTTTTAGTGAGAGAAAAGGTAAATAATTAGCCCTTGCATGCAAAAATGCATTATTTCCCTTCATTTAAAATGCGCGCAGGGTGAAAAAGGGCGCGGGCTTAATTGGTGTGCACGTCGGTTCGAACGGAGAACAAGAGGCGAAATGCAGCAGCACTGGAGGAAAACCACTCTCAATTAGACCTGCAGGAATTGCGCTTTGTCCGGCCGCGCCAATTTCATTCTGAGCGATGAAAGAAATTTCATCCCCGTTTTATTTCAATTAACAACCAGAGCACTTCATCCCTTTACAAAACCTGGATGCTTTCAAATGATTAAAATTTTTCATATTTGCCCGGAATATAAAATCTGTTAAAGATAATTTTGTTAGTGCTTTAAATATTAGAAAGATTAAACTTTAGAAATTTGTAATTCCGCTAAAATAAGCATATTTTATCAACTCCTGAAATAATTAGTGCCATAATTTTTTGAGCCAATTTTCTACTTTTCCATTTTGCTTTAGGTTTTGGGTTTTGGTTTTCGGCACACGTGCTGTGCAGAAATTTGGCGCTTGCGGTTTTTGGGGGTGGCGCAAAAGCCATCGGGCGCAGAAGCAATAAAATTTTATTACGAGGGCAATAAATATTTACAGGTCGTTTATCACTCTCGATATTGAAATGGATAAGGAATTGCGTTCGGCCCCAGAACAAAACGAATTTATGTTGCAGATCAATAAGTCACGCGCGCTAAGTGTGAGTCTTGGAGAGAGATGATGAGAGGGAGGAAAAAACAGCCCTTTCAAGAGAGGGAAGAAGCAGCTGGTGGCGAAAAATGGGCCCGACGCTTGTTTTATTTCAATGCGCGCTCCCAAATCGATCCGCCCATGCAAAACCCGCGCCGCATTTTAATTTGGCCACTTTTCAATTTCAACAGATCGAACGTCGCAACCCCGTCTGCATTCTAATTTTTTAGCCCAAAAACAGATCAAGAATATTACATTTATAACATTTTTTACTTAATTTTATTTGATCCAATTTATAAATAAAAATTTAAGAAGGAAAAAGTATCTTTTTCTAATAACGATTTTGTTCTCCTTTTCACATCTTTTGTTCTCTTTTCCTTTCGCTCGGACGGAGAATTCGTTCGGAGACGCGTTAATCCCGGCCGACGATGGATTAGCACCTGCGCAATTCCTGCAGGGACACTTTCTCTCTGTATCGCCGTAATCTGATTGAAGCGGCCTTTCGCTGCGAGCCAGACAATGCAGCCCTCGGAAACAAAGCCCGAAACTGGACAGCCAACTTTTATTTCGAAAAGAGGAATTTTCCGCAGCGCCGACTTTCCCGCGGGACGCCCAAAGTACGTGTTTAGCTTTTGTACATTTTTCTTCTCTGCCCCGACTGCACCAAAAATTTGACGTTTCTCTTTTGCTCTTGCGGCGGCACGCATCGGGAATCTTTATTTTTATTGACAAGTTTCTCCCTCTTCATTTCCTTTGCTCGATTGATTTTGAAATCTTCCTGAAAGGGATGGAAATATTTAAGCAGAAAATTGAGCATCTAATTTTTTTTTTTAAACACAGCAGGAAAATCAAATTTTGGAAAATAAATATATTATTTGGACATATTTTACATGAAGACGAATTTAGAGGTAACAATAATGTTGGGGCGGAAATAAGATAAACACACCTGTGAAAGCCCGACCAGGTTTGCAGACTCGAGGTTCGCGCCAAATTAGCCACCGAGCGGCCTTTGTGAGCGCGGCTAATTAATATGCATGCAGCCAATTGCGGCCAAATTGGATCAGCGCGAGGCCTAATTGCGGATATTTCGCATTCTGCACTCTCTGCGTGGAAGCAAATTGCTTTGCACTTAATGGAACAAACTGCTTCTTGCCCTGAAACAAACACATTCTCTGCGTTAATAAGCAGGGCTAATGAACAAATTAAGACTGGTCGTGCTTTTATGTAAAATCTCGCTCATTTGCCTTTTTTTATTTTTCAATAATTCAGACTGCTTGTTTTTGGTTATAAAACTTTACAACCAAAATTTTGAATAGAAAATCTCTGAAATAAAAGAGCATGTAAAAATGTTCCAAAAATTTGTTTGACCCTCTTCTTATCTAATCAAGAAATATATTGATCAAAGTGCTCTTCGTATATATTAATTAAGTTTAATTAAGTTTCACTTGAATTGGAGAATGGTGATGGGAAAATAGGTGATCGCATTTTTCAGCTATTTTAAGTGACCTCAAATTTACTAATAACAATTACCAATAACTAATTACAAAATTTTAAATTTACAATTTAGTACTTGCTAAAATCATGTCGCTGAATAAAAAATAATCCATTTTTCACCTACTTAAATACATGACAACGTTTCTTTTTCCTCAAATTTCAAATTTTCATATTTTTTACATTATTTCTGTTTTAAAATAACACCTAGAGTCACTTTTTCTACAAAAATAACCTATTTAAAACAATTTCATTTAAAGATATTAAAAAGTATATTTTTCATGATAAAAATACTCACTTATTTCTCACATACTTTGATTTTTTCACCTAAAATAGCCTAATTATCAACTAAAAAAATCATCTACATCCCTCGCATCCGCAGTTCTAAAGCAGATTGAAGTTTATTCATATTCGAATATGCTTCGGTGGATTTGCACGGTGCGGATGGAAATATGATGTAGTCTTGGCGGATTTTGGCGCGGACGGGGAGCACAAGTGTTTGTCAACAATGGGAAATGCGGCTCCATCCGCGCACACAATGCACTCAAGGTACAATGGCAGGGGTGCGCATTACGGTTGTTTGGTCGGTGCCGCCGTCGTCATCACATTCGCGGCCATGAATAATTGATCAGCCGAATCTGCTCTTGTTTGCCTCCGCTTTTACGCCAAACTCGATCCCCAACGGAATTTCCTGTTTGTATTTTAAAAAAATTTCATATTTGTCAAAAGATTGATTTTGGCAAAATGGAGTGAAAAGTCAAAAAGGGTTGAATGATTTTTACCAAAGGGCAAAGAGGTGATTGATTGTTGTTGCTGAAACGGCTTTTATGAGTCGCATTCCCAACGCCCAACCCTTTGCTCTGACGGAACGTGCGACACACTAATGGGACGTTCCAGTCACAAAACAAAGCCAAAATAATCGCATGTAAAAAACAAAATAAATCTTGTTGACAAATGAATTTCGTCGCTTTTAATTCAAAGCACTGATCTCTCTAAATAATCCTATTTTTATATTGAAATGATAAAAATAGAGCTGTGACCTTTGCAATTATTTGACCTTTAGAGAAAGTTCCAATACGACACCTTGTGGGATTTGAGGACTTTATCGAAATGGTCTCGCGGCAATAAGCGATGTTTGTGTCCGGCGGCGGCGAAAACAAAACAGCCTCTCTCACACAATTACACCACTTTGTCATTACACGCGTTTGAATTTGCTTAATTGGCAATCGCAATCACTCTGAGCAGAATTTACGTCGACGGGCGATGCATCACAGCCGACGGCTAATGCAACACCCGACGCAACACAGACCGCAGATAATAAAACTGAAACACACTTTTGTCCATCGAAAAAGCCAAACCACTTTTTTCACGTCGGTTAAAAGTGATGAATGATTTATGAACCCTTGAAAAAAGCTGTTTAACATTTCATGCACGAACTTCCACTCTAAACTTTTTTTAATTCCAAAAGTTTTTGAATTTCATATAAATGGAAATTTTTCATGTTGAGCAACTCAACAGGTTTATAAATGTACTGTTGAAATATGCAAATGCATGGCAATGAGCAACAGATTCATATTTAATTTATTTAGTTAAAAAATATTTCAAAATTTCTTGAAAAATTTGTTAGTGAAAAACATAGAAACCGGTCCAGTACCGATTTCTTTTGAAAAATGAGAACAATTGTTATCACTTTTTGCTCTGAACGAAAAAGCAAGCGAAGAAAAGAAAAGCTCGTGTGTCTGATAAAAAAAAACCTGCCGGCGCGAGTTGTTCTTTTCCGCTTGCTGACCTACTCGCGGCAAATCTCTCTCGCGATTTTGCTGCCCCGTCCGTCCGTTGGCCGCGATAAGAGCAATTTTTCACCGGCGGCGCTCGACTTGTTTCCTCTGCAGATGTCGCGAGTTTATCTCTGGGACGCGGTGTGTGTCCGGGGCGGCGACATCAAAAGCAGCCCCGCGGCCGAATCGGGTCATAACGAGACGCGCAATCTGCTTGTTTATTGAGTGGTCGGTCCGTCGGCCGCGGTCAGCAGGCGCAATTACGATCCGCTGAGAAATGCATTTGCAGGTCTGCGAGTGACAAGCCAACTTACTCACCCTCGCCGCACTTTGATTCACACGCAAATTCAACACAAATCAAAATTTCCATTCAAAATTTTAATTTCTCTGAATTTCATTTGCAAATAATTATTGAAGTCCTTCTCATTCCAAAATGAATGTGATAATTTGTGTGCAGACTGACCATAAATATCCACTTTGATGCCATTCAATGTGGCCAAAGCTTTTTATTTTACATGCACCAAAGGATGTAGATATCGGCGCATTAAATTTGAATCATGTATTGACTTCTAGCGACCTCAAAGCTCACTTATGTGTAATAAAATTAAAATTAATCTGATGAAATTTACAACTAGATTACAACAATTTTTAGTACTTGGTTAGTTAACGTACAAACTAGATGCACATTTCTGACTCTGAAACCGTGAGTTTTCATCTCGCAACTGTGAGTGGAGAAAAATAAAGTACGCGCAGTTTTCTCTACAGTGAGTTTTGCTCTGAAAGCATTTTAATTCGCGCGCATCCATTCAGCAGCAAAACGCGAAACTCGTTTTGCGAATGCATTTAATGCACGGGTGTAGTTGCAGCCTGGGGCAAATTACACGCCACAACTCTCAACAACTTTTGTTTTCTTTGCTGAATCACAAACACAAATGCATCCAACGGGATTCACAGTGATTTTCTTTTCCACTTTTCAAAGTTATTTCTGTGAATAAAAAAAAGATGAAACCCTTTTTTAAATGTTGATAAAATATTAGCAATCGAGGTGTAAATTTCGACGAATCCATCAAAGGACGGTTTTAAGTGTCGCCAAGTCGCTTTAAATGGAAATGGCGCGGCCGGACTGCTTTTAAAGTACGCGAGTGTGAAATGAGAATTTGACGGCGCCGTCTCGAGAGAAAACACGAGCAGCCCCGAAGTAATAAAACGCCGGCCGTGCAAATGAAGCGGCGGCCAAAGTGCGCCATTCTGCTCCACCCGAGGGCTTCGTGGACCCGAGCGTGAAAAATTATCCACGCAAAAATTCCCGATTTGCAAGCGAAAGTCAAATTCTTCAATTTATAAAATGAGACCAACAAACAAAAACAATAAATAATGCATGAATTATTTAACTTCTACACAATTTACAATTTTAGATAATAATTTAAATGCATTATAATGACACTTTTACTTCATAAAAGCAAATTGATTGAATTTAACTTCAAAAATTTCATCAAATTTTAATTGAATTTTCAAAAAAGAAGTGAAATTTGTACTTAGAAACCATCCCTAGATTAATTAGTCTTGTGTGTCTCCAAGTTGGAGACTCGAACAATGCTTCGCATTTCCACGAATGCTGTCGGCCGAGAAAAAAGCAAGTTTGGCCGCGAAAGAATCGAATGGAGCAAAACTTTGTGAGAAAAGTCGTTAAGACGAATTTAATGCGAGGCCAAAGACATGAAAAATTGGCATTGGCAAGGAATCGGTGCAACTTTTGGATGCAACTCAACACAGTAATAATAAGTTGGAACGAGCTTTTGTTGTTTTGCTTTGCAGTTTACGAGTCGCGCTTTTTGCTGCGGACGGACGAGCGAGGCATGGCCTGTTCTGTGAGATTAGCAGCCATCGCGCTCCGCTGCGCCGCCGTGCAATAATTGCTCGCGCAACTGGAAACCAGTGCAGCGAATTTTCCGCACGCCGACCCTGCATGAGCCAACAATGCACTTCCAAATGCACACCAATCAAAATCCATTTGGTATAAATTTATTAAAGTAAATAAATACAACATTTAATTAGATGGCAAGAGAATTCATTTTAAAACCTTTTTTATTGTTTAAAAAGCTAATTATTAATTATATTATATTTTTAAAATTATATTTAATCTTTACAATTCCATAGCTTCAATGTCATTACAAGGGCTATAAATAATTATCAACTTATTTTGAAATATCATATTTTTGTTTACTTTTAATTTTTATTTGTATGTATGTGTTTATTGAACGCCAATGGCGTGCGACAGGTTACATAAAATAAATACAGCATAATATAATAAACATTAAGAAGGCAAAAACGTCATTTTTTCCATTTAACTTTTGAAGCTTCAATAAGAGACATATCATTTTTTGCGCATTTGAGGAAGTGATAAGTGTCCATCTGCTGGTTACACTTTTTGCACACGCAATTTTCTTGAGCACTCGCGTGGTAATTTTTAGTCCGGCACAATACATAGTGAAAACCGTGACATGCATATCGGGTGAAAACGTGTCGATTTTCAAAGCAAGCTGTTTTCCAGTTTTGGTCGATCATTGCTGGAGTGTCAAAGAATTTTAAGTTTATTTCGGCTATTTTAAAGGATTGATTAGTGAAAAATTTGTCATAACTTTCGGTTTCGGGGAGACAATATTTCTCTCGCAGATCCTCGATGAAAGAACTTGTGTCGGCTAATGCATATGTGTATCGAGATTTTATATGTTTGGAGAGGGAGAGAGCTTTTTTAAGGAAGCGTGATTTAACTGTTTCGAGGTGCTGAAGATCATTTAATGATAAGTACGGCCAAAGTGCTTCTATTCCGTAGCTTGCAACGGGGGCGATAGCGAGATCAAAGATGTTCAGGGCGGTTTCCATGGAGGCCTTTGGGAGCGAGTCGAGTTTGGATAGTGCGAAGATTGCGGCTTTTACCTTTTTTGAAATATGTTTTGAGAAAGAAACACCGGAAGATTGGAATTTAACACCTAGGTAAATAAAATCAGAAACAAATTCGATTTTCTCATTTTCTATTAATAATTCGTCTGAAAGCTTAAGCCGGCCCTTTCCCTTGTTGCGGAATTTTAATATTTTGCTTTTGTCGGCATTTAGCTTTAAGCATCTTTCGGCTAAATATAAAACAAGCTTGTTTAGGAAGTTTTGAATATCTTTTAGATTTGTAGAGAGTAGCAAAATATCATCAGCATAGATTAGAAGTTTTATTGATGGAAAGTCTTTTAAAATTTCGTTGATGTTAAAAATTGAGAAAATAAAGAGGAGAGGCGATAGGCTACACCCTTGTTTTACCCCGTTAGATTGAACTATTATTTCTGATAGTGCCACCCCATCCCATACTTGAAGAAAATTGATGTCTAGGAATTCTGCCATTAAGTTGAGCTCCTCAAAATTAAGTTTCTTGGTGTCAATTAATTTTTTTAAAATAAATTTTCTGTCAATAGAGTCAAAAGCTTTTTTGATATCGAGAAAAAGGGCGTAAAGTGGCGTTTTAGAATTATAAACTGAGTCCTGTATTTCGTCGACTAAATGTTTAATTGCTTGGATCGTGGATCTTCCTTTGACAAACCCGAATTGATTTTCTGGGATTTCATCTGCCAAGTACGAATAAAGTCGGTTTTTGAGCACTCTATCTAAAAGGTTAAAAGTTGAGCAGCTTAAACTAATACCCCTGTAATTATTCATTTCAGAAGTATCCCCTTTGCCTTTGAATAATAGTTTTAAATTTGCTGTTTTCCATGAAGTTACCAATTTTCCTTTTTCAAGGCATAAATTAAAGAAAGCTGTAATTTCTGGGAGGAGCGGTTCGCAAATGTTCCTCAGAGTCCCGTTAAACAGTGAGTCCGGACCTGGTGCTTTGTTTATTTTTAATTCTTTTAAGGCTAGTTTAATTTCATCTTCGAGGAAATATTTAAAGTTTTCAGGTTGTGGGTAGTCCCTTAACATTGACTTAAGATCTAATGAATCTGTTTTATCTAAGCCCTTTACATTGAGAATGTGTTCGAAATTTTGTTGCCAGTCGAGTAAAGATATGTCATTTGCTACGTAGTTTAATTTTTTGTCCACACTTAAAAATTTATAGCATCGCGACTCTGCCTCTCGAATTAACTTTTCATCCCTTTTTTCTTGTGCGGCTTTCTTTTTGGACGCGCAAAGTTTCCTGTAATATTTCTTAGCATCGTGAAATATACCTAAAATTTCTGCATAAAACTGCGATTGATTTGGAAGAGATTTTAATTCGTCGCTAAAATGTTTTAGAAATAGCAAGTCTTGTTTAAAGAGGTAGCATTCTGTGTCAAACCAGGGTTGACTTATACGGGCGTGCGGCGGTGATTCTGTTGTGCATTCGTTGACTAAGTGTAAAATATTTTCATAAAACTTTTCTATGTTCTGATTTAAAATACAAATTTTAAGTTCTTCCCGAAAGTTGTTTTCAATCATTTTGTTTATCTTTTCGTAGTCAATTTTCTTTTTAGTGTTATTTATTGTTTTAAGGCTGTTTAAATTAGATATTTTAAAATGAAATTTCAAAACGCGGTGTTTTCGGCTGATATTTAAAGGCTCGTCGACAGTGAATTTAACAGTCTGAATTTCTTTCCCCGCAAGAATTAAGTCTATGACACTTTTCTTTTTACCGTCGTCTGTTTTGTAAGTGGGCTGAAAGGGAGTGGTGTTTATTATTCGAAGGTCATTAAAAATCACAAAATCCTGAATTATTTCACGTTTTCATATTTCCGGTCGAGTCGGCAGTTGTAATCCCCAGCAAAGATAACTTTTTCATGAATATATTTATTAATTTGTTTGTAATTTTATGAAAAGATAAAAATTAAATGAAATTTTTATTTTTATAATTTTCTTGAAAAATTTTACCACATTTGTCACTAACTTAAAATTCAATTTTGTTCTCTTGAGTCTTCATTTGTGAATTAAATTAAATTATTCATGGTCGATTCGCGGCGTGTTTGCAGCTGCAACGATCCTATTTGATGTGCATCAAGACGCCGAACAGCCGCTGCTGCAAACTGATACAATCAAAATACGGTGGGCACGTGACCCGCGTGCCAACAAAGCGACCTATCCTCCGATCTGCGCGCATTAACCGAACTGCAACTCGCGCTGATTGATAATTGATGCAAGTCTCTCTTTAATTTTGTCCGAGTAACAAGTTAATCGCAAAACTTTGGCCCTGCAGATCGAAAAGTAACTTTTGCGCTTTTTTATTCTCATGTCGGCGGAGGATTCAAAGAAAGGGCGGAAGCAATTTCTTTGGCTTGGAATCGTCAAAGCGTTTCCTCCAAGGTGGAAACAAGCGTGCAGATTTATGAGAGAGAGACTTTTTGCTGCGCGACATTTGAAACCATTTGCGTTGGAGAGCGGCCAACGAGGGGCAAGATATTAAAATACAATGAAACATCATAAAGCACTCCTGCGACGAGCACAAAATGCAAACAAACCCAAGATTTATTGCCCCCATTAATTGCTTTCCTCTGCGACTTGTGAAATATTAAATGCATTTTAATATTTTACTCTTAATTTAGCGAAGTTCCTTGAAAGTATTCCTCATTTTGATCAACTCTGTATTGTCAAAAACATTTTTGTTGGAAGTTGGAAGATAATAAAACAAGAAGTGAGATTTAACTGACTCTAAAAGTGGTTTATCACCAGAATGAACTTACAAAACTACCCATATTAACTTCTGAATTTTGCCCCTTGAACTTGCAACTTGCCATTTGAATGGGAACAAAATCTTTTGCTGATAATTCCACTCGGGGTGCGAAAGGGACACTCAGCGCGGCAGTATCAATTAACGTCGGTGTAAATAAGACACTCTTAAGTCTCGCCAGCTGCCGTCACGAACACGATTCGCAGCTAATTCCTTGTGGGGTCCAAACTGCATGACCCTCCCTCCGACCCTCTTTCCAATCGATTTTCCCCGACCAAGCTGCAGAAACTTAAAAGAGCAGATTCCTAGCAAAGCAGCTTTCAAATATTATTCCAACTAAATTTTAATTATGTGATTAAAAACAAAAATCTGGTTTCCATAAATGATGCCCGAAATTAATTTATAAATTTGAGCCCTTCGATAGGGAATTTTTTTATTATTAAATGTAATTTCTTGAATAATCACTTGGAACAATTAAATGTCTACAAAAGTTGAAAGGAGTTTGCAAATTACAGCGAATCAATAAAGTTTGTCAAACTAAAAGAGCGCGTTTAGTTTTTGGCAAATGATGTCATCACGCATTCAGAGAATAACGATGCGGAGAGAATCCACAGAGATGAAAATCAAGTGGGTAAAAGTTTGAGCAACTCGCCTGTAAAAAGTCTCATTAGCGTCCATCCGGCCCCGTTAGCAGATTTTTAATGTAATAATTCAGAGCGGTTGAGCCTCGAAAGCTGCTTGGAATTGATTAAAATTAATTACACCCTCGCGCTACAAAAATGCAAAGCCCGTTCTCATCTCACGGCAAATTGGCGCAGCTTCATCCCCAAAATAAACACTTTTCATATGCCGCAGGAAAGGAGATAAAAATGTTCATTACCAGTAAGAAAAAAAAATTACAAAATTATATCTTGTTTAAAAATATTGAAATTCTTTACTCAATAAAGCCGCTTGAGAACTAATTACATTACTCAGTTTTCAAAGGTATGGATTTTTAACAAAAATATTAATTTACCGAGAGAAATAATTTTACCTGCAAACCAAAAAAAGAAGAGAAATTTGCACCAGGTGTACATTTTTTACCGTGCATTAAACGCACCAACTGGTTTCATTAACGAACCGCGCGTCGACGGAAGCCAACAATTTTTAGTGTTTTTTTTTTGGAGGGTTAAAATCTTGGAAGCGGAAAAGCTGTGGAAAGCGGGGTAATGCGGAATTATTCCCCACAGCCCTTGTCTGGAAAAAAAACACGTGAATGATGCACAAAACAGGGGTGCTGCTTCCTCATCACGTTGGCCTCTTGAAATTTTGGTGTCAAAACTCACTTAAGAGAAAAAAAGACCGAAACGGTCTTCAGGCTTTTAATATTCAATGACCTCTAAAAAACGCGAGGTTCTGTGCTGTGGTTCAAAGCAAAGCACGCGTCACTTTTTAATGAGCGCCTTTTTTCTGTGAATTAATGAAACTCGAGATTTTCTGCACTGACGCTTTCAGGATCATGGATTTTGATTGCTTTTAATTAATTGCCTGAAAGTCGCCAGCAATCAAGAGTAAATGAAGAGTTAATCGCGGTGCTAAATAAACGACAAATAATTTTTTATATAATTTGATCCATTCTAAATTATAAAAAATATTTCTTTCCAAAAATTTTGGTTTCTGAAACAAATTAAAATGTGGACAGTTGCAATTTTTATGAATTATTTGTTGTGAAATTTCCCAACGTCCATCTAAATGTTCCGCGCGTCAATTCGCATGTAAATTGATTTTTTGGGATTGCTCATTTCCTTTTAATAAGTTTCCTTGTTCCTGACCTAGTTTCATTTTTTTGTAATAAAATTGCTGGACGAAAGAGGGAGTTTTCAAATTTCCATACTCTGGATTTTTCCACTTTGGGGAATAAAAGAAATTTCTTGGACCTTTTTTTCATTTTCGCGCCGCCAGAAGAAAATTCTCTCGAGGACAAAAAATAAAAAGAAGTGCAGCAGGATTTGATCAAAAGTAAAACGCCAATTAGATCTTCTGTTCTTTCCCTGATAAAAATTCCATCCACTTTTGCAACAGAGAAGGAGGAGGAAAGTTTTCGCTCTTTTTTTGATGCACCTCGATCGACGTTGTTGACTGGCAAACTTGTGGATCTTCTTTTGCCACCGGCGCGGCGAAAACATTCCAACTTTTTGCTGCTCGTGACATGTGCCAGAGAACAGAAACCACTCTTTCTCTCCCTTCGCACGGCCGCAAACAAATAGCGGAAATCGCGAAGAGAAAGAAAGAAAAAAGGTCCCCAAGGAGGAATCGAAATCCATCAGATGCGGCTCGGAAAGGAAGGCCCATTTAAAGGGACATTTTTATGGCGTGTTTTTTTTTCTTCATTGAATTCCTATCTTTATTTGGATTATTCAATATAATATGTATTTATTTGGCACAAATTTATTTTTGCTACTATTTTAAATGAAAATGAATGAAAATTTCAACACCAAAGAAACCTTAAATTAAGCAGAATAATCAGAGTTTTAAAGTATCTTACACTAGAAAGCATGAATAATTAAGGGAGGGTTCAAAAGCAGGTTCCAGAAACGTTGTAAATTCAGCGTGGTTGGTTGAATCCTCCAAAAGAGATGAAAGTTGGAGGCAATTTTGTAATTTAGCCGGATTTTATCTGCCCAAATGAGGAAAATCTGTCCTTTGGCGAATGTAAAGTAGGCGTGCCCATCTGACCAACACCACTTTTGTCCAGAATAATTAGCCACACTTTCTAGAGAAAAGGAAGAGATGAATAACGACCCCTTTGCTCGCTTGCTCTGGCTTTAGTTTTAGTTAACCTATTGACTTTTGTACTCTCCAACTTGAAGTAATGTAAGAAAAAAAAAATGATAATTATCTACGTTATGCTAATTAAAAGTGAAAAATAAATCCATTTTGTGGCAATGTTTTAATAATGCTGATCTAAAAAATTTGTTTGTCACATTTAACAATAATATTTATTTATTTCGATAATTTATACATAAAGGAACTAATATATAAATTAAGAACCATTAAAATAATATTATTTTTACACTACCATAATTATAAATCTTACTATTTAGTTCTTGTATTTGGCATAGCTAGCAACTTAATTATACTTAAGCTTACACGCATCTGGAGGATTAAAATTCTACTTTCGGCGAATGGTTTGGCTCATTGAATGTTGAAAGAGAGCGGCCGTGTTGTGGAAAAGTATTCAATTACACGGCTCGTCCTAATCCTCGCCCGTCGCGCTTTATTTCGCGCTCTGCTCAAGTGGAGAACAATGAGGGCCTTCCCATTCACGATTCCTCGTAAAATGACGCAAAATCCTTTCTTATTTCTCATTTCATCTGAAGATAAAAGGTCGATTGGTGTATCAGATCGATGCAGGCCAATAAATAAGAAATTCGGATGGACGGAAACAATTTCTTTCTGCCTTTCTTTTATTTATCCGTCGGTCGCTTTTATTGCTGCTCCGTAATCAAGGCTTGTGCGGCGAGCAGATTCCATTTTTCATCTACCTGCTTCCAATAAGAGACCCAAGAGGCTAAAAACCGAAAAACCGCTAACCAATCGACCGGAAAAAAGCAAAATATAATATTGTTTGTTCAATTAATGCTAATGGCCTCCGTAATTAATTTGTGCAATGCATCGATTTGCATGCGGACTTGAGGGCAAACAAATGCAAATTGCAACTCGCGTCAAAACAGCAAAGCGAGTGCTTTTTGTTTGCCAATCAATTCGGTTCAAAACTTTTGTTTAAATAAACCACAGCAAAGTGCTTAGTTTAGACAAAGTTTATTTAGGTTGATGGAAACTAATGAATAATTTCTTGATGGGGATCAACCATTTTCTTCAATTTATTAAGTGAAGTACAAAGTGAACCGATGTTTATCTCAATAAATTCTGATATTTTGAACAGTCAGAGGATTTGGAGGAAATGGATGAGGATTTATTTATTGCCGCTCTCTTTACTTATTGCTGCGGCATAAAAGTTTGGCTCGAGTTTCTCAAATTATTGACTTTGGCCCCATTTCTTATTTTTATTTGTGTTTGTACAGAAAAAATCTGCCTTTGCTGATGCGAAACGTGAATTATCGGTTTTCTTTTTCAACTTTCCTATATATCTTTGCTGAAGAGAAAACATGTTGGTGAACAGGGTAAATTTATTTAATTTTTTATATATATAAATACAGAATTTGTAAAAATCTTGGAAATTAATCCCAGGGAGGTTGATTTAGAAAATTGTGAGGCAGGGAAGAATCTGAAATGTGACGTTTTTCGAGAGAAGGCCAAATGTGAGTCCGAAAGCGGAGCCAAAAGTGCTTTTTATTGCGGCCAATAAATCGAAGCTCACTTTTTCCGCTCGTCCTTCTGCCAGCGGCGGAAAGTGGCTTTATGCAAATGCTCACATAACTTTGGCGCACCTCCGGTTGTCAACATGTTTTATGTTTGCCGCCGTTAATGGTCCGCATCTCCCCACGCTAAGTGATAAGCAGCCCGGCCAGAATAATCGGCTGCAACTTTCGCGATTTGCGCAGAACAAACCTTTTGAGATTCCGCTCGGCCGAGTATTGGCGATTCGAATCGGCGCTAATGGCTTTATTAAAAGCCCTCCCGAGAACAACTTTCCTTCGTTTGACTTTCCAAATTTGAACAATTTTGTGCCTACGCACGCCATAAATCTCTTTTTTACTTTGCAACTTTGCTCCACTTTTATCAAATGGAATTCGCGCGCGTGATTTAACGCAGCAATATCGCGGCTGAGAAATCTTCCCGCTCTTAAAAGTGTCTCGCCTTTGATAAATCTCCCTCGAAATTTGCCAAATGAAAAATTGTTGGTCGCCTAGAAATCCTCTTTTTCATATTTGTCGTTGCTAAAATTGAAAAAAATTATTCATTTAATGCATACATAATTTCAATTGAGAGTTTCTTAATTCTGTTTTTTTTTTTTTTTATAATCTTTGATATATTCTCAAAAATTAAGAGATAAATAATTGAGTATTACTTTGAAATTTATTTGTAGTGCGTGACTGGATACTAATATTACTTTTACCTGAGTATTTTTTTGTATGTTGATGAAAAAGTTCTTCTTTCCTTCTGGTATGTGTTCATCCTCCTTTCCGAGTAAAATCGATATTGAATTCCTTTGACATGGAAATGCGTTTGCACTTCATATGGCCGCGGTTGGGCTCGTTTCTTTGTTGCAGAATAAATTGTTTCTGGTGCATTTGCAACGCAGTCAATAGTGCTGAAAATTCTTTGTGCAATTTCCCGTCAGCCGCTTTATTCACGCCACAAAGAAGGAAACTAAAGAAAAGTCATTGCAATATCAAAAAGCTCTCGATTCGCAAACAGCCTCGGAAAGAAACATTCCACGTGTGTGTTTGACTGGGGACTTGACAAAGTAGTTTGTCCACGTTTGAAATAAAAATAAGATGGGGTTGCGGAGGACGCTTTTTCAATGAATAGGGGTGCTTCATGAGGCATCGATTTGCCAGTACGGTCCTTTGCAGGAATTCGCAAAAGGCCTATCAAGGATCAAATGTATGGCCTCAAATAAATAAGACACGATTCTGCCACGGCGCAAATAAAGAAACAGGAAAATGAGATAAACTAAGGGAGAAAGCATATTGTTTATTCGCATCGTGCGTCTGATTTTCATTCCGACCGCTGCTCCTTTTATCAAAACAAACCAACGCTTTCCAGATATTTCTCTTGAATCTAATTCCAATCTCAATATATAAAATAAAAAACAATCGCAAATGGAGTCACCAAATTTATTCTTCATTTAGTACAAATTTATATTATTGCAAAGGAAGATAAAATCCCATATATGAGTATTGCAATCTTTGTTAGTAGAAATTACTGACTTAATTTTAATATTAATAATTAAATATGTCTTTTGCAAAAGCTTTAAATCACTTTAAATAGATTCAAGAATATTAGTTTCTTTTCTTGTTTTATTCAATCATATGTGCACAAATTAGAAATACTAAGTTAATTATAACAATTCTTTATCATCCTGAAGAAATTTTTTAATGCTGCTTAAATATGAGGTTGGTAGCAATGGTAGCCTGCACTTTATTTAAACAGGCTCTGTGCCATAATTGAAGTTTTATCAGTGTGCACAGTCATCAGTCATCTTTGAAATCCATAGAATAAATTTAAGAATCATTCATTTTTTGCAGAATAGCCAACATGAAAAATAGAAAAAAACATTTTTTCCCAACCGTTGACTGCTTTATTTGATTAGAATCAAGAATTTTAGTTTCTTTTCATGTTTTATTCAATCATAAGTGTACAAGTACGAAATTCTAAGATAATTTTATAACAATTTTTTATCATCCCGAAGAAATTTTTTAATGCTGCTTAATTATGAGGTTGGTAGCCTGCACTTTATTTGCACAGGCTCTGTGCCATAATTGAAGTTTTATCAGTGTGCACAGTCATCTATGAAATCCAAAGAATAAATTTAAAAATCATTCATTTTTTGCAGAATAGCCAACACGAACAATAGAGAAAAACAATTTTTCCCAACCGTTGACTGCTTTATTTGAGAAGATTCAAGAATTTTATTTTTATTACTTGTTTTATTCAATCATAAGAATACAAATTAGATATTCTAAGTTAATTATAACAATTTTTTTCGTCTGTAAGAATGTAAGAAATTTTTTAATGCTGCTTAAATATGAGGTTGGTAGCCTGCACTTTATTTGCACAGGCTCTGTGCCACAATCGAAGTTTTATCAGTGTACACAGTCATCTATGAAATCCTAAGAATAAATTTAAAAATCATTCATTTTTTGCAGAATAGCCAACATGAAAAAAGAAAAAAACATTTTTTCCCAACCGTTGAACTAAAATTCTTGATTCAAGTAGAATCAAGAATTTTAGTTTCTTATCTTGTTTTATTCAATCATAAGTGTACAAATTCAAAATTCTAAGTTAATTTTATAGCAATTTTTTTATCATCCTGAAAAAATTTTTAATACTGCTTAATTATGAGGTTGGTAGCCTGTACTTTATTTGCACAGGCTCTGTGCCATAATTGAAGTTTTATCAGTGTGCACAGTAATCTATGAAATCCAAAGATTAAATATAAAAATCATTCACTTTTTGCAGAATAGCCAACATGAAAAATAGAAAAAAACATTTTTTCCCAACCGTTGACTGCTTCATTTAAGTAGAATCAAGAATTTTAGTTTCTTTTCATGTTTTATTCAATCATAAGTGTACAAATTAGAAATTCTAGAAGTTAATTCCATATCAATTTTTTATCATCCTGAAGGAATTTTTTAATTCTTCTTAAATATGAGGTTCGTAACCTGTACTTTATTTGCACAGGGTCTGTACCATAATTAAAGTTTTATCAGAGTGTACTGTGATCTATAAAATCCAAAGAATAAATATATTAATCATTCATTTTTTGCAGTATTGCCAACACGAAATAAAGAAAAGAAAATTTTTCCCAACCGTTGACTGCTTTAATTGAGTAGGTTTTTTTATACAGTCGCGCGTGTGATTTCTTAAAATTAATGCAGAAATATTAATCATAAGTTTGCAAAAATGATCGACAATCTGTTTTCAGTCCTCCAAGCTTTATAAAAAAGAATTTTTCAGAGAAAAGTCAGAAAATTTAAAATAGAACTAAATATGAAAAATTAAATTTATTAACAAACTCATGTATAATGAAAATTATTATTATGCAAACAACCGAAAAAAAATTATAATAATAACACTTCAACGAATATCCAGATTGGAGGGGGAATTTTCTTATTTTGATCCAATTTTCCTGGTCATTTGATATTGTTCACCGAGTGTGAGTGAATTCTGTGCCGCTCTGCACGTAGGCATTCTAAAGAGGAGCCAATTATTTGTGCCTTTTGGCAGTATGGGTTGATTATTTTAATTACATAAAGAGAGCTTGTTTTCAGAATTCTATTTTAAGAGATGACAAAAGGGAGTAAAATAATTTCACGATTTGTTATAATTCTTTCAATGTTATGTATTGAAGAATTGAAACACGAAAAAACTATAAAAATTTAAATTTCTAAGCGGAAATACGTGCGAATATTCCGAATTGGCCGCATATTTTTGTTATTCGTCGCGAGGCTGATTCTTTATTATGTTTTTTCACCGCACACAAGCTGTCAGGCGGGCTGCCTAACCGACGCGACAGTGTTAAGGGCGTACTCTGGTCACGTGTGCAAAGTATTGGCTGCGCCGAAAGGGACTGCAGCTGTTCCACCCCCGGACATTCGTCTTCATCGGAACTCGGTTAACTTCTCGGCTTTGTTTCCAGTCGCAAAAAGTGGCCGTTTCGCCGTTTGTGTCATTTGCAGGGAGCGCAACGAAGATGCTCCCTCGCCCCAGATGCATTCCAAGGGTCAGATTTATTATTTAATCTGAACGGCCGCATAAAAGATAAAACGTCTCGATTGCAAAAATTCTGTCCTTTCTGCCTAAATTTATCATATTTGAAGTAAAAATGTTTTATAAATAAATTCTCCTTAATGAAGTTGAACGAAAAATAAATTCTTGCCTCTTTATCTTCAAACTTAATTTATACAGGCAATATAGGAATCATTTGAAGGAAGAAATCAAAATTTAAGTAAAGATCACATATATGTAGGGATGTTTAATAAACCATAATTTACTGTGGATAAAGCAAAATAAAAGCCGTTATTAGAAATTAAAAATTGCAGGTATAATCATAACGGAAAATATATATACATACAGCTTAATTTTAATGCTATTTTTACTTTAAATATATTTATAAAAGAACAAATCTTTTCATTGAAATCTAAGTGGTACCTTTTGTGTCTGTACAATTTTCGCTGATCAAGAAATCAGACGCGGCTTGTTTCGCTCCGGGAGGACCATCAAAAATTACATTGCGAGCTGCAGCTGCTTTGTCCCCGTAAAAGCTGCACGTGTTTATGTGTTTCGGGCCAAACTGACTTACTGCCGCGCGTATTAACTTTTTTCGGCCCCTCTTTACAACCAATCTGACATATTTTCTTTTGTCGCCGTCGTTTTTGATGAATCAGAAGCAAAATTTTACGGTCCAGGGCAACAAGCGAGTTATTCTGGTCGACGACCTGGAGAATCAGCGAAATTTGACGAGGGAGGAAATCGGAGCAGGACTTGAATGACTTCTTCAATCAACCGGTTTCCTTGCAAGGAAATCAACCAGAATATTAAGAAATAAAAATCACTCCGTTGGATGCAAATTGAGCGTCTCTGAGAGAAACAAAAGGCTAATTAATTAATGGGCTGCCAGCGCGAACAATAAAACTCGCCTCCACAAAAGGTCTTTTTTCCTCAAAAGACCCAAATGGGAGTCAATAAGGCCGCGGAAAAGTAAAGGGGAGCCGACTGAAAGCTCTCCTAGTGTCAATCTTTGACACTCTCGCGAAAAACGACCCGTAATTTATCATACATTCAAAACAGGCACGGACTGCACGATTCAATTTTTAAACTTTTTTATTTATGAATTAAATATTCCCTTTCGCACTTCAAAACCCTCACAAATTTAGGTAAATTTAATATTTCTTCTATCTTAAAAGAAAATTTATTCTTCTCGGTCAGTACAAAAATTTTTAAATTGGAGAAAAAAAGAGAGGAAAGGGTTTACAACTAGCAAATGTCTGCTAAAACGCCCGACATCAAAAGAGACACGGCCGCCGCGGTAAACCCGGTATTATATTTATAGAAGGGCTAATAATATTATAGTTTTAGTATCTTAAAAATCAATAAGGCCCAATAAATGCTTGTGAGATTTTTCAATTAGAGTGCAGATGAGGTATAAATAAGAGGGCAGTCCGTGCCTGTGAGCTTTTTTCTTTTTCTGCACTTTTGTGCCTCTCTCGCCGTGTCAATCCTTTTCCATTAGCGTGGGCGGCAAACGAGCGCAGCAAATTGTTTTACGCAAACGCGTGCAAGAGATAAATCCGCAGCTCACAAATGCGCGCGTGTTGATCTGCAGAAGCATCATTTCGCCATCAAACATCTTCTCCGTCCAAACACTGTCGCGCCTCCTATCAAAATATCACTCGGCGCCGCTCAATCGCTATTTGCATTTCATCCCCTTTGGACTCTTCAGCAGGCAATTCGAGTTTTGCCACCAAAACCCTCTTCAACCATTCTCATTTTTTTATCATAATTGTTGACGAGAGAAGATTTTTTTGCCTCTTTTCTTTAACAACAAAAGAGGAAATTTCACACATAAAACTGGGAGTAAATTTGAATAATTCGCGTAGAAGGAGAGAAAATCGCGACACACTTCTTTCCAGCGGCAAATCCAATCTGCATACTCACGTCGTCAATCTGCCATTGAAAGACTCGAAATTTCATTTGGACAAACTTTTCCAATAAAATGGATCATCTCTGTGAGGAAAATTCTGGTTCACAAGGGACGAATTCCGCGGGGGCGCCAAAGCAAATTGGAGACAATTCGCTGCTCTGGAAAGTTATATTTGCTAGCAAAACAAGAAAAAAAAAAAGCATGAGAGGAAATGAACTCGTCTTTTATCAACAATCTAAGTTAAATAATTTTATTTTTTGTTCTTTCAATTAAGCTTTTTGTTATAAAACTTCTTCTTTTTTTGTAAAATGTATTGCTTTTTAATTCAAAAATTTATTGATCAACTCCATCTGCGGTGCTGGAAATTTTCTGTTTGAAACCATTTGAAACTTAAATCACTTTGTTCTTCTGTTTTACTGTCTTTTACTATAATAATTTTAGCAAGCTGCTCAAAAAATTTCAAAGCTTTTAAATATTACTGCGTATTATTTATTTTTAATAAATAAAATTACTATTAAAACTTAAATCTAAAAATTTCCAATTGGTTTCTTATTTATATTTTTTTTGTGCTGTTAGAGAAGTGTTCTCATAGCCCTAGGCGTGCAATCCTGAGGGACCAGTTGTTTCTGCCCTTTTCACTTTCGGGCCGAACATTAAACCTGGCTCTGGCGGTGAATTATGACGGACGTGTTTTGAGATTAGATTTTTGCCAAAAGGTGAAAATACGGGAAGTGAAGCGCGTCCGAGGGGACTCGGTGGGACGTGACTTAAAATCGCCGCTGCAGACAATTCCTCACTCCAATTTCATTTTCTTCCCCGCGTCGCCCCGCAAAAGGCTTAATTAAGAGACTCGCATTAAATTTCCCAACATAACGCCCGCTTTAATTAGTCCTTTGCTAATTAATGGTGCAGAGCTTGTTAAGCTCAAAACTCGCGCTTTCATTAAAATTGGAAGCAACTATTTTTCTTTTTTTGTGTAAAAATTTTAAAACTGCTCCAAGAAGTCACATCCAAAAATGGGGATCAAACAATGCATGAAAAAATTATCAAAAAAAGCATTGACACTATTGACATGTTTTTTCAAAAGTTTTTTATGTCAACAATTTTATAATAAAATAATGGGTTATTTTTTATTAAATTTTTATGCGCAGTACGAACCATGCGTCGTTTCAGAAAAAAAGGCTTCATCTTACTACATACGGCATGTTGCATTGCACTTTTTCTATGAACTGATTTAAAATGTCACTTTAAGCAACAGTGTTCATTTTTTTTTTGGTCACATGCAGTTTCTATCTATTGAAAAAAATTACAAAAAGCTGCTCTTGCCATTTGGTAAGTTTGTATGCAAAGTTGTTTCTGATGCAAAAACAAAAACAATCGGCAGAATTTACGAGACGCAAAACACGACCCAATTCGTCGCACCCTCGCGCCAATTAAAAAAAGGGATAAAATTGTGCAGCTTTTTGTCTTTGGCGTGATGATCTGCGGCCCTTTCAAGATGTGTGAAAAAAAAGTTTTTCTACGCAGCGTAAATTACAAAAATCGGGGGCTTGCAAAAGAGGCTTGATTTCAGATTTATATTTTAATTAAAAGTGTGAAAAATGATCATTTTCGCGGAAGGGAAAGTTGGTCCTTTGAATTTTTTAATGCACGCCTCACACATAGAGTAATGGGCTACGTGCCTGCATTTTTGATTCTCCCTTTTCCTCCACCCCATATTAATCCAGAGGGATAGATTTCGTCCTCTTTTGCTGATTTGGGTGAACCGAATTTTGAATTTTATTTCTCAAGTGGAAAGTTTATAATAGAGATTTTGTCAATCAAAATTAAAGAAGCAATTAAATTTAAGCTATTTTTTTATATTAAATTTAATGCAGATTCATGAGAGGTGCATTTGATCTTGTTTTAACTTGCCGTGATCAAAACAACAAGCTTCTGATTTAAAGTCTCTCATGAAATTACAAGCAATCTTGAATAAAATTGCATTTGTCCCTTGAGAGCACTCGGCAGCACAAAAGCGGGAAAACTGAACTGGAAACGCCAAAGAAAAAATTAATCTAATGCTGATCTTAATAATCAGTTTTTTTACTTTTTTACTGCTGCACTTGAAACTCCAGAGAAAAATTTGAACAACACACAGAAAAAAAATATAATTAAAATGAAAAATAAAATATGTAGATAAACAAAAGTAATTGAAAAATAAAAGTAAATATTGTTAAAAGTCGATCAAATTCGAAACAAGCGTGAAATTTCTCGTGTACTGCACACACTGGACTGGAAGTCAAAATGAGAGAAAATGAAAAACAAACTGTGTGCGCTTCGAAAGCCCGTGTTAATCCCACGAGGCCTTTCAACGGCCGCTTTTTGTAATTTAATTTTGGCGTTTGGGCCGACGGCGGTAATTGGTCGTTGGGCCGAAATTTACAATGATTGGCCTTTGTTGTTGCGTCCCTGAATAAGTAAACTTCGACCCTGCACGTGCTTTCCCTTAATCACGCCGGATTTGAAAGCGGCAGGATTTTCGCGTCATTCTTCGGAAATCAATGAAATCGCGGCAAATCGGCTTAAAAGCTGATGCTGAGCGCAAGGATTACAATTTGCTAATGCATCGAAAGGCTCTGAATAAGATTTCAAAACAAAACAAAATTCATGATCGCACAAGGCTGCTGTTTCTAAATTAAAAGCCAAACTGGGGTAAAATTTAATTCAATCTGAAAATATTTTGACTTCTTGCTGTTTTAAAACAAATTTTATTTTAACACATTTTCTAGACTTTTCTAGAACGCTCTGCCATCGCAAGTGACGCACTTAGCCCATCCACGTTGGTTAGGTGAGGAAGAGTGTATTAACGATTCTCGTAAGAATCGGCAACTGAGATGTGTCGTCGTCAGTACTAGCGCAACGTTTCCCCTCTACGTCGTCTCCATTTCACTTATAGATTAAATTGTGTTGCAAATTTATTCAGAAATCAACGTTAGTTACAAAATAATTAAATCAGAAAACGGCAAATATAAAATCAGAGACATAGCGAATAACGCCTAGTATTCCTATCCATCTCATGCGTTTCCATCTAGGAAAAGAATTCTATAAATCTTCAGCTTCAACATATTCTATGCTCTTCTGTTCTGATTTAATTCATTTTGATAAAATATCATATGGAACGAGACGGCTGACAAATTACGTGACGCGTCAAGCTTTTCACAAAATAATCCAGAATTTGACTTGTGCGCTCGACGGAAGCATTTGCGAAATTTCACAAGGAAATAAATGAGGCTGCATGACTTTGGCGTCGCGTGATTAATTGGCTTTGCAGCGCATCTTTAATAATAAACGAATCCGCGCGGAAGGAAAAGCGAAATATAAAGTGCAGTTCGTCTCTCGCTCTGTGTGCGACTCGCAGCTTTCATCGCGTCTTAATTAATTCAAAGGCAAAGCAAGATAAGCCCGACTTGTTTTATTTCCTCCAGGAAAGAAACAACCTTTGCAGCGAATCCGGGCTTTGCAAAGATTTCTCCAAAGCAGCCCCAGTGATTTACGCAAAATTCATTCAAAAGACCTTTGAGCATAAATTTTCAAGTCAGCCCCGTTGAGTCGAATAAAACTTTTGGAAACAAACGACCCAGATAAGTGCAGATTTATTATTTTGTCTCTTTTGATTGAATTTTAAAATTAAGATGAAGCTAAAAATAAAATAAATATTTTCAATTGCAGATTTTTTAATCTTGATTGCCGACGAATTTATATTTAATTGAAATGAAAAATAAAAATTACAGAAGACTTATTATTTTGGTGCTACAAAAAATCACAATCCTAATCAAATAACACCTAAATTAAAATTTCAAGAATTGCAAGGATTGAATAGGATTGTTGGGCAAGAAACTTCTCTGTAATTGTCAAAATACATCAGCAGCAGGGGATCTGAACAGACTAATTAATTCAGTCAAACTTTGTCTGGCGAAAACTCTCGACAAACACAGTCGACGTTTCCATCTGGGTTTGGGCAGGGGAGTGTTAGTTTGCGATTCGCAATCAACAAAGTTAAAACGTCTCGCGATTATTGGCGTGAGGGGGCGGCGCACCCCTGCAAGTGGCCCTGTTGGTTTTGCAGCGAATTGCCTCCGCAAATTGCATTTTTGAGGTTGCGCGACCTCAAGGACCGAGTTTGCGGACGCCCGAGGCCAACATTTATTGCAAACAAAATTAGCTTTCAAATTTGACAAGATTGATTCTAGAACGTTCTTTTTTTATATAAATGAAAATAATTAAAACTGCACAGGCAAATAATTAGTATTTTGACGATTCTTGCAATTGATCGCTTCAGTTTTAATTAATAAAACATTTTTTATATTTTGTTGTCAATTTTCTAGTTAAGGGAAATGTAAACGAGGGCGCAATTATGATTTGTTCAATTTCCTGCGCTTTTCACCCCTTCTTAAACGCGCACAAAGCGCCGGAGATTTGGCTGAGGGTGTAAATAAAATAAAAGTGGAAATCGTCTTTCGCCCGCCCTCGAGAATCGAAATCTCGACAAATTGAATTTTTGCACGTTGAGGCCGGAAACTGCAGATGCAGAGTTTATTCATTTCTGCGCGGGGGTCGGAAGTCGCCATTAGGGGAGGGGCGACGACCCCCGCACTTCCCGCCCTCGGATGAACTTTGTCAAATTTAATTTCGATTTAAGAGGCGCGAAATTAGACTCTGCTGCGAATCGTTTGTGAAACTCACACGCGTGCGGTTTTCCTTTTTGGTTTTCGAATAATTCGCAACCTTTGAAACTCTGCGCCGCTCTCATTTTGTCCTTTCAAAGGGATCAACTGAAAAGCGTACAGCAGCAAAGAGTGCTTGTTTTTAATCAATGATATTGAGAAGGGCGTCCTAAAATTGGAAACTAAACCTGTTTATCAAGCACTTGTAAAAAAGCAAATAAAATTGGTGTTGTTGCCTTATTCTAAGTAGTTAATTATCAAATAAATTTTGAACTGTTTGAAATTGATTTTGAAATTGCAACGCAGCTTTGTCAAATGCGATGCTTTTAATCTGAATTAATGTGCCTTTCGTGTTTGCTCAATTGACAGAGAAACCCCAGACAACACCAGCGGGTTTGAAATTTATGCATAAATATATGTTTCAATTATTGTGACGGTTTCTCCCTCGAGGGTTATAAACATCGACGCGCGCGCCACTTCGCCACTCAACAAACTGATTTTTGATTTCGGCTTTTCCGCAACAATTTCCCGGCAGCTCAAAATACCAGGACAATATTCATGTGAGTTCCAAAATTTAATTTATTCCCAGGAAACGAAATTACATAAATTTCGGATATTGAAAAATTCTTAATTAATCACTGGCGCATTTATGTTTCGGTCGTTGTGAAAGAACCAGGTTGGAATTTGGTCAGTTGGGTGCAAACAATGCAAAAAGCTGACGCAACTGGCAAAGCCGTTTATTTATCTGCGCGCACGGCTGCTGAACATATTGCTGTAATTACGAAAATCTGCATGAAGCGACCGGGATTACACGCCGCCGCGAGCAGACGTGCGAAAACTCAGCAAATGAATCTTGCCTGACACTCGGCCCGACAACCGTAAAAACCGAAGCATCGATTTTAAACTTTGGTACAATTAAACAATGCAAACGCCAAAGGCCAGGCTATTCAAAACGCACTGGTTCGTTCCAATAAAATTTTAAGAGTTTTGGAATATTTTAAATATTTTATTAATTTAATATTTTGGATAAAAAGAATACGAAATTATCATAGAATCTTTTGAATTATATTAATAAAAATATATTTCAAGTTTGACTTTATATTTCTTGAAAAATTGAATTTTCCAACATTTTTCCGCTCTCGGGGGGTAAATAAGAAGTCTCTCTTTTCAATAAACACTCAAACGGAATTGCTAGTGAGGGCGGAGAGGCTTTTTCCGCGAATGGGTTTCAATTCCAAGAGCGGCGTGTTTGCATTCCAAATTCAAATAAGGAATCCCATTTCAAATGCTAAGAGGCCCAACATCGGCTGCACACGCGTGCATTCCACGCGCACCAATTCTTCTGCTCTTTCCGATGAAAACCTCTTTTTAAATTCAAGGTCTGCGTAAATAGTTAAAACTAATAAAAGGAGGAATTGTTTCAAAACTCGCGATTCAGAATATTGTTATTGGGAGACGAATCGTCAATTCGATTGAACCGCCAAAGCAACAAAAAATAAATTCTTTGTCGTCAAATGGGAATGTCAAAAAAAGCCGAAGCTTTTTGTATTTTTTGCCCATTTCTGACGCTGCGTCTCGTAAAAGGGTTCATTGTCGTAATGGGGTGTGTGGCGAAGGCGCGCAAGTGAAAATGGAATCATAAAAGCAAACATGGCGCGTCCGTCGCTAAAAAGCATCCACGCAGCCGCGATAAAATGGCAATAATGAGCACCGCTGCCCCGTCCGATTCCACTCGCCAAGTCCGAACCGAGTTTGCAAAAAAAATCCGCACACTTTCGCAGCCAATAATGGAATGACAGACGCGATGGTTAGGCTTTTTGCTCAACGCCGCGGCTGCACCGGTTGCGGCGGCGATCCTCTGAATAAAAATTAATGCAAATAAAATTAGTAATTTTAATTAAATATATAAATTTCTGCCAAGGCCATTTTGGAAATTTTCTGTTATTCTTTGTACAAATGTGGCAGACTAATGTAAAAATTTCAGAGAGAAAGTGGCTAATTAAAAGGGGGTAAAACGCGCTTTTTATTTTTATTAGGGTCAAGTCATCAAGTTGGATGGACTTTTTAACTTCATTGCTGAAAAGTTGATAACAGGGTTGCGGTTTCTAATATTTAGAAGGTTATCAACAGTTAAATTCCTGTGTCATCAAAACTTAAAGGGGAGGAATTTAAAACAAAATTTTTGTTCTTTCTTCTTACAAACTATTTAAAAACGCTTGGTCCAACATTACTTTTTCTCTCTCCACTTTATCATTGACCTAGATGGAAGATGACGGAAAATGTGTCATCTGCGCCATAATTAGCTGAAAAAATAAATTCGAGAAGAAAGATAAATGAAATTTTTAATTGGCGCTTTTCACTGCTTCAGATAATTAGGAGCAGGACTTGGTCGAAAAAATCCTCTCTGCTTTTTGCGGTTTTTTGGCCTGGCGCGGCAAGAAATTCGGCGCCGCCTTTTTTCAGAGCTCTTGATGTACTTTACTACTTTTCCATTATTAAGCACGCTTTGTTTTGCATAGGGTGTGTGTGTATTCAAAGGGTGCGGTCGCCCCTGGGCAATTCAAAGCATCGTAAATACGCGGCACGGACTCGGCTTGCGTGCCACGATCTGCTCAAATGAAATTTCCAGCGACCCATCCGAAGCCTTTCTCTCTTCAATTTGCCATCATATTTAGAAAGGACACGTGCTTAAAAAATTTTAGTCAGATTTTTCTTAATTCATACATTATTAGAATTATAGATTTAAACAAATATAAATAAAATACAAAAGGAAAAAGAATGACTTATTTTTATTTAATAAAAAACGTTTCCTTTATAACAATTTATTTTATCCTTCAAATTTGGATTAAAAAAGATTTTAACTGTTAAATTTTGAATAAACAAAGAGGAAAGGAATATTTTAAGAAAGCATTTTATGACGCGCGTATACTTATTTCCCGATTTGAGCGGAATTCGTTTCCGAAGAGACATATGGGAAAAGGAAGATGAAATGTTTACCGGGGAAAGCTTTCAACCCTTGCTTTCAGATGGAAATACATCTTTGCTGGGAATCATAAACAGAGACCGACGCAGAGATCTCGATCAATCAATCTGTGGCAAAAAGCACGAGAGGAAGGAAAATCAAAGACGTCGAGTAATTTATTGCCATGTGAGTGGGCAGGTCTGCGGCAGAAATGATGAGTCGCTTTTCTCGTCCACCCCATCCCGATCAAATAAAACCAAAAACAAAATTTCCTCAATTTCTGATTCAAAGAAATTTGAAGCGTGTTTTTTTGGCGCTGCCGTAATTTGCTAATTGAGAAAAGAGAAGTTTTTCCGCCTCGCGCATCTCATTAATATGAAATGTGCTGCGGAAAACCGGCGGCGATAAATTAGGCAAAATGTTCACGGCTCCTTGAAGTTGCCGCTCAACCTGGCTGCGAATCTTCTAATATAATCGCCCTGAAGATTTTCACCATTAAAACAATTGCAAATATGGATTTTAATTTGTTAGGGTCAGGCCAAGACAAAGTCTTGCCGGCCTGTGCCCTATTTTAGTGGTGCAGAGGGCGCCACCCAATCTTTTTTGTTTATTGTTTTTATTTTTGGGTCCAACTTTATTTAAAAAATCATCATTTTTTGCTGGCATATCCTTAATTTTGGTCCACGCGATGATGACAAACAAAGCTGGAAACTAAAAAAGAAGGCAAACTGGAAATGACCAAGTCACTCATTCAGTGAATGCCAATATCCTTTTCCAAACTTGTTGGTAGTTTTTAATTTTCGCTTGAAGCAATGATAGTTGATGTGTAATTTTCTTTTTTTGTGTTTCACCTCACCTGCCGTAATCGCAATTGAATGCGTGTTAAAAGGGACAAACACGCAAAAAAGGGTCCCAGAGCTGCTCTGTATTCTGCCGCACGCATCCCCGAGGTTCTCATTAAGCGCCGCTTGTTTCCTTCAAAAGACCATAATTGTCTTCCAATCGTAAATCCTCGTCATCAAGAGAGAAAAAGCGCCGGCCTTTCTGCCATTCAACCCGCACCAGAACCGCAAAACAAAAGAACAAACCCCGTGATTTGCATTGGAATGAGCTGCGTCTGTCAAGAAAGAAAAACAGCGCCATAAATTAATATTTAGCAAATGTTTGCCTAGGGCCAAAGATCAGTTTGAATTACTTTTGAGTGTTTAATTGCCTTTTTGTTCAGTCGAGCAAATTAAATCTGTAGCAAGCAAATGCGAAACAATTTAACCAGAGGCTTAACCGCGGGATAAAGTTCCGACGAGGTCACTTGCAAAGGGAATTAAGCGTCTTCAAAGGCAATAAAATAATTCATCAAGACGCGCAGGGCAAATCAAGCATAGCAGCTTTGGTACTTGCGAGTTGCTGCCGTTTCCATTCAAGTCGAGAGGCTTCAAGCAATTGGATTAATTTCAATTACGCCTCGCTGCACTTCAGTTGAAACCATTTTCAACTCACATTGACTGGTATGCAAAGCCAAAGAAAGTCTTTTTAACAATTGCATATTTTAATAATTATTATTGAAATAAAATTATCAATTTTTATTTTAAGTCCTGTTAAATTTAAAAGTATTTTTTATTTCATTATTCATATATTAAAATTTATTGCAAAAAATTAAACAACTAATTTATATAATAATAAAAGGACTATTTTTTTTTTTTAATTAATAAAAACTTGCCCTGTTTTTATCACAGAATTACATTTTTTACAGATGATTTCTCTTCTTTTTTATTGGGAATGGAGCATTGAAAGAGATATCACTGTTTGTGCTGGTGGGAGCTTTTGTCCGCTGCTACAAACTTTGAAAGCAAAAATGGTTGATTAACCCCGCAAAAGAGCTCGGTGTGTGAACTTTGCCGTTGGTGCAGTGCAGCTCGGTCCAAATTGCATCAAACTCGGCCAAACAACATCTGCTCGCTCCTCTCGCTACACCGCTTTCATTATTGTCTTCTTTTTCCACTCTTGTTTGCTTTCGTTGTTTCAGTCGCTCGAGTCCTGCGGCTTTTTTGCCAACTCGCAATCTCGAAAATTCCAGCGGCTGTCAATCTCGCCACCCCTGCAAAATAAACAAAATGCATTATTTAACAACAACAAAAACCACTTAATTCCTTGAGTAGTTTTTGATTTAAGATTGTCAGAACGAAAATAGTATTTATCTTGGAGCGTTTTTGAAGGGAAACTTTTCAAATATTTTTTCTATCTTTTCCTGCTTAAAATTGGGTGGAGAAATTATTAGCCTTTGTTCAGTGACTTGCTAGTGGCGTGGGTAATTAATTGTAATTCGCAACTGTCAGCCCAGTGAACGCCGCTCAAGCAATAATAATGCAGCAACAGAGAGGAATTAATTAGTGCTGACACACGCACAAGTCGAATAATCACTTCAGTCAGCATTTGGCTCCGAGTCTCTTCCTGCGCCTTGTCATGCTAAATGACGGAAACACACACGGCACACCGGATCCGCACCACAAGCACAAAGTTTCCTATTGAATTTCAAGATTGCCCAAAATTGCTTGGCGGCTCACTAGGGATTCGCTTTTCATTTCGAATTTATAACAGCATTCCTCTTTTTTTTTTGTTACACAGATTGATTAGAGAAATAGTAGAAATTTTTGTACTTTTTTGTCACGTTTCGAATAGGAAACTTGAAGCCATAAAATAAATCAAGAGATTAATAATTTTAAGAAGTGAAAACGTGCATTTTTAACATTGTTGGACCAAACTGTGATATATTTTAATGGGACAAAAGAAACTATTTAAATACTCAAAATCAACAACAGTTTGCTTCTCTGATTATACAGTAAATATTTAAGTACAATTATATTTTTTTTATTATTACCTTTTGTTGATTATTTTTTGTCCCCATTGTTTCTAATACATTTTTTACATTCAAGTAATTTTCAATTGAAAATAATGTTTTAAATCGCCGGTGAATTATTTAATTGCAATTGTCCATCTGTGAATTTGCAAAATGTGTGAGCAAAGTTAAGCGTGTGGCAAATTCGAGTGCACCGCATTTCACGGCACAAGTTTTGCGGCGACAATTATCAGCGACGAGAGAGTAATTTCCACCCTAGGTCTCTCTCTCAAAGTGCAGTCGCTCATGCGAAAACAAGCAACCGCAACTGCCAGCGGCGCGGCACCTCTATTTATGTGTGCGGCGACTCGGGGCTGTTTTCTTTGCACCCCAACTAGCAGAGAGGGTGCGTCCCGAATCGAATAGATTTTCGCAATTTTGACGCTTTGACTTTCAATCAATTGGAATTTCACTCTTGAGCGGTGAATTTTAATTGACAATTTAGGAAAAACGAGAGAATAATTGGCCGCGGGTGTGCAGCGGCCGAGGCAAATTTAATCATAATTTATCGCCGCTGCATTGCAGACCTCGCCGATGATAAATCAAACCAGCCAATCGCAAAATGTGCATCCGCTAGTCCCGCTGAGTGCATTCACATGAAATTATTTTGCAAGTCTGCACTGAACAGCTGCACAATTTGTTCGCAGTGCGTTAAAAGCAAAAAACTACTCACTTTTTCAACCATGGAATTTTATTTATTTATTATTAATTATTTTAATATTAAATTCTCTCATATGGATTACACTTTCCGACAACAGAATTTCAGAGTTAATTTCATCCACTGAAACGAGAGAAAAAATTGAAAATGTACAGGTTTATATATTTGACAATCACATTAAAATAAGAAATAGTAAAAGAAAATGGCTAGCAAACTTTAAATATCTTGGATAAACAATTGTAAAATAAACATAATTAACAGAAATTCTGTTTTTCAAATTTATTTCCATTGACAACTTAACCAAAATTGTGCAACAAAAATGAGAAAAACCCACAATATCAAGAAGGGTAAAAAATTAAAATTTTTTTTTAATTTTATAATAAAAATGGGTTATTGATGTGGGAAATTATACTATCACATTTTGTATATCATTAATTTAATTCAATTTATATTATTAAATTTTAATTTAATTTTTGTACGATTTCTAAAATACCAAAGCCAAAATTCTCACAGACACGTCAATACCTCCACTCCAAAAATAAAGATTTCTTTTTCTTTATGACACAAAAAAAATATGAGATTTAATTAGGAATAAAATTTGAAGTTATAATGAAACGTTTACTGACAGAAAATTCAACCGCTGCTCCTATCGCAAAATAAAGCAAGCACCACGAGCTTCCCCATGCCTAAATCACTCTTCTTGGTTCACCAAAAATTCAAGAATTGGAGAAATCCGAGTTTATTTAATTAATTTCATTATAGAAACTTTGTCGCGTTGCAACTTGCAACTCTTGTTGCCGCCTTTCTCGTCAAAAACAAATGATAATTGCGCCATGTTCGGACCATATGATCAGTAACAGCTGGAGTTTCATTGAGCGTGGTGCAGGTTTGTTACCTTTTGTGGTGCCTTTCTGGGCAAAACTCTTCGCCCAGAGCCCAGAAGCAGCCGAAGCAGAGACAGAACGCCAGGTTAGTTTAACGTTTTGCTAGTTTTTTTTATTGCTTTCTCCGGCGTCTTTTTATATGTGTTTCGCGCGTTGATGAGGACAATTATTGTCTTTTGAAGGAAACAAGCGGCGCTTAATGAGAACCTCGGGGATGCGTGCGGCAGAATACAGAGCAGCTCTGGGACCCTTTTTTGCGTGTTTGTCCCTTTTAACACGCATTCAATTGCGATTACGGCAGGCGAAATACAAAGAAGAAAATTATCTATCATTGCTCCAAGCGAAAATTAAAAACTACCAACAAGTTTGGAAAAGGATATCGGCATTCACTGAATGAGTGACTTGATCATTTCCAGTTTGCCTCCTTTTTTAATTTTCAGCTTTGTTTGTCATCATCGCGTGGACCAAAATTAAGGATATGCCAGCCAAAAATTATGACTTTTTAAATAAAGTTGAACCCAAAAATAAAAAAAAAAAAAACAAAAAAGATTGGGTGGTGCCTTGTGCACCACTAAAAAAGGCCGGCAAGACTTTGTCTTGGCCTGACCCTAAAAAACAAATTAAAATCCATATTTGCTATTGTTTCAATGGTGAAAATGTGTTATATCTTCAGGGCGAATATATTAGAAGATTCGTAGCCAGGATGAGCGGCAAGTTCAAGGAGCCGTGAACATTTTGCCTAATTTATCGCCGCCGGTTTCCCGCAGCACATTTCATATTAATGAGATGCGCGAGGCGGAAAAACTTCTCTTTTCTCAATTAGCAAATTACGGCGGCAGCGCCAAAAAAACACGCTTCAAATTTCTTTGAATCAGAAATTGAGGAAATTTTGCTTCTGGTTTTATTTGATCGGGATGGGGTGGACGAGAAAAGCGACTCATCATTTCTGCCGCAGACCTGCCCACTCACATGGCAATAAATTACTCGACGTCTTTGATTTTCCTTCCTCTCGTGCTTTTTGCCACAGATTGATTGATCGAGATCTCTGCGTCGGTCTCTGTTTATGATTCCCAGCAAAGATGTATTTCCATCTGAAAGCAAGGGTTGAAAGCTTTCCCCGGTAAACATTTCATCTTCCTTTTCCCATATGTCTCTTCGGAAACGAATTCCGCTCAAATCGGGAAATAAATATACGCGCGTCATAAAATGCTTTCTCAAAATATTCCTTTCCTCTTTGTTTATTCAAAATTTAACAGTTAAAATCTTATTTTTCTTCCAAATTTGAAGGATAAAATCAATTGTAATAAAGGAAACTTTTTTTATTAAATAAAAATGAGTCCTTCTTTTTCCTTAAGTATTTTTTTTACAATTGTTAAAATCTATAATTCTAATTAATATGTAAGAAAATACTCACTAAAATTGTTGATTCCTTTCTAAATATGATGGTGAATTGAAGAGAGAAAGGCTTCGGATGGGTCGCTGGAAATTTCATTTGAGCAGATCGTGGCACGCAAGTCGAGTCCGTGCCGCGTATTTACGATGCTTTGAATTGCCCAGGGGCGACCGCACCCTTTGAATACACACACACCCTATGCAAAACAAAGCGTGCTTAATAATGGAAAAGTAGTAAAGTACATCAAGAGCTCTGAAAAAAGGCGGCGCCGAATTTCTTGCCGCGCCAGGCCAAAAAACCGCAAAAAGCAGAGAGGATTTTTTCGACCAAGTCCTGCTCCTAATTATCTGGAGCAGTGAAAAGCGCCAATTAAAAATTTCATTTATCTTTCTTCTCGAATTAATTTTTTCAGCTAATTATGGCGGAGATGACACATTTTCCGTCGCGTCCCCAATCTAGGTCAAGAGGGAATTGAAGAGCAGAAAAATAATGTTGGACCGACCGAGCATTTTTTTTTTAATGGTTTGTCAGAAGAAAGCACAGAAAATTTTGTTTTGAAATCTTCCCGTTTAAGTTTTTATGTTTTGTTTTTATATTTTTAACTGTTGATAACGTTCTAAATGTTAGAAATATTATAAACCGCAACTGACCGCAACCCTCTCGTCTACGTTTCCACTTGGAAGTTAAAAAAGTGCGTCCAACTTGATGACTTGACCCTAATAAAAATGAAAGCTGTGCCCTCTTTTAATACGCAATTCTCTCTGAATTTTTCATCTATCCGCACGAATTTAACAGTGAAATTTTTCAAAATTTTATTAACTTCAGCATGTAAATATGGTAGAAATTTATGTCATTTTTGTTTATTAATTTTTTTATTCAGTTCATCGTCGCCGCAACCGGTGCAGCCGCGGCGTTGAGCAAAAAGCCTAACCATCGCGTCTGTCACTCCATTATTGGCTGCGAAAGTGTGCGAATTTTTTGTTGAAACCTCGGTTCGGACTTGGCGAGTGGAATCGGACGGGGCAGCGGTGCTCATTATTGCCATTTTATCGCGGCTGTGGATGCTTTTTAGCGACGGACGCGCCATGTTTGCTTTTATGATTCCATTTTCACTTGCGCGCCTTCGCCACACACCCCATTACGACAATGAACCCTTTTACGAGACGCAGCGTCAGAAATGGGCAAAAAATACAAAAAGCCTCAGCTTTTTTGACATTCCCATTTGACGACAAAGAATTTATTTTTTGTTGCTTTGGTGGAATCGAATTGACGATTCGTCTCCCAATAACAATATTCTGAATGGCGAGTTTTGAAACAATTCCTCCTTTTATTAGTTTTAACTATTTACGCAGACCTTGAATTTAAAAAGAGGTTTTCATCGGAAAGAGCAGAAGAATTGGTGCGCGTGGAATGCACGCGTGTGCAGCCGATGTTGGGCCTCTTAGCATTTGAAATGGGATTCCTTATTTGAATTTGGAATGCAAACACGCCGCTCTTGGAATTGAAACCCATTCGCGGAAAAAGCCTCTCCGCCCTCACTAGCAATTCCGTTTGAGTGTTTATTGAAAAGAGAGACTTCTTATTTACCCCCCGAGAGCGGAAAAATGTTGGAAAATTCAATTTTTCAAGAAATATAAAGTCAAACTTGAAATATATTTTTATTAATATAATTCAAAAGATTCTATGATAATTTCGTATTCTTTTTATCCAAAATATTAAATTAATACAATATTTAAAATATTCCAATACTCTTAAAATTTTATTGGAACAAACCAGTGCGTTTTGAATAGCTAGACTTTTGGCGTTTGCATTGATTAATTGTACCAAAGTTTAAAATCGATGCTTTGGTTTTTCCGGTTGTCGGGCCGAGTGTCAGGCAAGATTCATTTGCTGAGTTTTCGCACGTCTGCTCGCGGCGGCGTGTAATCCCGGTCGCTTCATGCAGATTTTCGTAATTACAGCAATATGTTCAGCAGCCGTGCGCGCAGATAAATAAACGGCTTTGCCAGTTGCGTCAGCTTTTTGCATTGTTTGCACCCAACTGACCAAATTCCAACCTGGTTCTTTCACAACGACCGAAACATAAATGCGCCAGTGATTAATTAAGAATTTTTCAATATCCGAAATTTATGTAATTTCGTTTCCTGGGAATAAATTAAATTTTGGAACTCACATGAATATTGTCCTGGTATTTTGAGCTGCCGGGAAATTGTTGCGGAAAAGCCGAAATCAAAAATCAGTTTGTTGAGTGGCGAAGTGGCGCGCGCGTCGATGTTTATAACCCTCGAGGGAGAAACCGTCACAATAATTGAAACATATATTTATGCATAAATTTCAAACCCGCTGGTGTTGTCTGGGGTTTCTCTGTCAATTGAGCAAACACGAAAGGCACATTAATTCAGATTAAAAGCATCGCATTTGACAAAGCTGCGTTGCAATTTCAAAATCAATTTCAAACAGTTCAAAATTTATTTGATAATTAACTACTTAGAATAAGGCAACAACACCAATTTTATTTGCTTTTTTACAAGTGCTTGATAAACAGGTTTAGTTTCCAATTTTAGGACGCCCTTCTCAATATCATTGATTAAAAACAAGCACTCTTTGCTGCTGTACGCTTTTCAGTTGATCCCTTTGAAAGGACAAAATGAGAGCGGCGCAGAGTTTCAAAGGTTGCGAATTATTCGAAAACCAAAAAGGAAAACCGCACGCGTGTGAGTTTCACAAACGATTCGCAGCAGAGTCTAATTTCGCGCCTCTTAAATCGAAATTAAATTTGACAAAGTTCATCCGAGGGCGGAAAGTGCGGGGGTCGTCGCCCCTCCCCTAATGGCGACTTCCGACCCCCGCGCAGAAATGAATAAACTCTTCATCTGCAGTTTCCGGCCTCAACGTGCAAAAATTCAATTTGTCGAGATTTCGATTCTCGAGGGCGGGCAAAAGACGATTTCCACTTTTATTTTATTTACACCCTCGGCCAAATCTCCGGCGCTTTGTGCGCGTTTAAGAAGGGGTGAAAAGCGCAGGAAATTGTTCAAATCATAATTGCGCCCTCGTTTACATTTCCCTTAACTAGAAAATTGACAACAAAATATAAAAAATGTTTTATTAATTAAAACTGAAGCGATCAATTGCAAGAATCGTCAAAATACTAATTATTTGCCTGTGCAGTTTTAATTATTTTCATTAATATAAAAAAAGAACGTTCTAGAATCAATCTTGTCAAATTTGAAAGCTAATTTTGTTTGCAATAAATGTTGGCCTCGGGCGTCCGCAAACTCGGTCCTTGAGGTCGCGCAACCTCAAAAATGCAATTTGCGGAGGCAATTCGCTGCAAAACCAACAGGGCCACTTGCAGGGGTGCGCCGCCCCCTCACGCCAATAATCGCGAGACGTTTTAACTTTGTTGATTGCGAATCGCAAACTAACACTCCCCTGCCCAAACCCAGATGGAAACGTCGACTGTGTTTGTCGTGAGTTTTCGCCAGACAAAGTTGGACTGAATTAATTAGTCTGTTCAGATCCCCTGCTGCTGATGTATTTTGACATTTACAGAGAAGTTTCTTGCCCAACAATCCTATTCAATCCTTGCAATTCTTGGAAATTTATTTTATGTGTTATTTGATTAGGATTGTGATTTTTTGTAGCACCAAAATAATAAGTCTTCTGTAATTTTTATTTTTCATTTCAATTAAATATAAATTCGTCGGCAATCAAGATTAAAAAATCTGCAATTGAAAATATTTATTTTATTTTTAGCTTCATCTTAATTTTAAAATTCAATCAAAAGAGACAAAATAATAAATCTGCACTTATCTGGGTCGTATGTTTCCAAAAGTTTTATTCGACTCAACGGGGCTGACTTGGAAATTTATGCTCAAAGGTCTTTTGAATGAATTTTGCGTAAATCACTGGGGCTGCTTTGGAGAAATCTTTGCAAAGCCCGGATTCGCTGCAAAGGTTGTTTCTTTCCTGGAGGAAATAAAACAAGTCGGGCTTATCTTGCTTTGCCTTTGAATTAATTAAGACGCGATGAAAGCTGCGAGTCGCACACAGAGCGAGAGACGAACTGCACTTTATATTTCGCTTTTCCTTCCGCGCAGATTCGTTTATTATTAAAGATGCGCTGCAAAGCCAATTAATCACGCGACGCCAAAGTCATGCAGCCTCATTTATTCCCTTGTGAAATTTCGCAAATGCTTCCGTCGAGCGCACAAGTCAAATTCTGGATTATTTTGTGAAAAGCTCGACGCGTCACGTAATTTGTCAGCCGTCTCGTGCCATATGATTTTATCAAAATGAATTACATCCATCAGAGCACCAGGAAGAGCGACATATTTATTTTGCCCTTTCTTCTCTATTTTCTGTTCAAAATTTTAAAATTTTTCATTGACTGGGGAGAATAAGAAAAAGAAGCTGAGGAAATACAATAGAATAATTTTCTGGGATGAAAAAGTAAAAAAATTAAGAAATCTCAGATAAAAAAAACTAATGCTATAATATTAAAAAATAACATTGCGTAAATTTGGTTGACTTAAATTATTAGAATTTACTGAAAAGTCCTGATTAATTGAATATAAACACTAAGATAAAAAAGATCATTATTTTGTTACAATTTCCATTTCATTGGCGCCTTCAGCAGGACCATTTACCACTGATGAAAAAAAAACATTCCCTCGGCTAATCCTTGTGTCAGCAGCAAAACTTGTTGTTATTGTCATCCCGTAAGCGCCAATTGAAACATATCAGATCGCTAAAATCCAATCGAGTTTATGAACAAAAACAACTTTTGTTTTGTTTAAAACTAAATAAATTCCACAGCGAAAGGGAAAAACAAATCACGCAAACACTCTATAAGCTTAGAAATTTATAAAAATTTAATTTAATTATTCTTGGGAATTTTGTATCACACCAGAAAGTCTAACAAATATGTAAAAAATTAATTAAAATATTTCCAGAGATTTAATTAAATATTATCTGAAACCCTACTTATGGCTTTTAATTTAGAGATGAAACAGCAGCCTTGTGCGATCATGAATTTTGTTTTGTTTTGAAATCTTATTCAGAGCCTTTCGATGCATTAGCAAATTGTAATCCTTGCGCTCAGCATCAGCTTTTAAGCCGATTTTTCCGCGATTTCATTGATTTCCGAAGAATGACGCGAAAATCCTGCCGCTTTCAAATCCGGCGTGATTAAGGGAAAGCACGTGCAGGGTCGAAGTTTACTTATTCAGGGACGCAACAACAAAGGCCAATCATTGTAAATTTCGGCCCAACGACCAATTACCGCCGTCGGCCCAAACGCCAAAATTAAATTACAAAAAGCGGCCGTTGAAAGGCCTCGTGGGATTAACACAGGCTTTCGAAGCGCACACAGTTTGTTTTTCATTTTCTCTCATTTTGACTTCCAGTCCAGTGTGTGCAGTGCACCGGAAATTTCACGCTTGTTGCGAAATTGATCGACTTTTAACAATATTTACTTTTATTTTTCACTTACTTTTTTGTTTATCTACATATTTTATTTTTTTTTTCATTTTAAATAATATTTTTTTTGTACTGTTCAAAATTTTTCTCCAGAGTTTGAAGTGCAGAAGTAAAAAAGTAAAAACACTGATTATTAAGATCAGTATTAGATTACTTTTTACTTTGGCGTTTCCAGTTCAGTTTTCACGCTTTTGTACTGCTGGAAAATGGCTTTTGTGCTGCCGAGTGCTCTCAAGGGGCAAATGCAATTTTATGCAAAATTGCTCGTAATTTCATGAGAGACTTTAAATCAGAAGCTTGTTGTTTTGATCACGGCGACTACAAACAAGATCAAATGCACCTTTCATGAATCTGCATTAAATTAAAAAAAAAGCACAAATTTGTCCCTTTCATTTTAATTAAAAAAAGCCTATAACCTTAATTTTCAAATTCCATTTTAATAGGTAAAATTTGGATGACCAAAAACGGCAAGGGGGAGTTTAAGAAAGACTTAATCCATCCCTCTGGAATGGGTTGGAGTAAAAGGGAGAATAAAAAACGCAGGCACGTAACCCATTATTCTACGTGCGACGCGCGTATTATAAAAAAATTCAATAATAAATTTCCCTTGCAAGGACCAACTTTCCCTTCCGTGAATATGAATCTTTTCTTCACACTTTTAATTAAAATATAAATCTGAAGCTTCTAAATCAAATCTCTTTTGCAAGCCCCCGATTTTTTGTAATTTATGATGCGTAGAAAAATGTTTTTTTTTCACAGAGGGCCGCAGATCATCTCGCCAAAAACAAATAGCTGCACAATTTTATCCCTTTTTTATTGCCGCGAGGGTGCGACGAAATGGGTCGTGATGTGTGAATCGTGAATTCTGTCGATTGTTTCTGTTTTTGCAGCAGATTTGCACAAAATTACCAAATAACTATTTGTAATTTTTTTCAATAGAAAGAACTGCCGGCTACCAAAAATATTATGATCACTGTTGCTTACAAGTGACACTTTATTAAATCTTTCGATGAAAATAATGTGAAATGCAACACGTCGTAGTGAGATGAAGCCTCTTTTTCTCAAACGACGCATGGCTCGTATGCACTCCATAAAAATTTAATCGAATCAAACCATCTCTTCTATACTCGTGCATGTATTAATAATTATAAAAAAAATCAGATTATTAAATCATGTAATTGTAGACATAAAAACTTGTGAATATTAACCTGTCAATAGTGTCAATTCGATATATGTGATTATTTGTTGCTGCATTGTTTGATCCCCGTTTTTGGAAGTGACTTCTTAGAGCAGTTTTTGAAATTTGTCCCAAAAAAAGAAAAATAATTGCTTCCAATTTTAATGAAAGCACGAGTTTTGAGCTTAACAAGCTCTGCACCATTAATTAGCAAAGGACTAATTAAAGCGGGCGTTATGTTGGGAAATTTAATGCGAGTCTCTTAATTAAGCCTTTTGCGGGGCGACGCGGGGAAGAAAATGAAATTGGAGTGAGGAATTGTCTGCAGCGGCGATTTTAAGTCACGTCCCGCCGAGTCCCCTCGGACGCGCTTCACTTCCCGTATTTTCACCTTTTGGCAAAAATCTAATCTCAAAACACGTCCGTCATAATTCGCCGCCAGAGCCAGGTTTAATGTTCGTCCCGAAAGTGAAAAGGGCAGAAACAACTGGTCCCTCAGGATTGCACGCCTTGTGCTAAGAACACTTCTTTACCAGCACAAAGAAAAAAAATAGTAAAAATTAGAAGAATTGAGGGCTTTTTAGTTTTCAGTTTTGTTATTATGATCATTGATAATAATTGTTGGAATCAAAAAGCTGCAAAAATAAACTTTTAACAATAAAAGAATTACAAGATTCTCTAAATCTAAATATCCAAGAAAAAATTATTTAACTTAGATTGTTGATAAAAGACGCGTTGATATTCTCTCATGCTTTTTTTCTTGTTTTGCTAGCAAATATAACTTTCCAGAGCAGCGAATTGTCTCCAATTTGCTTTGGCGCCCCCGCGGAATTCGTCCCTTGCGAACCAGAATTTTCCTCAGAGAGATGATCCATTTTATTGGAAAAGTTTGTCCAAATGAAATTTCGAGTCTTTCAATGGCAGATTGACGACGTGAGTATGCAGATTGGATTTGCCGCTGGAAAGAAGTGTGTCGCGATTTTCTCTCCTTCTCCGCGAATTATTCAAATTTACTCCCAGTTTTATGTGTGAAATTTTCTCTTTTGTTGTCAAAGAAAAGAGGCAAAAAATCTTCTCTCGACAACAATTATGAAAAAAAAATGAGAATTGTTGAAGAGGGTTTTGGTGGCAAAACTCGAATTGCCTGCTGAAGAGTCCAAAGGGGATGAAATGCAAATAGCGATTGAGCGGCGCCGAGTGATATTTTGATAGGAGGCGCGACAGTGTTTGGACGGAGAAGATGTTTGATGGCGAAATGATGCTTCTGCAGATCAACACGCGCGCATTTGTGAGCTGCGGATTTATCTCTTGCACGCGTTTGCGTAAAACAATTTGCTGCGCTCGTTTGCCGCCCACGCTAATGGAAAAGGATTGACACGGCGAGAGAGGCACAAAAGAGCTGAAAAAGAAAAAGGCGCACAGGCACGGACTGCCCTCTTATTTATACCTCAGCTGCACTATAATTGAAAAATCTTACAAGCATTTATTGGGCCTCATTGATTTTGAAGATACTAAAATTATAATATTATTAGCCCTTCTATAACTATAATTAAATTTTCTTTTAAGATAAAAGAAATATTAAATTTACCTAAATTTGTGAAGGTTTTGAATTGCGAAAAAAAATTATTTAATTCATAATTAATAAAAAAAAAATTAAAAATTGAATCGTGCAGTCCGTGCCTGTTTTGAATGTATGATAAATTACGGGCCGTTTTTCGCGAGAGTGTCAAAGATTGACACTAGGAGAGCTTTCAGTCGGCTCCCCTTTTACTTTTCCGCGGCCTTATTGACTCCCATTTGGGTCTTTTGAGGAAAAAAGACCTTTTGTGGAGGCGAGTTTTATTGTTCGCGCTGGCAGCCCATTAATTAATTAGCCTTTTGTTTCTCTCAGAGACGCTCAATTTGCATCCAACGGAGTGATTTTTATTTCTTAATATTCTGGTTGATTTCCTTGCAAGGAAACCGGTTGATTGAAGAAGTCATTCAAGTCCTGCTCCGATTTCCTCCCTCGTCAAATTTCGCTGATTCTCCAGGTCGCCGACCAGAATAACTCGCTTGTTGCCCTGGACCGTAAAATTTTGCTTCTGATTCATCAAAAACGACGGCGACAAAAGAAAATATGTCAGATTGGTTGTAAAGAGGGGCCGAAAAAAGTTAATACGCGCGGCAGTAAAAGTCAGTTTGGCCCGAAACACATAAACACGTGCAACTTTTACGGACAAAGCAACTGCAGCTCGCAATATAATTTTTGATGGTCCTCCCGGAGCGAAACAAGCCGCGTCTGATTTCTTGATCAGCAAAAATTCAACAAAGTGCCTGCTATAGTAAAAGCCGAGCTGCACTGTAGATTCTAATTAAAAAATTTAGTCTTCCATATCTCAATTAAATAAATATATAAAATACACATTAAACTATATTCCACATCAGTCTGTAGTTTTGTAATTTGCAATTCAAAAAATGGGATTTTTGGGTAAATTACTAACAATAAGTAAAATAAATTTGTTTTATTTGTCATCTCCGGCATCTCTGCAAATGTGAGCTTCATTTTAGTTTTTATTTCTACCTCTGAATAATCTCTTTCTTAATTTTTGAAGTCAATGAAGGGACGAAATAATCATTTTCATTTGATCTAAATGAACGAATTTTTTTGATTTGTTTAATACAATTTCTCCATCTTCAAATCTGATAAATTTATACACAAAACGCCAAGTTTTTGCAATCAAGACGTTTTATCTTTTATGGCCGTTCAGAATGTCGCCCTTAAATAATAAATCTGACCCTTGGAATGCATCAAGGGCAAGAGGGAGCATCTTCGTTGCACCCCCTGCAAATGACACAAACGGCGAAACGGCCACTTTTTGCGACTGGAAACAAAGCCGAGGAGTTAACCGAGTTCCGATGAAGACGAATGTCCGGGGGTGGAACAGCTGCAGTCCCTTTCGGCGCAGCCAATACTTTGCACACGTGACTATAGAGTACGCCCTTAACACTGTCGCGTCGGTTAGGCAGCCCGCCTGACAGCTTGTGTGTGTAAAAAATAAACTTAATAAAGGATCGGCCTCGCGACGAATAACAAAAAGCTGCGGCAAATTTGGAATATATCGCACTTCTTTGCTTTTTTGGAGATTTAAATGTACTGTTTTCGTGTTTCATTTCTTAAGCAAATGACACTAAGAATTTATAACGATTCGTACAAAATTATTTCACTCCCTCTTGTCATCTCTTAAAATAGAATTCTGGAAACAAGCTCTCTTTATGTAATTATATTAATCAACCCACGCTGCAAAAAGGCACAAATAATTGGCTCCTCTTTAGAATGCCTACGTGCAGAGCGGCACAGAATTCACTCACACTCGGTGAACTCAAATGACCAGGAAAATTGGATCAAAATAAGAAAATATCCAGTGGATAAATACTGCAAAAAAAATTATTTGAAAGCTTCAAAGAAATTCATCTCAAAATAGATCATAATTTCTTTTTAAACTTTGATATTGTCTTCATTTATTGGAAGAAATCACACGCATGTTTTGTTGCAAAACCTTTATTGTACAATTTTCGCAAAAGAAATAATGAATTTTTTATGAATAGAATTAAGAAGAATGAACCAGGAAGAAAATTTACAAGATTCCATTGAAATTATAAAACTTTCTTTCCATATTGCAGTAGTTCAAAAATGTGTCCTAAATGGAGCATAAATTTGGTGACTGAATTGCAAAAGTGTTTTTTTTTTCTTTATTGGAGATTGGAATTTGGTTCAAGAGAAATATCTGGAAAGCGATGGTCTGTTTTGATAAAAGGAGCAGCGGCCGGAATGAAAATCAGACCCACGATTTGAATGAACAATATGCTTTCAGTTTATCTCATTTTTCTGTTTCTCTTTTGAGTCACGGCAGAAGCGTATCTTATTTATACGAGGCCATACATTTGATTCGTGATAGGCCTTTTGCGAATTCCTGCAAAGGAACGTTCTGGCAAATCATGCCTCATGAAGCACCCCTATTCATTGAAAAAGCGTCCTCCGCAACCCCATCTTATTTTTATTTCAAACGTGGACAAACTACTTTGTCAAGTCCCCAGTCAAACACACACGTGGAATGTTTCTTTCCGAGGCTGTTTGCGAATCGAGAGCTTTTTGATATTGCAATGACTTTTCTTTCGTTTCCTTCTTTGTGGCGTGAATAAAGCGGCTGACGGGAAATTGCACAAAGAATTTTCAGCACTATTGACTGCGTTGCAAATGCACCAGAAACAATTTATTTTGCAACAACGAAACGAGCCATATGAAGTGCAAACGCATTTCCATGTCAAAGGAATTCAATATCGATTTTACTCAACGAAAAAGGCGGTACAAATAGCCAAGAGAGAAGAAAACTCTTTCATCAATATCGACACCCTCTGTCGTAAAACTAAATACAATGATGAATGTTGAAAAAATCTTTTAATAATTCAGCAGCAGAATATATTAAATTTAAATTATGCTCGGACTTTTTCCATATTCGAGAATTATTTGAAAGGGAAATAAGTTACAAAATCAGGAATCTTTCAGAATTTAAATTGCATCTCATTATATGATTATATCAAAATCTTTTTATCTAATCAATACATAAATTTTTGATAATTCTTTTTGCAATTTTTACGACAAAGAATATGAAATTTTCAGGCGGCCTACAATTTTTCATTTGGCAAATTTCGAGGGAGATTTATCAAAGGCGAGACACTTTTAAGAGCGGGAAGATTTCTCAGCCGCGATATTGCGGCGTTAAATCACGCGCGCGAATTCCATTTGATAAAAGTGGAGCAAAGTTGCAAAGTAAAAACGAGATTTATGGCGTGCGTGGGCGCGAAATTGTTCAAATTTGGAAAGTCAAACGAAGGAAAGTTGTTCTCGGGAGGGCTTTTAATAAAGCCATTAGCGCCGATTCGAATCGCCAATACTCGGCCGAGCGGAATCTCAAAAGGTTTGTTCTGCGCAAATCGCGAAAGTTGCAGCGGATTATTCTGGCCGGGCTGCTTATCACTTAGCGTGGGGAGATGCGGACCATTAACGGCGGCAAACATAAAACATGTTGACAACCGGAGGTGCGCCAAAGTTATGTGAGCATTTGCATAAAGCCACTTTCCGCCGCTGGCAGAGGGACGAGCGGAAAAAGTGAGCTTCGATTTATTGGCCGCAATAAAAAGCACTTTTGGCTCCGCTTTCGGACTCACATTTGGCCTTCTCTCGAAAAACGTCACATTTCAGATTCTTCCCTGCCTCACAATTTTCTAAATCAACCTCCCTGGGATTAATTTCCAAGATTTTTACAAATTCTGTATTTATATATATAAAAAATTAAATAAATTTACCCTGTTCACCAACATGTTTTCTCTTCAGCAAAGATATATAGGAAAGTTGAAAAAGAAAACCGATAATTCACGTTTCGCATCAGCAAAGGCAGATTTTTTCTGTACAAACACAAATAAAAATAAGAAATGGGGCCAAAGTCAATAATTTGAGAAACTCGAGCCAAACTTTTATGCCGCAGCAATAAGTAAAGAGAGCGGCAATAAATAAATCCTCATCCATTTCCTCCAAATCCTCTGACTGTTCAAAATATCAGAATTTATTGAGATAAACATCGGTTCACTTTGTACTTCACTTAATAAATTGAAGAAAATGGTTGATCCCCATCAAGAAATTATTCATTAGTTTCCATCAACCTAAATAAACTTTGTCTAAACTAAGCACTTTGCTGTGGTTTATTTAAACAAAAGTTTTGAACCGAATTGATTGGCAAACAAAAAGCACTCGCTTTGCTGTTTTGACGCGAGTTGCAATTTGCATTTGTTTGCCCTCAAGTCCGCATGCAAATCGATGCATTGCACAAATTAATTACGGAGGCCATTAGCATTAATTGAACAAACAATATTATATTTTGCTTTTTCCGGTCGATTGGTTAGCGGTTTTTCGGTTTTTAGCCTCTTGGGTCTCTTTTTGGAAGGAGGATGAAAAAATGGAATCTGCTCGCCGCACAAGCCTTGATTACGGAGCAGCAATAAAAGCGACCGACGGATAAATAAAAGAAAGGGCAGAAAGAAATTGTTTCCGTCCATCCGAATTTCTTATTTATTGGCCTGCATCGATCTGATACACCAATCGACCTTTTATCTTCAGATGAAATGAGAAATAAGAAAGGATTACGTCATTTTACGAGGAATCGTGAATGGGAAGGCACTCATTGTTCTCCACTTGAGCAGAGCGCGAAATAAAGCGCGACGGGCGAGGATTAGGACGAGCCGTGTAATTGAATACTTTTCCACAACGGCCGCTCTCTTTCACCATTCAATGAGCCAAACCATTCGCCGAAAGTAGAATTTTAATCCTCCAGATGCGTGTAAGCTTAAGTATAATTAAGTTGCTAGCTATGCCAAATACAAGAACTAAATAATAATATTGTATATGGTAGTGTAAAAATAATATCATTTTAATGGTTTTTAATTATATTGTATAATCCAAATGAAGATAGGAATTCAATGAAGAAGAAAAACACTCCATAAAAATGTCCCTTTAAATGGGCCTTCCTTTCCGAGCCGCATCTGATGGATTTCGATTCCTCCTTGGGGACCTTTTTCTTTCTCTCTCTTCGCGATTTCCGCTATTTGTTTGCGGCCGTGCGAAGGGAGAGAAAGAGTGGTTTCTGTTCTCTGGCACATGTCACGAGCAGCAAAAAGTTGGAATGTTTTCGCCGCGCCGGTGGCAAAAGAAGATCCACAAGTTTGCCAGTCAACAACGTCGATCGAGGTGCATCAAAAAAAGAGCGAAAACTTTCCTCCTCCTTCTCTGTTGCAAAAGTGGATGGAATTTTTATCAGGGAAAGAACAGAAGATCTAATTGGCGTTTTACTTTTGATCAAATCCAGCTGCACTTCTTTTTATTTTTTTTGTCCCCGAGAGAATTTTCTTCTGGCGGCGCGAAGAGGCGGAAAATGAAAAAAAGGTCCAAGAAATTTCTTTTATTCCCCAAAGTGGAAAAATCCAGGGTATGGAAATTTGAAAACTCCCTCTTTCGGGAAATTTCACAACAAATAATTCATAAAAATTGCAATGTCCAAATTTTCAATTTGTTTCAGAAACCAAAATTTTTGGAAAGAAATATTTGTTATAATTTAGAATGGATCAAATTATATAAAAAATTATTTGTCGTTTATTTAGCACCGCGATTAACTCTTCATTAACTCTTGATTGCTGGCGACTTTCAGGCAATTAATTAAAAGCAATCAAAATCCATGATCCTGAAAGCGTCAGTGCAGAAAATCTCGAGTTTCATTAATTCACAGAAAAAAGGCGCTCATTAAAAAGTGACGCGTGCTTTGCTTTAAACCACAGCACAGAACCTCGGTTTTTTTAGAGGTCATTGAATATTAAAAGCCTGCGAAGACCGTTTCGGTCTTTTTTTCTCTTCAGTGAGTTTTGACACCAAAATTTCAAGAGGCCAACGTGATGAGGAAGCAGCACCCCTGTTTTGTGCATCATTCACGTGTTTTTTTCCAGACAAGGGCTGTGGGGAATAATTCCGCATTACCCCGCTTTCCACAGCTTTTCCGCATCCAAGATTTTAATCCTCCAAAAATAAAAAACACTAAAAATTGTTGGCTTCCGTCGACGCGCGGTTCGTTAATGAAACCAGTTGGTGCGTTTAATGCACGGTAAAAAATGTACACCTGGTGCAAATTTCTCTTTTTTTTGGTTTGCAGGTAAAATTATTTCTCTCGGTAAATTAATATTTTTGTTAAAAATCCATACCTTTGAAAACTGAGTAATGTAATTAGTTCTCAAGCGGCTTTATTGAGTAAAGAATTTCAATATTTTTTAACAAGATATAATTTGTAATTTTTTTTTCTTACTGGTAATGAACATTTTTATCTCCTTTCCTGCGGCATATGAAAAGTGTTTATTTTGGGGATGAAGCTGCGCCAATTTGCCGTGAGATGAGAACGGGCTTTGCATCTTTGTAGCGCGAGGGTGTAATTAATTTTAATCAATTCCAAGCAGCTTTCGAGGCTCAACCGCTCTGAATTATTACATTAAAATCTGCTAACGGGGCCGGATGGACGCTAATGAGACTTTTTACAGGCGATCGAGTTGCTCAAACTTTTACCCACTTGACTTTCATCTCTGTGGATTCTCTCCAGCGTTATTCTCTGAATGCGTGATGACATCATTTGCCAAAAACTAAACGCGCTTTTTAGTTTGACAAACTTTATTGATTCGCTGTAATTTGCAAACTCCTTTCAACTTTTGTAGACATTTAATTGTTCCAAGTGATTATTCAAGAAATTTCATTTAATAATTAAAAATGCCATTTAGAAGTGCTCAAATTTATAAATTAATTGCGGGCATCATTTATGGAAACCAGATTTTGGTTTTTATCGCATAATTAAAATTTAGTTGGAATAATATTTGAAAGCTGCTTTGCTAGGAATCTGCTCTTTTAAGTTTCTGCAGCTTGGTCGGGGAAAATCGATTGGAAAGAGGGTCGGAGGGAGGGTCATGCAGTTTGGACCGCACAAGGAATTAGCTGCGAATCGTGTTCGTGACGGCAGCTGGCGAGACTTAAGCGTGTTTTATTTACACCAACGCTAATTGATACTGCCGCGCCGAGTGTCCCTTTCGCACCCCGAGTGGAATTATCAGCAAAAGATAGTTTGGTAGTTTTGTTAATTCATTCTGGTGATAAACCACTTTTAGAGTCAGTTAAATCTCACTTCTTGTATTATTATCTTCCAGCAAAAATGATTTTTACAATACAGAGTTGATTAAAATGAGGAATACTTTCAAGGAACTTTGCAAAATTAAGAGTAAAATATTAAAATGCATTTAATGTTTCACAAGTCGCAGAGGAAAGCAATTAATGGGGGCAATAAATCTTGGGTTTGTTTGCATTTTGTGCTCGTCGCAGGAGTGCTTTATGATGTTTCATTGTATTTTAATATCTTGCCCCTCGTTGGCCGCTCTCCAACGCAAATGGTTTCAAATGTCGCGCAGCAAAAAGTCTCTCTCTCATAAATCTGCACGCTTGTTTCCACCTTGGAGGAAACGCTTTGACGATTCCAAGCCAAAGAAATTGCTTCCGCCCTTTCTTTGAATCCTCCGCCGACATGAGAATAAAAAAGCGCAAAAGTTACTTTTCGATCTGCAGGGCCAAAGTTTTGCGATTAACTTGTTACTCGGACAAAAGTAAAGAGAGACTTGCATCAATTATCAATCAGCGCGAGTTGCAGTTCGGTTAATGCGCGGATCGGAGGAAAGGTCGCTTTGTTGGCACGCGGGTCACGTGCCCACCGTATTTTGATTGTATCAGTTTGCAGCAGCGGCTGCTCGGCGTCTTGATGCACATCAAATAGGATCGTTGCAGCTGCAAACACGCCGCGAATCGACCATGAATAATTTAAATTTAATTCACAAATGAAGACTCAAGAGAACAAAATTGAATTTTAAGTTAGTGGCAAATGTGGTAAAATTTTTCAAGAAAATTATAAAAATAAAAATTTCATTTAATTTTTATCTTTTCATAAAATTACAAACAAATTAATAAATATATTCAAATAAAAATTAAAAGTAAACAAAAATATGATATTTCAAAATAAATTGATAATTATTTATAGCCCTTGTAATGACATTGAAGCTATGGAATTGTAAAGATTAAATATAATTTTAAAAATATAATTAATAATTAGCTTTTTAAACAAAAAAAAAAAGGTTTTAAAATGAATTTTCTTGCCATCTAATTAAATGTTGTATTTATTTACTTTAATAAATTTACCAAATGGATTTTGATTGGTGTGCATTGTTGGCTCATGCAGGGTCGGCGTGCGGAAAATTCGCTGCACTGGTTTCCAGTTGCGCGAGCAATTATTGCACGGCGGCGCAGCGGAGCGCGATGGCTGCTAATCTCACAGAACAGGCCATGCCTCGCTCGTCCGTCCGCAGCAAAAAGCGCGACTCGTAAACTGCAAAGCAAAACAACAAAAGCTCGTTCCAACTTATTATTACTGTGTTGAGTTGCATCCAAAAGTTGCACCGATTCCTTGCCAATGCCAATTTTTCATGTCTTTGGCCTCGCATTAAATTCGTCTTAACGACTTTTCTCACAAAGTTTTGCTCTCGCGGCCAAACTTGCTTTTTTCTCGGCCGACAGCATTCGTGGAAATGGGAAGCAAAATTAATTACGAGCTCTAGTTTCCTTAACAAAGCCTCTCAATTGCAGAATTGCACATCAAAGCAAATGTCCTCACGAGACAATAAATAGAATTTATCTCTTTGCCGTGAATTTCTGTCTTCGGCTTTGATTGTTCGAGTCTCCAACTTGGAGACAAACTAGACTAATTAATCTAGGGATGGTTTCTAAGTACAATTTTCACTTCTTTTTTGAAAATTCAATTAAAATTTGATGAAAATTTTGAGGTTAAATTCAATAAATTTGCTTTTATGAAGTAAAGTGTCATTATAATGCATTTAAATTATTATCTAAAATTGTAAATTGTGAAGAAGTTAAATAATTAATGCATTATTTATTGTTTTTGTTTGTTGGTCTCATTTTATAATTTGAAGAATTTGACTTTCGCTTGCAAATCGGGAATTTTTGCGTGGATAATTTTTCACGCTCGGGTCCACGAAGCCCTCGGGTGGAGCAGAATGGCGCACTTTGGCCGCCGCTTCATTTGCACGGCCGGCGTTTTATTACTTCGGGGCTGCTCGTGTTTTCTCTCGAGACGGCGCCGTCAAATTCTCATTTCACACTCGCGTACTTTAAAAGCAGTCCGGCCGCGCCATTTCCATTTAAAGCGACTTGGCGACACTTAAAACTGTCCTTTGATGGATTCGTCCAAATTTACACCTCGATTGCTAATATTTTAACAACATTTAAAAAAAGGTTTCAACTTTTTTATTCATAGAAATAACTTTGAAAAGCGGAAAAGAGAATCGCTGTGAATCCCGTTGGATGCATTTGTGTTTGTGATTCTCAGCAAAGAAAACAAAAGTTGTTGAGAGTTGTGGCGTGTAATTTGCCCCAGGCTGCAACTACACCCGTGCATTAAATGCATTCGCAAAACGAGTTTCGCGTTTTGCTGCTGAATGGATGCGCGCGAATTAAAATGCTTTCAGAGCAAAACTCACTATAGAGAAAACTGCGCGTACTTTATTTTTCTCCACTCACAGTTGCGAGATGAAAACTCACGGTTTCAGAGTCAGAAATGTGCATCTAGTTTGTACGTTAACTAACCAAGTACTAAAAATTGTTGTAATCTAGTTGTAAATTTCATCAGATTAATTTTAATTTTATTACACATAAGTGAGCTTTGAGGTCGCCAGAAGTCAATACATGATTCAAATTTAATGCGCCGATATCTACATCCTTTGGTGCATGTAAAATAAAAAGCTTTGGCCACATTGAATGGCATCAAAGTGGATATTCATGGTCAGTCTGCACACAAATTATCACATTCATTTTTGAATGAGAAGGACTTCAATAATTATTTGCAAATGAAATTCAGAGAAATTAAAATTTTGAATGGAAATTTTGATTTGTGTTGAATTTGCGTGTGAATCAAAGTGCGGCGAGGGTGAGTAAGTTGGCTTGTCGCTCGCAGACCTGCAAATGCATTTCTCTGCGGATCGTAATTGCGCCTGCCGACCGCGGCCGACGGACCGACCACTCAATAAACAAGCAGATTGCGCGTCTCGTTATGACCCGATTCGGCCGCGGGGCTGCTTTTGATGTCGCCGCCCCGGACACACACCGCGTCCCAGAGATAAACTCGCGACATCTGCAGAGGAAACAAGTCGAGCGCCGCCGGTGAAAAATTGCTCTTATCGCGGCCAACGGACGGACGGGGCAGCAAAATCGCGAGAGAGATTTGCCGCGAGTAGGTCAGCAAGCGGAAAAGAACAACTCGCGCCGGCAGGTTTTTTATCAGACACACGAGCTTTTCTTTTCTTCGCTTGCTTTTTCTTTCAGAGCAAAAAGTGATAACAATTGTTTTCAATTTTCAAAAGAAATCGGTACTGGATCGGTTTATGTTTTTCACTAACCAATTTTTCAAGAAATTTTGATATATTTTTTAACGAAATAAATTAAATTTGAATCTGTTGCTCATTGCCATGCATTTGCATATTTCAACAGTACATTTATAAACCTGTTGAGTTGCTCAACATGAAAAATTTCCATTTATATGAAATTCACAAACTTTTGGAATTAACAAAAAAAGTTTAGAGTGGAAGTTCGTGCATGAAATGTTAAACAGCTTTTTTCAAGGGCTCATAAATCATTCATCACTTTTAAAGGACGTGAAAAAAGTGGTTTGGCTTTTTCGATGGACAAAAGTGTGTTTCAGTTTTATTATCTGCGGTCTGTGTTGCGTCGGGTGTTGCATTAGCCGTCGGCTCTGATGCATCGCCCGTCGACGTAAATTCTGCTCAGAGTGATTGCGATTGCCAATTAAGCAAATACAAACGCGTGTAATGACAAAGTGGTGTAATTGTGTGAGAGAGGCTGTTTTGTTTTCGCCGCCGCCGGACACAAACATCGCTTATTGCCGCGAGACCATTTCGATAAAGTCCTCAAATCCCACAAGGTGTCGTATTGGAACTTTCTCTAAAGGTCAAATAATTGCAAAGGTCACAGCTCTATTTTTATCATTTTAATATAAAAATAGGATTATTTAGAGAGATCAGTGCTTTGAATTAAAAGCGACGAAATTCATTTGTCAACAAGATTTATTTTGTTTTTTACATGCGATTATTTTGGCTTTGTTTTGCGACTGGAACGTCCCATTAGTGTGTCGCACGTTCCGTCAGAGCAAAGGGTTGGGCGTTGGGAATGCGACTCATAAAAGCCGTTTCAGCAACAACAATCAATCACCTCTTTGCCCTTTGGTAAAAATCACTCAACCCTTTTTGACTTTTCACTCCATTTTGCCAAAATCAATCTTTTGACAAATATGAAATTTAAAAAAAATACAAACAGGAAAATTCCGTTGGGGATCGAGTTTGGGCGTAAAAGCGGAGGCAAACAAGAGCAGATTCGGCTGATCAATTATTCATGGCCGCGAATGTGATGACGACGGCGGCACCGACCAAACAACCGTAATGCGCACCCCTGCCATTGTACCTTGAGTGCATTGTGTGCGCGGATGGAGCCGCATTTCCCATTGTTGACAAACACTTGTGCTCCCCGTCCGCGCCAAAATCCGCCAAGACTACATCATATTTCCATCCGCACTGTGAGCAAATCCACCGAAGCATATTCGAATATGAATAAACTTCAATCTGCTGTAGAACTGCGGATGCGAGGGATGTAGATGATTTTTTTAGTTGATAATTAGGCTATTTTAGGTGAAAAAATCAAAGTATGTGAGAAATAAGTGAGTATTTTAGCATGAAAAATATACGTTTTAATATCTTTAAATGAAATTGTTTTAATAGGTTACTTTTGTAAAAAAAAAGTGACTCTAGGTGATATTTTAAAACAGAAATAATGTAAAAAATATGAAAATTTGAAATTTGAGGAAAAAGAAACGTTGTCATGTATTTAAGTAAGTGAAAAATGGATGATTTTTTATTCAGCGACGTGATTTTAGCAAGTACTAAATTGTAAATTTAAAATTTTGTAATTAGTTATTGGTAATTGTTATTAGTAAATTTGAGGTCACTTAAAATAGCTGAAAAATGCGATCACCTATTTTCCCATCACCATTCACCAATTCAAGTGAAATTTAATTAATATATACGAAGAGCACTTTGATCAAAATATTTCTTGATTAGATAAGAAGAGGGTCAAACAAATTTTTGGAACATTTTTACATGCTCTTTTATTTCAGAGATTTTCTATTCAAAATTTTGGTTGTAAAGTTTTATAACCAAAAACAAACGGTCTTAATTATAAAAAATTTAAATGAGCGAGATTTTACATAAAAGCACGACCAGTCTTAATTTGTTCATTAGCCCTGCTTATTAACGCAGAGAATGTGTTTGTTTCAGGGCAAGAAGCAGTTTGTTCCATTAAGTGCAAAGCAATTTGCTTCCACGCAGAGAGTGCAGAATGCGAAATATCCGCAATTAGGCCTCGCGCTGATCCAATTTGGCCGCAATTGGCTGCATGCATATTAATTAGCCGCGCTCACAAAGGCCGCTCGGTGGCTAATTTGGCGCGAACCTCGAGTCTGCAAACCTGGTCGGGCTTTCACAGGTGTGTTTATCTTATTTCCGCCCCAACATTATTGTTACCTCTAAATTCATCTTCACATGTAAAATTTGTCCAAACATTTATTTTCCAAAATTTGATTTTCCTACTGTGTTAAAAAAAAAATTAGTTGCTCAATTTCTGCTTAAATATTTCCATCCCTTTCAGGAAGATTTCAAAATCAATCGAGCAAAGGAAATGAAGAGGGAGAAACTTGTCAATAAAAATAAAGATTCCCGATGCGTGTTGCCGCAAGAGCAAAAGAGAAACGTCAAATTTTTGGTGCAGTCGGGGCAGAGAAGAAAAATGTACAAAAGCTAAACACGTACTTTGGGCGTCCCGCGGGAAAGTCGGCGCTGCGGAAAATTCCTCTTTTCGAAATAAAAGTTGGCTGTCCAGTTTCGGGCTTTGTTTCCGAGGGCTGCATTGTCTGGCTCGCAGCAAAAGGCCGCTTCAATCAGATTACGGCGATACAGAGAGAAAGTGTCCCTGCAGGAATTGCGCAGGTGCTAATCCATCGTCGGCCGGGATTAACGCGTCTCCGAACGAATTCTCCGTCCGAGCGAAAGGAAAAGAGAACAAAAGATGTGAAAAGGAGAACAAAATCGTTATTAGAAAAAGATACTTTCCTACTTAAATTTTTATTTATAATTTGGATCAAATAAAATTAAGTAAAAAAGGATATAAATGTAATATTCTTGATGTGTTTTTGGGCTAAAAAATTAGAATGCAGACGGGGTTGCGACGTTCGATCTGTTGAAATTGAAAAGTGGCCAAATTAAAATGCGGCGCGGGTTTTGCATGGGCGGATCGATTTGGGAGCGCGCATTGAAATAAAACAAGCGTCGGGCCCATTTTTCGCCACCAGCTGCTTCTTCCCTCTCTTGAAAGGGCTGTTTTTTCCTCCCTCTCATCATCTCTCTCCAAGACTCACACTTAGCGCGCGTGACTTATTGATCTGCAACATAAATTCGTTTTGTTCTGGGGCCGAACGCAATTCCTTATCCATTTCAATATCGAGAGTGATAAACGACCTGTAAATATTTATTGCCCTCGTGATAAAATTTTATTGCCTCTGCGCTCGATGGCTTTTGCGCCACCCCCAAAAACCGCAAGCGCCAAATTTCTGCACAGCACGTGTGCCGAAAACCAAAACCCAAAACCTAAAGCAAAATGGAAAGTAGAAAATTGGCTCAAAAAATTATGGCACTAATTATTTCAGGAGTTGATAAAATATGCTTATTTTAGCGGAATTACAAATTTCTAAAGTTTAATCTTTCTAATATTTAAAGCACTAACAAAATTATCTTTAACAGATTTTATATTCCGGGCAAATATGAAAATTTTTATTCATTTGAAAGCATCCAGGTTTTGTAAAGGGATGAAGTGCTCTGGTTGTTAATTGAAATAAAACGGGGATGAAATTTCTTTCATCGCTCAGAATGAAATTGGCGCGGCCAGACAAAGCGCAATTCCTGTAGGTCTAATTGAGAGTGGTTTTTCCTCCAGTGCTGCTGCATTTCGCCTCTTGTTCTCCTTCGAACCGACGTGCACACCAATTAAGCCCGCGCCCTTTTTCACCCTGCGCGCATTTTAAATGAAGGGAAATAATGCATTTTTGCATGCAAGGGCTAATTATTTGCCTTTTCTCTCACTAAAAAGACAAGAGCAATTCCAAGTACTGCGGAGGGATTTTCAAAAGAGTGGAAAATAAAGAGGTTTGAATTAAAATTAAAATAAGAACAAATTTTGAATGTGCGGCAAGTGGAGTCAAGACTTTTTGGGTTCTTCTGTTTTAAAATTATATTCAATATAATATAATGAATTCAAGATTTGTGCACTTTATTCACAGCTAGAAATTAATCTTATATGAGGAAAGAATTTTGTTTGAAGGAAATTTCATTGCATTCAATATTCAAACAATGGATTAATACCAGAAAATTGTTCAAACGATTTTCTTTATCATAAAAATCTAAAAAAGCTTAGGTCTGAAAATGATGATGTTGCGCCAAAAAAGGTCGGTTCGTCTCTCTTGGAGGTTGAAAGGGATGAACGATTCGTCAACCCTTAGACTTTCTGGGCCGTTTGTTTCCCTCATTGCCCTCCGGAGGCCAAATTGACAAATGAAAAATTAAACGCCGCATTCAGAGCACGACGACCCACTTTAAAAGGGAGCGAATAATGATCAAAGAGGCACAAAACGAAGCCGCCAAATCCAAGCCTTGTTGCAAAATTTATTCGGCACTCTCTTTGATTAGACCAAAGGTCTCTGCCTTTAATTCACTATAGGACGAATTTTCACCTGAAATTTACATTATTTTGGGTATATATCTTGTATATTCCAGACTATGATTTTGGATAAATTGGAAATGTTGGATGAAAAATGGAAGAAACGCTGCGGCACAAAAACAATCAAACGTGCATTAGTGTCGGAAAAATAGGAAAAAGTGCGAATTCACGGGGAAGTCGGTCGATCCATCGAAGTGTCAAAAGCGAAACAAATAAAGTCAGCGCCTAATTGGCCGCGATAAACAAGTTGGACTTTTGCAGGCAATTCATCATGCGGCGGCGGCGGAGGCTGGGGCAGGGGCTGGAGGAGAGGGGGCGGGGAGGGCAGCCGAGCGAGCACCCAAGTCAGTCTGGCCGCGACCCCCGAGCGAAACACACGCGCCCTCGCCCCGGCCATGCGTCGCTCCAAGTGAGAACCGAAAAAGTCGGAATGCGCGCGACCTTCGTCCTCCTCGGCCTGCTCGCCCTCCAAGGTAAAAACCACCCTTTCTTTTCATCCCTTCAATCCCCCAATTCGTTTTGGTGATTCATTTTCTCCCAAACAAATTATGTGCGTTGTTATTTAGACAAAAACTTCCACTTTTCATTACAAAGTGCAGGTTTCGATTGCAATTTTTGGACAAAACTTGTCTTTTGAAATGCGAGGATGATTTGCTGTTGAGGATTTTTCCATTCCTTTTCTCCTGCAATTGTTTGCAACCCCCTGGCAGCGAAAAGAAAAGAAAAAATGAGCAGGGAGAAATTTTTCATTACGAGCGCGGCTCATAATTGAATCACTTTGGGGCTGCCAGCAGAAATAAAAACAGAGGCGTTTGAATGAAGAGATGAAAAGCACAAAAGAGGCAATTTCATTTTTGCCTCTTTTTTCCCTCTTTGCGTGGAATTAATTACTTTTTAAGACCTCTCGCGTTGAATGTTTGGACCGACGAAAGTGGGATTATGTGACAAATCCATTAGCAGGGGCGATAAGCATCTGGACCCGAATGAAAGAAAAGCCTTTTTTAATGGAATCAACCCGGGAAAGAAAACAACAGAGACGGACCTGATGTCCAAAATAATTAGATTAAATCACATCTGTGCGCCGGTCATGATTAGATTTGGTGCCAAATTAACTCTGGGCCTGTGCAATTTTTATTCCAAAGCGTGAATGACTCTTTCACGCCGCCTTTCACTGCCAAATGTTTTGTCCTCGTTGTCGCCAAAATTGAACCAAATGAAGGAATCAAATTTCATTCGATTAGGGTAATTGGAAACTCAATATCGCGCTGCCAGTTTTCCTTGTTTATTCAAAGCAGAAGCAAAATTTCTTCTTGTTCATTTTGTGACTTGAAATTCATCATATTTATTTTTCTGCAAATTTGTAGAGTTCCTTTTTTTATTTTTCTTGTTGTTTTTTGGTAATTAAAGAAATCAATACCTTCCCTGAAATTTGTATTAAAACAAAGAAAATTAAATATTCAATCGGAAAAATGACATTGAATTTCTTTGGTGTAAAGATTTCTTATAATTTGAGTTCAGTGAATTTCGATAAAAGATGCAAAATTAATTGCTTCTGCCTCAAACAGATTTAATGGCGTTCCATTTCACGCACAGATTAATCAGCGCTGATCTCTATTCAAACGGATCATTCCAAAGCCTCCAGTACGCAGCGAATTCAAAGCTTGTGCGATCTCAATCAGCAAACACAACGACATGCGCTTGCACGTTCAATCCACCCACCTGCATAAATTCACTTGGATCACGTTTGCATGCAAATCATTTCTCTTCATATGCAACTCGGTAATTACATTCAAAAGGCCTTTTTTTCTCTGCTCTTATAATTGAATGTTGCTCTGCTTTTAATTTGAAGTACTTCAATTTTAATTGCAGCTACTGTATAATTATTTGAAATTTGAGGACAAAAACTTGGTTTTGTTTTACTTTTATAATTAAATTATTTTAAAAATTACATTTAAAATAAAATATTTTGGCAACGATTTCCGATTATTTGACTATTTCCCAATAAAAGTAATTTCAATTAATTACAGCAACAACGGTGAGTCACGGCCTGAATAGATTGCGATCAAAATTGCACGTTCATGGAGTGTTTTAGCTGATGAAGTCGTGTTGCCATAATTACAGTCCTGGGCATCGATTATCTGCTGCTCCATTACCTAATTAAACGCCATTTTCCTCTGTGAAAAAAGAAGGGAAAAGAACTGGCGAGAGTTTCTTTTTGAAATCGTCGCCGATCTTTAGTTAGCAAAAACACGGTCTCACTTCCGAGCAATCTTTCTTTTCCTCGGCGTTCATCGACTGGAGATGATAATTTAATGGGCGCGCGTTGAGAAAGGCCACTGATCATCTCGTGCGAGACAAAGGCTGAAAAAACTTTGAGCCGATTAATCTTTGCCCCGCAATAATCCCGGCGCGACACAATGGGCTGCTTTTTCTCCGGCCCAAAAACTATGCACAAAGGAGCGCTTCTCACTTTAAATTCAAATCCTTCTTTTCAAAATTTATTCCCGCCCGGCGCGTGACAGGAATCGTCGCCGAATGGGGTTGGTCACCCTTGAAATCGGGCAAATGCACACCCCATTCAGGAAATGCGTTTCTACTCAGCCGCGGTCAAAAGGTTGGTTCGCCACTTGGACAAGCGTGGGTGTCGAGAGAACAAAAGCGGCGCTGAAGAGTGCAAATAAATTTCAAAAACCGCTACAAGCTCCACTGATGTTTCTGAAACACTTTTCGTGTGAAAAAACCGCGTGTAAGATTTTATTCAAAACATGCAAAAACATGACAAAAATGAGGACATTTTTAGGTCATTCTCTCCTGCATAAATAATAGACTCAGTTTAATTTATATTAGACACTGATTCTTATCAAGTGTAATTATCTAAATTCAGAGGTTTTCCTTTCGTGTTTTGTGGCGCCGCAATAATTCAAACGCGTCAAATTGAGCACCGAAAGAAGTTGGAACAAAAAAGGGGAAGAGAAGCTGCTCGCCGGCGCAGTTTTGACTTACGGCGCAAAAAAGGGTGTTATTTCTCGTGTTAGGGCGGCTCAAGTTATTTTAGTTCGTTCTACTGCAGCATATGGAGACTTCAGGTGAATGGGGTGTGAAAAGAACACCCTCGCAAGAAACTTTCCCGCTGCTTTTGTCCGACGAGGCGATTTTAATTTTATAAATTTCCTTGCTCAGCTGAAATTTCTCCTCTTTTTCTATTCTTCGTTAATTTAGCAGAAATTAATTAAATTAAGCTGAAAGTGTTTGTTTTGACTCCACAAATGAGAGGGCTGGACTGGAAAAACAATTGAGTGCTTTTTGAGAAAACGCGGAAATTGAATTAAGACGCGTGTTTTTGATGCCGAGAGAGAGAAGCGGAAATTATTTTCTCAGGCAAATCAATCGACGATTCTCGTTATTGAATTTGAAGCTTCCTTGAGGGGTGGGACGCACCCCTTTCGTGCCGGGGTCGGTTTCGGGCGGGCCGAGAATTAATATTTTGTCAAAAGACGCGTCATATTTCACCGCTAATGTCTCTTTAATCTATTTACAGAGCGACGCGGTCTTGTAAATTGTGAATGATTTTTCCAGCAAAGGGTTTCAAATTACTCCGGCGGTGGGAATTTTTCAATATCGGAATAAGTCAGGCAGATTTGAATATCATTATTGCGGAGGCGGCGGCGGAAAAAAGGAGCCGAGGGCGGAATTGAGCAGCTTGTTTTGACACGCGCGCGCCTCTTTTCTTTCTCTTTTGTCGCCGACGACGAGGTGTGGATTATTATCGGCCGTGGCAGCTGCAAAAAACCGCTTTGATGAATGGCGCTGCCTATCAGATCGGCACGACCTTTGCCACTAAATTGCTGTCAATGCCCAGAACTTGATCCTCTCTTTTCTTTCCTTTTGTGTGAAAATTCTTTTGATTATAATTTAATGGATATTGCTAATCTCTTGTTGGTAATTAAAAACTACTTTGATTTATTGAAATAAAATATTTGTATATAATAAGGTCCATAATAGGTATATGAACGGCACAAACTGTCACACTTATAAAGGTTAGGACTATAGCTGTACAAATTAAATACCAAATCTATGATTATTGATAATATTGATTTATTAATATTTGTTTGTTAATTTATTTATCAATTAACTTATTTATTGTAAATTATTATCAATCATAATTCATTGCAATTTTTATTTTTCATTCAACCAATGCAATACATAAAAGAGGGCCCTGTTCATTAAAGTAGAGTTCCAGAGTGGAGAATTCAGTCTTTATTAATGAAGACTGAAATTATTAATAGCGGCGAATTAAGTGCGCGTCTGCTTAAGCATTAGACTCGCGGCGCATTTATTAATCAGGGGCGCAACTTTGGAACTAATTTCCAACATTCAAGATTAATCAAGCGTACGCAGTCAATTATGAGCAAAGTTTCAACTGCAGAGCCAAACTTGGGCGTAAACAAGTCTTTACCTGCAGCTTATCAAACGTTAAGATCGAAAAGCAAAAACTTATTTCATTTAATACACAAAATATCAGCAGCAAACATAATCAAACAGAAAATGATAAATAATAGTGAACAGTTGAAGCAAAAACAATGGACTTTGTTTGAAAGTTTTCTTTAAATAAAAACACAATCATTTCTTGTGAAGTTATAGAAGTACAAAAGTAAGATTAATGCAAACATCTCCAACATTTTTCTTCCTAATATTTTGAAGTTTTTTCTACCTTTTTTTAAATCATAGAACTTCATAGAACTTTTGTGATTTTGCGATGAATTGTTGGATTTTATTATTAATCATTCACTTTCTTCTTAAATCTTGAATCTTTTTCACATTATGAAGTTTTCCTTTAAAAGTTTGAATTGCGATCAAAGGAATCCAAATTGCATTGATTATTCTTAATGAATTAAGAAGTTTGAAACTGAAGCAAGAAGCAAATTATTCATAACGATCTCGCTCTGGTCGCAAACGAAAGCAGCAATTAGCAATTGTTTATTTACATGGGGCGAGCGTGAATAATTCTCGGCCGATTCATTCAAAGAGAAACAAAATATAGAAGCACTCGAGGGACAAAGAAACTCTTCGCTTTTCCCACGCGAGATGAATAAACAAAGCCCTTGTTCTGGTCGCAGCTGCCCTTTGTTTTTCGCGCGCAAAGAAACGTCCTTTCGCGGTCGCATTAAACGCGCGAGCACTTTTTTGTCATTAAAATTTAATGAGCGCCTTAATTCTTAATTAGTTTCGATTCCAAATTAATCCCTGAGTTTATTCGCCGCAGCAATAACACTTTGGCCAATTATGACATTAGCGACCCCTGCCTGGCCGGCGATTACCTGCCCGACCCTTGCTGAAATTCCTCCCTTAACAACAGCCGCACCCCCTCCCTCGCCCACCCACCAAGATGGAGCAATTTGCATAAAAAAATGAAATCCGCAATTGTACTCGAGCCACTGGATGAAAGCGAGGCTCGTTTTTCTCTCCAGCCTCGGGGCGAGCAAAGGGGTGGGGCGGGGGTGCGATTTAATGCGTTCTCCGCCGCCGACGCCTGATAAAAAGTTTCACGAATTTTCGGCGTGCCCAAGATTAGAGGTGCCTCAAGTTCTGCGCGTTTGGCCTAAATCTCGCAATTCATTCAAATTTTCTATAACAAATTTAAAAAAAGCCTCTCTTGCCTTTTTTATATAAAATATGTGGTTTTATGCATTCTTGTATGCATAATTTCAAATAAATTTCATTTTTAATTCCTTTACTGAGCCGAATTTGCACGAAGCGGAAAGGACGACAATAAATTTCCAGCTGCGAAAGCACTTTGAATAGTTTTGTCTGTTCGCCTTTTGTGCCTCTCGACCACAGACCATCGCGACTGGAGCTTTTGAAAATTAATTTCGGCCAGAGAAGAGTCCTTGGGCGGCTAATGGACTCCTGGTTTGAGTCCATGTTTGAGTTCCAGGTGCTGGGGGCGAACGGGTTTGGCCGGGAAACGCACAAATCTGCATTTCAGCTCCAGGGCCAATTACGTTAATTGGCGCTCAATGCAAACAATCGCGGGTTAATTAGAGATGGGTTTGCTTCCTCCAGCCTGAAACTAAGTCCGCTTCCAACATGCGCCACCATCTTAAATTTAAAACATTTATGGTGTTTTGAGCTGAAAATATTTTCCTCAAATAATTAATAAAGATCAATTCAAAAGCAAAAAAATTGACACATTAAATAGATACAAATAAATTTACATGAATTTTGAGGAAAGTGCTAAAAAAAATATTAATTTAATTCATCTTTTGGTTATTATTTATTTATAAACTCATGAGATATTTATAAATTATATGTTTTTGTTCTTTGTTGCGTATGTTATTTAACGCAAATCGTCTGTGATGATATTTTTATCCTCTTTTCCTGTCTTGTAATTTTGGAGGACCGTCTGGCAGCTTCATTTGCATCGCCGTAATTAACTCGTTCACAATCACCAGAGGCGGCACAATATTCTCTCTCTCACTTTTTTTTATCTGTGGTCCACGAAAAAAAGAGAATCTGGAAACTTTTAATTAAAAACGCAAGGCGAATTAATTAATGCTCGGTTTGAATTCGGTTGTTTTTGTTTGCCGCTTTTCGCTCTCTCGTCGCGAATAAACGAATCGAGCGGGATTAAAGTGGCAGCGACTGAAATAAGCCTTTTGTTTTTTCTGTTCAACACGAGTCGTTACACACCCGAACTCTCCAGAGTCACTTTTGGCACGGCCAATCGATCGATCCGCTCGCCCTAAACAACAATCAATCGGTTTGTCTGCGGAAATTAGTCTCATCTCAAAATACCTGAATTTTTCATCATATTTTTAAAACGAAAAAAACATTTTTTGCACAAAAAATTTGCATGAAAAGGGCGAGGAAAAGACAAAGGGTGCATTTCGCCGAGATTGAAATTGAGAAGACTTGCATTGGAAAGTCGCTGGGAAATTTCATGTCTTGCGTTTTTCCGGGGCGACGAAACAAAGCGCACTCTCGAATCGCTTGTACTTTTTTCTCTCTTTCTTTTGACGGCGGGCCAGGAAAGGACGGCGAATTAATAGCGGCAGGGCGTGTGTTTTTGTCCATTAAGCAATTTCGGAAATCTGCTGCCGCCCGACTTGACCCTCTCGCGCCAATCTCGATTTCGCCTCCCTTTTTCCCAGCTAGATTTCAATTTCAGCTTCTGTTTTTTGTTCTAAATATTTATGGTACTCGCTCCCCCCCCCCCCCCCCATCTTGAAAATTATTGAAAAAAACCTTCATTGCGTTATTTTTATAGGAGCTGTTCAAGTTATATCAACGCGTTCTTGGAAAAGAAATACAAAAGTCATCATCATTGTTAAGGAGATTTTATTTTTATAATTATTTATTGCAGTTTATTTGAAACGAATTTAATTTTTCATAATTATACGATTTTTAAAATACATTTTATTCTTTAAAAATTACTATTAAAGACATTATATGCATTTATTCAAAGTAAAATACGAACCTTGGTATGAATTCCTGGATCGTCTTATAAAAATATTTAAATCAAGTTCAGTTATATTGTACAAAATTATCATTTCTTTTAAAATGATGTTAGATAATTTTCGTTGAATATAAATTTAAGAGTTCCATTTCCGCTTATTGAAGACAAAATTTGATGTTGCCATAAATTATTAAAAAAAAAAAATGGAGTGTCTGGGGCGTTGGCAACGCGGACGCTTAAATTCGCGTTTTATTTTCCCGAGTCGGGCTGCGGAATGGCAATTTTTTCCAGACATTGAATTCGCTCCTTTTTCCGGCGCGCCTCGCAACGGCCAGGCGGATGAAAAATTGCTGGAACACAGAAATAAAACCGGCCATTACCCTTGTGAAAAAAGAATCCCTTTGGAATAATAACAAGAGCAGATTGTTGTGCCAAAGCCTTTGTGCCGAAATGACCAACTCGAGCGACGCGCACTCTCATTTTTCACCGGGAAAACTCCTTTCGCGCGGACATTATTCAACTTTTTGTGCCGGAATTTATCATTTGAAGCGGAAAAAGCGTGTCTCGTTTATCGGAAGCATCTCGGCAGTGACGACGGTGCATTCAATCTGTCGCGGCGGCGCTATTTTTGCCGCTCAATTTGGCATGGGGGGCGATAAGGACTCCCTGTCACGCCTCGATTGTCAAAAGTGCTTTCGAATGTCAAGTTTGGTTTGCTTAGGGCCGAGGAAAGAAAAGTCGCTGCTGGAAAAAGTGGCCGGCAGAGTAAATAAACCGCGGCCCTAATTGAATTAAACCAAGTGCAGGTCCCTTGGCTCCTCTTGCTGGCATGATTCGTCAAATGTTTCCTTTTTTGAACTCTTTTTGATGCAAAGAGTAAAGACAAAGATTCTGCGAATTTCAAGCAATAAAAATAAACTTGATTTAATTAATTACTTTCAATTTTTGGAAAATTATCATCAGTTAAAGATTTCCACTTTATCCTTTCGTCCACTTTTCATTGATAAAGCGGCTTTTGGCCAATCTTTTTCTGCCCCGTCGCTTCTCACAAATAAATAGCCTTTTTCTGCGTCGATCGGCGGACGATAGTGAGGCCTGGTTTGCTGAAGTTTGCTTTGGTGCGCGGGCGGCATTTGTTGGCAAACAAAGCGGCCGCGTCAGCCCCCGAGAAATTGACTCACCGAAACTGCACCTTGCTCATCTCGTTCTTATCTCCGCCCGTCTCAGCACATCTTCCCTTTTATCAACGCCAATAAACGCAGGGTGGATCTCTTCATTCTAATTTGCCCTGATCGATCTCCAAAGACTCCTTCTAAGAATCACCGAGTTTGGCGAAAACTTGCAAACTTATCAAGCAGGGATGAAGAAACTCCCTTGGGCCCTATAATAAGTTGCAAAATGTTTCAAGACAAGTTGACTAAGTGTAGATTTATGATTGATAAATATGATAATGATACCTTTCAAAAGGACCAGAGAAAATATTATATTTTCGCTAACAATAAGATTCTTGACATGATTTTTTTATCAGAGTATTTGAATAAAACTATTTTTAATGTTTATAACACTTTTTAAGACAGACAGAACATTTTGATAATAATAATTGAAGCACAAAACTAGTGGAAAAAATCAATTATTAGTGGAATTGCTCTCATGAAAGGTTTCGCAGTAACACACCCAGTTTTGCTAAATGGAGCTGGGAAAGAAAATGTCTTTTTGAAAACGTCCATCTGGAGAAGATTCACGTCTCAAATAAAACTCCCGCAATGAAGCGTCTTGCCGGAAATTTAACGAGTTGTTTTGGCGCGCGGGACGAATTTCAATTGCTGCCCCGAGCCGACCTGGGCTTTTCCACTTTTAATGAGACGTGCGGCGGTGCCAAAAGTGAGCCGAGCTTTATTATTTATCCTCGCGTCATCAACGCCGAATAATTTCGTCTGCTGCCGACAAACAAACAAACCCCCCGTTTCGCCCCCTCGCTTTCATCCCTCTCATTATTCATCAGTCAGAATGCAGGGGATGAAACAACCCCCAACGTTGGGCATTTCAAACCCAAGGCACGTCCGTCTCTGGTCTTTTTAAACGTGTGCAATCAATCTAATGGCTTTTCCCATCAGCCGTTTACGTTTTTAAAATAAAATTCCAGCTCAAACGTTCAGAGCCACTAATTTATCTTAAAATTTTGTGAATTAATTAATCGCTTAATTACTTTAAAGCCGGAGGGATTTAATTTTGGTGTGACAGGCTTAATCACCAAAATTATAAAATTAATTTAATTGAACTCTTTTTTAATTAAATTATTTCTCTTTGTTTCAGGTAATTATTGAACCTTCAAATTATCTGTCTTTTGGTGAGGATAAGTAATAAATAAAATAAATTGACCCCATTGACGTGATTTTTCAAGACTTTCATAACATTTTTATAATTTCCAACTCTTCAAAGAGCTGAAGGATTTCACTTTTCTGCGAAAGTGACTTTAACCAGATCATAAATAATTGAATTCAAAAGTAAATTTGCAGTCAGAAATTACTTGTCAAACAAGTGACGCGTTTGAACGCCCATTCCAATTTAACACAAAAGCCTCGGCTCCAATTATAATAAAATTAATCGAGGGCGAAGTGGAGCCAAAATAGAAGCGAGTTGAGGGTTTTGCGGCGTCGCGTGTATTTGCACGTCTTATTATCGTCTCGGTGTCGCGGAAAGAGCGGCCGGGGGCGTTTCTTGCCAACACAATGACGAGCAGCCCTTCCATTTGCACTTGTTCAAAAGACACGTGCACAATAACCCCAAGAAAAACACCCCAAAGCCAACCGAATTCGCTTCTGCTCCGAGTCCGGCTGCTAATGAGCAAAGAACTTGCAAATTCTGAAAAGTGCGACTCGTTAAACTTGCTGTTGAGATGCTTTTTTTACTCTCAAAAAAAGTTTTTTGTCCACAAAAAAAATTCTTGTGTGCGTCTTGAGAGTATTTTTTAATTTCCTTTTTTTAAGAAAGAAAAGTGTTAATTCTACTCACTTTTACTGCGTTTACCAAGAAGTCTTACATTTTTTTACTTGAATTTCTGGTGCCAGAGGAAAAAAGTGGCCATTGTTGGAATTCTCGGCACGCCCGCGCGTCGCTTGGCAGGCGGACTAAATAACGCGACTCGTGTTATATTTTCCGGGTTAAATGACACAAAAAATAGAGTTGGTGCGGAACTGCAGACAAACACGGAACTGCACTCGAGATTCGGCGGATAATCTGAAATCGATGGCGCCGCAGCGAGATGCACTTTTCCTCTAAATCTTGGTTCGAACAGACGTTTGACCCTTTGGGCCGCTGCCAGCTTTGTTTAATGCGCCGGCCAAATTATCATCCTCCGCCCTTGAAATTTTACAATTATTTTCCGCCACATTTGTCTTCAATGTTTTTTCGTCGAATGCGTTTTTAATGCCTCTTCAAAATTTTCCCTCTGCCATTTTCTGCGTTGTAAATTTTCGCCTCAAACGGAAGCATTTGCATCAGAAAGCTGCGAGTTTGGCGCCTCAGAAGGAGTCAAAAGTTTTTCTTTAGATAAAGGAAAAGCAACTTGGGATAAAATGCACGTGCTTCTTTTGTACTTTCCGCCCACGGGTTAAAAAACTTTTCTTGAAGTCTCGTTGAATCCGCGAGTGAGAAGAAAATTAAATTGCTCTCGATGCACTTCTTTGTTCCGACCAATTAAGATCTTGGCATTTTCAAAAGTGAAGGAATAACGTGTCGCAATTATTGAATCGATCGTGGTAATTACTGCTCAACAAACTTGTGTTTTCTAAAAGTTACAACTCTTTCCTCAGTTGCTGTGCATTGAAAAAATGTCATACAACATCTTGAGGTAATAAGAAATATTTAATAATATGTAGGAAATCATTATAAATACCTTTACAATTAAAGTAGAAAATAAATTCCTTTCCGTTTAAACAGAAATATTACCTATCTAAATAAAGAAAATGATATTTTTATATTTATGTTTTGAAAAAGAGAATTTCTTCCCCTTTGCCATATTTTTCTTGAGCTGGAAAAACGGCAGCTGTTGGTCTTTTGCTAGACCCGCGTTCTAGAGACATTTACCGCTTCGCACAAATGTTCTTTTAACGCCTTTCTAATAAAACAAGGAAAGTGTTTTGACGCGAGTTTAGCGGCCATCAAGCCTCGCTCTTATTGCCTGCCAATGGCGAAACAAAAACAGACACGGCGATCAGCAAACAGAAAAAAGGCACAAAAAGAGAGAAGAAGAGTTAAAAGTTTAACAATAACAGCGTGGCCGAAAAATCTGTTACACAAAATAATCTCCAAAGTGAAACAAAAGTCGTAACAAATCAGAGGCAACTTTTTTAATTTGGAGAGAAATAACAAATTGGTGAAGCAAAAAAAATATTATTTTCCCTTTCAACTCGATCAGGAAGCGTTTGAAAGGAATGTAAGCGATAATAATCCACTTTTGGTTTCGTTTCAAAGGCAGGAAAGTTTCTTTTGCTCACAATGGCCTCCTGATTGATTCGGCGACTCTGATGGTTTTCCCCTTTTCCGATTCGCACAATGCGTTTCGTTAGGAAAGAGAAAAGTTGCGGGGAGGCGAATAAAGTGGCGGAAAGAGGATCATAGCGCACTTTGGAAAAGCCTAATTAGATCTTCGGCTGCCAAACCCAATTGGGCAGAGAAGGGTCTTTTTATTGATACAAACACCTAGCAAAAGGGAAAAGGGCACAATAGCGCCCTGATTGCGTAAAACTTCGGCATTTGAATCGCTAAACACGAATCCTGAACTTCTTCGCAGACAAATTTAATATTCGCAGCTCTCTGTGGTAATTAATGAACTTTTACGTCGCTCTTTTTCTTTTTTTAGAGCTTAATTGAAGGAGGTGGAGAAGATTTGCTTTTATTAACTGAAAGACTCTGACATTTGCTCAAAGGAATATAGTAATGAGGAAACTTCCTCCAGACTGGTTTGACACAGAAAATTGCGAACTAATATATATAAATTTATTAGGTCTTTAAAGTTATGTTTTTAAATATTTGTATCAATTTCATCTTGATTAATATGCATTTTCAAAAATTATCCATAATCTTAGGAATATTGAAAGGAGACCATCGGCTGATCATCGAGGCCGAGAATCTCGAAGCAGCCCTAAAATATTATCGGGGCCGGCTGATGTTTGGAGGGGATGACGCGTGCTCTTATTGCTGGCTGGATTACAGGGGTGGCGCGCACTTGAGCCAGAGACAATGAACCCACCTTGCGGAACGTGTCGAGAAAAAAGTTAATGCTTGATAAGCCGCAAGTAAATGTGCATCGACGGCGGCGCCACCCCGCCGGGATTTGCCAACTTTGAATTCAAAAGAGACTCTCTCGCGGACCTGACAAGGAAGGGTTGTCAAATTAGGGAAAGGAAAAGTTAATGCCGGACAAAATTGGGTTCAGGAAAAGAAGAACAAACTTTCTTTATTTTGTTAGGCTGCTCTCCTAATTCGATTTTTGCCTCTTTATTACTTTTTCAAGCAAGTCCTTCTTACTAATTTATGGTTTTTTTTTTATAGAAAAGTAAATTAAAAAAATTACTGCAGAGCAATCTAAATTTTATAATAAATTGAATAATAGTGCAATTTAGCAAAAAGCTTTTATTGAGTGCAGCATTAGAGTCGTTGGAGTAAAATTGCAAAACCGCAAATGCAGAGCAGCACTTAGATAAATTGGCACTTGGAGCGAATTTCCGCAAATGCTTCCAGACCAGTATTTCATCTCTTGCTCCGCGTAAATGTTAAGGAACACACCTGGGCGTCCAATTGGGAAAGTTATTGGATTAGGCCATGTCACGCCGGTTGCATACCTTGGCAGGAACCGAGTTTATCTTTGGTCTCTGTGGGGAAAACAAACTTTTTCCATCTGAACCGTTTCTTTTTCCAATTGCGAACGGATAAGCGAGTAAATTTGAAACGGAGTTTAATTTTTCAGAGTTTAGCCTTGGGGCAGCGGAAGGAAAGAAATAATTTATATAACTTTTGCTGATCAAACGGAATTTATGAGAAAATGAGCAAAGATTGGATTTTGACTCTGGGCCAATATTTGCCAACAAGTTGAAATTAATTTGGACAATTTGAGACGAAACTCGATGGCTTTGTTTTCGTTTGGCTTTTGTTGTTTTGTCGCCGCCCGTGATTAATTAAGCCTTCGTGCAGGTGGCGAGACACGTCGTTAAGTTGTTCGCCGCTGATTCTGTATTTCGTCCCCTTTAAATAAATGATGGGCCGTTTGTCTCCTTTGTGTTCTGCAAAAGAGCAGCAAAAAGCAGACACAACTCTCAGCTCCTCACTTCCAGAATTGTGTTTGTTAGAGTAAATTATTTTGGTAGGAGTTAAACAATATCATTTTAGAAAGGAAATTAATTTTCATCCTGTAGAATCTTTTGCATAATGAAAATTGACTTTAATAATAAATGGATTTTCTCTATAAAAAATATTTTAAGGAAACGGTTAAGGTTATGTTTGTTTTAAATTTTTATTTATATAAAAAAATTGTCAAACAAATCAAAATGTAACAATTTTCCATAGTATTATAAAAACAGCTGCTTTGCAAATAACAATAATTGATAGACAAAAAAAAATACAACTCTTGGAATAAAAATCTCGGTCTGCATGTAAAATATGATTTCTCTCTTGCGTCAATTTGCTGAAAAATTGAAGCAAAGCCATTAACAATTTTAATTTTAATCACCAGAGGCGATCTTTTTCCGGAAAATCCCACGGCCTGGGAGTTTAATTAGAAATAACTGCGCGTGTCCGACCACAGTAATTTTGACCGGCGGGTACTTTGCTAATAAAATTGCCTCCTTTCACCGCCAGAAAATTATTTGCGCCATTGATGAATGTTTCATGAAACTCTCTTTTGAAGCTCGCGTCGCTCATTACAATATCCGGTTGGAATTTAATTCTCTGTTCGCACTCCAATTAGGGACACGCACCGACGGGATTAAAGCGCGATTATTGGGCCTGTGATGTTATGGCAGCGTCAAATTTCACCTCGTTTTGCGTAGGGGTATCGATTCGGCGCTCAGATTTCTATTAAAATAACATTTTTGGATTAATTTTTTACTGAAATTTACCCAAATTTGAGAGATATTTTGTGTATGAAAATAATTAGTAAAATATATTAATAAAAATAATAAAAGGGAATGTTTTATATTATTTTATGTTAAATTTTAAAATTTCATGCATAGTCCAGTTAAAAATTGACACTTACGCCACAAAAGCAGTTTTGAAATAGTGATCATTGCTGCTGGACCCAAACTGGAAATTGGTGTTGGATTTTGTTACTTTGAAAGCGCAAATTGCACTCAGCTAATGGATGTAAAGTACTCGCGAGTTATTGAGAGGCAGAGCAGAGTGATGTTTGCTTTTGAAACGAAACGTGTTGTTTCGCTTTGGAAAGGGCTGGAGTGAAACGCGAGAGCCTCTTTCTCTCCTTTAATCCGTCCCAAGTTGTTTATCCTGGCGATTGTCTGCGAAACGAGAGATCAATTTTGATACCAACTGCGATAATAATGGCCGGTCGAGCGTTGCCCGCACGTGTGGCTCAATAAAATTTTACCACTCGCTCTCTGCATTTGTTCCAACTTTCATCTCGTTGGCTTCACGACGGAAGGTTCTTCCACCGCACACTCTGCGCACTTTTAAATTGACCCAAATTATCTTTTATTGCAGCCGATCTCACTCGGATAGTCGCACATTTTACAGCTGTCTGCCCGCAATCGACTTTGGCGCAGTGAAATTTACAAATAAAGTCGCTTCTTTTAAACAGAAAAAATTCAGTTTTAAAGGAAACTTAAATAATCTTCCTCTTTTTAAAAAATAAACTCATTTTTATATGATGAAATGAAAAGAATGTTATGAAAAATTACAACACAAAATCCTCTTTTCTGCACAACCCTGGGGCTGCAGTGGCCTCGTTCAAAATTAAAACCTGCAGCGCTTGCTCTGTTGACGCACGATCGAGGCAGATCCGATGCTAATTCCAAAGCAAATCTCACCGGCCGGCCAATGATTAAAAGCAAATCTGGCGCCGCATCAATTTCGCCTCGCAAATGAAACGATAACATTGAGATAATCCACACCGACGTGCCTCTTTCAAACGTTCCAGTTCTGCTGCGCCCATTTTAATAAGGAGCGCATTTTACTCTCGGTGGGCGAGCAAATCCCTTTATTACAAGTGGCACTTTTGCGCCTCATTTGCGAGTCAAATCAGCACGCGCAGATTAGCAAGTTGCAAACTCGACGCGCAATTATTATTTGTCGCAAAAGTTTTCAAGCCTCACTTTGCGGCTTCGTTGTTTGGCCGAGTTGGCGCGAAAAATCTGATAATCTCGCCCCGTGTTTTCGGCGCCCGCAGACAGATTAGCCGAAAGCGGATTAAAACGACAGACAAAAACCAGCGTTCACTCAAACTCGTTGTTCTTTAAATGAATTAATTTCAAAAGTGTGGATTTTGCCATTTTAAACCGATATAATCGCCAAGAAAAATCTCTTATAGTTTCAAATAATTATTAATTTATCACCAAGCATTCTTTGCCAAAATAAATTCCATTTAAAATTCAATATTTCAAATTATATGAAAGAGGGAGAAAAATAGCAAATTTTATTGACGGACAGAACAAAAATTTCATTTGTACACATATTAAAAGAACCTTATGGGAAATATTTATTTTAGCCATTTTGCTATTTATATAATATTTAAGGTCCTCTTTTATGACATTTACAACGTTTTAAACATTTTTTATTGATCGGCCAAGGGATTAAAGTGTAAAATTATAATTTTTCTGTCCTTTTTAAAAGTATTTTTCAAACATCCTTTCCTTCTTCTCATAAAAGCTGCAAAAAATGGAATTTGAAGTGGTGCCGGCGCCCAGCAAAGTGCATTTCCCCATTCTGGTTGCAACTCTTGTCGCCCCTTTTCTCAGCTCAAGTTGTGAGAAAGCACCTCGTTAGCGCCAAACTGCTTCAGCTACGCACAAATCAAAGAGCAGAAAAAGTATTTCAAAGATTTGAATTTTCTGCTCATTTTCGTGCCGGTTTTGGTGAATAAATTTTAGATGAACCACACCAAAAACATTCGTTTCAGAGTCAAAACCAACTCGGAAGGGAAACAACTCCCCAGCCTACTTGAAATGCACGCGCACTTGACGTTCGAATGAAATGAACTGCAAACGAGGGTCGTGGGATCGTCGCCCGCAGGTGATTTTATTTGCACACACGCTTGCCAAACTTTGCCGCTTGTTTTCCGCACATCTCATCGATTTCGCAAAGTTCAATTGCCCGGAACGTCGTCTCGGGTTGCGGCCAAATTACTCCTTCCTTGTCAAACCACGATATTGGAATCGCTCAGAGTTGTCGGCGGATTTTATTATTATTGTTGCGGAAAATCAAAAACAGAACAAGAGGAAAACTTTGCAGAAAAAGTTCAAGATTTGATGCTTGATGTGTATATTTGCAATGAAAGTTTCAATTAATTTCAGAATTCAATATAAACTTGGCGAACGGAGTAATTATTCCGTTCATTGATATATGAAATGTGACAAATGTGCGAGTTGAACAGGTGCATCATTTAAACACGACCTCGTCGCAGCCAAAGTGACTCGAATCCGCCCATAGGGGTTGATACGGAGGGTGAATTCAGGTGATCAATTGCGGGGCTGTTTATGCAGTTTGACGCTTTGCCAAAAACAAAGCAATCATTTTTAACGCGAGCCCCCCCCCCCCCCCTCGGAGCACCTAATGTTTCCAGCCTTCGATTTAGCACCCCATTAGGACCGCCGAGTGTTCCAAATGACGCCCTTAATCACGAATATAAAAGTAAATTCGCCCTTCTTGAGGCCAGATTTACATGGTTGTGGCCGAGGCGAGCAACTTGAGGGGCTCTTTTCACTCCACGCGATGGCTCAATTTCTCTTCTTAATGCAGGAGCGGCAAAGGCCATTTGCTTACCAATTAAGTGAACCGAAGATTGCAATTTGCATTTACGGCAAAACAACCCTCATTTCTCGTAACGCCTTCTATCCATTAACTCATACATAAATTTATGTACTTCAAATTGGTGATAATTTTTTTTAAATAATTTAATAACAACTTGGGAAAAAAATAATAAGTGATAAAGTTTTCAGGAAGAAGTTTAAGTCAGCTCAAAATTTGAGAACGTGTGTCAACATTATTTTTTCCGTTTTTCTTTTGAACCAAAAGCTTGACAAAAAAAACCTGTTGAAAAGTTGTGCCTCTTTGTCCGTCGCGCCTCATTTACGGTTTTCTTTGAAACAACTTTTGACGGCAACAGAACGCGCCAGAGCAAACTTTGCGCACGCGAGGAGGAATTAATCGCGGGCACACACCGACTGCAGCTCAAATATAATTTCGCCGAGCAAACCGTGAATACAAAATGTAATTTCCGCCGCGACGAGGCTCGGGGGTGCAGCTGAATTGCAAAAACCCGATCCTCGCGAATTCTGCCGCCGCAAACGCTGCTCAGGCGTCAATCAGTCACGGAACCTTTGTTCGCTCTGCCGATTTCATTTCTTTGTTCCAAAGATCCACTCCAATTGTGCTCGTTTTACACCGAGAGCTGATTACGTTGTCCCCAGATCGTGAGGATTCTTCCTAACACACGTTTTAGCTCTGGCAGGTCGCTGTGCTGAGGACAATCAAGTTGACACAAGATCCTGACTTTGAGGTCAAGTGGGACAATTGCATTCAAGTTTAAACAAAGAAATTTAAATTAAAATCTAAATGGTTAAAATTTTATATTATTAACTAATACAATAATTAATTATTAAATTTTTAAATATTATTTGTTTTTTGGCTTTGTTTTAGATAAAAAAAGCTTTTGTTATAAAAACCCCATTATGATCATTTCAAACTCCAACCCTTATCTGATCAGAATTGGCAACCCCTAAAAAGAACAAGACTATTATCGTAGTGGTAAGGGAGGGAGGGTTGTTTTTGCCCATTTGTATTCCGCCGTTGACAATTGCTGGATGCTTGTTTGGTCTGTTATTTCTGCAGGAATAACTCGCCGCACGTTGACGCTAATGGGCTCGGTAAAAAAACCCCTGTTTGATTGCAAAGCGTTCCTTTCCTTTGTTTCTTTCTCCATTTCCAGGCCGGCTTTGATCACTGCAGCAAAAGTAGCGATCTGCAAACTTGTGTCATTTTTATTCTTGCATTGTCTGCGAGAAAACTTTTCTCTTTCAAAAGCTCTTTCCCCGCCGGTGGATTCGCTCGGTAGCCACGCGATCCTCTTTCTATTCCATTTCAATATTGTTGAACATTTTGCAACTTTCGTGAAAGTAAAAATAAATATTAAAAGTACAGAACCTATCGGAACCTATTGAAGCGATTCTTTCCGAAAGCTCAAATAAATTTCACTGAATAAAAATTTGAGAGGCCTTCGTTTCTTTTTTCAGTTTAACATGTTCAGTCTTTTACACATATTTAGGTGCCGTTCTGCCCGTTCTGTGGAACGGTTTCCGGCTGACGCTTTTCCTCTCCAACTGCCACGACAGAACAATCGTCATTTGCTTTCCAACGGGCATCGCACACAAAGCGTGGAAAATGCTGATGTGGCTCTGAACGCTGCCAATTTTTGCGCCGACTTCTGCTCTCGACACCTGCAAAACAAAAACGCCCCCTCACATTTTTTCCAACTTTCCTTGTTTCGCAAAGTTTTGATCCACAATCGAGGAGCTGAATATTGGAATCAGAATAAGAGAGGGAAAGACATATTGATCTCTTGAAGTTGAAAAGCCTTTGAAGAACAAGAGACAATAACACCAAATTCCAGATCTGAACAAAAGAAATTCAGTTTATTATTGAAAAATCACAAAACTTTGATTGGGTCTTTTATTATACGTGAAATAAATTGAATTATTTTTAATGTTTTTGTAAAAAGAAAATGTAATTGATTATTTTGTGTGTAAAGAACAAAGCAAATTACCTCCCCATTCTTTTGTGGGCTGGAAAATCAGAGGGGCTGTTGGCCATTTTTCTCAATTACAAAGGCAGGAAAAGACCCTTGGTCCGCTCTGCAGGCAGGAAATTGTAATTCAATTATCTTTTCTTCATGATGGGCGAAGAAGAAACAAATTGCTGCAGAAAATAATTCGTGCTTTAGAGGCGCGCAGAGATTGTTTTCTTGGGCAATGCTTTTCCTTTTATGAAAATATTTCCACGAACATTCCTGGAATTCTTTTCTCTGCATAATTTTTGCTAATTGCCCGCCAGTGCAGAGAAAACAAAAACATATCAAATTCCTTTTGCTTTCTCTCCTCAGGTGTTGAAATTTATTAACAGATGCTTCAGAAAGCTCAAAGAAAGGCATAAAAAGGTTGACACGTTTCCAAATTCTACAAATTGTTCGCGTGGAAGATGAATTCAGGTGGCCGCGCGTGCAAAATAATAAAAAAACAATACTTTGGTGGGTCGATTTTGGGCGCAAATGCAGCGCATAAATCTTGCAAGCGCGCTTTTAGCCAAAATCCAAAAGACTTTGCTTGAAAAGCGAAATTTGCTGTATGGAAAGAGAGAGATTACATTGTTTGGCTGGTTCTTTGCACGCCGCTTTGGTGCCGCAAAGAGAGACATTGTGCAGAAATAAAAGGGCGGCCGACCGCGGTTTTCTCTTTGGCTATTTATGTTTTCCAGAAGCAAAGCGAGTTAAAAGCATTTTTGATGAATGCCTTCGCTCGCCTCAAAGGCGAATTTTCCTTCCAAGAAAATTCACCCCCGCACCATCCACAGTTATTTTGTGACAGATAAAATCTTTTTGCTCAAAATTTTGTTATTAAAAAAGTGGTTTCAGGAAATCTCTTGAAGATTTAGAAGTGAAAAAGAAGACTTGGATTTAATTCACGTTTTTAAAAATGCAGAAAATGAAAATAATCGTTCTGTGCATTTCCATATTTCCATTCAAGCGGAAAAAATGGAGGAAAAAGTAAATGTGGTGCAGCATCGCGATCATTGAATCGCAGAACGATTTCCCGTAAATCGCTCTGATGGAGATCGAGTCTGAAAAGTGACGGAAGAGCGATCGCGAGGAATCTTTGCATGAGAATGGCGGCCGAGTGGCCACTTCGGAATCCGCAAATGGACCCGTCCTCGCTTTTCAAATCCCCATTTGTCCGCGTTCGCATGGAATAAAACTGGAAAAGCGTCTTTTGTCTGCTAAAATCAATCAGCAAAATAATAATAATTCACTTTTGCCGAAATCATATTTGGCTGCAAAAGCGAGTAAATGAAAGAAACTCGCTTTTTGTCGATTCCAAGCTCGGAAAAGCAAAACATTCGTTTTTCCAACTTTTTCCAAGTTTTACTTACAACGCACATCTTTTCTCGTTACCAAAACTCTCGACGCTTCTGGCTGTTTTTTAACAAGCTTTTCTTCCTGGAATTTATTCAGGTTTTGAGAAAGAAAATTCTGATTTTAAAAGTTGAAATTTTAAAATCTGCATAACGAGTTCTGTAAATAACTGCAGACTTTTCAACAATTGAAAATTATATCGGCAAACAATATAGCTTTGGTGACATGAAATTCGTGCAAACACGATTAATCTAATAAACAAGCTTTTGACGGGACTAAACATTGATTTAAATCTGCGCTGCGTGTGAAAATTTAATGCCACCGATAAATCCGCACGCTTTGTTTTGCTGATAATGAAATAACGTTGCCAATATTTCATCACACGCGCCATCAAATGAAAAGGGAGCGAGTTTTTGATTTGACTTTTATCTAGCGGGAAAATAAAAAATGACTCGAAATAATGTTCGGTGCTTTTGGTTCAAAATTTGCTCGGTTCAAAAGGCATCGAGCAATTTCCGAGAGTACAGTTTATTAAAGCGCGTGTTTCATTTGCATCAAAAGCAAAACTTTGCTCTCAAACTTCGTCAATATGCGTTCAAAGCGAGATGTCAAAAGCAAGGCTGAAACACCATATAGTTGATGAAATAGAAGCTCCGTATTAATTTTTAAAATAAAAATAATTTACATCGCAATTGAAACAACAAAAAATATATCTTACAAGGGCTGCAAGTTGATATTTTTATGAAATAAATGTGAATAAAACATAACATTTTATGTCTTTGGATAAATTATTTTTTATTAAATTTCCCTTTTTTAAACTTTCTTTCAGCTTTTTTTATAATTAAAAACATTTTTATATAAAAAATTATGAGTTTGTTTGTTGATCTGATGACAAATGCGTGAAGCAAGTGAACGTTTGAGCTCGTCAAAGTGGTTTTGCAGGTCTGGCGAACGTCGACTATTGATTGATTGACTCATTTGCATGTGGCTGGCGTGAAATTTGATACGAGTGTCGCTCTCTGGTCGCGTCCGCACCACCCGCGGAATGCGACAGCCCCGCAGAGCTCCCTAGTTAAGTGAAAACACCCCATGTAATCGATTCAGCAGATGCGAATCGCCAACAACTCTAATTTTACAACACAGTCAATACAAACTTTTCTTTTTTGTCAAACAGAAATAAACTTGTTTTTTTATTTTAAATTTAAAAAAACTTCTGGTACTTTAAATTATGTTTTTGGGTGTTGCAATAAAATCCAAATAAATTTTGGCATAGTAATTTAATTTGAAATTAAAACATCCTTGGTTATATTTTTGAAAAATTTACGAAATTAAGGAGCTGCAAGAGTTCTGGAGGCACAATTCTTTTTGCCTAATTCGGCAAAAAGCGGGAGCCGCGTGCCAAGATGCACTCGCTAGATTTATGGCTCGGGAACAAAGACACGCCGCAGACGAAGCAAAAAGCAAATTTATATCAAGGGATGAAAATTTCACCCTCAATTAGACGCTGATGGGGGAAACTTTGCCAAAAGCCTCAAGCATCGTTTTCAAACTCACAGCGATTAAAACTTTGTATCATCCTTTCCTCTATTCAAGATACCAAGTCTGAATTTTAAAATATTAATTTTCTAATTTGGTTTCCAAAACGTGAGTTTGAAGCAGGAAATTGGCAAATCAGGGCGAGTGAATTTCAGTTCGGTCGCGACGATTTGGCCTCAATTATGGACTGATGGCTCTGAATAATTCACGTCAATCTCGGAGGGTGGTTTGTCGCCAACCCCCGCGAGACTGCAGATCGGCCAGTCTGCATTAACGAGAATGTCCGGCGCCTCGGGGGAAGCGTCCGACCCATCGGCCTCCCCATTCGCTGATGAATTGTCAACAAACACGAATCTAATTACCTGCTATGCTGAATTCCTAAAGTGATCAAATTTCAATTCGGTTTAATTGATTTCAAGTAAATTTGATATTTTGGTAAAAACATATTTAGGAAATTTTAAAATAAATATTGAAAAAACCTTGTTCCACGTTGTTGGGGTGGCAACTGACGTCGTCCCTCATTGGCTTTAAGTATTAATTCTTCTATTGCGTTTCAAATAAGCTTATTATTAGGTCGCGCATTATTGAACTTTGTGAGAATTTGCAAAGCTTAAATTGTGAATACTAACGAGATGGCTAATTTTTTATTTTCAAATTATAAATTGCAAAAGCTGAATATAAATAATCTTCCAATCAGATTCCATAGAAATGGGAGATTAACTTGTCACTGGTTGAAAAGCTCAAAATTAGCTCTTGGATTAATTCGCAGCCGTCAAATGCAAACTTTCAAAGTTGTGCAGAATCAAGCAACATTAAGGAAAACGTTTTGTTGGTTTTTGTCGGTGGTGAAAATATCAAAATAAACGTTTCGCGTTTCACTTGGCGGTGGCGAAAAAAGCTCTTGGAAATGGAAGCGTTTTTACGCGGCGTGTTTGGCGTTTTTGCTTTTCCTCATTTTCCGGCCCGAGATGAATTAATGTGCGGCGAGGATGAGAGACTCGCTCGTCGTTTGCATCTTAATTTTTTCTCCCGCCACCGACGCTTGCTCACGGACCTTTTCTTCGTTCACCAGCCGCTCTTTTTTCCAAGAAGCGAGCAGATTAAATTTTAACTGCGTCCCAACACGATCTAAAGAACTCGTTACTTTCACAATTTTTTTTAACTGACACGTCGATAATTAAAAAGAAATTTAATTTTGCGATTAGAATTCGATAAATTGCCAATTCTTGGAAACTCCGATTGTTGATTTCGTTAAAGTGAAATTCCTTTTACAGGATGGAAAATATTACAGCAGGAATTTGCAAAGCAGGAATTTAATAAGCCGGAGCAATCATATTTTTTATAACGCGAAAATGCTTGACTGAAATATTTACAAAAATAATATCCAGGCTTTTCGCTGGAAAATACGTTTCCAGAATTTTTCAGGGACCGAATTTGATAAATCTCACATTCGTATGGAAATCTTGAAAAAGAAACACATTTTTGCGCTGCGTGTTTTTCTTCTGAATTGGTAGATTGGGCGAGGCAATAAAAATTTGGGCTGCGAAGGTGTCGGGGGCGAATGTACGTTGTTTTGGGGAGATAAATTTTAGAGCTCATCGTTTTCCGAGCACCCCTTCCACCCTCCTCAGCAATACCCTTAAGTGGTGCGCGCGAGATATGCAAATGAATGATGGCGGGGCGTGCGTGCGAGGCAGGAAGCAAAGAAAAATGCCTTCGCCGGCACTTGTTGTCGAGACACGACGGATTTATCTCCGGCCTCAAAACAACCTCCCAAGGGTGCGCCATTTTAGTCGCAAAAACTTGTAAATCCTAATTTTTATTGATAAAATTTGATTCAATAAAATTAAAGGTTTGGATAAAAAACAAGACTATTTAATAAATTTCACTTGTTTTGCAGAAAAATTGCAGTTTTGGAATGAAAAAGATCAAATCTTGAAGTGCTCAGAATAGGAAACCCTTTCCGGTCGGGGGAGGCGAAAAGGTCGTGTTTGGCACTTTTGCTTATTCTTGCGTGCTTTTGAATCGGCGATTTGCGTTCTCCGAGGAAATAAACGCAGGAAGGTGAGAAAAGGATTGGGGTGGAAATGCAAATTCCTCTCTCGATCTGCCCACAAAAGAGACTCGCTCGGCCTAAACACCCCATGCATGATTCAACCTCGTCTCTCTCGCATTCATGAAGATTCGCCAAAGTTGGGCCGCGATCACGACTTTTCCACGCCTGATTTCAAGTGAATTTTCCATTTTTGATGAGCTCCGGCTGCTCATCAACTCCGCCGTGTTATTCCTCGCCCCAGACCCGCAGTTGCTGCGAAACACGAATTATTTGGCCAAACTTTGCCGCAAAGGGAATCAAGAAATTTCGCGGCTCTTGAAAAGTTTTCCGCTGAAATGAGAAATCGATTTTGTGTTTATCTTCGAAATAAATTGGGACAAAATTCTCTAACCTTTATAAAATTAAATTCCCAGACAATTATTGCGAGTTTTAAATTATTGCATATATTATAAAATATAATTCAAAAAGGTTCTTTTTATAAAAACCACAAAAGTCATATTCTTTGGATAGTATGGAGATGACAAGGGATTGTTTTCAGAAGAATGAAATCGGTCCGTGATGAAAAAGTGCAAAACACATTCTTGATCCCGTTCCAAGTCTGACTCGGTGGCGTTGGAAAAGGACAAGTTTATTTCGCTGTGCAGCGTCAGATCTGATTGCGCGCGATTTTTCCTTCTGCTGCGAAGAACCAGAAAGTAATATTGCACGTCCTTGGCGGAAATTTATTGTTGCTTCGAAAAACTGCGCGTTGGTATATCAGATTCAATTATTTGCGTAGAGCAGAAGTCGAGAAGCGCAAAACAAAGAGCTGGAAATAATTAGATCGAGAGGAAAACGATGGTTCGAGGATAAATTCCATCACAATTCTCAATAAAAAAGAATATGCGAGGAAATATTGGATCAGGTTTTTACCATAACAATTTTCTATTTATGAGAAGTAGAGAAAAGTTGGAGCTTCATATTCCTCTCATTTTTTGAATTTTCCTCTCTCAGAAGTTCAATCCTAACTAAATTTTTAAAATAATTAAATAAATTTTATGCGGAGCAGATTCGCATGCCCTGACTGTGCGACGGGACATACAACGTGGAGCGGTGTTGAGCGATAATTCAAACACTCGTCGGTGGCAGTTTATCTGCAGCGAGTGCAATAATGTGGGCGAGGCAGTAAATCAATCCGAACGGCATAAGCGGCCATTAGCATTTTTTTCAGCCATTAATTACTTCGCAAAGTGCCAACGGCGATGAATTTCATTATTTTTGCATTCAAGTAGAAAACAATCGATCTTCACGTCCGTGACACTTTCTCACTTTGAAGCTTTCAAAATCGCAAAGTCGCTTTTCTTCTTCAAGAAAATCGATGCACCCGCTGAGGATAAATTTTGCGAGCTTTTAACAAAAAATTCTGAGATTTAAAAAGGGCGAGAAGTTTGTGATCGTAAATTGCAGCTCGCGAAAGTGAAGCTTTTCCCTTTTCATGAAAATCTTGAGGAAATTAAGGATTTTTTGCCTCTGGGAAAGAAGCGTTGGGTGGGCTGTGAAATATGCCCGCGATTTGAATACGCCTTTAATAAAAAGGTGAAGGAGAAAAGGAGAAATTGTGCTTTCTGAAAAGACACCCTTTTACTCAACCCAGCTTTAATTGATTCTGAACACATGCCTAAATTAATGGGTTTTTTTTTCATTGCTTTCTAGCTTCAAATCCATCCAACAAAGACCAAAACTTACTCCTTTTCAAAATTAATTTTAACCAGGGAGTCGCAAATATTACCAACATCTGTGAAAATTTTCGCCTGTTTTGAAATTTGTATATTTTCCTGAAAATTTTCAATTCACTTTGAAATTTAGCAAACTTTGTTCAAATAGTTTCGTCAACGTTTGCTCATTTGAGAGTGACGAGGGTTGATTTCCAAATGAAGCAAACAAGAAAAAACGACTCTTCTCAATTCGCGTCTTCCGTGAGGGAATTAAAAAGTTTTTACGGCCGCTCTCCTGAAACATTCAAACCACGACCTTTTCTAGGCGAACTTTGTCCTTTCAATTATTTAGCCTTTTAAAAGATTTACAACCGAGCGAGGAGCGAATTGTCTGGGAATTAACTCCTTTTTCCGAAAAACAAAACTCATCTGGCAGGTCCATTGGCCGCACCAGTTGTTTGATAATTATTCGCACCCGGCGCCCACCAACGAGTTTTGCAACTCGGTTCCTAAAATAAAACAGACGAAAAAGGACAAAATCGATGGCGGAAAAGAGACAAATTGGTCGGCAAAGGACTGGAAACAAAAAGAGGCAAATTAATGGTGCTTGTCCGTCGATTGCGTCAAAGCCAATTCCTTGCCCTTTTTGCACCTGCGAATTTAAAATTCGTTTGAACTTTTAAATTCTTTGAAACTTGCAAACTAAATCTATTAATTTGCAAATTGGTATTTTTTTCCAACCGGCAGAGATTAGCTAATTTTTTGTTCTTTTAATACACCAAAGTGGTCTCTCAGCATCAACTGACAGACAGGCCAGACAGATAGAAGCACCCATTGACCCCTTTCGCCCCCTCCACTCGCGGTGAAAAGTGGCATCAAGAGGGATAACAATTTCTCTCTCTGCTACTTTTTGCATAGAAGTGTTTTTTCAATGGACTGCTGCAAAATCCGTGCCGAGCCACTTTTGATTCAAATTTCGCCCTTTGAACAAACATTTTGAATCAGCCAAAATTAAAATTGGTTCTCCTTTGCCTTTTCACATCAAAATTATTGAAATGAGGCCACGTTCAGTTCGAAAATTAATTTCATTTCCACAAAGCTCAACCCACTCTCGCCGAGTTTTGTTGCATTTCGCTCGTTTGTATAATTTGGCGTTTTCAAAGGCTACAATGTCAAAAGTAGTGGATTAATTAGGCCAAAAACACTTCAAAGAGCAAAATCACTCTAATAATGAAGTATCTCAATTAATTAAGTTTGTGTTTACCTTTCACGGTTTCCATCGCTTTTTAGCTAATTATCCTAAAACTGAAGCAAATCAAAATATTCAAATCAATAAATATTTGAGAGCAATAGATTAGGGCAAAATTCTAAAAAATTATTCAATTTTAAAATTTTAATTTTTTTTTTTTACTTTTACAATAATTTTAACTGTTATTAATCTATTTTTCTCCTTACCAGATAAAAACAAAACCCAAAAGTGTCTCAATGAATTGAAGCTGATCATGTGATTTTGTTGCTTTTGTGTGATTTCAGGGGGTTGCGGGGCGCTGAAGGAGGCGCGGCTGGTGACGCGGCCGGGCAGCGGCGTGGTGCGTCGCGGCGCCGCCGTCACGCTGGTGTGCGAGTACGACCTGGAGGGGGCGCCGCTCTACTCGGTCAAGTGGTACCGCGGCACCCGCGAGTTCTTCCGCCACACCCCCGTCGAGAGCCCCTCGACCAAGCTCTTTCCCTTCGCAGGCCTCAACATTGACGTGAGTTCGAACCCAAAACCACCCCTCAGCGTCATCAATCACCCTCACTCGCTGACAAAGTCACTAATTGAAAGTGGATTGATTCGATCAAGGACCATCAAGATTCTAATTAATATTCTAATAATTTTTTTCCTTTCATTTTTAATTGAAAACTGCAAATTTTTGAAATAAGTCACTTATTGTTAGATATTTTTATATTACTTTTATTTTCATTTGCCAATCTTTTTAAAGTGATGAAACATTAGATTTAAAAAGAGGAAAAAATTAACAATTTGAGGGATTCTTTTAAAGTTTGCAGATAATCTGGAATTCTGTAAAAGAGAATCTCCTTTTGAAACTCGTTGGTCCTTTTCGCGATGTTTATTTCATTAGGCAGCGCTGTCTGTTATTTGATCTCAAAGCAACCCTTTCATCAAGAGCGTCCGTCGCCTCTTTCTTTGCAGGGGAAAGGGTTTTAAAACCGAAAATGACGGTGCTCCTAATTATTTTAGTTAAAGGTGTTTTTCAGCAAGAGTTTCTTCTCATTTGACTTTTCCGCAGCATAAATAAAGTGCCGCAGGTAACGAGGTAAATTAGGCTCAAATTCGTCTGGGCGATAATTAGACGCTCGCTTTGCTGATTAATTATTCAAATAATGTGATTACGCCGCGAGCGGATTTAGTTACAACCGAGTTGCGCCACCGCAGAGGTTTCACAAACTTTCCGCCAAAGACCAGGATAAACTTGTTAATTTGGACCAAATTAAGTTTCAGCCACTTTAACATCGTAATTATAATTTAAATAATTATTTAATAAATAATTAATTAATTCCCAAAATATTTTATTGAGGACGAGTTTAGAACAAAAGAAGAAACCAACAAAGATCCTCCCTGGGAATAAACCGTCCGCTCTGGGAGCAGATTCGGGTGACATTTCACTTGCAATTACACTTTGTGACGACCAAAGTCCTTTTGACGTGTGTTTATTATTGCGTTTGATCCGCCGCAGTCGTCGGGCCATTTCGTTGTTTCCGACCTAAACACCATGTGTGCCCACCCGTCCCTTTTTCGCCCTCGGGCTTTGATCACTTCTCTCGCCACCAACAACACCAAGCTCCAATTTTATTTTCCAAATTTTGAAAACTGGCAACAGTTCGGCGCTTGATAAATTCCTGCTTTTATTTTCGGTCCTTTTGTGAATTAATTCGCGTCGTAAAACTCGCTTCAAATCATTAAAAAATGAAGCAGCTGCGCTCGTCAAATCATCGTTCGCGGTTTCAAGATCTCGCTCGCTGCAAGTTATGCGAAATTTTAATCGCGAGTGCGCGGCTTAATTAATGGGCCGCTGTTGATTGCTCTAGTTTTACGATGCCAAAGTAATTGCGCATCCCAGAAAGCTTAAGTGCCGAGATTGCCAAAAGTCGTTTCACTTTTGATGTGAACAAAAAGGTGTTTTTTGACGCAAACAAGCAAATTCTCCCAAATTCATCCTGATAAAATCTTGAATATTCTGATTTTCGCTCATCTTCTTTCAATGACGAAGCTGATGTAATAAAAAAAACACGGCTCGTTAGTGGCGGGAAACAAGGGTGTGGTCCGTGTCGGTTCGTCAACCCCCAAAGTGCATTAGCAGTCACGTGTCTTGTTAGTTTTGCTTAATTAATTGAACAAAAATGTGTCGGACGAGCAACGTCACGCTTCATTGTAATAAAAATGCTTCACTTTTCGCGTGCCTAAAAGGGGTGGACACGAAGTTTAATCATGCAAAATTAATTCTAAAAGGTCACGCTGTGAGTGTCAAAATTAATTTCTGGAATATTTTAATATAAAAAAAATGGGATTAAATAGATAAAATTGAATATTGCCTTCAATGAAGTAAATGGATGCATAATTTTTCAGCGCTTCTTTCCAATCCAATTCAATGCGATCCGATAGATTTGACGCTTGAATTGACTGTGAAATGATTTCCTAATAAAGCACGTATTTTCCGCAACCAGTAACAAAAGTGCATTTGCGACCAACGAATGATAAAATCGTGTCGCCGACGATCGAATTGAGGTTTTGTTTTGTCGCCAAATGGACACCGAGTCGCTCTGATGGCTGAAAATAGAAATACGATTAATCGTGAAATAACTTTTGAATTGAATTTTATTCAATTTCCTTTCAATTGGAAGTGATAATTAAATACACATGTAGTATTCAATTTTAAATTTTGTTTATAAATTTTTACTTCAATTTCTCCGTTTTTTCTGTGATATTAACTTTTTAGTTGACTATAGCTTTTTTCGTTCCTTTCGCGTCAAAACTAATTCCCAACTCCCAACAGTGTCCTTGCCCTGCTCATAAAGCACGTGTTTTTTTTTTTTATTATTATCTTTTTTCGGCAGAGTGGATTTCATTGCAGCTGACGGCAGGACAAAGATTTACGCGCGCGGGAGGAAAAGTTATGACAAAACTAATGAAATTTCGCGCGCCGTGAGTAATTTTCCGTTCGGCGATAAATTTAATCACCCTAACAAGCTTTTGTCTGTTCGGACTGAAAATAATAAATGGAATAATTGAAATAATTCATGTCAAGACATGGGAATTAATTTGCAAAGGTCGTAAATAATAAACGGACCTCATCGCTCTGCAGCTTTGATTTGTTTGCATTTCTTTCTTACTTTTCCAGGTTTAATCTCGCGATTTGAATGGAACGAGAGGGAAACGAGAAAATCCTTTTCCGTCCCATCGTTTGTTGCGAGAATAAAAGGCTGAACTCAGCGCGCGATTTATTGCCTCTTTTCGCCCCGAGCGCCGCCGTTCATTTCTGCTTCAATTCGCAACATGAAAGATAAAGTGGACCCCAAACCGTGTTTCTTTTCTTCTTTTTCAAAAAGAAGTGAAAGGTGCAAATTGCAGTGGTTTGGATTTTTGTTTAATTTTTGACATTTTACCTTATATCCTCTAGAAATTATTCAAAAATTAAATAAGCAGACACTGTAATTACATTCACATTTTTAATGTTAATATAAAATTATCAAAAATATCGAAGATATTTGTTATTTATTTTTTGAAGTGAATCTTGAAGCCTCTGACGTCACACGACAACAATAGAGGAGGAAAATATTAATTATTATTTGCATGCAAAAAAATTCAAAGAGCCCGGAGATGGAAAAAAGAAATGAAACCGACAAAACGCTCGGAGGAGAGGCTCATTTTTCCACCCTCTGATAAAAAGGGGTGACTTGTCTGCGCTCTTCGCCGCCCAATAATTTCGCTGAATCCACGTGGAAAAAATAAATCATGCTTGGTAAAAAACAGGGAGCGAGGAAAAAGGGTGGTGCGTGGCCAGAATTGCGACACGGCCGTATTGATTTTGTTTTGGCGAGCGAGCGCCTAATGCATTATTAACTCGCAATTTCCATTTTTGCATTTTCCAAAAATGCTCTCCAATGCTCAAAAGTTCTCTTTCCGCCGCGGCCATTCGTCAAATTTTATCTCGAATTCCTCAAGCGTAATTTACGGCCGCGTTTTTTTACTGGCAAAAAAATGCAGCCTCAGATTTACAAGTAGAACTTTTACTGTAAAAATTCCAATAAAAAAATTATTTGAAATTTCAATTGAATTCTTTGTTCTGTAACAAGTGGCCAAAATTATGGAAGTTTGAAATTACATTCAAGATAAAAAAATATTAGTTTTTTTCAAAAAATAAATTGAATAAAACTTTGATTAAATTATTAAAACAAATTCACAAATTCACACTTATATTTTTGAACAACAAAGTCTTTTCACTTATTTCATGGCAATTAATTATAATTTGCAATTTGTGCAGGAGAAGGAGTCTGACGGGAACAAAGTGCGGCTGGTGGACGTGGGCTTCAACGTGGCCGGAAACTACAGCTGCGAGGTTTCGGCCGACGCGCCCTCCTTCAGCACCGCCTTCGTCTCGCACTACATCACGGTCGTCGGTGAGTCCAAAGTCAAAATTTCAAAACAGATTCGCATTTTGCCTTTGACCGCAGCCCTGCCCGAGAAGAGACCGTTGCTGACCGTCGAGCGACCTGACTACGAAGTGGGCAACGTCCTCAGGGCCAACTGCAGCGCCGGCCCCTCCAGACCGGCCGCCAACCTCACTTTCTACATCAATGACATGCCCGTGAGTTTGTTATTTTTGTAATGATATAGAAATTCAATTTTATTACTAAATTTGAAGATTATTTGAGAAGAGTAATTTTTTGTATTCATAATTTTGTTGTCTTTTTTCATGAAAGGAAGAAAACTTTTGAACTTTCTGAAAGTGAGGAAAGTTTTATTAACGCGATCTCGCCACCTGCGAGTTTTGAGCTAATTGCGCTGCCAAGGCGCGACAGGGCAGTAAATTTGAGGCAAAAAAGCGAGCATAATTAGAAAAGGCATAAATAGGCCTCTGCTTTTACACGCCACAATAAAGGGCCGCCCCCGGGCAATGAAGCGACGCAAATTGAAATTTCGCTGCATTTTCTACCGGCGGCTTTTTATTAGCTCCGCGGAATGATCAGCAAATCTCGTTTTACGGCCGGCTTGTTTTAATTAAGAAAAAACGACGCTAATTTTAAATATTCTCCGTTTATCTTAGCGATAAAATAAATATTTTCTTCTTTGCTGAAATCCAGTTTTTCTTTTAGAAAACTTTTGATTCACTTTCTGCGCAAATATTTTCACGCAAATGAAGATCGGCAAGAAATTTCAAAAAGCGACTTTGAAATTCTGTTTGTTTGCGTCAAGTTCAGATTTCTTACTTGCTTATTAAAACCGTTAACTCCTTCTCTGGGTGCGAATTCGCGACTTTTCACATTTAAGTTTGATAAAAGTTGACTACGTTTGTAAAGACGCGTAAATAACTTGTTTAGTTGCAAAATTGTGTTTATTGATCTATTACAAAGGCAATTGCTGCCCATAACGGGATACATCATTTATACATTCAAAATTATACAAATTTAATACAATTTAGAGAAAAGATGAGAATTTTGCAAACAAAATTTTACATACAAAATTTTCCAATTACTAAATAAAAACAAAAATAAGAAGAATAACAATAATCAAGTTGTTATTAGATTTTTTTACTGGGTGCTGAAAGCTTGCATTTATATGACTGCCTGATACTTCCGACTGCCGCTTTCTTTATTTTATTTTTTTGCTCTTTCTCCTGGCAAAAAACTGCTGCTCAAATTTTGTTTAGTTAAACAGGCTTTATTTTCGTCTTTAATTTTGGCCTCGCAATTCAGCTTTTATTTTCCAGATCAGTCCTTTTAAATTCAGTTTTTAATTTGTGATTTCATTCATGCAGGTTATGCTGGTTCAAATATCACTGCAATAATTTATTTTTTAAGGAGTTAATATTTTGATTTAAACACCAACTCGGCGGTAGTGCATTCCAAAGGTGATAGCTTGTCATTCAAAAAAGAGTCATCATCGCAATCAAATGGCGGAAGGAGAAGCAATCTGTGTGTTCTAGCAGCTCTGACTTGATAGTCATCGCGCAGCAATAATAACTTTAGTTTATTCAAAAGTCAAAAGCGTTTTGTTTTCATAATGAGAGAGATTACAATTGGGATTGTTTTCAATAGTGAAGATGATTTAATAAGTACTTAATATTTTCATCTTTTTATTAGCAAACTTTGAAAACATACTAGAAAAGAGATACATTGATGAATAAAATATTCAAAATTTTCTTTTGCTTAATTTTAGAGGCTTAGAGAAGCATTTTATCCTTTTGTAGTTTATTCTGCCCAGGAAAGTTTGTTGGTTAAAAGCAGCGCCGAAAGTTTTCTTAATTTAGTTTTTGAAGAAGAAAAAACATTTCTCCGAGTGCACTCTTGGCCTGCGAATGAGAAACTTTTGTTGCCAGCAAAGGTCCTTAATTAAAACTCGGCGACTCTGTTTGTGTTTTGTGGCCGCTGATTGAGGTTAACCCCGCTCTAATTACGCCTGCCACTGTAATTCGAGGCGACACGCGTTGCTTTGCTCGTCGATAAGCCCCGAGGAGGCAAAAGTCAAAACGTTCTTTCCACCGCTCGATTGTCAAACGAATTCCGCTCGCGGCGATTAATTGCGAAATTTCGCGCGGATGCAACTTTTTCGGCCACCTGGGCTCACGTTTGACCTCGTGACCCCGAAAGGACCAACTCGTTCCGCCGAACATTTTAATTAATTAATAATTCAATAGCGAGCCCGGCCGGTCGTCATTTCTGACGGCCATTCAAACCAAAACTACCCTTTTGTGCAACGCCATGCTTCATATTTCATAATTTGATCAATATTTTCAATAAAAATTCATTCTAAATTAACTGCCGCTTTTTTATTCCTATAAAAGCTTTAAATTTTTTAATTCTAATTCTCTTTTTGTTAGAATTTCAGCACAAAATATAAAAAAGCAAATAGAAATAGAAGATACAAAAGACGTTGGCTCACTCAAGTCTGATTTATTCCGACTGCAACTCGAGCTTCTCTGATTGCAAATGTCTGCATTTTATTCAGAGTTCGTTTTTGATGCAGATTGAGTTTGACATTCAAGAAAAGGAAACTTAATTGAATAATCCTCGCAGCAGCTGCCATGGAATTCTAAATCCTTATACTCTTTTTCCACAATGCAAACAAGAAATAAAAGTGCAGATTGCAAAAAGCGACTCTCTCGAGAGATGTTGCAGAAAATCCGATTTATTTCTTCGTCTAATCCCATTCTACGCGACACTAAAATGCATTGTTCATATAAAATTCAAGACTACATGATTTATTTCTAAAATCAATTTTTTTGCAACCACAATCAATATTTATCAGTTTTTTGCCCTCCGCGTTTTGTTTGTTTGGCCGAGGAATAAAATTGCTCGTTTCAAGGCTCAAAGTTTATTTTCCGAGCGGCCGAGCAAATTCTGTATTTGTTTTGCGCGAAACTTGCGGCGATAAATTTGTTTGCCTGTTCCGCATTTCGCGCTGAGTTTGGCGAATTCGCAATCAGCCGCGTTTTGGCCGCGCCGGCTGCGACGCAATTCACTCCCCCGACACCCCCCAACAAACATGCAATAATTTACTGCACCAAGCGGCCTCTCCACTCGAACGAATTCACCACAGCTAAAGCCAAATGTTGACGACGCTAATTAAGTATATTTTAAATTATAATTTCCAAAATTATTTGGCCAAACAATTCTTGCTCCTATAATGGTACCTGTTATATGCAGAATGTGAGTTTTTTCCTGTAATTAACGCCGGCAGAGAGAATTTAGATGCGTCGTTTTCTTTTTTTTTTCGTTTATTTATTCACAATAGCTGAGAAAATAACTAAAGCAGCCTAATCCACCTCAAAAGCACACTTGTGTGTATCAAATGTACACAGGCATGTCTGTTGTATAAAGGCGCGTTTATTTTCCGATAAAGCTGCCTATCCTCTGAGCAAATATCAGAGCGAGATGGATTTTCGGGCTTAGGGCGAATTTCCAGATTCAAAGACAAAACATTTTCGCAGAGATATTTTCATCGCATTTTTTGTTTTCCGTGAATTTTTAGTGGAGGTAAATTTTTTTTCATCTTGTTTCATTTTTGAACATTTTATTATTTTGTCTGAAGAGAAAATAATTTCAGGAAATCTCCTCGGCAACGATCACGTTTTGACGTCAATTTCTTGGAACAAATTGCGTTTGGCCGGAAAAGCGATTTGGTAGGAAAAGCTTGGCTTGTGTTTTGCGCTTATCAGTCCCTGTAATATCGGACGTGCCGCGATTGCTCTCATTTGTTTGCTGCTGCGACCGACACGTCCAATTTCCATCTCTTTATTTTCCTTGCGACCGAATCAGATTCGCAAAATTGGTGGAAAAACTCGCGAATTATGAAAGGGCCCTCCAAAGTATTCCACTCGCTCGAGCAAAAGTTTTCTCCTCGCCTCTTGACCGTTTTTTCCTTTTCGTCTGAAATGAATTAACTGATGTCTGGTCTCTGGTCGCACCCCAGCAGTTCTCATTTGCAAGTTTTGCGTCAACTTGGCCAAGAAAACTTGTTGACTTCTCCTCGCATTGTATTATTTGAATTAGGAATTGCTTTCACCACCAGTGATGAATATAATATTTTAATTAATTGAGGATTTCTCCAAATCCTGAAGAATTCGACTTTTTATTTTGATTCATTTAATGATAAATTAATTTAGAAAACGATCTTATTGAATTATTTAAATAACTTAAAAAAAACCAAATTAAACTTTTGTGGTTTGAAGAATATTTAGAGAGAGTGCTTCTGCTTTTCAGAGCATGTGTGTGTATTAGTTTAAGTAAAGGGTTGACGTTTGAGACGGAGGGGGTGGAGGGAGGACCGGTGACCGCATCCAGCTGTTGTGCCTCCCCAAGAGTGTTTGTGCCTCTCGTAAATTTAATCCCGTCTCTCTCCTGACTCAAAATAAACCTAACACTGCGCCTGAATTTAATTCGCCACCAAAATTTGTCAAATGTTTTCCCACCCAATTTTGATTGCCACAAAACGAACAGGTAAATATGTTTGCGAAATCGAAAAGAGCAGCGAATCATTAAAATTTTGTTTGCGTAACTTTCAATCAAAACACGGAAATTTGCGTAGGAGGAAAATTGCGCTGCAAAAGGAGGAAAAGAAGTGGCAATAAAAATAAAATTTGCATGCAAATTGTAAAGATGCTCTTGTGCGGTGGCACGCGAGGGTTCAAATTTATTCTCGCGAGTAAAACGACGTCTTGGGGTTTTAATTGTCAAAGCAAACAAACGCGCTTGACATCTGACAACTGTCGCCACTCGCGCGCCCTTTTTTCCTCCAAATGACTCGCAAAACCTCTCAACTCGTCTTCATCTCGCGCCTCACAAATTCGACCTCGGTTTTCTTGTTTCTCTGCTATTAAAGGATCGAAAAGAAGAGGGGACTTGATAATAAAAAAGATTATTTTTAAATGTTATCTATTTTTTCAATTCTTTTTCTTAGCAAAAGTAGAAACAGAGAAACAAAATTTTAAAGTATTTTTTTTTTATTTAAATTTAAGAAAACCATTTTTTTAGTTAAATTATTTAAAAACCAAATTTGTGAGTTAAATGTAATGAAGTTCAGAAAATGCTTAATTTCATTGAAATTAAGAGGAAACAATGAACGGTGTTGGTTGGATTGTCTGACGTTTTCATTTGGAAGACTTTTGGAGACGCAAATTGGCACTCTGGCGTTGCGGCGGAGCCATTTGTTATTGCGCCGAGTCGCTTTGTTTATCCTCGCCGTCTCCTCGTTTCTCGCTCAAAGTGGAGCCAAGAAAGGAAACCTCTGAACGCGCGGGGGTGCTTACTTAGCGTCATTATCCCTCGCACATCCCTCAAAGTCGGCAAGGTAAATATTTTAGTCCCTGGAACTGCACACGTGCGCCTCAACACTTTACTTAAACATTTATTAAATCCCCCGTTGAAATCAGCAGAGAGTTAACGGGCAAAAAGAAAACTTAATTCCAAAGAGAAAGAGCTCAAGATTTGGAGAAAATAGAATTTCTTTTAATTTCCTTATCATATTTGATTCAATTTCAGTAATAATTCATAATAAATGAGCGAAATTTGCTTAAAAAACCCATAAATTTCTTCCCAAACTAATTAACTTTTTCACGCGGTTAATTTTTATGGTTTTTCTCACTGGGACGATTTTTTGGTAAATGAATTAGATTTGCAAGTGAGATGAGCGGAATAATTCGAGAGCAAAAGGGGGCGAAAAGTGACGCGCGGAAATTGCAGCCGAAAGCTTGCGTCTGGCTGGAAATATAATAAAGTTTCGCTCACACACGTCGTCTCCATTTCTCACGCACGCTTCCCAGAAATTTCGTGCAATGGAAATGAAATCAAGAGCCGCAAACGTGCAAAACCAGCCGGCGACGGAAAGGGCGGTGAAGCCACGTGACGCGCAAAACAAAAGTCGCAAATCACCGCGCAGGCCTAATCCGGTTTGCTCGGAAAATGAAAATACAAGCAAACTTTGTGCGGCTAATTCTTCTCTTTTTTCAACAAAGACACGCGTTACTTTTACGCTACAAAAAGAAATAAAGAAAAAATTGCACTTTAAAATTTTTTAAAAGCTTTAAAGATTAAATGTTAAAAATTATACCATTTTTTATAATATAACATCTTCAAAACACGGTGTTTTATTTATTTAAGAGACTCGTTTGAAAAAAAATTAAATCTAAAAATAGAATTGATTCATTTTCATGATTATTCAAAATGCTGATTCTTCCATCGTTTCAATGAACTCCTGTTGCAATCATGCCAAATTTCGAATTTTCCTCAGCATCATTGGCCATCAAAGCTCAGCTTGAATTCAAAGTGAAATTCCGTTGGAATCGGCAAAGTTTGGAAGTTGCGTCTGGAGCAGCGGTCGGAGGAAACTTGCAAAGGGCAAACGCAGCCAGCATGCGAGAAAATAAACAAACTTGGAGTACCAGCAGTTTCTTGTTTCCTTCACACGATATTTGATTGTGGGCGGACAAAATTTATTTCTAGCGTCAAAATTCACTCCTTTGTTGAATTTTAATTTCAGACGAATGGAAACTTTTCTTCTCCTTGAGACTTACATCGGAAAATTATCAGATTGAAAAAGTGTGTGTTTTGAAAATATGTAAAAATAAACTGGAATCGCTTTCATTAAGTTAAGGGCCAAATTAACTGCAACGAATCAAAATTGCCTTTCATCTTTTCATTCCTTTCTTTGTTGTTCGCTTGTCCAGTTGATTAGCAAAAGCCTTTTTGAGGAACAAAAGAAAATTTCATCTCAACTCATGAAAAAGAACAAAAATTCTCTTCTACAACTGAAGGCCTTTGTGGTCTTTGCGATAATACAAGACAGAAACTGTTGCTCACTTCCATTCAATTGAATATAAACAAGAGAGAAGAAGCGATTCGTTGCTTTTATGTCTTTGTTCATTGTATAGGCTGAGGATAATTATGTAGATAAATTACCCCCCTCAAAACAAAACTTTAATTTTCAACAACCCAGTGATATTAAGCAAAAAATAAATAAAATTTAAATAATTTAAAAGAAATTATACATGGTCTTTTTAATACTTAATTTATGAAAAAATCACGTTATGAATCAAAATGACGGCTAATTCCACTATAGCACGGGTTTAGGAGGAGGAAACACGGAAAAAGTCCCAAAATCCCTAAAGTCTTGCAAGAGATTTTGCTCTTTTTCGTCACCGGCGCATGTAAATTTCGCTCTGCGAGCTTCTTTTCCCGGCTGCTCCATTTTTCAGATTCAATTTGCATTCCTAAGTGCCGCTCACCTGCTTGTGAATAATTCACCCCTTCGAGCAGCAAATTTTTTTAATCCTGCTGCCTTCGTTAATTATTTAACAAGCCGCGATATAATAATTTGTGACGTCACGCGCCGAAAAGGAACAAAAACTTTTAATTAGCCGAGGAAGAGGATCGGCTCGGTGATCCTTTGAGGAGCACTTTTGTTTTGCAGGATTAACTTTTAATCAGGCTAATTGAGAATGTTTGTCCTTGGGCCGTTGCAAATCCATCGCTTTCTGAATATGTTCAAGCAGATATTCTTGCTTCTTTCTGATCAAAGCAAACCAGAATCAGCGGCTCATTTGCATTCAAACAATTGCAAAGCTAAGTAATTAGACCAGGAGCTGCAAACGCAAAGAGTGACTTTTGCTTTAGAATAAAAATGATTAATCTTAATTAATTAATGTGGCAGATAAGAATCTATTTACCTATTAAAACCTACAATTTTGCCTTTTATCGTCTTATTTGAACTTAAATTTAATCGGCAGAGAAATTTTTGGCTTCAATCCTTTTTGCGTGGTTTTTTTGCACTTATTTTCATGTTTTTAATTTTGTTGTGAAATGTTTTTCTCAATTTTTATCAAAATTGTTTCCTTAATTTTGCCAATGAAGTTGATTCCAAATTTGCATTGAAATCGTTTTGCAGGTGGGGGCGGAGGAGGTTCGGTCGCGGGGGTCGCGGGTGACGACGGATGGGACGGAGGCGGCGCAGGCGGGCCTGGCGCTCAAGCTGCGGCCGTTCCACTTCACCGCGCAGAGCCGCGTCGCCGTCCGTTGCGACGCCACCATCCTTGGCGTCTACGCAGAAACGGCCAAGGTCGTCGTCAGGTCGCGCATCGACGCGCCGCCCTTCGCCAGGGACGGACCCGTCAGCAGCGCCGCCGCCGTCGAACCCAAACCGGAAAGAGGTCCCAACGAAATTTTTTTTCATTAACACTGAAGTTTTTATAAACCTTTTCTCTTATTATCTGTTTTGGTTCAATGGACGTTTATTTAGTTCTAAAATAAAAAATTAAATATTGAAATTAGAAATAAAATTTTCAAATGAAAATGAAAATTTGACCTTATTTATCAAAATGCAATTTCAAATTATTAAGCAAAATGTAGATAATTTAATTTATAAAAAAAACAGTAAGAAGTAATTCAAGAATTAACGATGAATAAATAAGGTTACACAAAATTTAGTAAGTTTTGTGGTCTAAAATTAATTTCCATTTATCAAAAAATAAATGTACACAATTTTATTGATTGCAGAGATGAATAAATGTTTTTTTTTATGCAGTGACGTCGCCGAACCGGACAGGGTCAGCGTTGGTGGTGAGCGGCCCGTTTTGGCGGGCGAGCCTGGTGCTGTGGGTGGCCGCGGTGCTGGTCGTGTGCAGCTAGTCAGCCCCAAGCCCCCTCTTTTTGGTTCGCCGATTGCAGAAAATTTCCGAGTGCGGCTAATTGACTCTTCAGCGAGAGCGATTCGTTTTTTTCCAAACTCTCGGCGCCGTCAATCACATTTTTCAACCCTTCCGAAAGCACCGAAGCACGCATGTTGAAAAAATCATTTGTCATTCGCCTGTTGTTTTCCATCTGGCTTTTTAAATTTCCACTCAAGTGTGTAACTCCGGCTTTGCTCTGAATGTGAATTTTTGTTGTAAAATTGCTAAATGCTAATGAAAGCAAAGATATTTTTAATTCAGTGCCAAAAGCAGAAACTTATTTTACAGCATTTATTCCATTTTTTTAACTTTTTTTTTAATTTCCAGAGTTCATTTATTATTTTGGATCCAATCCACCCTGTCGTCCCTGTCCTAAAATTGGGAGAAGATACAGTAATATTTTGTAAGTTTAAATAGCTTTTCTCCTTTTTTTTCTTGAAGCAAATTTTCTCCCTCACAAGTGAAAGTGAGAGAAGTGTGAATTTTGTGGATCTATTAAAAAAATGTGATTTTATTTGCATTTAAAATTTCCAAAACTCTGCAACTTCATTAGAGATTAATATCTTTGTCAGGATGATGCTACTTCATGATTTAATTTATTATTAATTTTGATTTAAGACGAATGAATTGTATTTGTAATAAAAAGAAAAAAACGTTTGCAAAAGAGAGCCCAAAAATCTCAAAACCGTCTCATCAGGAAGATGATTCCTCCGTGTACAATTAACTCACTCAGTCAAGGAAAATTAAAGAGCTTTCAAAAATAATACGAATAAAACTTCCTGTGCTTGTAACCATTAAAATGGATCGTTTTGTTATTGGCAATAAATTGTGTTTAGAAATTTACCATTGTAGACTTTTCCAGCCGCCATAAAAATACATAAATAATGTAAGAAAGTCTCCAACTGTTTTTACGTATAAGTTTTTAAACTATTGAAAAGCAAATGTAATATTTTCTCTTTAATATAAAATAGATATTTAGAATAAGTGTCAAGTGGATTTTAAAAACTCAAGAGTTAAAAAAAAAATAAGAAAGATGTTCAGGCCTTTGTGTCCTTTCATGAAAAAAAAAAAAATAGATAAAATGAGAAATGACATGGAAAAATTTATTCTTGTTTTCTAGCCTGGTCATTGATTGATAATGGACGTTTGTGTAAATTTCTGTAAACACATTTCTAAATTGTTTCCATTGGTAAAAAAGCATGAAACTGTAATTGAAGTTGTTAATAAAAGAAGGCGGAAAATGCTCATTCTCATTATTTTCTTTCATCGAACATTTGTCCGAGGTTTGTTGGATCTTCTTTTTCCTGCAAATATTTTTGAAGTGTTTTCTATCAGTTTTGCGTCCTGCTTACTTTTGTTTCTCGGCAAAAAGTGAAGAGATGTGAAAATAATAGTTTACCAACTTGTTCCTCCTCGTACGAAACTTTACTCTGTAGCATTTGGAAGGATCGAATTTCGCAAGTTTGGCGACAAAAAAATGCATGAGCGCGGTCATATTTTTTGCCCTCCGCTGACCAGAGAGAGAAGCCGTTTTTCCTTTTCCGCCCTTTTTGTCTCGCAGCAATAAACAACCCTTTCAAGCAAGGCTCGCAAATGGGGTGCTGGCGAGCGCCTTTGTGTCCAAAGACCACAATTCACGTTCCTCCGCCGCTTGAGTAATTTGACCAAATGTAAAGGGCTGCAATGCCCATGAAAATGTTCTTTTTTGCTAAGAAGTTAATGTAAAAAGCCCAAAATTTATATAGAAATAAATTAAATTTTGAACAGGGAACTGATGAAGATGTAGAGACTGTATATCAGCTCACAATCACAAAACTTCTGCAACAAAAGGGATGAAAAGGAGGCGAAAAAGAAGTGGCTTTTGTGAACAATGGAGGAGAAAACGCTGTGGAGAAAAAAACATTATTCAAGTAGAAAATCTCAACGATTATTGGGGCATGGGTAAATATTTTAAATGTGAAATTATAAAATAAAGAACTTGCGAATTTTACATTTTGCAGGACGCGAACAATGAGAATGGCCTGTTGGGAAGGTGCAGTCTGCAGTGTCTCATTATTGAAGGCGATTTGCCCAAAGTTAAATGACGAGCAGTGCTGGCGGAGCGACGTCGCGACGTCACGCAGTTGGTCAAAGTGAAAGGTCGACCGCCTGCTGGGACTCGTAATAACTTTATACCTCCTCTGCTAAAATTATATTCCTTTGAAAAATAATATCGGATCAGAAGATATTGCTGGTATAAAATTTCTACTCTCAATGTAACAGTTTTAGAATAATTTCAAAAACTTATCAATTTCACTAAGCCTTTTATAGCATGCATATAATAACCAGAGCCATAAGATTGAGCCTTTTATCACATTTGTTATTGGTTGATATTCTTCTCGTCTAAAGACTTCCACCTCCAGTATGTATTTCACCCTAACAGTCATATTACTCAGAAAATGGTTGATTGAAAGAATCTTTGCAATACTTAATTGATTGTACGCTGAAAAAATCTTTGCAAATATTAATAACTACCTTTTACATACGACGGCTGCCGCTTGGCATACTTTGGAGAATTAAAATACATTTGAATCCTAATTTACTTTTATGAGAATCAGTTTTATGAGGGGATATTATTTAATAAACTTTTTAAAAGCTTCTATATCTTTTAAGTAAGCACAAGTATTATTTGTATTTAACCTATGATTTCTGCAAGAGTCTCGAACCAGCCAGTTTAATCGCAATCGCTCCTGCCGGCGCAGTCAAAAGAATTGACAAAACTGCGACGGTCAATATCTGCATTTATAAATTAGAAAAGTGTCTATTTTAATTTTGAGCAAATTACGTATTCGCCGTAGATCATCGCGGTTTGATCGGCGGCTTGTGTGGCCATCTCGAGGGCGATCGGCCCCAACAGGCCTTGCACGGAGGCCTTTGGCATCCACGCGATCGCTAAAAAAAGCCTCTCCTTTTTCTGGAAAACTCCACCAAATGTCACCAAGTACGCGGCCGCAAACCTCATCTGAATGAGAAACAATTCAAATTAAATTATTTTGGATGTAAAATTGATGCGCTCACCAGAAGAGCCAGGCCAAGCACGGCCAAACTTTTGCCAAGCATCTCCATTGTCAGGTGGGACAGTTGAATGTCGGCGCCGATCAAACTGAACAGGATCGGCTCAAAAACAAACCAAATTCCGGAGAACGCTCTTGTCACCTCTTGCACGACCTGACAAATTGGAGTTGATTTATTTTTTAAAATTATATAAAAATGATACGACTTCTTGCATATTTTGGTTATTTTTTTTATGAATATAGATAGTAGAAGGGGCAAAAATATTGAACAATTCAAGAATATTTTTCAGATACAATCTGCAGAAGTAAGCCTTTTTTATAATTTTATTCTTGGTTTTTTCGCCATAAATTTTAGCTTTGCCTAATAATATTTAATAGATTTGATGTGGAATTCTAGAAAATAAAAAAAGATCCCAATGCAAATTTATTAAAACTAAAATTATAATATTTTTCAAAGGGTTTACTTCAAAATTCAAAAATTTGGTCTCATTTTGACATTGTTTCAATTCATGATTAATTTGATTGTTTTTTTAGCAGTGAAAGATTGACTTAAATTTGCATGTTTGATTCACCTTGGGGTCATCGTCACTCAAATTCCATCCACAACTGGCCACAAAAGAAGAGATCATGCAGGCCAGTGGTCCGGCGCCTTCGTACCCGAGACGGTGAGCCCCGAACAGAAACGAGATTCCGCCGGAGAAAAGGAGGAAAACTCGCAACGGCACCACATTTTTCTAGACGGATTTAAATAAACTCTAATTTTCAAAATTAAAATTAAAAATACATCAGAGCCGTGAGGGAGGTAAATCGTCAGCAGGCCAAACAAGACGCCTGCGGAGATTCCCAGGACAACCTCGACAGGCCCTTTGATCAGGTCGCCAACTAGAGTGCCTGCGGTTTCAAAAATAAATAGGTTTTTTCTTATTTTGGGTGGAAATTAATTCAGACCGTGCTCAAAAATAAGTCCGGAAATGATTCCGAACGCGGAAATGGCGAGGATGTCGTCGATGGTGGAGGCTGCGATGCCCAGCGTGTGGATCCCACTTTGGCCGCCGAAACCCGCCTTTTGCAACTTGAGCAGCGACGGAACCAAAATTGCAGGAGAAACCGCTCCGATCACAAAACTGTAAAAAATTTAATAAGAAATAAGCATTGTATGATCAATTCTTCAGATTTGTAGGAAAAATATTATTAATTTTTATTTCTGTTTATTAGAGCAAAGTAAAACTTGAAAAATTTGAACATTTTTTAAGTTTAAATTGAAGGTTATAAATTAACATATTTCATTAAAAAATTTAAGAGGAGAATATAGCCTTTAGAGAAAATGCAACTTTTATCACTTTCATTTTGAAAAAATAATTAACAATTTTCAAAAATGTTTCAAACATTCTGCAGAATCTATATTTTTCAGAAGTATATAATGCCTATATATTTAAATTATTATTTCCGCAAAAACATCATAAAAAAATAAATTTTGATATGAAAAAATCATCTATATTTTGTAATAATTAGCCTTCAACTCACCCCATGAGCAGACCCCAAACGAGGGGGACTTTGAGGATGAAGTGGGCGGCCAACATGACCGAGACCGCTTCGACACAGCAGGGCGTGAAGGCGAGTCGGACCACCAGGCAGCTCAGCCTCTGCATCGCCTCCGGGTTCAAGTTCAGCCCGGCTTTGATCAAAATCACAGTCATCGAAATTTTCCTGGAAGAGAATTTTTTCTCCAAGTCGGGCCGAGTGAAATTAATTAATAATTTATTTCTATGTCATTTATAGAGTTCATGTACAGGTTGGCCCATAAGTAGTCCGTGATCTTTGACAGCTCGCCACGGGCGAACCGTTGGTCGAATTTGAAAAATCTGCACAGATTCTGAAAGCCCAACTTTCTACAAATTTGCCTGGCTTAGTAAGAATTTTGGCAGAGTTGAAATTGTAATTGTTTTAAAAGGAAAACTAAAAAATGAGAAAGTGCCTTATGGGACTTCCCATATAGCAGCATTACATACATGGGCAGAGCGCACTTTGCGCTCTGCGATCTGCGCTCGCGCTCTGCGCTCATGAGCGCGAGCGCAGAGCGGGATCGCACGATTTTCAAAATCGTGAGCGCGAGCGCAGAGCGCGAGCGCATTGGTCGCTGAGCGCAGCGCTCAATTGCGCTCATTTTGCGCTCAAACCAAAAGTAAAAATTCCCGAATTTGATCAAAAATTGTAATGAAAAACTGTGTTTTTATACCAAAAACCAAAACTGATCCCAATTTTGGTGATTTAACTTCAACTTTATCATTTCCAATTGCCGATGTATTTTTTGTTATAACAATATATATATTAAAAAATTGTCTAAAAAGTCGCACTTTTTCTTCGGATAAAAATATTTTTGAGCGCAACGCGTGAGCGCAAGACTTTTTAAAAATTTGAGCGCGAGCGCAGAGCGCGAGCGCAACATTTTCAAAATCTTGATCGCGAGCGCAGAGCGCGAGCGCAGTGTTGCCAGTGATCGCGAGCGCGAGCGCGAGCGCAAAATTGTTGAGCGCACCCATGTATGCAGCATTATGAGTGTCGGAAGTTCAAAGTGAAAATCATGTTTTTTAGGTAAATCGACCCTCCTGAACACGAATCCGTGGTCGGTTTTTTGAAATTCTCATTATTTCTAATTTTTTCCCTCAATTTGCAAATATTTGCAAAATGTGCCAAAAAAACTAACACGTGGAGATAAAAATCTGAAAATTGCTGGAGGGGTGGATCTTGAACATAACAACAACGTAATTTTTCCATACTTGCTATTTTCCGGAAAATTGACCATTTTCACAAGGGGTCCACGTTTTGGTCGATTTCCCGATTTTTATGGGAGTTAAAAACAAAACTTAAAGTGATTCTGAAAGCTGATTAAATTTCCTATCTTTCTTCTGTGAACATTAACTTTCCAACACTGGCTGCTTTTCCGGAAAATTGAAGAAAAAAATTAACTTATTTTTCCCAGAGAGTATGCAACCCGCAACAGAAAGTCGAAATAGCCAAAATGTAGCTTGGTTCTTTGGCAAGACACCCCTAAAATTTCAAAACTTTTCATTCAGCCGTTTTTCCGCAATCGCTGATTTTCCCGACCCCTTTTGGGAAAAATAAAACTTTTCCGGAAAGTCATGTGTGATGCATCATTCGATTAGGCACGTCAAGGAGATGCTAGAAATGAATTTTTATCAAAATCGGATCATTTTTCAAATTTTCAGAGCAGTTTGAAAAATGAACTTTTTTTAATTTACAAAATCTGCTCTGAAAATTTGAAAAATGATCCGATTTTGATAAAAATTCATTTCTAGCATCTCCTTGACGTGCCTAATCGAATGATGCATCACACATGACTTTCCGGAAAAGTTTTATTTTTCCCAAAAGGGGTCGGGAAAATCAGCGATTGCGGAAAAACGGCTGAATGAAAAGTTTTGAAATTTTAGGGGTGTCTTGCCAAAGAACCAAGCTACATTTTGGCTATTTCGACTTTCTGTTGCGGGTTGCATACTCTCTGGGAAAAATAAGTTAATTTTTTTCTTCAATTTTCCGGAAAAGCAGCCAGTGTTGGAAAGTTAATGTTCACAGAAGAAAGATAGGAAATTTAATCAGCTTTCAGAATCACTTTAAGTTTTGTTTTTAACTCCCATAAAAATCGGGAAATCGACCAAAACGTGGACCCCTTGTGAAAATGGTCAATTTTCCGGAAAATAGCAAGTATGGAAAAATTACGTTGTTGTTATGTTCAAGATCCACCCCTCCAGCAATTTTCAGATTTTTATCTCCACGTGTTAGTTTTTTTGGCACATTTTGCAAATATTTGCAAATTGAGGGAAAAAATTAGAAATAATGAGAATTTCAAAAAACCGACCACGGATTCGTGTTCAGGAGGGTCGATTTACCTAAAAAACATGATTTTCACTTTGAACTTCCGACACTCATAATGCTGCTATATGGGAAGTCCCATAAGGCACTTTCTCATTTTTTAGTTTTCCTTTTAAAACAATTACAATTTCAACTCTGCCAAAATTCTTACTAAGCCAGGCAAATTTGTAGAAAGTTGGGCTTTCAGAATCTGTGCAGATTTTTCAAATTCGACCAACGGTTCGCCCGTGGCGAGCTGTCAAAGATCACGGACTACTTATGGGCCAACCTGTACATATCAGCTTAAGATATTTTTAAATTGCACTAAGAATTTTTACTTAAAGACAAAGTAGAATCAAAATTAATTCAAATCTCATCAAATAAGAAAAAAACTTCAATTTACATTAGTCACACCGGAAAAATGCGTTGATAATTTGTATTCAATCAATGTATATTAATACATGGATAACTATAGAATTAATACCTCAAAATTAAAATTTCGCCCTGGAACTGCGGACCAATGTTGAAAATCCCGAGTTCTTTCACAAGAATCCCTGCGAGCAACATTCCGATCAGAGGCGGCAAATCAATCAGGTCAAACTATTTAAGGATCGATTTATTTAAAAATAAAAAATAAAACTTTAAATTAAAAAATGCAAACCAGTTTGCCGAGAGCCAAAGCAACAAATGTCAGGCAGGCGAACTGGAAAAGCGGTCCTGACAGCGGAGTTGCAGATTTTCCCAGGAGCAGAAAAGTTGCGAGGCCAAAAAGCAGCGACGCTACCAACACTTGGCCTCCTTTAATGGCCAGGTTGCTTTCCGGACAAAGCGAACTGGGCCTGAACAAAACCCACATTCTTCCCAACCACGACACTTGGCTGAAAAATTGCACAATTTTGATAAAAAAAAGGTAATTCTTTTGAGCACTTAATACTCTTTCCGGCAGTGCGAATTTTCTTCTTCAACTTTTTCCTCCACAATGACATTAATTTGCTCATGATTCATAATTGATTAATAAAATCACCGACGGCAAATTAATATTTTTCGATGCGATCAAACTTTTAGACTTATTTTACAACAAACGACTTTTGTCTGAGATATGCAAAACAACAAATCCAACAATGTATCATACCAACAATGCAAAACTTGAGAAAACGACAACAATCGCTTAGCTAACCAAGCTCTCATTATTGTGTAAAAGTAAAAATAATAATAAAATATCCTTTTAATATCTAGATCTTCATTGGTGGGGTACAATATCTAACCATTGTACATCAATTTTGCATTAAAACATAAAATTTAAAATAAAAAAAATTTTATTTTATTTATTTGCAAGAGGTTTAATTTATAAATTTGATTGATAGGATTATAGTTAGCATTTTTGAATTAAAAATACAATCCTAATTTAATACTTGACACACTCTCTCTAAATTATTTGCAATCAATATCTAAGCAAAGGCTTTGGCCTTTGGTAAAACACCCCACAGAAAAAGATTGGATCCTTTTCCTCGGAGGAAAACTCAATTTGCTCAAAGGGACAGTTCGCAACTCTGTCCACTGCCACTGTAAACCTGCTTTTTGGAAAGTTTTGAAGGACAAGCGGAGGTTCGTCCGTGGTCATGACAACTTTTAGCTGGCATTCGTCTCCAGCTTTCAAAGCGATCTGCTCTTTCAAGTCAACGTTGGCTCCAATGTTGCGTCGGAAGTGACATTGTTCAATGTCCATAGTTTGAACAAAGTTATTGGTGCCCGGCCATGACACTTCCACCTTGAGGTTTGCTGTGTAGTCTGCACTTGTGGGATAAACTACCTCGCCCAGTCTGTTGAGGTCTAGTTCCATTATATTGACCTTTGCAAAACCAGTGATGGCGCTGAGAATGCAAACTTGGCTTAGATTCACACTTTCCTTGACGGAAATCTTGACCACATTTGTGAATGTCTTCTGATCAGGTGATGAAAATCTCAAGATGGGTGGAATTAGGTGCGGAGCAATGGAGATCATTGTGGGCAACAAGAAGGGCATGAATGTCATTCCACCATGAGACCTGGGCATGGCAGTGGCGCAGACGGTGTCAGGGAGAGCAGGACGCCTCTGTCCAAAACAAGAACTGCTTTCCGCAGCACCACTGCCATTGATGAGGTCGACCAAAATAGCCAACTGTTCAGTCTTGGTCAAAAAGTCAGGAAGACCTGCGACTTCTGCTGGCTTCAGAGTCAAGACTCGCAGGTGAGGAAGGAGCCCTCGCATGACTTTCCTATAATTTTAAGGAATGAATCGTCAAAATCTCTGCAAATCAAAATTTAATGCAACAAACCTGCTGCTTGGGAACTGTTTGGCCCATTTGGCGCAAAAGTCGATGAGTTGCTTCTCCGAGGAAACACTCAATTCTTCTTGCTGAAGCATGAAAATGATGCTCTTCTCACTTGCTTTCATTGCCAAGGGATGCTCCAAGCACCTCAGTGTGTTCTCACACAACACCTATAACAATTAAAAGAAAATAATATAGTTCAGACAGTACCATTGTAAGAAAATATGAGGACAGACTTTAGCACATTTTCTCGCCACAACGGAGTTTTCCATCTCAGTCTTTGTAAGCATGGAGTTAAGGAAAAGCCAAACAGTATTCTCACTCAGATTGATGTTCAAAACCTCCAGGCAGTAACTGATGAGTGAATCTACAGGGTATTGAGTGGCAAGTTGGAATACTTCGATAAAGCAATCCATGCCAAGTGGTGAATCAATCTTTGAGAGATGGACAAACCTAAAAATAATTCATGAAAATCTATTAGTGAATAAATTTAAAGAAAACGTTTACTCAAGGATCATCCTTAAGGCTGATTTAGAGCAAATTCCTTGGAGGTTCAACACTGGTCTCCATGTGGTATGAGCTGCTGACAAAGGAACACAATGCTTTTCAATCTCCAAGACATCTTTGAACAACAATGGCCATGTCGTCATCAAGATTGCTTTGTTGAAATGCAAAGTCTAAAATTTTTTAATAAAGCAGGCATTAAATAAGACAAATTCAAAAGTTATGTCATGAGTCGAAATACCTCCTCAAAAACTGCGCTTGCATGGTCAACCACGTTGACTTTAAAATCTGTCAGAGATAGGTTTTTGAACCCTTCATGCTTGCTAGCAAACAATGGATCTTTGCCTTCCGGCATTTCCAGCCTAAAAAGAAAATAATTTTGATTTGATGTTAACAGATCAAAATGTATGAGACTAAATCTTCGAATAACATACCGCGTCAAAGAAATTATTGCCGGCGTCATCATAATTACATATTATTCTGTTCAGTGCTCACGCAAGGAATGAATATATAAAGACACACTTATTGAGACGATGAAGGACGAGACAAACGCTTGTCAAGCCCAGAGAATATCTAAAACAAGCTTTGCAGCCACAGCGATAGTCGTACACAGAAAAGCCACAAGATGAACGGCTAAATTGGCGTCGGATATATTATTGCGCAGAAAAACTACATACAAATTTCTGTCTTTCCTGCTCTCCGACTTGTCTGGACTTGTTCGAAGGAGAGTGGGATTGGGATTCAGTGAGTACTGAGATTGGTACTATGAGACTTTTTAGACTTTATTCCCTTTATTCTTTTATCTCTGCTGAGACTGATTGTGAGTGAATTCAGTGAATTGTGAACGCGTTTTGATGAAAATTGAAAGCTGTCGCGGTAGGGAAAGAAACCGCGACAAAAGAAGGCACTTTTTTACCCCACCCCCGACCGCTGGATTCCGCTCCCCCCAGAGCCATACAACAACCCCCATTGCCCCATATTTTGCTCGCTCTATCTCGTGGTGCCACCTAGTGGCGCAGTTTATAATTATTATCAAGTCAATGGAATGCGTGCTGTTTTTCTCCCGGCGCGGCAACCAGCGGCGATTTTTAGTCGTCAAAACTCGTTTTATGACACATATTGCTCCTCTACATTGCAGTTTCTATTCTACACATGATTCTAAACTTCAATAAGTAAATTAAGTCTAATTTTCTATTTTAATAGTGTAACAACAAAAGTGTACTTGCTACTTAATGATTTGAAATCAATAATATTTTGATTATTTGATTTGGAGTATATTTTGAACTTGCACATTGCATCAGCAGGCCAGTGTGGGGAGGAGGGGGGGGGGCGCCCCACGCAAAATCAGCAAGAAATGTACGATTTTGAATTTAAACAAACTTTCATTTTTGCGCTTCTTATTATATTGTTTAATGTGGCTTCAAATAATTTTTAATTATTAAAACTCCAATCGAAATAATCCTTTCTTAATTTATAAGTATTTGTACTGCTCTCCATCTCCACGTATTTTAAATTCTAGATTCATTTTATCATTATCGATCGTTCTCTAAAAAAAGTCTCATTAACAAAAAATTCAACGGCGTTAAAGTAGGAGGATTTCTTTTCTTGTTTTGCATTGTTTAAAACGGTTTAAAATTCAGGTGTCAGGGCAGGATCAGCTGGTGTCACCGCAACAAAATTCAATTGTGTTAATGTATTTGAGTGGCTCATATAACTTAAATGGTAGATTAATAAACTGAGTAAAATGATCGGCCAGAATTTGGTCCAACACTCCTCTTCGATCACCTCGCTTAACGAAAGAGGAGCTCTGATGGTTTTACGACGAGTCGTTGGTACAAAGCAGTTGAGTTCACCAACACACTTAGCAGCATTTTTGTCTTCAAATCATTTCTATGCATTTTTCTTTTGCCTCAAAGAGAGTCGCAGCCCAATTGGTTTTGGACGTTTGTATAAATCATCAATAAATAGATGCCAAAAATGAGACAGTTGGTGTGTTTATTTGCCATTCTTTCATAAAAAATTTCAAATTTATATCGCACCTTGCTCGCTTGCTCACATAACAGACTGAATGGAAATTTCACAGGAATACAAGCTAATTTTGTAACAATCTAAAATAAAATTCTTTTAAATAAACACCAAAATAGACATTTATTAATTCAGAGATTGCATTTAATTTTACAACTATGGATTGTATGTAGCCACTGATATATGTAAAGTTGAATTTTTATTTGTGGTCTCAGACCGGGGAGGCGTCGCACTGGAGGAGGTGCATGGCGCTAGGCGCCTTGTGCAGCGCCCCCGGCCTGGCCGCGGGAGGCGGCCGGCGCGGTCGCGTGTACAGTTTGAGGACGCGGCAGCTGCAGGCCACGCTGAGCGCCACCACCAGGCCCTGCAGGCCGGCGGCCACGCTGAACACGGCCAGCAGCAGTTGGCTGTGCATGAGGCGGCCGAACACTCCTACGGCGCTGACCACGGCCAGGAAGGCGGCCAGCCGGAAAAACAGCCACAACTGCAGCCGTCGCCTGCGCAACATCTTGGCCTGTGGATTAAAATTCCAACCATTAGGCTTAAATCAAAGAGAGCAAGTTGTTAAAAAGTAAACCTTACTTTAAAAATTCAATCAATATTTAAAAATCTGAATTTCTAATATTCAAGAAAGAAAACCGATTTAAATTTTGGTTAAGTGATTGATAAGAAAGAAATTGATCTTTCTTGCTTAAATTTTCGCCCTTATATAAGAAAGAGAGAGAGGAGCTTAAGTTAATTTTTTTTTTTTAAATTGATACATAAGAAAGTAGTTGAGAGCAAATTTTAAATTCATCTACAGGGTACAGGCAATAATTGACTTTATACAGAAGCTTTAAGCTTAATTATTCTATGTACTTCAATTTGTTAAATGACGAAGGAGATTTTTAAATTGATTAGAAACTCAAATCAGAGGCAATAAAGTAATCATTAATCGAAAAGCGATTTGTAGAAATATCAAACTTTTAATAAAAACAGTATATAATAATTTTTCCCTTTATTTCTCTCTTGAACAATTATTCCGTATTTTAAGAATCATTGCATCAATTAGTGGTAGTTTAGCCTAATTAATAAATTTAAATAATGTGGGTTACAATTATGAAGACTTTATTTTATAAAATAAAATTTTATAAAAAATCAGTAAAATTGAATATGAATGAAATTAATTAGTGCAAGATTAATATTCATTCTCTAATTTTTAATTGTACAAAATTGTATATTGATGAATGTTTGAACCTTGACACGCTGCTCGAGTTGGAGGCCGACGGCCGCGCGAGCGACGGCCGCGGCGCGCACCAGGAAGGCGAGGTCAGCAATAAGAAGGGCGGCGGCCGGGACGGCGAAAGTGGCCGCCGCGGGCACGTCGTCAAGGAACCAGCAGTTGGGGTCGGAGAGGCCGGCGGCCGCGGGGCGCATCTGCAGGAGGCCGGCGGCCAGCGTGGGGAGGAGGGGGGCGCCCCACGCGAACAGCGAGAGGCGCGCGAAGGACTGGCGCAGGGCGGGCGGCGACGGCAGGGCGGCCACCAGCGACACGTTCTCCCGGAAGCAGCAGTACAAGTCAAAGGTCATCGCGGCCAGCCAGCAGAACACGCTCAGCCGCATGTAGTGCAGCGCCAACGCCAGCGACCAACACAAATCGTGGTCCTGCAAATAAATACATAGTATTAAAATTAATTTGAAGAAAGACTTAATTAATTTTTGCTTTACTAATTTATTCTGATTTTAATGGAGTTGAAATTTTTGGTACATTTTTCACCAAAATAAGCTCATGTTTAGACTTCTTTTCTTAATTACTGGGTTTTATTTGGGTTCTGAGTTCTGATTGTTCTAAAATGAGCTAGAATTGTAAAAGTGAGCATTTCCACCGATAATTAAAACAGAATGCTTCATCATTTGTTTTTTATACCCATTTATACCTATGGAATTGTTATTGTTGCTATTAAATAGAACATTAAATGAAAATTCTCAGTTTTAATTAAATTTTATGGAATATTGATCGTATATATTATTTCATTTTCTTTCCAGTGCAAATACAATCGATTCATTAATTTTTCATTAATCAAACGAGTTGAAGGCTGCGTCCTGCTTATGCCCTTCGTTAATTTGCTCTGGAAATTGTGTTGGCCGCGAGTGTTAAAACAATTAAACACGCTTCGACTCTTTTGTTTGAGTGAAAGGAAAAGAGAGAGAAAAGGACTCGAGATCAAATTAAGCCTCCCATCAAAGAATTCTCTTCTCTTCGCCTCCAGGGAGAGTTGAACAACACACTTTATTGTGCTGTTTTGCGAACGCAGCCTTCAAATTGATTGCACAAAGGCTCTCTTTTTGCGTTGATCTTGAAAGGGGACCCTTTCCCTCCGCTCAATTTCTTTTCCTTTGCGATCGAGTAGAAAAAAAGAGGAAACAGAATCTCGCCCTCTCCGAATTGCCAACACATTGTGCGCTTTTTGCTTCAAAGAAAAATATATTAAAAAAAAATCCGGCCCAAAGTAAATTAGCCCCGGCGCAAAAGCAGCAGAGACCTTGCGTCATCACGGCGGTTTTGGACTTTGCGTGGGTCACTTTTAATTAAATTTCGCTCTCTGCAACTTTATTAATTTGACGCGCAGGTAAATATTAATTACGAGGGTCCTTTTTTCCTAATTCAAATGCGTGCGCACTCTGTCAAAGGCAGGGAATTTTTATTTTTGGTTTCGGCGTTCAAATCTTGCACAGTTCTAAAGCAAACAGAGAGTTTTGGTCTGGCTATATTGACTTTAGTTAGTTCTGCGCGTCTCTCTGTTGCATACCCTGTTCTCTTTACGAAATTATTCCACTAACTGAATATGAAGGGTTGTTAAAGAGGAACACACGCCTGGGCGGCTGCTGCGAGACTTGCGATTCCCACTCGCGTGTAAACTGTAAATCGAGGCGCAAGTTATATTTACATTCACTTTTTAAATGAAAAGAATTATAAAATTTGCTCTTTTCAAGCCTGTGTTTACTGCAATCTCTGACCTAAATCTTTATAATTATTTATATTCCAAGTAAAAAGTCATAATTATGAGGTGGAAAAGGTAAAAAAATTCTCGCTGAGCGCAAATACACACTCTTTAGTATGCTTTGGGTTGGAATTTGCGGAATGCATGTTTTCATGTTAGCAATTAATGCTATATAGAGCCGTGCCCACAAAATAATAAACTGTAAGAAACATTGAACCACAAAAAGCACAATCGAGTTCTTCAAAAGAAAAAGAAATCGCGTTGTTGAATACATCAATCTAGGAAAATTCAATAATTATAATGGTTGCATTTTCTGACAGGTATTTTAATGATATATCTAAAAGTTAATGTTAAAAATCTAACCAAATTTTCCAGAGTTATATATTGGGATTATTTGAAATTAGCATAAGTTACTGCATAACAAATCAAAACGGGAGTAAATCAATCTAAAATTTGAACCCATAAATTTTGGTGACGTAAAATTGAGTCGCTTTGGATTTTTCCATCATAAATTTTTGCAAAAGAAAGTTATATTTTATAAAAAAAAAGCAATTTTCATTTGTTTCAGTTAACAAATTAGAAAAAAAGTTTGATGAACATCAAAAAGGCCAAATGAGCCCAAGATTCTCTAATTTAAACTTTTTAAATTTGTTGAAAAAGTTTTTGTCCTCTTGTGGGTTCACAACTTGTTCAATTTTCTTCCATAACACACCTAGCTGTTTATTTTATCCCTGCCACTTAATATCAAAACGGTCTGAAAATCAACATTTATCCACCGCTCCGCCTCAACTTGTGCAAATTATTCAAACATCAAGTGTAACGATTTTCTGCTTTTCCGACGGTCGAAAAATTGAAACAACCTGAGAGAGAGATTTGCTTATAGTTCTGACTCTCGCAGCAAAAGTTTGCCCGAACTCTGCGCGTAGTTAAATATTAATGTGTGTTGCCAGCCGAGATTTGAACTGAAAACTTGCCATAACAGTCTCCAAAGTTGGGCCGACGCAAATCCAATGGTATTCGAGAGTTATAGCCCTCGGGGGCCGCAAAAGGTAAATCATGCACAATAAATTCCTCGCGTGCTCCAAGGGCGAAAAGCATTTCTCTCCCGCAACTTCCATTAAGAGGTGGAACGAGTGTTGTGGCTTTTGAATAACACTAGCTCTCGATTTGAACGTTTCATTCTCTGAAATAAAGCCTTGAGTTGCCAATAAAATTTGATTCCGAGTAAAAAGCATTAAAGGAAAAGTTTTTTTAAACCCTACCCCCGCAGCTTTTGAACTACACTGACGGTTTTAATTTTCCTGGCACCATTTGATACGAATTCTTCAGAGATTATAAAAATAGCAAAAAATATAATTATACCATTTCAATTTATTTATAATGATTTGGAAGTAAAAGATTAAAAAAAAATAATAACTTTTTTAACTATTAAAAATTAATGTTTGTTTTATTCAGGAAATCGAAACAGATGATTTTGAATTGTCAATCAATTGATTCCCAATTTCACAAATTCAAAGATTTATCACATTTGATTTTATTCCAAATTTATTTGGAGTAATAAAATAGTCAGAGCAATAAATTCGACCAAATTGAGCCGCGCTCTCGTTACATCTCCACTTAAATTCTCAAGACACGTGCGTCACTAGGTAATGAATTACACAGCAGGCCGCACACATAATTGGCGTGCGGCGATTGCCGATCGTTTGTCACGCCACGCGCGATCGATCCGTTGGAAATCAGCGCGCGGTAATCAAAGCAGCCCAGGGGAGTTGCGGATCGAAGCGAAGAAAGAGGCTGCACAATAGACGTGCCCGCCACGGCCGCATCTCGATCACGTACGTCAGCCTCCTGGGAGTTGATGAGGCATTAGCGTGAAATTTTCGCATCGGAAACTTCTCGGCTTATTCGCAATGGGCTTTCTTTGTGAGCAGGCAAGAATACAGAAACTAATCCGCCAGCCAAACAAAAGCTGCGCACATCTGCAGACGTGTATGTATTTTTCGTCCCAACGCCGCACAAGGAACTCGGAGAGGCAAATGAAAACTGCCTCTGAATGAATAATAAATTTAAAAAAAAAAATCATTATTCCTAATTACAGAAGTAAATTATTCCAGATATTTAAATTTATCCCTAATTTAAATTAGGATTTTAATTTTGATCAATTTAAGTCAGTGAAATTGAAAATGAGTCATGGAAAAAATAATGAACTAGAAAAAACCCAAAATTTTTATTTTATCGAAAGTAAAAAGCGATTCTATGATTCATCATTTTTAACACAATGTAATTTTTTGATGGAATAAAAATCATTGAATTTTTGATAGGCTCAAAAAAACTTTAATAGATAACACAATTTTTTCCTAAAAAATTCAATGTTTGATGCAAGATTCAACTTTTACTTTAAAATTTATATTTCTTTCCCTTGTCAATTGAGAAAGAAATTTATACACTGATGGTTTGTCAGAACCCTTTTCTCCAACGGACAAGGAGCGCTTTTATTGGATATTGAATCGAGCTTGTAGGAACGGTCTGGACTTTTTTGCAACCGAAGAGCTTTCATTCGATCTCGCCTGGAAAGTGAAATTCGCTCCTCTCTTTCTCGAGATCAACCCAAACAAAGGCAAATCACTCGCGATTCTCGCAAACTTGCGGCGCTTCTGCTTGGGCGGTCACCCATCCTCCTCCACTTTCTTGTTCTCCGAGCGGCGAAATTACCATTTCAATAAAACGCGCGCCGCTTTTGCTCTCTCGGGCGTCGTTTAAACTCTCAAAATGAGGCTGCCTGCTGAATGCGATTTTCTCCTGCACGCCGGCAAATTGGAATATAATTCTCGAAAACAACACAAGCCAGTGTAATTCAATTCCGGGCGTGTTGACAAAGGGAAGCTTTGTGCCGAGTAAATGAGACGTTTTCCGGCCGGCGAGTTTTGTTTGGATTGCGCTCCATTTTGCTCTGATTTCATTTCCTGAAAGGATCTCTCTCTCTCTTTCTCCTGCCCGTGGAGAGGGTCTCTGAGAGTATTAACACTTAAGCGAAGCTCTCACGTCAGCCGAAGAGACGCGGCCGGAATCGCAATAAGGGCCAGAGTAGGCAACCGGCGCGTCCGCCCCGTCGGCCAGGTTGCATAAGCGAATATGGTATATATTGGACGGCTGGAAATTCCAGGTCGCATTTCATCTCCCGGGAATTCCGCACCCGCCCCCCCCCCCCCCCCGCAGATGGCTCACAATGGATGGAAACTTTCTTTCTTTCTCACTGCAAATTGGAAAAATGCAAGATATGTTTAAACGAAAGGAATCTGTCAAGACAATCGCTTTTATTGGAAAGGGGGAGAAAATAATATATAAATGCAATATTTATGCCATTGTATGAAATGCTGGAAAAATTATGGATTCCCTTCGTCTCGATTTCATTCTTTCATGACTAATTCAATGTCAGAGGTTTATAAAAATGCAAATTATTCAAAAGTGACAATAAGTGACCTCATTAATAAGAAAACAAAACCTACAGCATTGCACGTTCAAATATTAATGATAAATTGAGGTTGCTTGGATAAGAAGAGTAAGAAATTAAATTTACCTCTACCTGGGATGCACTTTCAAAATTTGATTAATTGCGTTAATCTTTTTGAATTGTAAAATATAAAAATAAGCTTGATCTAGACTAGGCTGACATAGCCCACCAGTCATTTTTCTTTTTTGTGGAAATTTAAAATTTATTCCGATTTATTCAATCCTTTCTTTTAATCTTATTTACAGATAGGAAAAAATGAACATCTACACTTTATTTATTTTAGTACACTTAACTATGTACAAGTTATTTCACAAAGCTACATTTTTTGGTCTTTTATTTGAAGTAAACATAAAACCTCAATTGACTAAAATTTGCAAGTAAAAATTCATCGACAGTATTTCAATAAAAATTGAGTTTTTTCTCTCTCTAGAGTATTTACTTTTTTATTATGAAATAAAAAGTAAGGCAAGCTGTTGTTGTAAAACAAACTCCAGCATTTATTCACTCACTGTGGCAATGTGCCGTCGGCTCAGTGATAAGAACAATGAAGCTGAAAGAGGATTTGTCCATTGTTGGCCCCGAAAACCAGAGGAAATATAGTGTTTAAGTAACATGCTCGAGTGGAGAGCCAAGATCGATCCGGCGGCGAACAAAAGCGGCCTATTTATAGCTCGCTGAGAACAATTAGCACGCAAATGTTGCCACGACGCATACCGGGGGGTGTTTATTAGCTCCATTTGTACATTTCTGCTACTGGAAAATAATATAAGGCACACTCGAGTGTGCATTAATCAATTAGGAGAGAAGCACTTTAAAGAAAGCCCCGCCCCTCTCCGGCGCGCCACAAGGGATTTAATTAGCCACTTAAAATTTAATCCCGGCCCAGCGGCGGCGCGGGCCATAAATTTTTCACTGCCCGGCTCCATTCTAATGATTTCCACCATCAAGATTAAGGTGGTTCTGCCTTCTGGCGTGCAACAAAGGATTCAAAGTGATTCAGATTCATCAACTTTTGCGGATAAATTAATGTTTCAAGGAAAATTTGAAAATTTCTAAAAATACTCATTTTTCAATCTACTCAGGTGTACATTTTGGTTTCCTAAAGTAAATAAATATTTACTGGATAACTTTTGAATCGCAAGATTCCAAAGAATTAATTCCTCTTCAGAAATTTTAAAACTTTTGAACATTCTGAAAAATAAACTTTTTTGCGCGTTTTCTTATGCTTTTGCTTTGCCTTAGAAAAACAAAAGGTTTTAATCACAAGAAGTTTGGAAAACATTGATTTGAACAAAATTTTTGGACCAAACTTTGGATTTATTAAAGCAGAGAAAAATTACCTTCATATCCGCCAAATTTCAAAGCTGATAATCTGAATCATTTTTAATCCCTTTTGAATGTCAGGTTTTGGGTTTTGGGCATAATCCTGTGGAAGAATCATCAAAAAAGGGCCGTCGGAGATAGCGAGGGCGTTAGTGCTCCATCGGCGCATTTTATTTCCACTCGTAAATTTCTTTCGACGTGTGTGTGTTTTTAATCGGGGCTTTCTCTGCTTTTTACGATTGCGCCGAAACGTGAAGGCGATCGAGGTGAGTGTGTTTTTTCCTTCTCATATCTGCGGCGACGTCGCCAAAGCTTTTTTGTATCAACCGGAGAAAAGCTGCTCCCCGAAAGAGATTTTCTTTCTCCGAAGAGAGACAGGTGGGAGGTTTTTTCCTCCCTTTCGTGCACAAACGGCTGGATTCATAGGGATTTAAAAACGTGTTAAAGTGTCGTTAGCGGAAATAAATTACAGTGCAGCAATTGTTTTCGCACGTTGCGGAACGCCATAAATCATGCAAAGCTGATTGGATACCGCATTAAAACGAGAATTTATGATCGCACACGCGTCCCACATAAATAATTTTCCCTCGCTTGCTTTCAATATTTCTTTTTTCCACGACACTATTCTTTTTTTAACGTGGAAATCAATTTTCTTTGCAATTTATCTCTCCCTCATTTGCGTAAAAAGCAAAAACTTTGTTATGGCAATAATTTATTTAAAATTGAATGAGAATTTATTTTTTAATTGGTCACTGTAAAATGAAATGCTCAAATTATGTACCTGAATTAAATCTGATTCAGAGAGCTAAACTAATAATTATTTTTTGTAATAATTAATGTTATTTTCTTTTTCTCAGGCCGTTTTATATTTAAAATCATCATTTTGTAAAATTTCATCATTTAAAATTTCATTAATAACCAGAATAGCAATTAAATTAAATACAGTTTCCTCGAAAGTGGCGAAATCTTTAAACTGAGAAAAGATTCTTCACTGAATTGTCAAAGCAGATGTAAATTTAATAACATAATTACTAGAAGTTTCTTAAGTCTTTCTATGAACCGTAATGATGAAAAGTCTCAAATAGACCAGAAAGGTTTTGCAATTATTGTAAGAGGGTCAAACAAAGATTGGTTTAACTGATCGAGTGCAAGAGACGGAGGAGAATCAGTTTGGTATTGCAAAGGGACGGACATGAATCGGGGACGGCGTAGAATGGGTTTTACGCTTGCGCGCGATTTATTTAATCAGGCTTTGAGCGCCGCAAAGGAAGCCCAATTTGGCAGGCAGATGAATTCATTCACAGTGAAATTGGCACTGACATGCAGATGCGAGTGAAAGGCCCATTGAGTGATAATTGGAAAGTGCCCACGGCCCCTAGGGGTGCAGTACCTTCTCTTTGTGTGTGTGTGTGTGTGTGTGTGTGCGAGAGAGAAGAGTGGGTGTGTTTATCGATTCGTATGTCACCTCTCCAGGTGGCAGCCAGAATAAATGGTCTTTCGCACATTTCCAGCACACAGATACCGATCAAACTCTCGTCTCTCCGAGTGTTTTTTTTTTCTTTTCCATTTTTTATTCCACCGCGGAAGAAAATATAATCATTTTTAAGATGGATTATCTGCCGCGGTTGGCAGAGTTTAATCTTGGAAATTGACTCAGAAATCAAGTGGGGGGAAAGCGAATTAAATATTAAGATTGATTTCTTTCGATCCACGAAGCAACCTCTGCTAGCAAGATTTACTTTGATACGGCCTGGGAATAAAAATTGATTCGTATAAAGAAATGACACAAATTACAAACTCAAGCATGAACAGCAACTTTTAGTCAAATAGAGACAGAGTTTAACGTTGAGTGTCAACTTTTTTCTGGCCAAATTTTACATTTCCTTCTATAAAATATTATGTTATTTGTAAGCAAAGTGTTACATTTTTAAATTAAATTTTAGTTAATAGTGCAATCTTTAAATTAACAGTTTGATTCAGAAATATTGAATTCATAATTTTGTCAAACTTTCTTAAATTTGATTTTTTTTTTTAACGATAAAATTGATGACAAATATTTTTCTGTACTTTTTTGCTGTTTTCTATTAACGTTTATTCATTGAGGATAAGTAATGACGCACAAAAAAATCTATTATTATTTTCAAAGAGAAAATTCTTTAATCAAGTTGACTTGGAAATGCTTTAATTTTTATTCAACGAAGCGGAAAGAATCCTGATCCGCGCGTGTCGAAATGAGACTTCCACGCGGGTGCTCTCGCAAATAAATATCAGCAGAAATTGCGCTAATCTTCTCTCCGCCGCTATTTTCCCAGTGCAGTGAAGAGGGTCGCTTGAGAGCACCCCCGTTTTATTATTTGTTTTTCCTTCTTGCTCGCGCTGCTGGATGTCGATTTCTGCTTTGTGTTTCAAACAGCTGTTTGTGTTAATTACATTGCATGCAGACGTTGAAAAACAAGTGTGCCAATTAATAAAAGTAGAGAGAGAGAGCATAAAATGAATTCGCCTCGGCTGCAGCGAGTCAGTCAATAAACGGAAAAGGGACTTTGTGAAAAGCCTGCAAAACCATTTGCATATTACATAATTCCCGCAGCCGGGAAAATGGACCTTCATGTAATCAAATTCGAGCCGCGGAAAATAATTTATTTCTTTCAATAGCTTCAGTGCCCTCGCCTGAATAAACTCGATTTATTTAAAATGCGAATCAGATAAAAAAAAAAAGAGTAAACATGACGTGGAGCGGCCGGTGAAGCAATAATTCAAGAGCAGCCCTCGGGGGGCTTGTGCGGATCCTCTTTGCACACTCAAAACATAAATCGTCCCTTTCCACCGCATTCTGATTCATTTGATTCAGTAGCAAACGCCAGGCCGATCCATAACGCAAAAAAAACTTTTAAATTTCACAATACTGCTGTGAAAGTCAGCAACTATTTTAAAATATTGAAAACTATTTATTACCTTATAAAATATTTTTATGTGAAATATTTATCAATTTTATGAACTATTAATATTACGAATATTACTGGGGTGGAAAAACTGCCTGCATTTCTTCCAAATAAAAGGAATTTTTTAATTATTAACATTTTGCCGGAAAAAATCCAGTCATAATTTTTATGAAAAAATTTGGAAACATTGTAAGGATAAATTTTGCTACATCGAATTAAAATAAGAATTTTAAAAAAAGCTTATTGTAAATATCAGCTTCATAAAATGAAGTGATTTTCATTCATTTTAAAATTGGTATTGCATGTAACATCATTAAAATTTTTTTTTAATAAAATTAGTTTTGGACGAAAATTAGCTTCCAAAGTAATCAAAACAACAAAAATCCCTACCAATCAATATACTTTTGAAGTTACCAGAACGTAAACAATTTCACTAGAACACCTTTTCCATATCAAATTTTAAATTTTTTTCCCTTTATAATATTTACTTTTTCCTTGTGAACATCTCACCAGTATGAATAGCCCCCGGAGCTTTTTTGTGTGCATAAATTCCCATTTGCGCGTCGTTCCACTTGCATGAAAAGTAGGTTTTGTTTGCAGTTTCTTTTCATACCGGCCGACGTACGCGCAAAATAACAACAGTTGTATATTTGTTGCGAGGACAAATAAAAATGTGCCTTGTTTTGCCAGTGGCTGTGTGTGTTGCCGGAACTTCCTGCCCGCGAACATTCCGCGTGTTTGGACAATCGATTTTTCCCATTTTGTACAAGAGCCCCGCATTATGCAAATAGCAGGGCCCAATATTTGCTTGGTCCACGTCTTGGATTTATACGGTTTGCACAGACTCTGCAAAGCTCTCTTCTCTCCCTCTCTCGCTTTTAATTTGTTAGCTCAGAGCCCAAATTGCTTTTTTAACATGCAAATTTTCCGCCCTCAGGAATGAATCTCTGCAGAAATTTCGGTTCACGCTTGGCCGCGTCTTTTTCAGTGACGTGCAAATGTAAAAAATTGCGCCCATTTGCCACGCTCGGTTGCCCACACAATATGAAAATAAACACAGATTATTCGCTTGGCAGAGAGAAAAGTTGGCGCAGCTTTTTTCAATTTCTGTTGCAAAACATTCTGACGAAACAAAGTAGCGTTTTTCTATACCTCAGAAGTTTTTAAAAAGTGGAAGTAATTCGGCGTGCAATTTTACTTTCAGTAAATTGTGAAGTGGTTCGAAGCTTTTAGTTGAAAATAAGTTGAAAATTTAACAACTTTCAGCGCGCACCTGAAAGACCTGAATGTAGCTAGCATTTTTAAGACCTAATAAATTAATCAAAAACTGGAGAAGAGCACAGAAATTTTAACAGTTTTCAATAAAACCATTGTTTAATTTTAGTGCTGTCCAGTAACAAATTCAAGATACAGACGAAAATCTATAAAATTTATTAATATGATGCAGAAAAAAGTTGAAAAAAGTAGACCTTAATTTGGCATTAAATTGCATCAGTTTGTGCCCAAATTTAGGTGGAAATATTTGTTACAAGGTACATTTTTTTCCAGCCCTATAAACAATTTTGCTTTTACTAACAACTATTTTCACGCAGGACCAGAAAACTTTTTTGTTTATATTCTGCCAGCTGGAAATTCTCCCAAGCAAAAACTGCTTGGAAAAGCCAATTAAAACAATTTAGCGGTGTAATTAAAAATGATGTTGAAACAGAAAAGGAACTTTCCGCGTTAAATACCATGCTGAGGCCCTTTTTCGGCCTTTTGCGAAAACAAAAGTTTCCCCTTTTTTCCCCCATCTCGTAAATTTGCCTCGTTAAAAAAGAATCTACGCAGCTTTTCGCAAAACAACAAGGCTTTCAATTGCACGATTTAATTGGAACTCGCATAAAAAGCCAAATTAAACGCAGGACAATGATCGTCTGGCTTTATTGGCTGGTCCGTTGGCATGCGGCCAAGAAAGTCTGGTCAGTCAGCACTTTGGCGAGGCCGACCGACCTCGTTAAAGGCCAATAAAAGTGGCTGTACTTTTTTCCTCACCTGCACTCCGCCGACACCGATGACAAAGAGCAGCTGCACCATGAACAGCGCCGCCAGCAAATTGATGAGCGCCGTGCCCGAGATGGTGCGCAAGTCGGAGAACAGGCTGCGAGAAAAAGACACACAAATCACGAGAATGAAATCGAGGAGGGGATGTTTAAGGGTGCGAAAACGATTCTGAACAGGAGAGAGCGAAATTCGATCAGGTTTCCTTTGAAAAAAGCTATTCTCTTTATTCTTTTGAGCAAAAAGGAAAAAAAACCATTCCAAATTGTTAGCGGAAGGGATGCACAACTCAACAGTGTCAAAACAAAATGATCTCATTAAAAGCTTGAGTAAAATCCTCAATAAATTAAATGAATTTTTCATTGAATTTCTATCTTTTATTATTTGAAGATTTGAATTATTAATAAAATAAGTCAAAACTGAATTAAAATTTGGATTAATTTAAATGGATAATCAGCAACCAACCAATCAAACTGTGGCTGATAAATCTCAAATATGACCCTCGAAATTAAATTAGAGGAATATAAAACAGACACATTTCAATATTAATAAAAAAGGGTTGAAAAATTTAGATCAACTATTTATTCTAAGCTTTTCCAATCGACCTGTACTTGATTCTTGAGACTTCAATAAGATTTCATTTAAATTCAGATCTATCACCAAAAACCTTTTTTCTAACCACGCGACGCAAAAAATCTTGTAAAAATAAAATTATGAAAGTTTCTAACTCTTTGCGTTTCCAAAGACCATATAGAAAAAGAAATCCCGGAAAGACCATTTCTGATGATTTCTAGCCACTTTCAATGATTTTTATCTCTCAGCCCTTGGCAATCCCTAACAATACTATCAAGTGGCTGATGAAGTAATAAGGTGAATTTTTATTGAAACTGCGCATAACTAAACAATTGATTTTGGTAAATTACTTTTTATGAAGGAAAAAGTTGAAATATATCTCATTTTGATTGTAAATAATGTCATTTTCATGAAAGCTTCTGAAAATAGTCTCCGACTATCCATGAAAAAATAATTTTTACATTCCTAATCAAAATTCAGCAAGGAAAATATCCGGGCAATTTTTAATTTTTGTTACTCAATTTCAATCCCTGAAATCAATCTGGACGATTTTAATATTAATGAATATTTCATTAAATGCGGCCAATCATTATTTTCCACATTTTTTTTCTACGTGGGCATTCATTTTCGGCGTGACTCGACGCCATATCAACAGTCTCGGGTTTGTTTTTTGTTTCACATCGTCATGAAAGCCGAGCTGTTGTTTTCTGTAATATTATACGTACTTTGGCCCGCGCTCGGCTGAATTCAGGCCTGCCTGCGTCACAGACAAACATATTTAAATAATTTAGTCACCTCGTTAAATATTCACATAGGTTTTGCCGTTTCGCGTTGCAGACACACGCGCGAAAGCCACTGTGCCTTTTTTGCCAAAGTTGTAGCGGATCAGCGCGCTCAACTTGAAAATGAATCTAATTACGCGGCAGCGGCGGCGGCTGCAAATTAGAGTCTACAAAGCTATACTGATTCTCAAGAAGGGGTTAGAGTTCGCAGGCAGAGACACTAATATGAAGTAGCTCCCCGTCACTTTGTGCTTCGGATGAGGCAATCAACATAATTAAACTAGAGCCAGATCCGCCGCTTCCTCCTCCTAGGCGTGTATTTTGAGACGTGAGACAAACTTCCGCAGCCCCCTGTGTTGGTTTTCAGCTAATCATGCAAATAGCTGTGCAGTTTCAAAAGGTCTCATCAAAAGTTTCGCTATTAAATCTGACCCTTGTCTATGATTTTGAAATGTAATAATCCTCTGGAGAATTATGAAAATTGTTTTGCCAAACATTAGAAGAGGATTCAACGAAGAAATTTTATTATGGAATCATAAGAATCATTTTTAAAAGCAGAAAACTAGGTTTTAATAACAATAAAAAATTTAATTCAAAGTGCGATTGTTTTGTTTTGCATATTTTCCCCAAATGAACCTTATGGCCTGCAAAAGTGAGCCAGATATAGACCCAGTTCTACTGGGCCAGTTAGACCTGCTGTTTTTTTGTGTGAGATATATTTTCTTACCGGTGACCAAGTTGCTGGGTCAGAGATAATTGACCCTGGAGAAAGGTTTAATGTAAAGTTAATTGTCCCCCTTAAAAATATATTATGCAATAAATCTATAAAAATAAGATGGCTAGAAGATTTGCCATGTATTTTTTTTAATCATTAATAAACAATTTCCAAATATTTTTTAACAAGCCGGTTTAAAATAATATTTGATTTTAGAATTGAGTTACGTCTGAAAATGGTCTGTTACAATTATTCATTTAAATGATTGGAAAATGAGACTTTTTGTTATCATATTTGAATCGAATTGAGCATGTTCTTAAGTAAAAAGAGCAAATAATTCCTTAAAATTGCCCAAGTTTTTCGATTCGTAATGTTTTGCTTTGCAAATTACAAATCACACTCTGTGCATCATTTAATATTTTTCTTAAATTTACTTTTGTGTGGTAATGTTATTCATAATGTGAACATTCATAAACTAAAATAATTACAACATCAGACTAAAATATTTTTTTAGCCCACATTTCAGCAAAAAAATGAGCACCCATCTTTGAGATTAACATTAATAATTTTTTATTTTAACCACAAAACCACATTTTCCATGCACACTAGAATTGAAAATTTGGCAAAGCGTCATTTAACTTTTAAAACTCGGTCACAAATCGCAACCGCAAAAGCAATTTGTCCGAACGGAAACTGACGGAAACGTGAGGGTGCATACTAATGGGCGCGTTACGTGCGCGCCTATAAGCGGATTCGCTCTAATTACTGGCTCGGATGCAAATCTTCAACGGATCAGAGTCGGACCAGCAATGGTGGCCGCCGCGACAGATCAAAGACTGAATTTGCCAAAAGGACGTCAGTGGCCCCAAATTGCATTTGCGCTGCTGAGAGTGAGAAGCACTTGTTCTTGCAAGGCACAAATTTATTCATGGCACTTAAGTGAGGTGCAGAGAACATTAATTTTTCACTGCGAGAGCGAGCGAGAATAAATTACATTTCCCGAAAGAGAGAGAGAGAGAGAGAGTCCCGGCCTTCTTTATTCTCTCCGAGCCTCTCGATTTTTATTCCGGCGACACTTCGCAATCTAAAATGCAAACAGACATTCATGCCTTTTTCAGTGGTTTTTCTGAAAGTCGATATCGCGCGTCCTGTCCTGCCAACATTTATCATCTGAAATGAACTTTGCAACAAAGCTAATTTTATACTTTTCCTGCAAGTTTTTCGCCACACGGAAAAGACTTCGTGTTTTTTGCGCCGCAAATTGCTCAACTTTGAAAAAAGCCCTAACGTTTTCAGCGTAAAAAGTTTCATGTGCGCACACTTGACTTTATATTCCAAAAGACCATGCTTTTTCGGATATTTTCCGCTCAACTTGAATGGCTCGATAAGCCAAAATGGATGAAATATCTCATTTCTACTTGCAGGAAACGCCAATATTTTATTAGTTCTGAGAGAGTTTTCCAATTCTTTTTTTACTGTGACATTTTGAAAATAACTTTTTTCATAAAATTTGAAGCAAATTCGTGATTTTTTTTAAACGAACAAAATATATTCTTCTGCAAAATTTAAAAAATTAGAAAGAAACACTGCGGAGTTTTTTTTTTAAATTATTTTAGACTTCAAATCTTTTTCAATATTACCATTTTTGTATGTTGTACACGCTTGTGTCTAATAAATATTTGATGATGAATGATGATAAATCTTTTTCAATTAAATTTTAATCCTTCTTACCATTTTTTGTAACAATAATATAGACCTCTAAAATTATTTTAATTTCATTCATTCAAAATTAGGTTAACTTCATTTCAACCTTGACACATCTTGGAGAAGTAAAAAATAGCAGCATTCTAAAAATATAAATTATGCAATTCATTTTAAGACTGAATTGAAAATTAAAAAATGCTTTTACGAGAAATAAAAATGTAAAAGAAAAAGCAAATCAAACGTCAATCCGCAAACCGCACACAAAGAACTAGTAAAGCTGTAATCATTAGATAACCCGTGTGTTTTATGATTCTAGAATTTCAAAGCATTTAATTTGAAGTCAAAGACGACAAATTATATTATTCTTTCATAAAAACTTCTGTCCTACTGATAATTGTAATTCACATTCCAATTTTCTAAAAAAAAAAAAAATAAAATAAAATACCGAAACTTTGCTGCTCTTTCAGCTTTGCAAAAACTAATCTTCATCCTTTGAATTACGCAAAGGAATATAAAATCGCATACTTAAAGAAGAAAGAGAAAAATTATCATCATTATTTGCAAATAAATAGTAAATTGAGTTAAAATTGAACCTGTAAGTGATGAAAGCAAAGACGAGCGCAACGAGAGACACAGAGCTGCCTAAGACGGCTAATAGCGACAAAAGGCCTTCGTGGCCCTCGAGGCCTGTCAGGTTGACGAGCCCCGGGGCCGCGAAGCCGTGCACCCTGGCCGCGTACAGGGTGTCCATCCGCCTGCAAGCGTCGCCCCACCAACACTGAACGCCGTCAGCAGGCGCGCGACCCACTCTGGCATCTGCGCCGCGCACAGTCGCACACCCCTTACAAAAATCAAGCGCGTGCAATTTTCAACCATTTCTGGGCCAATATTTTTGATATCAAAACTACTAAATATATTAATATATTTTTTGTAAATCTTATTATATGATTAATGATTTGAGGTCTATTTAATAGCATTAAACCTTGATTTCAAAAATTTCAAATTCACATTTTCATAGAACCAACCGGGACCAACTAATTTAGAAAGTTCCTCTCTAACGTCTCTCGCAGAGGCGGTCGGTCCATTTCCATTTATGTGTTACATGTGGCACATAAACTCTGATTTTCCGGGAAAGTAAATTTTATTTTCAATTCATGTCGCGCAATAATTTTTTTAAAGTTTTTTCGCAAAAAAACCGCGTCGTTCTATGATTTTTCTATCGCTCGCTGCACGAGACCAATTTGCGCCGCCAGCGCCTCTAACGGCATGGGGTGTTAAACTTGCTCACAGGAGAGCTCCATAAAGGCGCATGGTGAAACACAAATTTGCCTACTTTCAGGCGCTAATGCGTTCCCTATGCTGGCCAGTGTGTGTTGGAAATCACCACATATTTCAATGTTTATTTTGTTTGGGCGACGTGCGCGAGCTTACATCAGTGATTTCCGTCGCGTTTTCAGACTTTTCGGACTGGTTGAAGTCGGCTGATGATAATTTGAGGTAGGATTAGGACATTTGATGATGCCTTTATTCATTTTTCGTGAATTTAATCGTTCAATTCTTTAATAATTGTTGAAAAAGAGACTGAAAATCAGCGTCATTTTTCTTGCATATCGCGATCGCGGGATATAAACAAGACCGTACAATGGGGCGGCTATTGAGTTTTAAAATTTTTTAAAGGGAGCACGTCAGCTCTGTGAAAAATTACCAAATTATCTCTAGTAAATTTCAAATATTTCCATTTTTTTTAAAAAGCAAAATATATTTTTTTCAAGCTTTTTAAGCAAAATAAATAAAATTTCAGGGTTTGAACTTTGCATTTTCATGCTGTTTTGTGTTAAAATATATTTTAATTATTTATAGATTGAATACACCAAGAAAAAGTTTTATCAATAAGAGGCTCCTTGGCGATACTAAATTTGAGCCCAGTCGGCGAGGAGCGAAATCGTGTTCAATTTGAGAAATACCTCTGCTGCCGCGGATGGAATGATGATCAAATTGAGGACGGCCGCAGCTTGCGGCAGGCAGCGGCTTCCAATTTTCCAACTTCAGCGGTGTCCGGTGTCGCCGGTGATAAGCGCTCTGGAAAAACTGTTCATCTTTGAAAAATTTGTTTTTAATTTTATGAAACCTAAATAAATTTATCTCTCAATGCAATGATATAAATTAAAATCAAAATTTTCCTCGGCGTTGTGAAACAATTAAGGGTTTGCAAAGTTCCATTTTTCTCATAAAATTTAAAATAAAAAAGTTTTAACTTAAATATGATTTTTTTTAGAGAAAGGCACGGTCTTTCTTTCTGCAATTGTAATTTTTGTGGTAAAATAATTATTTCACATTTTAAAGAATGCTCAAAAATAAAATTTTTTGACACGCTGAATTCAATGGCTATTTTGGAAAAAATCTTAAAAATTTATTTCTGACTTAAAAAATGAAATTTTATTTTTGAGCATTCTTTAAAATGTGAAAAAATTATTTTACCACAAAAATTACAATTGCGGAAAGAAAGTCCGTGCCTTTCTCTAAAAAAAAAATCATATTTAAGTTTAGTTTAAACTTTTTTATTTTAAATTTTATGAGAAAAATGGAACTTTGCAAACCTTAATTTTTTCACAACGCCGAGGAAAATTTAGAGTTTTAATTTATATCATCGCTGAGAGATAAATTTAATTAGGTTTTATAAAAACAAATTTTTCAAAAATATGAAGTTTTTCCAGAGCGCTTATCACCGGCAGCGCCGTTGAAGGTTGAAGTTGGAAATTGGAAGCCGCTGCCTGCTGCAAGCGGCGGCCGTCCTTAATTTGCTGGATGATTTTTTTTATTCGTTTCATACAAAATGTAACAAAAATATTTTTTATCTGCCGGCTGCAGCCATAAGTCATGGGCTAAGAATTATTTGGACAAATTTTCTCTAAAACAATTTTAAAGAAAAAATCTAAAGTCAAAACATTTAAAATAAATTGGGATATTTTTTTCTACAAAACAATTAATTACTCCAAAAACCCATCATCATCATCAGCCGTGTTTTTAAGTTTTATTTGAATAAAACTTTATATTAGAACCAAATTATTAAAAAAAATCTAATAAAAAATTTTTGAACTTGTGTTATTTTCAAAAAATAAGTAACATGCATTTAAAATGTTGTTCATCAAAATAAATTGTTAATTTACGATAGCAAAATGCCCTGAAAATTAAAGTCAAATTTGCATATGTGAATTAATTAAGACAAAGAAAAAAGGCGACAAAAAAATTGAAATAAAATACCCAAAAATTTCTAAAAATGCCACGCCCCTTTTTGATTTTGGGCTGAACACATAAACCTTCTTCATGACCACCGACCGCCTCTGAACGTCTCTCGCGTCTCTTTAGAGCTTAAGCCGTTTAACTTTAATCCTGCGCGCGGACTATATATCAGATTTAAACGTTTATTTTAAAAATTTCAAATTCACATTTTCTTACGGCCGACTAATTTAGAAAGTTCCCCTCTAACGTCTCTCGCGTCTCTTTAGAGCTTAAGCCGTTTAACTTTAATCCTGCGCGCGGACTATATATCAGATTTAAACGTTTATTTTAAAAATTTAAAATTCACATTTTCTTACGGCCGACTAAATTAGAAAGTTCCCCTCTAACGTCTCTCGCGTCTCTTTAGAGCTTAAGCCGTTTAACTTTAATCCTGCGCGCGGACTATATATCAGATTTAAACGTTTATTTTAAAAATTTAAAATTCACATTTTCTTACGGCCGACTAATTTAGAAAGTTCCCCTCTAACGTCTCTCGCGTCTCTTTAGAGCTTAAGCCGTTTAACTTTAATCCTGCGCGCGGACTATATATCAGATTCAAACGCTTATTTAAAAAATTTCAAATTCACATTTTCTTACGGCCGACTAATTTAGAAAGTTCCCCTCTAACGTCTCTCGCGTCTCTTTAGAGCTAAAGCCGCATAACTTTAATCCTGCCGGCGGACTATATATCAGATTTAAATGTTTATTTAAAAAATTTCATATTCACATTTTCTTACGGCCGACTAATTTAGAAAGTTCCCCTCTAACGTCTCTCGCGTCTCTTTAGAGCTTTAGCCGTTTAACTTTAATCCTGCCGGCGGACTATATATCAGATTTAAACGTTTATTTTAAAAATTTCAAACACACTATTTCTGAGGGCCGACTAATTTAGAAAGTTCCCCTCTAACGTCTCTCGCGTCTCTTTAGAGCTTAAGCCGTTTAACTTTAATCCTGCGAGCGGACTATATATCAGATTTAAACGTTTATTTTAAAAATTTCAAATTCACATTTTCTTACGGCCGACTAATTTAGAAAGTTCCCCTCTAACGTCTCTCGCGTCTCTTTAGAGCTTAAGCCGTGTAACTATAATCCTGCGCGCGGACTATATATATCAGATTTAAACGTTTATTTTAAAAATTTAAAATTCACATTTTCTTACGGCCGACTAATTTAGAAAGTTCCCCTCTAACGTCTCTCGCGTCTCTTTAGAGCTAAAGCCGCATAACTTTAATCCTGCCGGCGGACTATATATCAGATTTAAATGTTTATTTAAAAAATTTCATATTCACATTTTCTTACGGCCGACTAATTTAGAAAGTTCCCCTCTAACGTCTCTCGCGTCTCTTTAGTTGCAAATTGTGTTTATTGATCTATCACAAAGGCAATTGCTGCCCATAACGGGATACATCATTTATGCATTCAAAATTATACAAGTTATTATAATTGAGAGAAAAGATGATAATTTTACATACAAATTTTTACAATAACAAAATACAAAACAAAAAGAAAAATTAACAGCTCTTTAGAGCTAAAGCCGTATAACTTTAATCCTGCCGGCGGACTATTTATCAGATTTAAACGTTTATTTTAAAACTTTCAAATTCACATTTTCATACGGCCGACTAATTTAGAAAGTTCCCCTCTAACGTCTCTCGCGTCTCTTTAGAGCTTAAGCCGTTTAACTTTAATCCTGCGCGCGGACTATATATCAGATTTAAACGTTTATTTTAAAAATTTAAAATTCACATTTTCTGACAGCCGACTAATTTAGAAAGTTCCCCTCTAACGTTTCTCGGGTCTCAGTTGAGCTAAAGCCGTATAACTTTAAACCTGCTTGCGGACTATATATCAGATTTAAACGTTTATTTTAAAAATTTCAAATTCACATTTTCTTACGGCCGACTAATTTAGAAAGTTCCCCTCTAACGTCTCTCGCGTCTCTTTAGAGCTTAAGCCGTTTAACTTTAATCCTGCGCGCGGACTATATATCAGATTTAAACGTTTATTTTAAAAATTTAAAATTCACATTTTCTTACGGCCGACTTATTTAGAAAGTTCCCCTCTAACGTCTCTCGCGTCTCTTTAAAGCTTAAGCCGTTTAACTTTAATCCTGCCGGCGGACTAAATATCAGATTTAAACGTTTATTTTAAAAATTTCAAATTCACATTTTCTTACGGCCGACTAATTTAGAAAGTTCCCCTCTAACGTCTCTCGCGTCTCTTTAGAGCTTAAGCCGTTTAACTTTAATCCTGCGCGCGGACTATATATCAAATTTAAACGTTTATTTTAAAAATTTCAAATTCACATTTTCTTACGGCCGACTAATTTAGAAAGTTCCCCTCTAACGTCTCTCGCGTCTCTTTAGAGCTTAAGCCGTTTAACTTTAATCCTGCGCGCGGACTATATATCAGATTTAAACGTTTATTTTAAAAATTTAAAATTCACATTTTCTTACGGCCGACTAAATTAGAAAGTTCCCCTCTAACGTCTCTCGCGTCTCTTTAGAGCTTAAGCCGTTTAACTTTAATCCTGCGCGCGGACTATATATCAGATTTAAACGTTTATTTTAAAAATTTAAAATTCACATTTCCTTACGGCCGACTAATTTAGAAAGTTCCCCTCTAACGGTCTAACGTCTCTCGCGTCTTTTTAGAGCTTAAGCCGTTTAACTATAATCCTGCGCGCGGACTATATATCAGATTTAAACGTTTATTTTAAAAATTTAAAATTCACATTTTCTTACGGCCGACTAATTTAGAAAGTTCCCCTCTAACGTCTCTCGCGTCTCTTTAGAGCTTAAGCCGTTTAACTATAATCCTGCGCGCGGACTATATATATCAGATTTAAACGTTTATTTTAAAAATTTCAAATTCACATTTTCTTACGGCCGACTAATTTAGAAAGTTCCCCTCTAACGTCTCTCGCGTCTCTTTAGAGCTTTAGCCGTTTAACTTTAATCCTGCCGGCGGACTATATATCAGATTTAAACGTTTATTTTAAAAATTTCAAACACACTATTTCTGAGGGCCGACTAATTTAGAAAGTTCCCCTCTAACGTCTCTCGCGTCTCTTTAGAGCTTAAGCCGTTTAACTTTAATCCTGCGCGCGGACTATATATCAGATTTAAACGTTTATTTTAAAAATTTCAAATTCACATTTTCTTACGGCCGACTAATTTAGAAAGTTCCCCTCTAACGTCTCTCGCGTCTCTTTAGAGCTTAAGCCGTTTAACTTTAATCCTGCGCGCGGACTATATATCAGATTCAAACGCTTATTTAAAAAATTTCAAATTCACATTTTCTTACGGCCGACTAATTTAGAAAGTTCCCCTCTAACGTCTCTCGCGTCTCTTTAGAGCTAAAGCCGCATAACTTTAATCCTGCCGGCGGACTATATATCAGATTTAAATGTTTATTTAAAAAATTTCATATTCACATTTTCTTACGGCCGACTAATTTAGAAAGTTCCCCTCTAACGTCTCTCGCGTCTCTTTAGTTGCAAATTGTGTTTATTGATCTATCACAAAGGCAATTGCTGCCCATAACGGGATACATCATTTATGCATTCAAAATTATACAAGTTATTATAATTGAGAGAAAAGATGATAATTTTACATACAAATTTTTACAATAACAAAATACAAAACAAAAAGAAAAATTAACAGCTCTTTAGAGCTAAAGCCGTATAACTTTAATCCTGCCGGCGGACTATTTATCAGATTTAAACGTTTATTTTAAAACTTTCAAATTCACATTTTCATACGGCCGACTAATTCAGAAAGTTCCCCTCTAACATCTCTTTAGAGCTTAAGCCGTTTAACTTTAATCTTGCCGGCGGACCGTATATCAGCATTAAACGTTTATTTAAAATATTTCAAATTCACATTTTCTTACGGCCGACTAATTTAGAAAGTTCCCCTCTACCGTCTCTCGCGTCTCTTTAGAGCTTAAGCCGTTTAACTTTAATCCTGCGCGCGGACTATATATCAGATTTAAACGTTTATTTTAAAAATTTCAAATTCAAATTTTCTTACGGCCGACTAATTTAGAAAATTCCCCTCTAACGTCTCTCGCGTCTCTTTAAAGCTTAAGCCGTTTAACTTTAATCCTGCGCGCGGACTATATATCAGATTTAAACGTTTATTTTAAAAATTTAAAATTCACATTTTCTTACGGCCGACTAATTTAGAAAGTTCCCCTCTAACGTCTCTCGCGTCTCTTTAGAGCTTAAGCCGTTTAACTATAATCCTGCGCGCGGACTATATATCAGATTTAAACGTTTATTTTAAAAATTTCAAACACACTATTTCTGAGGGCCGACTAATTTAGAAAGTTCCCTTCTAACGTCTCTCGCGTCTCTTTCGAGCTTAAGCCGTTTAACTTCAATCCTGCGCGTGGACTATACATCAGATTTAAACGTTTATTTTAAAAATTTCAATTAAACTATTTCTGAGGGCCGACTAACTAAGAAAGTTCCCCTCTAACGTCTCTCGCGTCTCTTTAGAGCTTAAGCCGTTTAACTTTAATCCTGCGCGCGGACTATATATCAGATTTAAACGTTTATTTTAAAAATTTAAAATTCACATTTTCTTACGGCCGACTAATTTAGAAAGTTCCCCTCTAACGTCTCTCGCGTCTCTTTAGAGCTTAAGCCGTTTAACTTTAATCCTGCGCGCGGACTATATATCAGATTTAAACGTTTATTTTAAAAATTTAAAATTCACATTTTCTTACGGCCGACTAATTTAGAAAGTTCCCCTCTAACGTCTCTCGCGTCTCTTTAGAGCTTAAGCCGTTTAACTTTAATCCTGCGCGCGGACTATATATCAGATTTAAACGTTTATTTTAAAAATTTAAAATTCACATTTTCTTACGGCCGACAAATTCAGAAAGTTCCCCTCTAACATCTCTTTAGAGCTTAAGCCGTTGAACTTTAATCCTGCCGGCGGACTATATATCAGATTCAAACGTTTATTTAAAAAATTTCAAATACACATTTTCTGACAGCCGACTAATTTAGAAAGTTCCCCTCTAACGTTTCTCGGGTCTCAGTTGAGCTAAAGCCGTATAACTTTAAACCTGCTTGCGGACTATATATCAGATTTAAATGTTTATTTTAAAAATTTCAAATTCACATTTTCTTACGGCCGACTAATTTAGAAAGTTCCCCTCTAACGTCTCTCGCGTCTCTTTAGAGCTTAAGCCGTTTAACTTTAATCCTGCGCGCGGACTATATATCAGATTTAAACGTTTATTTTAAAAATTTAAAATTCACATTTTCTTACGGCCGACTAATTTAGAAAGTTCCCCTCTAACGTCTCTCGCGTCTCTTTAGAGCTTAAGCCGTTTAACTTTAATCCTGCGCGCGGACTATATATCAGATTTAAACGTTTATTTAAAAAATTTAAAATTCACATTTTCTTACGGCCGACTAATTTAGAAAGTTCCCCTCTAACGTCTCTCGCGTCTTTTTAGAGCTTAAGCCGTTTAACTTTAATCCTGCGCGCGGACTATATATCAGATTTAAACGTTTATTTTAAAAATTTCAAATTCAAATTTTCTTACGGCCGACTAATTTAGAAAGTTCCCCTCTAACGTCTCTCGCGTCTTTTTAAAGCTTAAGCCGTTTAACTTTAATCCTGCGCGCGGACTATATATCAGATTTAAACGTTTATTTTAAAAATTTAAAATTCACATTTTCTTACGGCCGACTAATTTAGAAAGTTCCCCTCTAACGTCTCTCGCGTCTCTTTAGAGCTTAAGCCGTTTAACTTTAATCCTGCGCGCGGACTATATATCAGATTTAAACGTTTATTTTAAAAATTTCAAATTCACATTTTCTTACGTCCGACTAATTTAGAAAGTTCCCCTCTAACGTCTCTCGCGTCTCTTTAAAGCTTAAGCCGTTTAACTTTAATCCTGCCGGCGGACTACATATCAGATTTAAACGTTTATTTAAAAAATTTCAAATTCAAATTTTCTTACGGCCGACTAATTAAGATAGTTCCCCTCTAACGTCTCTCGCGTCTCTTTAAAGCTTAAGCCGTTTAACTTTAATCCTGCCGGCGGACTAAATATCAGATTTAAACGTTTATTTTAAAAATTTCAAATTCACATTTTCTTACGGCCGACTAATTTAGAAAGTTCCCCTCTAACGTCTCTCGCGTCTCTTTAGAGCTTAAGCCGTTTAACTTTAATCCTGCGCGCGGACTATATATCAGATTTAAACGTTTATTTTAAAAATTTAAAATTCACATTTTCTTACGGCCGACTAATTTAGAAAGTTCCCCTCTAACGACTCTCGCGTCTCTTTAGAGCTTAAGCCGTTTAACTTTAATCCTGCGCGCGGACTATATATCAGATTTAAACATTTATTTTAAAAATTTAAAATTCACATTTTCTTACGGCCGACTAATTTAGAAAGTTCCCCTCTAACGTCTCTCGCGTCTTTTTAGAGCTTAAGCCGTTTAACTTTAATCCTGCGCGCGGACTATATATCAGATTTAAACGTTTATTTTAAAAATTTAAAATTCAAATTTTCTTACGGCCGACTAATTTAGAAAGTTCCCCTCTAACGTCTCTCGCGTCTTTTTAAAGCTTAAGCCGTTTAACTTTAATCCTGCGCGCGGACTATATATCAGATTTAAACGTTTATTTAAAAAATTTCAAATTCAAATTTTCTTACGGCCGACTAATTAAGATAGTTCCCCTCTAACGTCTCTCGCGTCTCTTTAAAGCTTAAGCCGTTTAACTTTAATCCTGCCGGCGGACTAAATATCAGATTTAAACGTTTATTTTAAAAATTTAAAATTAACATTTTCTTACGGCCGACTAATTTAGATAGTTCCCCTCTAACGTCTCTCGCGTCTCTTTAGAGCTTAAGCCGTTTAACTTTAATCCTGCGCGCGGACTATATATCAGATTTAAACGTTTATTTTAAAAATTTAAAATTCACATTTTCTTACGGCCGACTAATTTAGATAGTTCCCCTCTAACGTCTCTCGCGTCTTTTTAGAGCTTAAGCCGTTTAACTTTAATCCTGCGCGCGGACTATATATCAGATTTAAACGTTTATTTTAAAAATTTCAAATTCAAATTTTCTTACGGCCGACTAATTTAGAAAGTTCCCCTCTAACGTCTCTCGCGTCTCTTTAGAGCTTAAGCCGTTTAACTTTAATCCTGCGCGCGGACTATATATCAGATTTAAACGTTTATTTTAAAAATTTCAAATTCACATTTTCTTACAGCCGACTAATTTAGAAAGTTCCCCTCTAACGTCTCTCGCGTCTCTTTCGAGCTTAAGCCGTTTAACTTTAATCCTGCGCGCGGACTATATATCAGATTTAAACGTTTATTTTAAAAATTTAAAATTCACATTTTCTTACGGCCGACTAATTTAGAAAGTTCCCCTCTAACGTCTCTCGCGTCTTTTTAGAGCTTAAGCCGTTTAACTTTAATCCTGCGCGCGGACTATATATCAGATTTAAACGTTTATTTTAAAAATTTCAAATTCAAATTTTCTTACGGCCGACTAATTTAGAAAATTCCCCTCTAACGTCTCTCGCGTCTCTTTAGAGCTTAAGCCGTTTAACTTTAATCCTGCGCGCGGACTATATATCAGATTTAAACGTTTATTTTAAAAATTTCAAATTCACATTTTCTTACGGCCGACTAATTTAGAAAGTTCCCCTCTAACGTCTCTCGCGTCTCTTTAGAGCTTAAGCCGTTTAACTTCAATCCTGCCGGCGGACTATATATCAGATTTAAACGTTTATTTTAAAAATTTAAAATTCACATTTTCTTACGGCCGACTAATTTAGAAAGTTCCCCTCTAACATCTCTTTAGAGCTTTAGCCGTTTAACTTTAATCCTGCCGGCGGACTATATATCAGATTCAAACGTTTATTTAAAAAATTTCAAATTCACATTTTCTTACGGCTGACTAATTTAGAAAGTTCCCCTCTAACGTCTCTCGCGTCTCTTTAGAGCCAAAACCGTTTAATTTAATCCTACCGGCGGACTGTTTAAGTGAATTTAACTTCTTTTTAAAAATTTCAAATTCACATTTTCTGAGGGCTGACTTATTTAGAAAGTTCCCCTCTAACGACTCTCGCGTCTCTTTAAATCCAAAGCCGTTTAATTTAATCCTACCAGTGGACTCTTTTAGTTAATTAAACCTTCATTTTAAAAATTTCAAATACACATATTCTGAGGGCCGACTAATTTAGAAAGTTCCCCTCTAACGTCTCTCGCGTCTCTTTCGAGCTTAAGCCGTTTAACTTTAATCCTGCGCGCGGACTATATATCAGATTTAAACGTTTATTTTAAAAATTTAAAATTCACATTTTCTTACGGCCGACTAATTTAGAAAGTTCCCCTCTAACGTCTCTCGCGTCTTTTTAGAGCTTAAGCCGTTTAACTTTAATCCTGCGCGCGGACTATATATCAGATTTAAACGTTTATTTTAAAAATTTCAAATTCAAATTTTCTTACGGCCGACTAATTTAGAAAATTCCCCTCTAACGTCTCTCGCGTCTCTTTAGAGCTTAAGCCGTTTAACTTTAATCCTGCGCGCGGACTATATATCAGATTTAAACGTTTATTTTAAAAATTTCAAATTCACATTTTCTTACGGCCGACTAATTTAGAAAGTTCCCCTCTAACGTCTCTCGCGTCTCTTTAGAGCTTAAGCCGTTTAACTTCAATCCTGCCGGCGGACTATATATCAGATTTAAACGTTTATTTTAAAAATTTAAAATTCACATTTTCTTACGGCCGACTAATTTAGAAAGTTCCCCTCTAACATCTCTTTAGAGCTTTAGCCGTTTAACTTTAATCCTGCCGGCGGACTATATATCAGATTCAAACGTTTATTTAAAAAATTTCAAATTCACATTTTCTTACGGCTGACTAATTTAGAAAGTTCCCCTCTAACGTCTCTCGCGTCTCTTTAGAGCCAAAACCGTTTAATTTAATCCTACCGGCGGACTGTTTAAGTGAATTTAACTTCTTTTTAAAAATTTCAAATTCACATTTTCTGAGGGCTGACTTATTTAGAAAGTTCCCCTCTAACGACTCTCGCGTCTCTTTAAATCCAAAGCCGTTTAATTTAATCCTACCGGTGGACTCTTTTAGTTAATTAAACCTTCATTTTAAAAATTTCAAATACACATATTCTGAGGGCCGACTAATTTAGAAAGTTCCCCTCTAACGTCTCTCGCGTCTCTGTAGAGCCAAAACCGTTTAATTTAATCCTACCGGCGGACTTTTTTAATGAATTAAACCTTCATTTTAAAATTTACAAATAAATTTTTTCTGAGGGTAGACTAACTTAGAAAGTTCCCCTCTAACGACTCTCGCGTCTCTTTAAATCCAAAGCCGTTTAATTTAATCCTACCGACTCTTGAACGACCTCTGACGGTCTCGAACAACCTCGGATGGTCTCCAGTATTATTTATGGTTATGAACAGAAAATTTTTATTGTTTAAGCTTTTTAATAACCTTTGGTGGCACTTTTTTTTTAACCGGTCACACTTTTGGCAAGGGTCAACCGATTCGAATGAAATTTGGCAGGTCGATTGCTCTTAGGGTGTAAACAAATAACTTAGAAGGATTTTTAAAAATTCTCAAAATTGCCTATTTTACAGGGGCTCAAAGTTTCTGATTTTGAAAAATGGCGTTTTCAAAAATCGAAAATATCTCAGCCCCTGTTGCAGATAGCGCATAAGTTTATATAAGCAAAATTGTAGGGAATTAGACGCCCTACAACTTTGCTATAGTGACCAAGGTCGTAGGTCAAACCTGAAGGTCATTTATTTTTTGCTCATTTTTTTCAGGCGCTACCAAAGTACCAAGGCAGTAAATTTTTTTGATTCCAAAATAGCCAAAAGTTGCTCCAGTTAGTAATTAACAACATATCAAAATTTGGTGAGACTTGTTTTTTTCGTTTTTGAGATATTCCGGATCAAAGGGCAAAAAACGTGGTTTTCCGAGCGTTTTTTGTGCAAAATTTATTTTAAACCTCCATAACTATTTTCCTGTTAGAATTAGGATTAAATGTATTATGACAAAAAATAATTGCCTTTAATTTTTCTTGCAGGTCATGTATCACACATGGTGATCAGGTCACAAAAGGGCATTGACCCCATGGTGACCTGTGACCTTTTTGAAATTTTTTACGTGTGTGACACATTGATGGAAAGAGGATGTCAGCAGGAGTAGATGTGAAGTTACATCTATTTTTAAATAATTTATTCGTCGGATTCCCACTTTTGCAGCACAAAATCTGTGATAACTTCACTTGTAATGATGCTAGAACAAAAATCCGGGTACCAAAATGCTCCTGCTGACATCCTCTTTCCATCAATGTGTCACACACGTAAAAAAATTCAAAAAGGTCACAGGTCACCATGGGGTCAATGCCCTTTTGTGACCTGATCACCATGTGTGATACATGACCTGCAAGAAAAATTAAAGGCAATTATTTTTTGTCATAATACATTTAATCCTAATTCTAACAGGAAAATAGTTATGGAGGTTTAAAATAAATTTTGCACAAAAAACGCTAGGAAAACCACGTTTTTTGCCCTTTGATCCGGAATATCTCAAAAACGAAAAAAACAAGTCTCACCAAATTTTGATATGTTGTTTATTACTAACTGGAGCAACTTTTGGCTATTTTGGAATCAAAAAAATTTACTGCCTTGGTACTTTGGTAGAGCCTGAAAAAAATGAGCAAAAAATAAATGACCTTCAGGTTTGACCTACGACATTGGTCACTATAGCAAAGTTGTAGGGCGTCTAATTCCCTACAATTTTGCTTTTTAAACTTATGCGCTATCTGCAACAGGGGCTGAGATATTTTCGATTTTTGAAAACGCCATTTTTCAAAATCAGAAACTTTGAGCCCCTGTAAAATAGGCAATTTTGAGAATTTTCAAAAATCCTTCTAAACTATTTGTTTACACCCTAAGAGCAACCGACCTGCCAAATTTCATTCAAATCGGTTGACCCTTGCCAAAAGTGTGACCGATTAAAAAAAAGAGTGCCTGGTACTTTTTTGTTCGACAAAAATTGTTTAACCAATTGTTTAATGCATTTTTCAATTTACATAGTATATTTTTAACTCAAATTGACCTTTATTTTGAATTTTGTTAAATATATTAATCTTCTAAAAAAACTTGCAGACCCCAACTATAATTTTTATTGGCATTATTTATATTTATTGAGTGATTTAAGATTCATATGTTGCTCCGTCAGATTTTAATCTAAAATAAATTTTTCATCCAAATTAATATTATTTTTTTTAATTTAGGTAATTAGTTAATTACATATTCAATATATTATATAAATATATGATATATCACCTTAAAATCAAATTCACCATGTTCAATTTTTTTTAGAAAAATTATAACAAAATTTATTTGTAATGCATGCAGGTTTTATATAACTAATTTCCTAAATTAAAAAAAAAATCAATTTGAATGGAATATTTATGTTAAATAAACGGAGCAACTTAAATTACTCTATCAATAAGACCACAAAAAAATTATTTGGGGTCTGCAAGTTTTTTGTTAGAAGATTATTACATTTAACAAAAATTAAAAAAAGGTGGAATTCAATTTAAGTTTAAATAATATAGTTTATGCTCACATATGCATAAATAATTTTTGTCTAATTAAAAAAATACCCAAGGTTACTAAAAATCTAAAAAATTAAAATTTTAAATGCGTTTTCTGTTCATGACCATAAATAATACTGGACACCTCCGAGGTCGATCAAGACCGTCAGAGGTCGTTCAAGACCGTCAGAGGTCGTTCGAGACCGCTTGAGACCGCCGACCGCCAGAGGTCACCTGAGACCGATCGAGGTCGTTCGAGACCGAGGGGCAACCGTTGCCCCTAAACACTTGTCATGTAAAAATATGAGGTCATTCGAGACCGTCCGATAGGTCGCCTTCGAGGTCGTTCGAGACCATGGTCTCGAGCGACCTCAAGTACGACCTCCGACGGTCTTGTTTTTGACAAGGGAAGATTGGTTGACCCTGCCAGAAGTATACCTTTCAAAATATACCTTTCAAATATTTTCGCCGTATTATCAAACTCATGTATTTTTAGCAAAATTAACATATTCTTCAAAATGTGTTACATCTGTCTGCCACCTTTTAAGGGAGCTGAGTGATTAGATCATGATATACATCTTTCATTGTTTATAATCATCCTTTTTAATGCAGAAATTAAAAGAATTAAGGAAGCAGGTTTTCATTTATTTAAGAATGGTTTTTTTTTAGTTTTTTTTCCAATTAAAAAATTTTGTATTGACCGAGAAGCATAAATTGAAAAAAAAAATTTGAATAGAAAAGTATTTGAGCTTGTTTTATGATGAAAATAAATTAATTTTACTGTTCTATTTCATTACAGATATGCACATCGCATTCTAAATAATAAATTAAAACGAATTATAAGACTAGCTTTACTTCTGTTCTTGTCTCAAATATTATTGAATTTGACTGGGTTAATCATCAAGTGTGCAATCCTCTCGATGAAATTGCGAGATTCTTTTAAACAAATGACCTTTGAATGAAGGCAGTATTTTTTTGTACGAGAGACCATGCCATTTGGTAATATACATGCATCTAGTATTTTTTTTTTTTGTGTGTGTGCGAGTGCATTTGAAATTTCTTATTTTTCACCTGAGTATAAAGTAATACTTTTTTTACAAAAAGGCAGGGCTAAAGGAATCACGATTTATTCGATATGTCTGGCACTTTTTATTTGCAGGGTAATAATCGTTCAATTTACAGAAAAGATTCTCAAGAATCGAACACAGAAAAAATTTAGTTTATTTGGTCTTCATTCAAAATCCCATTCAAAAAACTCAAGCAAAGTCTCCGTCTCCAGCAGCTCCCGGCGCTTGCCCACCATTCTGAGCCTGAGCTGGCAGCAAAACTTGCTGCATTTGAGGAGCATCTCCATGATCGTGTAGAGCAAACTGTTGATGAACCAGACCCTGTCCTTGGATTACAATGGCCTGCGGCGCGGCTCCGTTTGGCGCGGCTCCTTGCGGCGCAGCTCCTTGCGGCGCGGCTCCGTTCGGCGCAGCTCCGTTTGGCGCGGCTCCTTGCGGCGCGGCTCCTTGCGGCGCGACTCCTTGCAACAAGGCCCCACCTTGAGCTTGATCACCTGGCAAAGGTGCAACAATTACGCCCAGTTGCAGATCAAAGCCTCGCTGCAAGAACTCGGTCCTCATTCTTTGACGGAGCTGGCGGAGGTCTTAAATTAAAAAGAAACAAAGAATCAATAATATTACATAATATTAGTCATTGATATTTAGGGACCGATCACAACTATTAATTTGACATCGAACTTATCGTCACCGCGGGAATCATTAGAGTTATTCAGTACAAAAAGAAGAGGGGACCATATTGCATGGATTAACATTTTGTTTCATCTTCAAGTTTTAAAAAATTGTTGAAAAAATTCAAAATATTTCAAAATGCAGCATGTGCGATCTCTAGTTTTAAAGCCAGGGAGTGCACCAAGTGCATGCAGAGATTGTAGTTTCTTTTTGCTCGCGAACCTGGAATAAAATTTTTTGCTCGCCAAAACGCCATTCCGATAAGGCCTGAGCAAGCGCTGGGTGAAATTTTGCCAGTATAGAAATTGAATGAAATTAATTAATACTGAAAATGGGAGGGTCGAAGTCGCTTTGCGGAAGGGTTTAAAAATCTTTTTATTTACAGAACCTGAAGCAGTCTATAAAGCCTATTAAAAAGATATAAAACACACTAAGAAAAAAAAATGAAAATGTAAACTCTTTGAATTTCAATGTGGCACCACCAATTCTGGCTGATGATTTTAAATTAAAAATAATTGCCGACATTTTTTTATTCGCTAAATGAAATATTCCTAAGAAGAAACATAAAATAACAATTTATGAAGAAGGCTCGTTAGGGGGCAATGTCGCTGGTGCCCACGGACCTTTTTCTCACCGTTCGGCCAAAATCACTCAACCTCAAGTGTGGCTGGACCCCAGGGCGAAATTGAAAAAAAAAATATTGTTCTATTGCATTGCTTATTTGAATTAAGAGTAATTTTAATTAAATTAACAAAAAAATTTGGAGGCAAATTTAATTGTTATGTCAATAAAACAAGAGCTAGTTTTACAATGGAATTAACCACAGTAAAAAAAAAAATATATATATAAACTACAGTCTGCAGGAAATTTTATATCTGTTAAAGGAATGCATGTGTACGAAGATTTAAAAATGTGTCCAATTGAGTAGGATGGAAATTTAAGAGGAAAATGTTTTATCGTAAATCGAGTTTGAGAATTTGTTTACCAATGCCAGTACTTGATGGGCTCAAAAAGGTAGCCCATTACTTCAAAGCGCAGCACCAAAAAACATTGCTTGGCCCAAGGACTCGCCGGTGTACAAGGTACCAAGCGAAAGACTAGGAAATTTTTGGTATGCAGAGATTAACTTTCTGTCTGTACAAAAAAAAAATAAACCTTAACAGACATCAATTGAGCAGCTTAAATTTTAATCAGCATCAAAACAAACAAACAAAAGCAAGAGGAGGAGAAATTGCAAAAAATCCATTTGTTTTCCATTTTTTTGAAAATTTGTTTTAAAAACTCGATTCCAATTGAAGCATTGTGATCGGACCCTTTCTCATAAAAAAAAAAAAATCAAATATGAAGAGAATTTTATACCTTCGTTGATAGAGTATGTCATACTCATATGGTAGGCCAGGATGGGGACCATTCGTAGGGGCATTAAATGAAGATTTTCCAAGTTTCGACGAACAAACATGGGGACTTCTTGTATGGTATGTTGTCCATCTGCTCTATTTGGATAAAACTCCAGTTTCCTGGCGTTCACTACAGCGTTGATTGCCCTCTGCTTAATGATAGCCCTTCTTGACTGAGCTGTAGAAACAGAAAAAAGAATAATGTTATAATTCCAGTCTATATTATCCATATCAGATTAAATAAGCCACAAAAGAAATTTATTTCTAAGTTTTTCAAGTGCTGCCTGACGCATGCATCATGTTTTGTTACCGGTAATCTCTGGCCAGCTTGCAATTCTGGCCACTTTCATTAAAAAAGCTAAACAATAAATTAATATGGATAGAAATCATACGGCCGGAATATTGCAGTCCCAAGTCGTTCCAATGGCAGATGGAGCAAAATAGAGCCTCAGGGAGACCATCCATCAGATGTCCATTTCTTGTGACGTTTGTCATCACAAGGTCACCGGCATACGGGGCGGCGGATCCATCTTTGAACAAAACCGGACCCCCTTCATGGTTTTCTGGTGGCGCGGGTTGATGCATCGTTGGAAAAGTGAAAAGTAACAAATTCGGACCACCAAAACAAAATTCTCCAGTTGCAGGGCTATGGCCTGGCTATGGCTTTCTGAGCTTTCTCGCCTTTCTCGTTCGCGTTATGCCCGAATCAGTCGAATCTCAAATGGTGGCGCTGACGCTCGTGGGCTTGGCGAGCAACGAAAAATGGCGGCAAGAATATCCCTCATACATCCATTTTTCTGGCCGCAGGCAGTGCGATGGGTGATATCAGGTGGTGGGCGCGGCGGCCTCCCCTTTTTAATTACCCTTCAACGAGATTGCATTGAAAGAAATCCAGAATTCCAGAGCCTAAGAGAAAAAAATATGAAGCGGCTGCCCGCTGCCCAGTCAATATACATAATTATGTATTATGTACCAAAGTGGCTAATGCAAGATGACTGCGCTTGGTTTAATTAATTGAATTCACTATTTTCCCCATCCAGTATTTTCACAAGGTCAAAGATAAAAAAAAGTCTGATTCGCGATTTTCCAAATAATACTTTCTTACTTTTAACGTCAATTAATAATTAATTTATTTCTAGCAAATTACTTCAATTTTCTTCAATCCATGTTCATCGCAGTTCATCCTATCATGTATGAAGGAACAAAGTATTGATGCGATTTAAGTGTATCACCATCTTATGAACATATTTATGCATGACCAATCATTTCTGCTTTATGAACTATTTTTGTAGTTATACTATATTTTTATTAGATTTGTTAAGGCATAAAAAAAAGTAAAAATTATTATCATTCAAATTAATAGCAGATGATTATTGCTTTGGAGCAGTTCAATTATGTCACTGATTTCTGTGCAATAGTTTAATGATAAGTAGAGGAAAATATTGCCCATAAATAAAGGATAACCATATCTTCCAACTTCCAACAAAACCAAATTTAGCAGTAATTTTTTTCTAATTCATATATAATAAGCCATATTTAAAATTAACAGTGAGCACTGCAGTACATAAAAACAATTCTCAAAAAATCAAATTTTCTGCCATAACTTTAGGACACGTTTATATTATTTGGTATATCTTTAAAGATTAGAAGATAATGTTCTTAAAAATGGTGCGGTCTGCCAAGTCTACTCGGGCAAACTTGATGCTGACGAGACCCTCGGTGCGTTTCAGGCTGGAGGTGTCGTAGAATTTGTAATAGCCAGCCTTCTTCAGCTGCAGGACCACCTCGAGGTGGCGCCCTTCACAGCGCAGAGGCTGCTCAAGCTCGACAGTGGCCTTTGCGTCGTACGGGACTTCGGCCTCCCAGTCCAGGGCCAACAACTCCCGCAATCCGTCCTCCACAATAAGACGGACACTCTCGTGATACGTCGCATCCTGGGGACGCCATTCTGCGGCTCCCGGAATCTAAATCATTTTGTAAATTAAAAAAGTTTTGTAAATTTAAAATGAAAATTACATTTGCCAAGAAGAAAGGGTCGCATGTCTGGGTGCTGATGGTGAAGCCGCGGAGGCGCACCTGAGGCGATCGGCAGCGCAGACCCAGCCGGAATTCAGAGTGGGCAGCGACGTACATGGGAATGGTCGGACAGTTGGGAGAAATTCGTGCCAGAATCGGCTTGCCCGATGACATGGCTGCAATCAAAATAAAGTGATCAAAATAATGCATGGGCACTTTTTAGTTAAGGCTATACCTTGGGGTGCAGGAGCCTTCTCCACGGTGCCATCTTCGTTGACCATGAAGTACGCCCGAGGCTCGTTGCCCACCAACCTCATCTGGTCCTCAACCTCGAAGTAAACCACCGATTCCTGCAGATGGGAAATTACATATTATAAATTAGAAAATAATGAAAATTAATGCTTTTCTCCTCGTCCTTGTTTGGCGGCGTTGCCTTCGGTCTTGACCAAGCGTCTTCTTGCCGGTCGACGTCTTGCTCGCCTCGGCCTCGAGCACCCTCGGGTCCATGCCCAGGACGTAGATTAAACCATATATGTGGTGCTAGGCCCTCAGGTGGGCCCTGACGTTGGTGGTGCCGCCTCCGTGGCGCACTTCTCGGCCGCACAAATTGCATATCGCGGTTAGGTCGCCCTTCTGGAAGTACGCCCAGACGTCCGACTTGGCCTCGCGCTTCGAGGTCGACGCCCTCACCTCGGCCGGCGTCGCGGCCGCCGCTTCATCTTTGCTAGTGTCGAACTCGACCTCTGTTTTCTCCACATTGATCGACTCTGGCCATTTTCCTGCAGTTTTTTACTGAGAGGACACGGACAAATTATTGTCTCGGGACGCTTGGGTGGGCGATTTGGGCTATGGTAATACGGCCTGCAGACAGTGCACAGGCACATGGGCCGCAGGCAGTGAGCTGACTGAATTCGGGTGGCGAACGCAGTGGCCTCTCTATCCTCCAGCGATCAGATTTAATGGGAAAAAATCCAGTCAGCGCGGGAGAAAAAAAAGTTTTGCGTCCGCCCGATATTATGCAAAGTCTATTCTCTGATTCGCAATTTTCCAAACACTTTTCTAAAATATTTCAATGAATTTCATTTATTTATATTTTATTAAATTATTTTGTTTTTTCAACCAAGCTTCAGCTTATATTGTTTCAAAAGAGCAAAGATAATATTTTGTGAATTAAAAGTAATGCCATTTCATTATTTTTTTTTTTAATTATTTTAAGTTAGACGTTAGACTATATATTTTATTTCATTAATTTTAGTGAATCAAAATATTTTAAATTATGCAGCAGATATTTTATTACTTATAATGAGAATTGCATTGATATAGTTGAATTTTATTTTTTTAATTATTTTCTGTGTAAATTGTAAATAATTGTATATTATAATATTTTGAAGTATCTGTAAATCTGGAGTAAATAAATGTACCTGTAAGTGATGAAAGCGAAGACGAGCGCGACGAGAGACACGGAGCTGCCTAGGACGGCCACCAGCGACAAGAGGCCTTCGTGTGGCCCTCGAGGCCTGTCAGATTGACGAGCCCCGGGGCCGCGAAACCGTGCACCCTGGCCGCGTACAGGGTGTCCATCCGCCTGCAACCGTCGCCCCTCCGCCCCCTCCAACACTGAACTCTTATTTTTAGGTTTGACGAACTCACTTAAAGGAAGCGTTCGTTGGAGGTAAATAGAGAAAAATGCAAAACTGCCGTTTGAAATTTACAAATTAAAGGTCTCTTTCAATAATTACCAATCAAGGTTTGCTACGGGATTTTTTAAATTGCCGAAATTAAAGCTTAAATTTTGAAGGAAAAAGTAGTTATGGCGAAAAAATTTTCTTCTCTTAATAAAAAAAAAAAAATGGATTCCGTGCGATTGAAATCCTCGCTGCCAGTTAAATACATACAAACCGGAGGACATTATTTGGGCCTCATTGGAATTTTAGCCGTCGGCTGAGAAAAGTAATGGTCTAATGGTGCTCCTTCTGGATATTTCGATACAAACTAATAAAATGGATTTGAATTTCAAGCCGACTGAATAATTTTACTTCGGCGAGGGCGACAATTATAAAGCTCCATTTCCAACAAAAAGACAGAGGTACAGCTGTTATAATTAAAGCTGTTTTCTTTTGTCTCTCGTCTCTGTCATGCCTTTTGTGCCCTATGTGGATATCATTAATATTTGATTATTAGTGAGGGGAGAGTAAGAGAGGCAGAGGGATCGAGCGAATGTGAAGGAGAAGTTTCACAAGCAAGTTTAGACAAGTCTTGACAAAAATCGCCGCTTCGTTGCAGCGCCGGGAGATAACAGCTACAGCTCGCGTCGCTCGCGAGTCCTCATAATATTCAGCATTCCATTGCCTTGATAAATGTAAACTGCACCACTAGGTGGCCGCGGCCAAATGAGGCAGCCACGCCAGCCACGATGGAATGCCATGGATTGACCTAATTCAATGGCTCCGCCTTATATTTCTCTCACGTTGGCGCGGTCGGTGGCATGAAAATCTCGCCTGTAAAATTATTCAAATTAATGATAATTATTTCTTTGTATTATTAAATTGGTTCACACTGTTGGATTCAAATTGATTGAATTCAAAGAAAATATATTGATATTTTAAAAATGGCAGAGAAAATTATTTAAGATCTGCTCGTCACCAATTAATTTTTCATGGGATGAAAATTTTACGACAGTGAAAACTTGTGCAAAATACGGTTATTACATGCTCTGCAAAATAATTCTTTTTTTATAATTCTTGTTTTTATTGTAAATTTTAAGAGATTGATGTTCTTAATTTATAAAAAAATATAGAGTGCAATTGAGGAAAAGAAAATTAATATTGAATTATACATGAAAACAAAACAGCAGCCCTCTTCATTTAAAATGAAAATAAATAGAGGCTTCTGCATGGAATGCGCTCTGCCGCCGCTAGTACATGTGTTTTTCATCTCCTCTCTGGATCTGGAATTCCGGATTCTGGAGAGCAGCGCAAGGGAGAGGGGATGAAAATCCTGTATCATGCACATTGCACATCAGCAAAAGCATAAACAGAGTACAAAACTTGGTACAAAAAAGCCGCCAAAACATCAATGCAACGTCGCACAGGTCGCACTTTCAGTCAGACGCACGACCGACTCAAAGCGAATAGTGCGATAAGTTTTCTGCACTTTGTTTTGCTACTCATAACTTTTATTTTTTCCCACGAATATATAAATCGGCTGAAAACGCGGATTATAAAACCCAAAGCTCTACACGATGGACTTCATTGTGGCTGCCTTTTTAGATTACTTACGGTGAGAAATATATTTATAGTTTCAATGAGTCTCTCGCTAGTCCCGCTCTCTGTATTCGGTTGATGTTTTGGGGTACATAATTATTTAATTCCTCGCACAAACAAATCATCAATGATTTATTAAATTTTCCCGTCGCTGAAATCAATAAAAAAAAATTGCAGTAGATTTGATTATAAAATCCAGTTGCAGCAGAGAGCAAGAGGAATTTGCACGCAACTTGGTACTTGAGACTGCAAGAAAGAAAAGGTCGAAAGTGCAAAACCTTCGGCCCCTGAGAGAACTGGCGCTGCAGAAAATCATCACCTTCAACAGAGAAACCTGCGCTGAAACATTGGTGCCTTTTCAGCACTTCCGTAAGCACCACATTTCATTAAAATCATCTGATTTATTTAATTTACTTTCAGCAAGCACTTTGAGGCTGGAAATTATCAAGCGGCTGCAAACTCAGAATTCAAAGGTTGAAGGAATCACACCTGACTTCATGATTCAGTGGACCGTGGACCTGGTAGGGCGCCTTCTGGACGCCTCCGTCAAGGAGTTTGACTTTGCCACGTTTTCCGACGGAAAAGACCAGGAGCGTGACCTGCGAGTTTGGAGGATGCTCGTTGAAAGGTGCCCTAACCTGGAGTATGTCGCAGACACTCGACGGCGCCGCCGTGTCAGAGGGAGGAGCACCGACGAGAACCTTCGAGATGTGCTGCCCTTTGTACTGCAGCTGCCCAAGCTACGTCACATTCTCCTCTCCGACTACATCTGCAAACCAAACGACCTGACGCAAATCATTCAAAGGTTTCCGAGCCTCGTCTCACTTGGATTCTTCTGCAATGATGTCCCGACGCTGCAGTCAAATTTGTTCACCTTGCAGAGCTTGGAGGTGCTGAAAATTAAGTGGGATTGCCCAATTCCATCAAGTACAATTATTTGGCAGGTAATTCAGTCTAAAGTAACTTTAAATCTATTTTTTTTTAATATTTAAAAAAAATGTGGTGGTTCACTATAATGTTGTCCATTCAAAAATCTACGACGCTAAAGATCGCCGAGATGAACCTTTTATATATTTTTTTAGTATTTTTAGTTAAATAAAGCATATTATAAAAGAGGACATTGGCATCTACAAGAGTAGCAGTTTTATCTACTGTGTTATTGTACGAGTAAAATACATATTTTTTCTAAAAGTTTCATCCACTTTTCTTATCCCTTTTAATTCTATTAAGAGTTACTTCTAAAGTTTTTAGCAACTCACTTTTTTTTGGCAATTTTTATCATTTTTCGTAAACAAAAATTAAATTTTGCAGGAGCACGAGGCAAAAAGATGTCATTGCACTCAATTGGGATTGGAGTGTTTGAAACGGCTGCCTCGTCTGCGGTCCAGCACCTTTTGCATTTATGGATGGCCAGGCAAAGAGCCTTGCACCTACCAATGCCCTAGGCAGCCCCTTCCTCTGGAGCAACTGGATATTGCTGGAAGTTTTGACTTGCAACTTGTGCCATCCCTAAAACAACTGGTGTGGTACGGCGTCGAATCTCCAAGACCCATGTCAGCAGTGTCGGCTCCAGCCTTTGCCTACTTGACCAGTCTCCGAGTCCTGATCACACATTATGTGCAAGGGAACTTAATTGCCGAGGTGCTTCCCTTCTGTGGAGGTCGACTGGAGGAGATCAAACTGACGGTGTCCGACGACAGCTCACTGGACATTTGTGACGTTTTCCTGCACTGTCCGTTGCTTCATAAATTCCACATCTACTATGAAATTTTCGTCCAAGAACCAAAGCCTTTTAGCCACAACTTGCAAGCCAGTCACTTCCAGAACTTGCAGGAATTCTTCCTGGACTGGAGGGTTAGCCATGCCTATGCGTCCAAGCTGCTGGCCCTCGTCCTCACAGCACCCCACTTGCAGCGTTTTGTCATGAAGCAAAGTTTCACCTTGAATGCCGAAGATTGCGACCGCTTTAGTCATCTTGTGGTCCAGGAACGAATCCTGCAGAAACTGGAAACCTTTGTTTTTGGATCCCATCGAGAGCAGCCTGCGGAATTGCTGGATTTCCTCCGCATGCTGCCAATCTATGCCCCTTGGCTGGAAACGATGGAGTGCCTTGGAGCCCATCGTTCGTTCTTGGTTCAAATGCGAAGATTGCTTGTGGAAGAAACTCTCAACGCTATTGACGGTTTCTGTTTCATCGACTCGCACAAGTTTCATCGTGAGGATTACACTGATGATTAATCAACTCAATTCAAAAACAATTGAGACTAGACGGAAATTCAGGCTTATTTTATAAAATATCATCTGGAATACAATACAATGTACTATAATAAAGTAAAAAAGATTTAATAATTTGTCTTTTCATCTTAAAGCTACCTACAATAATTTTTCCAACAAACAAAAAATCATAAATTCTAAAATGAATCGAAATCTACTTCCTTTTAATTTCTGCATTAAAAAGGATGATAAAATAATCAAGATGAAGTTTTTTTATTTGAACACCTTGGTCACTTGAAATGTGACATATTGTGCAACAAACTTTGAAGAACGCATAATGGGTGCAGCAATAATAATTAAATATTTATAATAAAATTTAAATATTACCAAGAACAACATTTTTTTAGCGATCAATAGTTTTATTTGCAGTTACAAAATTTACATGAGTTTTTTAATATACATAAATGATCATTCTACAAATTAGATCCAAGGAAATTTAATCATTTAGTCAAAGAGAGATTTAACTCACAAACAAGCTTTGTGAGCTCCAAATTTATTTAAAATAAGTGCTTTACAGTATAATTTCTTGGCCATTTTCTTTTTAAATTGTCCACAGCGCTGGCAACCTTTTCAATATATTAATTTAGCCACATTTGACTTTGTTTCCTAAAGGTTTAGACAATTTTGCGGCACCGTGGGAAAAATAAACAATTAAAATTCTTCAAACTAAAACTTCTGAGGGGGATAAAAAAATCATTCTATCAGCTATAGGGGAAGCTAAAATTAGCAAAACTTATTCATCTTGATCTATTAAATCAAATTAGACATGTTTCATGTTTTGGACTGTACAAAAGCACATACAAATTAGATAATTATGAATCATCAAACTTTCTAAGCACACGTTTATATTATTTGGTTTATCTTTAAAGATTAGAAAATGATGTTCTTAAAAATGGTGCGGTCTGCCAAGTCTACTCGGGCAAACTTGATGCTGACGAGACCCTCGGTGCGTTTCAGGCTGGAGGTGTCGTAGAATTTGTAATAGCCAGCCTTCTTCAGCTGCAGGACCACCTCGAGGTGGCGCCCTTCACAGCGCAGAGGCTGCTCAAGCTCGACAGTGGCCTCTGCGTCGTACGGGACTTCGGCCTCCCAGTCCAGGGCCAACAACTCCCGCAATCCGTCCTCCACAATAAGACGGACACTCTCGTGATACGTCGCATCCTGGGGACGCCATTCTGCGGCTCCCGGAATCTAAATCATTTTGTAAATTAAAATAGGTTTGTAAATTTAAAATGAAAATTACATTTGCCAAGAAGAAAGGGTCGCATGTCTGGGTGCTGATGGTGAAGCCGCGGAGGCGCACCTGAGGCGATCGGCAACGCAGACCCAGCCGGAATTCAGAGTGGGCAGCGACGTACATGGGAATGGTCGGACAGTTGGGAGAAATTCGTGCCAGAATCGGCTTGCCCGATGACATGGCTGCAATCAAAATAAAGTGATCAAAATAATGCATGGGCACTTTTTAGTTAAGGCTATACCTTGGGGTGCAGGAGCCTTCTCCACGGTGCCATCTTCGTTGACCATGAAGTACGCCTGAGGCTCGTTGCCCACCAACCTCATCTGATCCTCAACCTCGAAGTAAACCACCGATTCCTGCAGATGGGAAATTACAAATTATAAATAAAAATAATGAAAATGCTTTTCTCCTTGTACTTGTTTGGCGGCGTTACCCTCGGTCTTGACCAGGCGTCGACGTGGACGCTTCTTGCCGGTCGACGTCTTGCTCGCCTCGGCCTCGAGCACCCTCGGGTCGCTCGGGTCCATGCCCAGGACGTAGACCATGTGGTGCTTGGCCCTCAGGTGGGCCCTGACGTTGGTGGTGCCGCCTCCGTGGCGCACTTCTCGGCCGCACAAATTGCATATCGCGGTGAGGTCGCCCTTCTGGAAGTACGCCCAGACGTCTGACTTGGCCTCGCGCTTCGAGGTCGACGCTCGGCTCACCTTGGCCGGCGTCGCGGCCGCCGCTTCATCTTCGCTAGGGTCGAACTCGACCACTGTTTCCTCCACACTGGTCATTTTCGTTCGGCAATTTTACTTATTTTACCGATAGGACGCGGAAAAACTGGCGGGACGCAGATTAACCTTCTTGCAAGATGGCCGACGGGACAAGCGATTTTTTACCGAAACGATTTCATCGATGCCGTCGCGTTTCTGCGTGAGAAGGGAGCGGGAAACGGGCGATGCATCGATTATGGCGGAGGTAAGTGGGCCGTCGGGGGTGCTGCCCTCTCACGTTGGTCTGCAGAACTAATTCCACCGATAACCGGTTGAACCGGATTTCCGCGGGAAAAATCATCGAAAAATTTGTAAATGCTGAAGACTGAAATTACTGAAAATCTCAACTGAGAAGCTATAAAATAAGATTCAATGAGTCTCAAAACCTGCTTATAAATACAAATCAATCACGTTTACAAAACTTAATTATAATTTAAATACACATTAATTTGAAGTTCCTATAATTAGTAGACTACATGACTGAAACAGCATTTAGCTAATGTGTGTAACAAAACATTGTGTTTAATAGTACGGAGAGACAAGAATGTATGTGGCCAGAATGGAATATACAGTAAAGATCTTGCGACCACACAATTTTATACGGAAGTGCCAAGTTTATATGTACAGACTAGAGTTGTCAGTTGTGGCCAAACCAATTGCGTCGCCATCGCCGAGGGGCTGCGGTTCCGTTGGGCATGAGCCGCTGGTCGACCGAGAAGGCCCTGGTGTCAGTGACCTCGCACTCGACCTGCAACAGGGCAACATGGTGCCTCGGCACGGAGGCGTTCACCGTCGGCAGGACCAACGCAACTCTCGGTCTTGAACTGTCATTGTGTGCTTTTGCAGCACGCAGGACGTGCTCAGTGCTGAAGACGTAGAAGAAGTCGTCGCGGCGGCCGATGGCCTCGAAAAGGGCTTCATGGGGGCCGTAAAGGGCCACGGCACTGCTCTTGCGCAGTTTCTTCTTTGCTGCCGGCCGTGGGGGTGGCTGAGGGGTGGTTGAATTAGTTGAAAAGCAGCCTCGGAGTTGAGAGTCTAAACGAACCTGAAAATGTGGGAAACAAATTTTCATATCTCAGTAATTTCAAAATGATTTTTTTTTTTGTTATTTTGTATTTTTATAAACAAAAAATCATCTAATTATCTATTAAAATTCTGGAAAAAATCCAAAAAATTTAATGTGGACTAATTTCAATGAAAAGATATTGATATTTATTATTTATTTGTCCAGTACTTAAGTAACCTTTGTATTTCAAATTAAATAAGAATTTTAAACACGAGTTTAATTCAAATTTGAATTAGTGATGCATGAAGTTTTACATAATTGTATTAAAATAATGAGGAATTAATTTAATTAAAAAAATTAATACTAAATAAACTAAAATCGCCTAAAATAATTAAAAACCTATATTGGAAAAAGAGATTAAACGTCCATCTACAAATGAAACTTACAGATTCAGTCTGATTTATTGCAACTGGGCAGCGGGGTTGTGCTTTTGGTCGGCTCTCGACGGCCCACAAGAGTGAGCGGCCGGCGGGCGTCCGGGATGGCGGTTGAACCACGTGGTCTGGCAAATCTGAGGGGATGAATGAGGCCAGAGGGTTCAGGGCAACGAGCATGAGGCAGGCGCAAAGGGTTACCACCCCTTTCCTGCCTCGAGGGCCCTCGTGCTTGGCCAGGCGCGCCTTCAGCTCCTCGTTTTCCCTTTTGAGGCGGTGGTTCTCGACTTGCAGGGCTGCCACCTGCGCCTCCAGTGAATTCAGGTACTCCTTTTTCTTCTTGCGAGACTGGCAAGCTGACTCTCTGTTTTTGATCATGCGTTGGTGCTTTTTGAGAAGGCGGATGTCCGAGACGGCGGGTGCTGCTTCTTGACCAGGAATCCACTCTGATTTTGGAAAAAAAAAAAATTAAGATTTGTTTACTAGCAATGAATATTTATTACCAATTTTTATAGGCGCAGGTTTGCTTATGTCCTCAGCAGGTTTGGGCTGTATCCTTTTTGCACTGACGACTCTTCCTGTACGATTTCAGAAGGGAAAGATTTAGTCATTTTTATTTTTAACTTGGACGATCTTTTTGATGATATTAAAAAAAAAAGATTTCAAAGAAACGAACCATTTACTGGCACCAGATTAACAGGGGAGACCATCACCACTGGAGCTACTCGAGGCACCACCACCCTGGGAGGTGAGACAGGCGGAGTTTCAGGTTCAGTCTTTGGCCAACAACCACTGTCTGAGCTCCCGGTGGGACTTGGAGGCGTCGATGGCTCTTTCTTGACTTGGATCAGAGGGCCATGGTCAAGCGAATTTGCCATTGAATCGGATGCCCACTCCAGCGGAATGTCATCCAGTTTGGGCCAATGCTCAGATGGACTGAGGGTGTACCCTTCATCATCCATAGGGATCTGAATTATAGATGAAAATATGAAAATTAAATAAGTAAATTCCATAAATTCAGATATTTTTTCATTATCACCTCCAGATCATCGTTAAGCAGCAGGTCAGACGTTCGAGAAAAATTGTCTAAATCTGCAAAAAAAATCCAAATATAAATTAAAAAGTTTTAAATTCTGATAAAAATAGCTAGGATGTGAAGTCTCTTGAAAATTGCGTGAATTTTAAAAAATATTTTAATTCTCTACGAACAGAATGTAGAAAAGCTGGAAGTGGGAAATTTTAATTGACTGTGTTATCAAAAAAGCCGGAAACCGTTCTCGGCGTGCGTCCTGGGAACTATTGTTTGGCCTGGATTTTGAGCACAGCCCTTTCAAACAAAAGCAATAGCCATCGCAAAAATACATTGAATCAAGAAATCACGCTCCTAACTATGTCAAACGGCTCGAAATAAACGCGAATAAGACTGAATGTTTACCAAAATCAAGATTGGTGGTGCCGATGGCCGAAAGGCCCGGCAGCAAAAATTGCTCCAGGTCGACGTTTTCGCCCATGGAATCGAAAATCGTGACTTAAATCAGTTCCGAGACTCTGCTAACGCAAAAGAACTGATTAGACGAGTCTTCCTGAGGGCATCGCTGCACTCGAAAAGCCGGAAAAGTCACGTCGCAATTCCCAGGAAGCCGAGACACTCGCAGTTTGTCAACGGTTGGGTGGGCGGATCAGTAAACACCTTTTTTGCCAACCTGACAAAGTTAAAAACTGAGAAAATCCAATTCTTAATTAGTTTTTGAGTGTAGCATAAAATTAATAAAAAATTTCAATACTCGAAATATTATCAATATCTTGAAAATCAAATTATTCATACACTGTTAACAAGATAGAGTGATACGTTTTTTTAAGCACAAGGTTGGCTACAGGATGGCATGCGCAGACTCGCAAGTTGGTGTGGTGCTCACTTGCCTGTTTTGCCTAGGTGTCAGTGTCAGACAAAAAATAAAAAAATCCCTTGATAAAGGGCACCGTCAGCCATGGTTGACGAGGGGACGAAAAAGACCCTTTCGAGCATTCCCCTTCTGAAGACCAAAGCCGGTCCAAGGGACAAGGAACTGTGGGTTGTGAGACTAAAAGAAGAGTACCAATCGTTGATTCAGGTTACTTTCTCCAAAACCAGCTGTTTTAAAAAATATTTTGTGAGCCCTTTAAATTTTTCGGATTTTAATTTTTTGCATATATTCTAGTACGTTCAAAATAACAAGGCGGCCGACAATGACTGGTTTCGACTCGAGTCCAACAAGGAAGGCACCAAGTGGTTTGGCAAATGCTGGTACGTTCAGGACATGCTCAAATACGAGTTTGATGTAGAATTTGACGTAAGCCTCAATTTTTGTTTAAAAATTTATTATTAATAAAATAAAATGCAGATTCCAGTCACGTATCCCACGACAGCTCCCGAAATCGCGCTTCCAGAGCTCGACGGTAAAACTGCGAAAATGTACAGAGGAGGGAAAATTTGTCTGACGGATCACTTCAAGCCCCTTTGGGCTCGAAATGTGCCAAAATTTGGAATAGCTCATGCAATGGCTCTTGGAGTAAGATTGGAGATTTCAAATTAAAAACAGCAAGTTTATTTAATTTTGACTCTTTGCAGCTTGGCCCGTGGTTGGCTGTGGAAATACCGGAAATGATTGAAAAGGGTGTTGTGAAGTACAAGGAGAAGGAGTGATTTAAAACAAAAACCATTTTGACATTAATTTTTTAATATTAAATTTCATTTGTTATTGTTTGATAAAAATACAAAAAATTTTATTGTAAAAATGGCACTTGATTTCCCTTTATATTTTGATTTTCTGTAAACCCTAGCCTCAACCTTAAATTATTTAGAATCATTATTGCACTCTGATGAGAATCTCATTTACTGGCCCAGATGTATGCATTGTTGAACATCTTTTGCCACGGAGCTGTTTCCAACTCGCTCCACTGGCTTGGCTTGAACGGCAGCTGCCAGGTTCGGACGCAGCGCTCAGGGTGGGGCATCATTGCCAGGTGGCGACCGTTGGGCGATGCAAGACCGGCTACAGCATTAGGGCTGCCGTTGGGGTTGAAGGGGTACTCCTGAGTAGGCTGACCAGAGCTGTCCACGTATCTCAGGGCAACTCGGTTTTCAGGTGCTCCGACCAGACGGCCTTCACCGTGGGCCACCCAAACCCCAAGAACGCTACCCTCCATGTCCTTCAGCCACACTTCAGAGGCGCCTTTTTCGATACGAACTGCGGTGAAGCGGCTCTGGAATTAATTTTTAATTTTTTTACTCAAAATTTGGTTAAAACCTCACCTCGAATCTCTCCGAGTCGTTATGCCTGAGGGCAACTCCTTTGCCACTCCAGCCTAGGAGGGCCATCAGCTGACAACCATTGCACACTCCCAAGCTGAAAGTGTCAGGACGGGAGAAAAATGTGGCAAGTTGAGCTGCAGCTGATGGGTGGAATTGAAGGGCGCCTGCCCAGCCCTTGGCAGAGCCGAGAACGTCTGCGTAACTGAACCCACCGGGGAAAATAAGTCCTCTGAAGGCGGCCAATGAGTATCCAGCCAGCAGATCGGACACGGTCACATCCCACACCTAATTTGTTTGTCATCAATTATATAATTCATTTAAATCAAATGAAAAATTACCTCAAAACCGGCAGTAATTAGGGAAGCAACCATTTCCCTGTCTCCATTGACGCCCTCTTCCCTGAGAACCGCAATAGGAATCGCTTTGGAGGCCAAAGGTGGACGAGGAGTCCATTCGAAGTTGGCAACCTGTTGAGGCAGAGTTTTCCCTTGCACTAGGCCTTCAAATTCCTCTGCCACGCAACGGCCGTTGGCCTGTCGAAGCTCTAACTGGTAGGAGGTTTCCTCCCACAATTTGACCAGGCTGGACAGAGAAGTATCCAGGACGGTTACTCCATTAACTTTGCAGACGAATTGACGGTCACTGGTGGCCATGCCCACCACATAACAGGGAACGCCTCTGCCTCTAAAGGCGGCCAGAGCGGCCTCTCTGTTGATGGCGGCCACCTCAATCAGCCACCCCACCTCTTCGGCAAACACGATGGCCAAGGGTGGCTGTCCGGTTTTGTGGTCGATGCTCAATTGAAGGCCGCAGCAGCCACCAATGGCCATTTCAATTGCAGTCACCAGCAGACCGCCATCACTGATGTCATGGCCAGCAACTGCAACGCCGCAAGCAACCAAGTGCTGCCAAGATTTAGTTTCAATTACACGCTTTTCCTTTCACAGATGAAAAATTACCTGGATGGCTTCGAAGGCATCGACAAATATTTTTGGGTTCTCAACATCCGGAGATTCGTTTCCAACTTGACCCCAGCACTGTGCTAACGCTGACCCTCCCAGTCTGCTGTGACCTCCACTCAGGTCCACAAATAAAAGGGCGTCATGCCCAGGTAGCTTCAGGTCAGGGGTGGCCACCTTTCGCACATCAGGGCAGGGAGCATAACAGGAAACCACTAGGGTTCCAGGGGCCTTAAAATAATTAAATTTGTTCAATTTTGACCTCAGTTAAAAGTACTTAAAATAATTGAAAGCTTAGCAATTTATCTCATTATTTCCGGAAAAGAATTTGTAAAGAAGGGAAAACAAGCTTGGCTTTAAAAATATGAAGGAAAATTTATTTATTACAAAAAAATGAAATCAAATTAAGGGTAGCTTTGAGTTATTCATCATTATTTATAGTTAAAAAATCAAACAAACCTTAACCGTTTTTCCTTCAACTCTGGCAGCCATGGATAGCGAGTCTTTCCCACCGTCAATTGCAACTCCCAGCTCAGCCATCAGGTCACACATGGCAGCGCAGGCGTCCCATAGAGCGGCCCCCTCCCCTTCCAATTTTGCAGCCCACATCCAGTTGCCGCTGCACTTGACGTCCCGCAAATCACTGATGGCTGTGGTCGCCAAATTAGTCAAGGCCTCGGCCACGGTCATTCTGGCGCCGCGTGAAGGGTCCACTAGACCTTTGATAGGCTGCTCTCCTATGGAGGTGGCGGCACCTTCGTTGCCCCAGTAACTTAAAGCAATGACGGCAGCATCGGCCAGAGGGGCCTGTTGAGGTCCTACACACTGCTGCTGGGCAACCAAACCGGTCACACTGCGATCAACCTGAATAAGTTTTTATTCAATAGTAAGTTGATTTAATATATTTCATTTTTCTTAAATTTCAATGCTAACTAAAATAAGTGCTCATTGTCAGTTTGGAGATCAATTAAAGGATTTCAAATGATTTAAATAAAGATATTGTAATTTATTTTTTAAATTAATCTCTTTTTTTAACTTTTTATATAATTTACCTTGTTTGTAAGCCAGCGTTTACTTCCAACACTAGGCAGGCGCAAAACTCTTTCCAACGCCTCTTGGACTGTTAGTCCAGTTGGAAGACTCAGAGCAGGTCTTTGCCAGTTAGCTCTGCGCATGTCAAACTTCTTGGGTGGCATTTTCCCGAGAACAAGAGCCAGGTCCAGATCCACCGGCGGCCTATCGCCAGGTTTGGCCCCAGCCTCCAAAAGCCTGACCTGACCATCTCCAGTCACTGTACCCACAAAGTCAACTGGGCACTTTTCTCTCTTGGCCACTTTCCTCAGAAGATCTGCATCCTTCCCTTTATTCAAAAAGCAACTCTTTCAGTAAATTATTTAAATAAATCATAATTTACCTGCTCGGCATAATAGAGCGTCGTTTTCCTGGTACTCGGCGCCCCAAAGTTCCAAGGTGCTGATGGTGGGGTCGCCCAACTGGAATCTGTCCGCGTAAATTACGGCGCCGGCTGGCTCGACCAGCTCCTTAAGAACATTCCCATTTCCTCCAGCACCCTGGTCATGGATGCTGCATATAGGGTTGCCCTGAGGATGTTCGAGACAGGCGCGAATCACCCTGTGCAATTTTTGCTCCATTTCGGCGTCTCCACGCTGGACGGCGCCAAAGTCCAGATCTGCACTGTTGTCGCCTTGAACCTGAGTAAAAAATCAGTTATTTATTAAAAACTCCAAAGTTTATCATGTAAATTTAACCTCAACTGAACTGGCAGCTCCTCCTCCCACGCCAATTCTGTAAACAGGGCCTCCAACCTTAACTACTTCCATCCCTGAAGATATTATTGAATTTAAAAATTAAGCAGATCAGGTGAGATATGATTTTTTACCTTTTTCGGGAGCAAGTTTGGTGACCTGATCGTGGTCCAAGGCTCCGATGCCTCCGCTGAACATGATCGGCTTAACGTACTCTCTTCTCTCTCCGTCCGGCAAAACTAGACCAAATGACCTGACAAAGCCACACACAAGCGGCTCTCCAAACTTATTTCCGTAGTCGGAAGCACCGTTACTGGCTTCAACGGCAATTTCCAGAGGTGGAGCGAAGTTCGATGGGTAGTGCAGGGACGCATCTTCCCACGGCAGTTTGTAACCTGTTTAGGCAACGTTTTGAAATTCCATCTTTGAAATTAATATATATTCCAACCTGGAATGTGGAGAGCACCAAAACTGTAGCCAGTGGTGCCTGCAATGTAGTGGCCGCCGCGACCAACTGCATGCACATCCCTGAGGCGACCTCCGGTTCCAGTGGTGGCTCCGCTGAACGGAGCAACACCCGTTGGGAAGTTGTGTGTCTCTGCGGTGAAAACGATGTGCTGCAGGTGGTCCTGACGAAGGTTGAAAGGGCTTGGAACTGTGGGGTCAGTGGGCCTCAACGCAGTTACCTGAAATGAGGTCAAATTGAAAGACTAATTAGTGATTTTTATAATTTCAATGCTGAATGTGAAAGAGAACAAATTTTAAGAATCAAAATGAAAAATTTATTTTTGGGGTTGATTTGCTTATTATTGCATTAGAACCTTGGAGGAAAGTCAATTACTGTAGAATCTAAAAATTCTCTTGTCCGACCAAAAACTGAGTTTTTTATTCTGATTTTTTTTTTAATTTCAGAAAAAATCTGCTGCTGGTTAAGTCCTTAAAAATAAAATTTTACTTTAAACCCTTCGATGGCACTGGAATTATCGTTGAACCTGATGACGTTGTTTTGGTTCGAATGCTTTTGCGTTCGGATGACCAAGTCGAAAAGATTGTCGTCCTGAGGCACTCCATCGAGGATCACCTTTCCCTTGAAAAACCAATGTCTGCTGTGCTCACTGTTGGACTGGGCCAGGTCGAAACACTCGACAGAGGTTGGGTTGCGCTTGAGCCGCTGACCAAAGAGATCGCAGTAGAACTGGAGGTCCCACGGGTCAAAGGCCAGACCTTTATTGTCATTTAGGATAATTAGTCGGACTAGATTGAGGAATCAAAAGAGCACCTAATTTCTTGTCGACCTCTTTGAGCGCTTCTTGACCTCTCCCTAGAACGTCCACTTCAAACCACGGCTGGGGTCGGACGTCGAGGTCAAACGAGGTGAGTGGAGTTGCATATCGGCACTCGGTCATTCGATCGTGCAACAAGCTGACCAGCTGCAAAAATAATTACAATTTTGAAATTAAAAAAATCCTTTTCCTGAATGGTGTCTGATTTGGATTTGTTCTTAATTTATATTTTAATTTTTTTCTATTTCATGTCAGATGTTTTAATTAAAATGAAGGGGTTATCAGCCAGCTTATGGTAAATAGATGATGGATTGCTTATAAATTGAGTCATTATTTTCAGTGACGCGTGTGATGGGCTCATTGAACTGCAAATAAATCATTTAAATGGAGCAAACAACATCATTGTTTAAGAGGATTGTGCAGTAGTGCTGGACAAACATTTGCTTGGAACGTAAGTAGCAAACAAATTCAACTGTTCACATCATAATATAAACTTTGATAATTTCTGCCTAGAAAAATTAAGATTTATTTCTTTTGTACATAATTTCAGGATAAAAAAAAAAAATGTGCTTTGAAAGTGATTGATCCCCAGCTATGATTTGGCGCTGCCAAGGAAAAACCAGGTAAAACTAGAACGATTACGCTTAATTATTTAATAATTATACCTGTTGCTCAATTTTTCTGTCAGCCTTTTGGGGCCACCTGAGGAGGTACCTGGTGGCAACCTCGAGCCTGACGACAGGAAGTCCGACGGACTTGCAGATGGAAACTGCGTTGGTTGAGAAGGCCGTGGAAAAATTGAGTCTCGGTCCGATTTCGATGAGGACCGAGTCGTCCGCCTCCAGGGGCAGGACTGAGGCCTCCGTCAGCAGGTCAGGGGCCTCAGGGTCGGCCAGCAGCCACCGCAGTCGCTGCAGCTGCGTGCCGTCCAGGGTCGCCTCCACCTGGATGTAGAATGAAAGTTCCGCCTGGACGGACGCAAGGTCGGGGGCGGCCTTCCTCAGGGTGGCCAGCCGAGAGGCCAAGCGGTCCTCGGAGGCGGCAGGCGTGCGGAACAGACGGACAATCATGTCGGCGTGCGAGACAAGTCGTCGGAGCGGCAATCTTGCACTGACAGCCGGTCCGTGGTCCGACGAGCAGAGCAGAGTGCAATATACGCGCACGTGACCCCTTGAGGGCAGGTCAGGTGTGTGCAACAAGTGGTGGTGGAAGAGAGACTGAGAACAATTCAGTACATAAGAGTCCCTTCGAATTTCGCTCACTTTTGTCTGCTGAAAATAAAAATAAAATTAGTAATTGTTAATTTGTTTTTTAATTAATCTAATGCCAAAGTTTTCGGTCGTCGACCGACCCCACCTCGGCCGAAAACACAAAAATTGCAGAGGCAGAGCTCGGCACGGCACCGGCGGCGCTTTTGGCTATTGTTTCAAATTTAAAAAAATGGTTATTCCAGACTGGCCAACAAAATTTGTAATTATAATTAGAGGTTTTTATATTATGAAAGGTCTTTTATCCTCTATAGAAATAAATTTTTAATATTGATAGAAGAATTTCATATATTTTATTGTATGTAATGGAAACTCACTAAAATTTAAATGCTAAAATTATTTTATTTATTTTGAAACGTGTGGCACCCGTGATTAAAGAAATAAAAAAAATAAAAAGTAAACAAAACAAGTGGAGACCGGCTTCTTATGCAGCTTATTGTTGCAGTGATTGAATTTTTGAAATAATTTTTATTGAATGTTATTCAGCTAGTGTATTTTCTCAGTACTAACAGTACAACGTGAACAAAAATAACTAATCAATCACGAGAGAGAGGTTGGCACTCGAATCCATCCCATCATCGAGGACATCGAGCATCTAAAATGGCTACAGAAAATTGCATCGATGTTCAGGTCTGTGTACTATTCAAAATCCATTAAAATCTTCGAAAACCCACAAAAACTTGGCAGAAAGAATCAAATATTAATTATCCAATTTATAAACTGCAGGACTTTCGTTTCAAATCGGCGGCCAAAACCAAAGTTTTCACCGGAGCCTGGTCGGAATTCTCCTCGCATCTGAGTTTGCTTGCCAGTGCGAGTCGCTTCGGTCTCGTTTTTGTCGGAACACCGGATGAATTAAAAGGTAACAGTGATTGTTTTTACATCTGAACATACATTGAAACTAATTAAATTTGCAGTTTACGAGATTAAGCGCCTGATCGAGGCTGGAGAGACCTCTTCAGCTGTGCCCTGTCGCCATGTGCAGATCGACGGCTCGATTCGGATGTTGCAAATCAACTGCGACGACACCCTTCTGGCCGCGGTTGTCGCCTCTCCTGGTGCTCAGCCTCGGGCCTTCATTTACCAAGTATCCACTTTCCTCAACCAAGCCGCCGTGAGCCCATCGGGACACGTTGTGCTGGCCTCTGGAGGCGGCCACACTGTCACTGATTTTGCTTGGAACCCCGTCAATCCAAATGCCTTCTGCGTCTGCCTGTCAGACGGTCAGATTTCTTCATTCGAGGTGTTTATTTCTATTCTTTTCTTTTTTCAATTTTGATATGAAATATAAAATTGTCAGGTGAAAGGCCCTTCTGCAATAAGTCTGATCAATACAGTGGCCGCCGCTGCAGCTTGTGTGGCCTGGAGCCCAAAAGGAAAGCAGATTGTTGCGGCCACAAAAGACGGCCGCCTCTCCCAATACAAACCTGACTTGGCCTTAGTCAAAACTGTGGGGCCTCCGGATGGTTTGGGACAGTCCCCGGAACCTGTGGCCATTGTCTGGTTATCCAACTACCAGTTTGGAATCATTTTCAAACTCGGGGGAGCTGACGATCAGAGATTAAGTAATTATTTTTACCACTAAGTAAACTTCTATTTGTATTGAAAATATTTTTAACCAGGTCTTTGCTTGGTGAATACTCCAAAGGATGGTCCTGTTACGGCTCAAGACTTTGACGACGTGTGCTACTCATCAGGCGATCTTCGCCAAAACCAGTTTTACCTGAATAATGTGACTGGCTGGGGAGTCCTCCTGGTTGCCTCTGCCAACGGTGCCGAGGTGGGTCTCCTCGGACAGAAAGAGGCTTCAGTGTGGCAGCAGTGGACCTTGGAGGACTCGGCCAGAGCCGAACTTCCCATGGACAGCCATGCAGACACTTTTCCTCTGGGAATGACCTTTTGCACTTCGGCCACTCAGCAGTTAGTGTGGGAAGAGGCGCAGCTGCCGCACATGCCGATTCTGCTTCTACTCTCGCACTGCGGAATGCTCTGCGCCTTTTACGCCCTCAACCTGAAACCGGGAGCCCAGGAAATTTGCAAACCCATTGAAATGCAACCTCAGGCTGGTCTATTCACTGCCCCTCAGTACGGAGCCCTGTGCCTTAAATTTACTTGCTTTCTTAATGAGAATTGTTTGTTTTAGAATTGTCGCGACGAGCACGGAGGAACCGAAAGCAAAGCAGTCAACGTAAGTGCCTTTTTTAGTCATATTCGGAATTATATTCTAACCTCGTGCTAAGGAACAAAAGTTTGAAATTATGAAAATTATTTACAAATTATTTTCTTAAAAATTAGGTTCAATTGCAAAGCATTTGATTAATTTTAAATAAAAGTTAACTTTTTTAATTTAATACAATTTAATATATCAAGAAAATATAGCTTTTGATTATTTTAAATTCTGAACTGAACGGAAATCGTAGTGCTCACGGAAAATTGGCCGGCAGAGAGAGAGGGGCTCTACCTGTCAATTGCATTGAAACTTATGGATGCAGTGGAGGGGATGCCGGTCATTTTTCCGCGAGCACTACGAAATGTAATTCAACAACAAGAATTGAATTTTTTTAATTGGAAGCTTTAATTAAAAAAAAAAATTAAGCCCATAAGACCTGAAAAAGTTCTACTCTTATTGCTCAATGAAAGCTATTTTAGTTTCGTAATCTATCTGAAAAGAAACTTAATAATTTCAGCCCTTTTGGCCAACCCTTTTCCACTCCTGCTGCCGAGCCAGCCGCAGCAGCACCTGTTCCGAAGGCGTTTTCCATGCCACCGCCCTCAGCTCCGGCCCCTGCCAACATCTTTGGTGGCATCCAACCTGTAGTTAGCCAGCCTGCAAAATCAGAAGCTGCTCCTTCAATTTTCTCCATGGCTCGTCCTGCTGTAACCATAGCCCCAAAAGTTGACCCTCAACCGCAGCCACAACCAACCTCTGAGGTGAAGGTGATCAAAGAACCAGTGGCGGAACCTGTAATGAGCGAAGAGTCCTTCATTGCTGCAAGCACAGCCATCATGAGACAGTTTTCTGAGGAAATTTCCACCTCTTTAAAGCAGAGTGCTGATACATCATTTACGGTAAGAATATATTTTGATTCAATTTATCATTTCATTTTAAATAAACAAAAATTTCAGATTGCCTCCTGTGAGGATTCAAACACCATTGCCTCAAGCCTGAATTCTGCTGAAGAGAAGTCTGTGGAAATGCAGAAAGCAACCAACGATTTCAAGCAGCAGCTGAATGAGTTGCAGATTTTGAATCTGGAGGTCATCAGGCAGTACGAGGAAGTGCGCACTCGATTGGCACAGAGAGAAAACCCAGGATACATCCAAGCTGCCCGGATGAGACCTCTGGATCCAACAACTCAGGGCAAGAAGAAGGACATTGCCACCAGAATGCAGTACATTGAAAGCCAGACGGGCCAAGCTGCAACTCTAGTAAATCAAGCGTTTGGAACCCAACCTTTCAGACCTAGTTCGAATATGGCCTTGCACAGGACCCTCATCCTTCAGCGCAGGTGCATCTCCAACCTGAATGCTCGCCTTGACATAATGGAATCAAAGGTGATTATAAATTATTAAATTAAAAAACTTTTTAAATTAAATAATGTAAAAATATTAACCAATAGAAGCTTTTTTTTAACAAAAACTTGATTTCAGTGTGGTCACAAATTGCCATCAACAATGGACTTGTCCAGTTTGACAGAGGCCCTTCCGAAAACCCCCAAAAGCGCCTTGCCAGTGTTGAGTCGGAACGATGAGTTGCGCATGAGCGAATTCTTGAAGGACAGACCAATCAGTGTGGTGAAGAGGAGGATTCCGGCGCCAGCTCCTTCTCCAATTAAGCCAGTGTCTCCTCTGCGGCCCATTTCACCAATCAAGTTTGCCTCTCCAGTGGCCAAAGCACAGCCAGCTGCTGCTGCCAAACTGCAGGCTTCTCCACCCGCACTGCTCAGTCTGCCGGCTGGAATCACAATCACGCCAGTCAAGGCTTTTGTGCCAACTTCTCAGCCGGAGGTGCCAAAACCAGCAGTTTCTGTTGCAGCAGTGCCCTTCTCGTTCACCAGCAAACCCTTCTCCTTCTCTGGAGAGAGCAAACCTACAGATTTTTCATTTGGAGGAGTGAAAGATGCAGCGTCCGTCAACATCTTCGGAGGTACAAAACAAAAGGAGGAGACCAAGCGAGTTCCTTCCAAATTGGAAGTCGACGTTGTCAAGAATGTCCCTGCGGCGGAAGAGGAACCTAAGATCATTGAAATCAAAGGTAATTTGTTAGGATCCATCTTTTTAATTATTAATGAGTTAATTCATAATTTTTTTCAGCCAAAGAGAAGGAATCCTCTCCACTTTTGGCATCAATTTTACAAAGCAAGACGCCTCTCCAGCCCGAAACTCCAAAATCCACAACATTTTCGCAACCTTTGCTTGCCACTCCAACCACAGGACAGTCCGTCTCCATATTCTTAACACCAACCACAGCTTCAAAGCCGTCGCTTTTTTCTGGAACCAGCATTTTTTCCTTGCCTGCTTCCACCGGCAGTGCGGCCTCAACAAGTTCTCAGCCAAAATTTTCTTTTGGCCCAGGTTCGATGTCCACCTCAACTCCATCTACCTTTGCTTTCGGAACTTCCACCAAGTCTTCCATTTTCGGAACACCAGTCACCGCAGAGTCAACCACCGATTCCAAGCCGAGCGCAACCTCAACCTCCGAGACTGCTCCAACTGCTGCTGTTGTTTCCACCCCTAACCTTTTTGGTTTGGCCACAACCACTACTCCGAGCACTGCAGCTGCAGTTTCGTCCTTCAGCTTCGGCGCCACAATTTCTCTCCCACCAACTTCGAAGGAGTCCATCTTGACCACACCTGAGACAGCCGCCCCTGCCGAAAGTGTTGCTCCAAAAACCACCCCTGAAGAATCAAGCAAAACCGAAACTGCTCCAGTTGCAAGTCCTCCTCCTGCTGCTGCCTTTGGAGGTGCGGCACCTCCCCTTTTGAGCACCCCAGTCTCCACTCCGACCCCAACCGCCACTGTTGCTGCTTCACCCTTTTCAGCCGCTTCCCTGTTTGGCTCCACACCAGCCTCAACTGCAGCAGTTTCCACTCCATTTGGCTCCACCCCCACCACCTCTGTGACCACAATTTTTGCATCACCCCCAGCCACCACTGCAACCTTGACCTTCGGGTCAACCCCACCTGCAACGACTGCGACTTTGACCTTTGGGTCGACCCCAGCTCCTACCACTGCTTCCGCCTTCGGTTCGACCCCAGCCACCGCCTCCACCACCCCAGCTTTTGGGTCAACACCCTCTTTTGGCACTGCTGCCCCTGGTTCGACCTTTGGGACCACCCCAGTATTTGGGTCTGCCGCTTCTGCAGGCTCGACTACTTTCGGAACACCGTCGGCCACCCCTGCCTCGACCTTTTCCTTTGCCCAGGCTACTCCTGCCGCGTCCACGGACCAAGTGACCAACTTGTTCGGAGGAATGGGCTCCACACCAGGCGGCTCCCTCTTTGGCTCGTCGAGTTTCGCGGCCTCGCCCAAGCCGGCTGCGTCAATTTTTGGCGGTTCGGCCCCGCAGACGTCCGAGCAGAACCTGTTCGGAGGAATGCAAGCGTGCAGTCCGACAAACGCTAAAAACCTGTTTGGTCAGGCGCAGCCTCAGGCCAACCCATTCTCCTCACCCAAACCAGCTGCACAGTCAACCCCCAACATATTCGGACAGTCACCCTCAAGGTAAAATTGAGTTTTTTTTTTCATCTCCGAAATAATTTAATTAAAATTTTTAATCATTTCCCTCAGTGGAGCTGCAAATAATACAAGCACCAGCACTTTTGGTCAATCTGGAGGCTCCTTGTTTGGCCAGGCGTTCTCACCTTCCAAGTCCGTCTTCGGAGCAGGTATTTTATTTTATATCTCTTTTTTTCAATCAATTGTTAATTTTCTCAAACGCCAACAGCTCCGTCATTTGGCTCAAACGCCAGCTTTGGTGCTCCTCCTGCTTTCGGGTCTATGGCCAGTCCCCAGCAGCAGCCCTCCTTTGGCGGTGACAACCGCATATTCGGGTCTGGCTCCAACGCAGCCCCCTCATTTGGCCAACAAGCGTCGTCTCCACCCTCTGGTCTCTTCGGAGCCGCCGCCGACGCCCTGTCCTTTGGAAACCTGGCTCAACAGCCCTCTCCCTTCGGCCAGCAGCAGCAGCCGCCGCCGCCTCAGAACAACAACCAAGGGGCGTCCTTCGGTGGCAACTCCTTCTCCAGTTGGCGTTAAAACAAACACAATTCTCGACTTATATGAAAAATATTACATGAGCGTTTATTTAGTTCATCACTATTGTTATATTACATGATGCAAAAAAGTCCATATAATAATAAATAAAATACAAAAATTTACAAGGACAAGTTGAAAAGGAACGATCACAGATCATCACTCTTTCTTTGGACTGATGAGGCGCAACAACGCCACCACAGGCGCCTCGAATGATACAGAAATGGCAAACGCGATGAGGTAGGAAAGGACGACGTGCCCCAGGAACAGCAGCATCTGAAATCCACACAAATTCAATTGTTTGACTTTGTAAAGTTCTAAAAAAATCTAATAATTGATATATAATAAAAATTGCAAAAAAATTAAAAAAAAAAATAAGTTTTTGCCTGAAAATTATTCTTAAAAAAAGAAACTTACAACTGTAGTCCTGGCCAAGTGGAGTGGGCTGTCGACGTACATGACCATCATGCGGATGATGAGGGGGTGGATGAGGTAGGCGCAGTAGGTGACCCTGCTCATGGGGTAAAGACTGGGCGCCGAGAGAAGGCGGCCGACGAACCCGCCGTGGCCGGTGCTGCAGGCCACGATCACCCAGGCGGTGCCCAGCGCCCACGCCGTGTGGCTCAGCGAAGAGTAGGCGGCCGAAGTGTACGCGTCCAGTTGCGCGTCGTACAGGCCGTACAGCAGGCTCAGCATCACTGCCGCGCACACGCTCCAACTGTGTAAACGCAAAAATGCCACACAAAAAAATAGTAAGTAACAAAATATATTTAATTTAAGTTGTATTAATTTTTTATAAATTAATATTATTTTACATATATTTATTTTAATTAATATAATAGCCTCTCAATATAAATAAAGTATCAAATTTTACATGTTATTTGCTATTAAATTTTATACATATCTAAATTTCAAATTTGTTTATAAATTTTAATTCTAACAAAATGATAGTTTTATATTTATGAAGATTGGTAATTGGTTTTTTTAGTAGCAATTTTCAAATATTAATAATAAATATTTTAAGGTTATTATTTGCAATTTATAAAATTGATTGATTTTTTTTCCAGAATCTCATTTTAGTTCTTTAAATAAAAATTGTATGAGAAATTTTTGACACTTGTAAAATTTATCACTTCTATTTTTACTATTTTATTATTGTTTAAAAAAAATAGCAGCAGAGCGAGTTTCTAGTAATAAATTTTTTTATGAAATTTGTGAATTGGACTAACCCGAGGGCGGCGCCGCCCTTGCCGAGGCGCAGGCGGCAGTTCATGGTGAAGAGGAGCCAGCCGGTGGCCATGCCGACCAAGTACGGGCCAAGCCGCGTCCACGGCTTGTCATAGATTTTGTCGAAAAGGGCCAGTGGGTCGTCCATGCTAGGGTTGTGGTCGTTGTTAAACGCGATGTACGCCGTCGTGCACCACGAGCTGAACATCAGACCGCCGAACACGAGCGCCGCCGTCCGGAACCTTTCGACGGCCACCATCATCAGCAGCGCGCCCAAAACGTAGAACTGCGTGTCGTCGGCCAAATACCAACTCCACAACATGCACTAAAATTAAAAAGAAAAAATATGGTTTTATTTTCAATAAAAATACAAAAATTATAAAATTTTAATTTTTATAGATAAATCTTACCATGTCCTTCACCGGGAACAGGGTGTTGATGTAAAGCAAATTTCTCCACCAATACTGAGGGCAGTTTTCGTGGTCGAGGGTCGGCGGCTCGAAAACAGACTTGTGGTAGAACCAGCGCATTGAAACTTGAACCACTCCAAGAACAAACATATAAGGAGCGGTGAGCCTGAAAATGCGATTTTCTTTTATTAGCAAAGGCGAAATATTTGTTGACACAATTTTCAGAAAGAAAAAAATTAAGAATATTTTTACATTACAAAAAATTAAGGCGCCTTTTGTGAGATTTTAACACCAACGACTTTATAAATAATTTGTTACTTACAAAAATATAAAAAACTTTGAAAGAATTTAAATTTCACAGAATTAATTAATTCAATTTTTTAATTCATCCCACCCCATGAAGAGTGTGAAGTATTTTCCAGTATCATACATATTTGGCCGTGACGAGATATGATTTTGAAATCAAATAAATAGATTTTCTCGGTTAATTGAAAGATGAAAAAAATAAAGTGCGAGATTCTTATAAAATACTTTTTGTTCCGTCTCTAATCGTCTAATCAGAGTTTGCAGTTGTTTGTAACAAATCTTTAATAAATATTAAATTTTTTCACCGTCTCTGAATTTTAGCAAAGTTTTATGTATTTTATCCTTGGAAGAGTATTGAATTGACTTGAAAAACTCGAAAAACTCATAAAATAATAGCAAGTCGAGCATATAAACTTCAAACTTAATTAATACCGGCCTCATCTATAAGAAAAATGTATTCTTTACTAGTAAGATTTTTTTAAGATAACGATCGAGCTGCTTGATAATTAATAATAATGAAACAATGTCTTATCCAATTTGTTATGCAATTTTGATGGACCATTAATTTATGAAAGAGCGACAAATTATTAAAGAATTAAAAACGCTAATACGAGTTATTTAATTAGTATGCTCCTGTAAAAAGGGGCAAATGCCTGATAGGCCAGGGCGAAAAGGAGCTAACTGCGCTTTGAAAATTGCATTATCAAGTTTGCACGCTGAAAAAATAAATTGTTGTATAGGCTTTTATACCTGCCGAATCTGTAGGCGAGGAGTCCGAAGAACTGGAGTCCCTTGGACTTGAGCCCGGTGGCCTTGGTGATCTTGTTGAGGTCGACCTTGGCCGTGGTGCGGAAGTAGAGGAAGGAGAAGAGCAGGCCGCTGATGAAGAAGAAGGTGTCGACGGAGAAGGCCGCGTTACTGATGGTCTGGAAGAGGAACTCGCGCTCGACGACGCCGCGGAAGTCGGTGTTGTCGGCGTACTTGAAGATGACGATGCACGAGTGGCCCAGGATGACCCACACCATGCTGAGAAAGCGCAGGCCATGGATGGGCGCGAGCGTGTCGCCGCCGACGCTCTGGTCGAAGATGGCGCGCGCGTTGCGCTGCACGCTGAAGCAGACGAGGAAGGCGCTGAGCGCCATTTTGCGTTTGGGCGCAGGAACCACGTCCAGGGCGATCGGCGGCTTGCCGACGCTGCCGTCCTCGCACTCGGGGGTGGCGGGGGCGGCCGGTGGGGGCGGCTTGCGCGCGTCCACGATCGAGCCGGCCACCATGAGGGCCAGCACGAGGGCGCACACCAGCGCCAGCACCACGAAGGTGCCGTCCGCGTAGAACCGGTACTCGTCCAGCTGCGGCGAACGCACCGCCTCCAGCGTGGCGTTGCGCTGCTCCAACTGCGTCAGTCCCGCCCCCACCAACACCCGCAGGTCCTCGAGGCCGCACGCACGTGGCAGGCACATGCCCACGTGCACGGTGCGCGTCTTGGCCGTGATGCGCGGCACGTCCAGGCTGAAGCGCGCCACCGAGAACACCGCCGGCACCACCGCGTTCTCCTCCAGCGTCATGCACAGGTCGCTCGAACCCAGCCAGAAGTTGTTGCCCCACAGGAAGCCGGTTGAGTACCGCCCGCTCGCGTCAAACACTGCGAAAATAATAGAAAACAAAATTTAGTAATATACATACATATTTTAAAAACTTCTACTAAAAAAAAATCCATGACAAAATTTTCTTTTCTTCAACTTTTCAATGTAAAATCTGATTTTTCACAAGACTTTCTTTGCAATCAAAGTTATTCAGAGTAAAATGCATTGGAAAAAATCGATGCCCGTAGCAATTTGCGCGCTTTCAAATGCTTCTCATCCGCGTTTACATGTGTGTGAGAGTAAATCAAACTTGTAATTTTTCCATCTTGGCGAGAAAATAACTTTCCTCGTCACTTTCACACTTGCGATCAATTAAATAACATTCAAGAGTGCAATTATGTGCGCAGTCAGCGGCCATAACTTTCCTCTCTTGTCAATGAAATCAAACAATTTGCATTTTCGTTTCGGGCGCGCGAGACCTTTTACAGCAGAAAAACGCCGCGATCTCGGATGGACATGGAGAAAAAATAAATAAGAAATTTCACTGCTGGTCGGCGCATGTTTGCCGAGCCAACTCGACATAACCACTTGACATTGGGGTCAGCGCGGCAAGGTCCTCTCTTTGTTTTATCAAAAATTGGCGGTGCCAATATTAGACGAGCAATTGAACGGCGGCGGCGAGAAAGTGCTCGGAAATATGTGGGCCGGCGACGTGCTAATCAGCGCATGGCACATCATAGAAAATCAATCCCGCGCCGATCAAACCTTTTTTGTTTCAAACACAAATTTCTCTCTCTATCTCATCTTCCAACAATGCAATGGGTGAGTGGCCGCGTGCGCGACAAAAGTAAAAGTGTCTCTCTCGCCAGCAAAAAGCAGCCGGCTGTAAAAAAATATATATTTGTCTTGAGATGCACTTTCGATTTTAATCCGAGACAATTGGATGTGTAAAAAGAGCCTTCACTTTCGTGTTTGAATAAAAAAAGACACTCTCGATTTGAATCTGTCAAAAGTGATTCTCAACCTTCACTCAAATTGAAGAAGCTCTTCATTATTTCGGGGCCGAACTTTGTTTGCCCACATTTGAATAAATGGAAGAACAAACAGTTTAACTTTTTTCTTCAAAGCAGGCGTTAAGAGATTTGTAAATGACAATAAAATGCTATTTATATTATGAAATTAACCTCCATGCAGCTTGGAGATTTATGTGGTTAAAAAATATTTTTTTTTCAAAGGCAAATTATTAGGCTGAAATTTTAATTGCAAAAGTCGCTTTTGTTGAGTAAAATTATTTCGAAAAAACCTAGATACTTTTTTTAACAAATCATTAATTATTTTTGAAAAAAATTGTTTGTTTGAAGCTTCTACAATACCATTTTTATAAAAATACAAAAAAAAATTAAAGTAAAAAATAAAACTTGATCTGCATAAAATAATTGAAACAAAAAAGTCAAGATATTATGAAAATTAAAAAATCAGGAAAAATTCCCAAAATTTGTAGGCCATGTAGGTAAAAATGGTAACACGCAGCTTACAAAATGCCCAAAGAGTTTAAAAATTATTATTTTTTTGTCTGCAAGAATATAAAACAAAGATATTTTCTAACTTCATATATTTTAAATCAGCAAAGAGAGAGATCCGTTGTCAGATAGAATTTTGGAGAGAATTTAAAACAAATCTAGAAGACTATTTTCGCCCGCAGTATTATACGAATATTGTTACATAAAACCTGTTATGAAGAGTTATATGATGACTAAAAGCAGCTAATAAGCATTAGAAACTCTTTTTGTGTGAATATTGCCACGAGCTAAATACAAATCGGCAGAAATTTGGTGGGATGCGACAGCTGGCAGGAATGATTTTTAAATGTCGTTGCGTCAGTTTGAATAACAAAAGTTTCGCGATCGCTACTTTCAGTTTCATCCTCTCAGCTGGCTTTCCTGGTCTCAGCTTTCTTTCTCTTCGCAGCACCACCCTTGTTGGAGAGAAATTACCGAGCGTGCCAACGGTGACCCACATTGGCCATTTGTCGTCCGGTGATTTACGACTTTGAAATCGCCAGACTTGGCCGCCGCGACTCGAGAACTTGAACCTGAATTGCAAATGTCAAGAGAAGGAGAGATAGCAGCGGAGGCAGGTCTCGCTCAAAATAAAACAAAAAATTGAAGTTTCGCTCGAGAGGATTTCAGACGGTGTCATTTTAAAAACTTTCATTTACAAAATGCAAATTATTTCAAACGTGGAATGTTTTATTACTGTAAAAAATTAAGTGTATAAAATGGAACTGAAATATTAGCAGAAAAAATGAAAAGATTTAATCCTTATTAACTTAATTAAAGTTTTTTTGAGAATTTCATGAAAGATTTGATTTAAAATGTCTGGATGAATTAAAAAAAAAAAGATATTAGAGTTTTCTCTTGAGAAATTTAAAATCGATCTTTTCTTCAGTTTCTATGAGAAAAAAAGCTGCATTTGTTTTTAATTTGCATGATAATTATTTTGTGTTAATTTTACTAGCAGGAAATATCAGCGGATTTTCAATAAGCTTGTACGCGCCTGAGAAAGAGATTTCTCTTCTTCTCTTCAGTGCGTTCAGTCGAGTTTGTTTGCCTCCTTTTAAGAGGTAAAAATCGGTGAGTGCAGTCGCCGCTTCCTGTGCCTGACGTGCAAACAAGACACAATTACAATTGTAATTTGAGTCCGTGATCGGTGAGCACGCACAATGAAAGTGACAGCTTGTCTATGGAGAAAACACGATTCAAAAGTTTTGAACGTTTTCAATTTTGCAAAATATTTCAACAGTAAAAAATCAAATATCTCAATAATTGAGATTTGCATTTTCTTCGCATTTCCCTTATTGAACAGAGAGAATTCACTTTCTAAAACGCAAAGAAAGTGTATTCGCGCAAACAGGCGGAGAGAAAGAGAAAAAATGTGCGCTCGGAGACTTGAACGGTCGCAAACCACTCTCATTTGTAGTAAAACTCGGTAGGCAAAATCATAATTACATTGAAAGGAAAATTATTGTCTATTTCTTCACAGACACAAAGAAGCCAATTTCCGAACAAAAGACGTCAAGGTTGCCCCAGAAAAGTCAAAATGGCAATTGTGTTAACAAACGTAGCGTGCGGAATTGAGAGTTACGACAAAATGACGTGATCTCATGCACTTCTCTTTCTTTCTCTCTTGTCTCCGGCGGGCGTAATAGCCGAATTGCATAGAGTGAGTGTTGGTTACGCCATTCACCTGTGTCACCCTGACTATAAAGAAACGGCGAAAATTAATTGCGCCAACGATGCACCGTCATGCTGGCCCAAATTTGTTTGTTTGTTTGAAAATATTATTACATGCTCTCTCTGTTTTCTTCCGATTACGCAAATTCAATTAATCAAATGACTTGTCTCTCTATCTATTGTTTGGCAATTTTGCAACTAGAACAATTGTAGAAAAGTCGGAGAGATGCGAGGGGCCTTCTCGGAGGTTGAAAACAACGTTTAGGAAAGTCGCACATGCATGGACCCGTTACTTCAACCTAGAAATTGATGCTAATGATCCAAGCTAATTTTCAGACTTGAGCTCAGACTCTCAGATATGTCAGAAATAGACGGATTTCATCTTGACGTGTTGTGATTTCTCATGAATCAAAATTGAAAGAACAAAAAAAAATTAATGTAGGCGTGAAAGTGAAGTAGAAATTTCCACAGGAACTTAATTAATTTTTTCATTAAAGTAGTACAAAAACTATTTTTAATTTGGGTGTAAAAACAAGAAGATTTTACAAGAATTTTACTATTAAAATCATTTAAGTGCAAAAATAAATTAAAATTGAAAGTAAAATAAAAATTTAAAAATTATATGTAATAAAACAATTTAAAAATTTTAGGTGTGAAAAAATTAAAGATCCACTCCGGTCAATTGTATTGCTCTCTATTCTGAAACATTGCTAAATTTCGAGTATATCTTGTGAAAAAACTATGTGAAAAATCCAAACCGTTGCAATCAAAAGAAAACCCAATTCTCCCATGTTTTTCGCGCCAATCTTTAAGAATTTTCACAAGAAATTAATTAAATTAGTCACTAAACTGCAAAAAAAAAATCAAAATTGAAAGTGCAAATAAAGGTGTGGAAAAAAAATTAGAAATTTAAATAGAAATTAACTTTAAAAGACCATCATTTTTAATGAAGAATTAACACTTCGGCGCGTCTATCAGATCGTTTATTTTATTTTTATTTTTAGAGGCTCGACCTTGCCGGGTCACTTGGTCCAGCACAAGGAAGTGTGGATTGGGTTGGTGCATCTGGCGGAGAAAGTGCATTTAGCATGTAGCAGCTGATGCAACGAGACTGCTGTTTTGTGTTTTATTGGAGCACCGAGGAAAGTAACTCTCTCGATGCTCAATGGAAATATAAAAAGAGGCGCAGAGAAAGTACTATGCAAGTATATATGGAAAGAGCTAAACTCTCTTGTTAATTACCGCACACACATTATTATTTTGTTACGCAATATCTTGAATTTTATACGCACGGATGATGCCGAATTAACACGTGTTTCCCTTTTGCGCAAAAGAAAGCGCTCGAAAAGAATATGAAGGAGATGAACAAAAAAAAAATTGTGACTTTGCGCATTTCTCTGTGGGCCAAGGTCTGTCTGCTTAATTTTTCCTGCTCTTTGTTGGAAATTGCCTAATGATCGTTTTGTCACTTTTGCTCTTGTCTCCTCTCTGAATGTAACAAACACTCATTGATTGTCGTCTTTGCCCAACCTAACCCTTTCAATCCTCTCAACTGTTTCGTCACTTTTAATCAGTCGGATTGGATGAGATCAACTGTTTGTTTAAACATGGGTTTAGTTGATGGGCATGACCTTCTGAATAATGTCAAGCAACAAATGTTTGGAAAAATAATAAGTTTTTGTGAATTTTTGAAATTTTTTTCTCTGACAGCTTTGATACTTTTGTTATTATTATTTATTTTTTAAATGTCAAAAGTTTTTTCCTTGAGAATAATTCCAGACTTCGCAACAGTAATTTAACCTGACCAATAAATAACAAATAAAAATTATATAATTTCAAAAAATTCAATTTTTTGAATCACTTATTATCAGTTTAATATTGAGTTACGTATGACCTAGAACCATGAAATCAAAACGGTTTCATAATAAAATTAAACGGTTAAATCCCTTGAATCCAGATGCATCCAACCAAAGTCGCGCACTTTCTAAATGCGGCGAAAATTGTGACTAATGCGCGGGCACGTGATTCATTTTCCAGAACACGGATCGTTGTGATTGTTATTTGTGTATTCAATCCTCAAGCGGCAAAAAATATAATATATTGTATAACACGCAAACATTGATACTTTCTTCGGCCGAAAACTTTCATTTGATTTAAGTGCGTGCAAATATCCAATATAAATTCAAAACAGGAGGAGAAACCGACTTTAAACCGTCTGGTTGTGTTAATTTAATTTAGGTTCGAAATGAATTGTTCAGCTGATTCTCGCAAAACGGTAGACTCAGCAAGCGCCGCGCAAAGCAATAATAAAAACATTGTGCTGAGCAAAAACATACAAAAGGTGACGCCGCGTGTTTGGCTTTTTCACAAGAATCGAGAATTTACTCAACCCTTTTGCGAAAATTTAATAGGGTTGCGTAAGATAATATTTTATTTAGACTTGTGTATGATTGTTTTATTTGTTTATTGGTCAAAAAGAATTAAAAATAATCCGCAAGAAAAAATTGTATTTATTTTCCTTTCAATTTAGAATTAAACAAAATAATTTTCTTCAAATTTTAAATTTTATTATTACTTTATATAGAACAAAATTTTTTTTATTTTTGTTCAAGGTTTTTAACTTTTTAAACAATTTATTTCTAAACTAAACGCTAATTATTATCTAAAATTTAATTAATATTATAAATTTCAGGAAATGCCAGAATTGTATATAATTTCGGCATATTAAGTGTGGCATGTTAGTAAATATTTATTAATTTGAGTTAATAGAGCGTTGGGCTATTTTCGGAGGCGCCCGAGGCGTCTCTCTCTATAACTGCACTAGACCGGTGCGATTGCCGCCTCCGGGGGCAGCGCGGTTACTCACTTTTGGCGGCCCAGTCTTGGTGGGTGGCGAGGCCGTCGGCGAAGGCGGCCATGGCTTGGGCGCAGGGCACGGTGACGTTGGTGGAGGCGGCGTCGGAGGCGGCCCGCGCCGGGTCGAAGAGGTCAAGTTGGCGGGCGAGGTCGGGGGCGGCCGCGGCGGCGGCGGCCAGCAGCAGCACCACGAGCGGCAGACATGACGACTCGGCCATGTCTTAGGTCATTCCTTGACTGTCTGAGAAAGTCTCAGTCGCGCCGACCAAAGGCCCACCTGCCGAGGAAAGTGGTAAGGGAGGGGCGGAGAAAGGGAAACTCTCAGGTACAGGGTCTCTCCCCCGCGTGCGCGAAACCCAATCTGCGAATGAAATCTTTTTCCCTCCATAAAAAGCAACAATTTCGTTTCTTATACAAAATATTTTTTATTTAAATGTTAATAATGATCCATTAAAATTTAATTCTTTTTTGTTATTTCAATAATAATTAAATCCAAGAAATTTGGAAATAATTTGATTTAATTTTTAGTTATTAAAAAAATACTAAGAGCACGACCGAGAAAATTTAATTTTTTGTCACTCATAATTTTAATGGTTTAACTGAATCAAGGTTTAAACAGATTGAAGATAATTTTTTTTTCTACTCTAGATTGATGAATAACTTGAAAAAAATCAAGCAATTTGTTTCAATCAACCTCAATCATAGTTTTTAATGCGATTTTAAGGCTCCTTGGGGCCCTCAACCTTGACCCAAAGCCAAATATTTAAATATTAAGGGTCCCTGGGCCTTGATAGATTGAACTGCAAAAAGTAGAGGCTCAGATTATGTCACCCAGTCAAATTTGTTATAACTTTTTTTGTATTCATTTATCAAGTGCAAATTAAACTTTCAAATCAAAAAGGATTGAGAAACAAATATTTTTCTCTTGTCTTATTTATTGTAACCTTTTAAAAAATATCGACCTTTTTAAGCGATTTAAAACTCAATTATTATTTATTGAGTATTATTATTGTAGAGTTTATAATAACAGCAAAAAACTGATTCAGTAAAAAGTGGCTATTTAAGTAAAAATATTTAGGCTTTTCCGACATTTTAAATTAATTGAGATGCATAAAATCTGCTGTTACATTATTTTAATTGTAAAACCAATGAAATTTCCAATTTGTTTTTAATAAAGTCCTGAAAATTGTTAAAATCTTATTCCTAACTTTTGGTGCTGACCTAATTTTTCATTTGTTTTTTAACCAGTGCCATTTTTCTTAAAAAAATTAAACTTTTTCTTGGAAAAACACCATCAAAATATTTAACATTCACAACTTTTACTGTACCATATTTTCCTGTTGTTTGGAAACCTCTGACAATAATTTTCACAAGCTTTCTTTTGATTTATCGAATTCACGTGTGTTTTAATCCATTATTGTGGATTCCTTTCTACCTTTCTCGCTCCGCTTTTTGCGAGAGAGAGAATTATATGTGTGAAAATATAAAACCTCAATCGAATGGAGCACAGATCGTGATCATATTTTTCTGGCTTCCTCCTCCGCTATCTCTCGCGCGCGTGTTCTCCTTCCGCACTCTCAATTCATCTTCCTGCACGTCAAAATTGAAGGAAGATTAAAACAAAAAACAACATTGGAGAGGAAGTTTGAGATATTGTCCTATTAATTATCACCTTTCTCCTCAAACACTGTAGTAAAATTAACCCAAACAAAAAGTTAAATTGCTAGTCCAACAATTCGCAGAAAAAAATAAGTTATTATAAACACAAGTGAAATTTTTTTGCTAGAATAAAAGCGTGACGAGATCAAAGGGATATTGTTTTGCTGTGGTGATAACACGTTGGTTTCGCGTGCGGTTTTTTTTTCGGCAAGTGGCCCACTGTGTGATCTGCGTGGTCTACTTGTCCTTTTAAAGAATGGCTTGGCCGCACGCACGCGAGCCGCTCTGCTCATCAGACCGTTTATTACATATATAGCCGCCGGCGGAATGAATCGCTCACTCAAGAATTGTAATTTTTTTTTGTAAAAAAAGCATCTACGTTTTATCAAATTGATTCCTCCAAACAAATAATTTCAATTTATTATTTTAAAATTTTGAAAAATATTGTTAATAATGTGTTTATTTTTTTACGTTAAAATCTAACATTGTTTCCTAAAAATTTAAAGCCCTCTCAGCCCCTAAATTTGCTCCACTTTGAAAGATTAAAGATTTTTAGGAACACAAAATATCACTTTTAAAATTGTCATGCTTCTGAACTGCAACGACATCATCTCAAAGCCTTTGCGAAATATGCATCAGGATGTTTTGGTTCAGGTAAATGTTCAGCTTAAAAACTTTCACTTTCTACAGCAATGACGATTTAAACTCTTTTTAATCAACGCACAGTACTTGAGCATTTAAAATGAATTTTTTTCAGAACTTGCGCAATGTTGATATTATTTAGATTTTAGTTGGACTGAAAATTTTTTTTACATGCTAGAATAGGAATAAATGAAAAAAAAAATATATATCAAAACCAAAAGTATGTAAAAATGAGCTGTATTTTGCACTTGGGCCACGGAGAGAGCATCTCACTTAAATTATTATCTTCAATTTAGCAGATATGTTAATTGGGAGGAGTGTAGAAAGTAGACGCAAGTGTATATTTAAGAGTCGGTTGCCGTTACTCGTCGGTTTGCATTTTTTATTATAAATTAAGTAAGCTACATCACTACAAGTTGATCACATCTGAACATTTCTTTTAACAAAATACAATAAAAGCAAGAAAATAATTCGAGAGAGCTGCAATCAGGGAAATACCGAGATATGAAAAATGCATAAAAACTGCAGTTTTTTCTTTTAGGCTTGGCCACAATTTTTAAATGCACATTTTAATGAAATTTCGCAAAAAAACCCATTTCAATAAAAGTGATTATGCACACAAAATCAAACGTTTTCCAAGAAACAAAGATAAAACTTTGACAACTCCACCAATTTTGGTCCAAAAAACCATTTTCTAAAAAACATTTGAACCGCTTATTGAAGATTTCAACCCAAAGTTTGAAATTGGTTTGACCTTTTTTTTTTAAATTAGCGGCCGTAACCCTGGCTGAAGCCGGGCTTCTGCTGGGCGACGTCGGGGGCGACGACGAACTGCTGCTGCTGTTGTTGCTGCTGCTGGAGGTCGTGGGCAGGGGTGGCCAGCACCTGGTCCACCCACTCAACGTCGAGGGCGCACATGACCGCGGGTTGGGGCTGCGCGCAGCCCACGTCCCAGCTGCTGGCGCCGACGACGGCGTAGTGGCCGTCGCCGCGGGGACAGACGAGGGCGCCGCCCAGGTTGACGGGGCACATGGTCTGTTGAGGGTCGACGGGGGCGGCGCACATGAAGCTGCTGTGCAGCTGGAAGTATTTGCCCAGGTAGGTACTGCGCAGACTCTCCTCGCATTGCGCAGGCGCGATCGGCTGCACGGCCACGCGGCTCAACTTGCTGGCGCCGTCCGCCGGCTTGGGCCAGCTGGACATGAGGCAGGCGCCGCTCGCGGACACCAGAAGCCCCTCGGGCGTCAACTCGTCGGCCCGCGGCAGGCACACGGCGCCCACGAAGCGGCCGAAGCGCAGCGACTGCTGCAGCACCAGCACGGCCAGGTCGTTGGCCTGCGTGGCCGAGTCGAAGCGCGGGTGCGGCACCGCCACCTTCACGCCGGCCACCTGACGCTCTTGGGCCGACGAGTACGGCGACCACGAACCCACCTCAATCTTCAAATCGTTTGCGTTGCGTCTGTAAATGAAACAATTATTATTACAAAAAATCACAAAAAATTAAAATTAAGTAAAATAAAAGGAACAAGTTATTAAATATTCAAAACTTTGTAAGAAAGATTTTAGTTCTCATACATATTTTGCTGGAAAAAATATTTTTTAATTTTGTATTTTGCATATAAAAATATAATTAATCAGATTTTAATGTTTTAGTTTTATCATTATTATAACCCGTCTAAGATACAAATCTTTTCCTTTTTTTTTTTCTACAAAAGGACTTTTTCACCAAAACAATTTAAATACAAAAAAGTTATCGTTGACACAAATTTGGCAGAAAAAATTACGGAAGAAAAATTCAAATTTTTAAACAAATCTTACTTACATTTTTTAGAGGACCAATATGAATGTGTTGTATGTGTTTATTATTATTATTATTAAAAAATGAAATAATAAAAATCAAAATTTTGAACTCACCCTTGGACGCAGGTGGCCGAAACGAGGATGGCCGTTTCGCTGATGATGGCGCCGGCGCAAAGGCGGGCGCCGTCAGCCGCGGTGACCAGCGTTTGCCACGGGAATTCTCCGGGCCCACTTTCGCCGTCCTGGGGAGTTCCGGGGGCGGCCGAGCGGATTCCGCAGGTAGGGCCGGCAGGTCGGACGGGTTGCACGGGGGCGGCGGCGACGACGGGGGCGACGAAGGGGCGGCTGGTGGTGGCCTGCTGGGCCGGCACCTTGATTTGCTGGATGGGGAACTGGTTGTTGGCCGGCGACTGCTGCTGGAAGAACTGCGTCTGGCTCACCTGCTGTGGAGGGTTGGAGGGGTAAGAGGGTTGAGGGGTGGGGTAAGAAGGTTGAGGGGTGGGGACGAAGGGTCTCGGCGGAGGGTCGACGGGGTACTGAGGCTGGACGGGCACTGGGGGAGGAGGGGCGGGTTGGACGAAGGGTCTGGGCGGAGGGTTGAAGGGTTTCGAGGGTGGTGGGGGAGGAACGTTGGCGGCCACCACTGGTTGCGGCTTCAGGGGTTGCTGGGAGATGACCGAGGTGGCGTAGGCGGGCCTGTTGTCAATCACGTTGGCGGCGACCTGCTGCTGCTGGAACTGGTTGAACTGCTGCGACTGCTGAGGGAACTGTTGCTGCTGTTGAGGGAACTGCTGAGAAGGGAACTGTTGCTGAGGGGCACCCCTCGGAGGCAGGCAGCAGATTCCGGTTGAGCCGTCATTCACAACGCGACAACCCTATAATTATTGAAAAAGTAAATAATTTATTTCCGTATATAATAAAGAAAATTAATAAAATAATAATGAATAAATAAGTACTTATTTATTTAGTTATTATAATAACTAAATAAATAAAAAATTTAGATAAAATAAATTAGTTAACAAGTATGCAATATTACCATTTTATTTTTGTGCTGAAGTTATTTTTTAGGAAATATACGAAGTATTTAAAAAAAATGACGTACTTTTTGTATAAAATTTTGTTCAATATCCATCTAATTTTGTGATACAATACGTTTCCATAAATATTAAACTAATAAATCTTAAATGTAGTGATTTAATTAGTAAACTGAATCAAAACTAAAAAAGCGCGGTCATGAATTTGAAAATTATTTTAAATCTCACATTTTTTTCTATTGAATTGTATTAATTGATAAAGTAAAAAAAATATATTTAGGATTTTGCAGTGGAATATAATAAATGATTTTAATCTAAATTTATTTACCTTCTTGGGAAGGGCCATTCGCTCTCCAGGGCATTTCCACATGGCTTCACAGGAGGTGCCTTGGTCGCAAATTTCCTGGGTTTCGGGCCAGGGGTCCTTGTAGTTGGGGTCGCGGCAACAGAATCCGTAGATTCCGGTTTCAGGGTGAACACATTCACTCAAAGGCACGCGAGTGTCATCTCTGGCAATCAAATATATAGTAAAATTAGTACAATAATTGAAGTATAATGGAGTTTAAACGTGAAAAGTATGTAAATGTAATGTTCAAAAGTTTAATTCAGTTAATAATGTAACTAGTTCTAGATATTACTTTGGAAATATTTTACGTTAAATGTAAATTTAAACATACATAAGCAATTAAATTAATCTTTTTTATGTAGCTAATTAACACTGATTAATTGCACACGACCAAGTTTACATATTTTTTAATTTGCATATTTCCAGCCAAAATTAAATAAATCAAATCAAGTAGTAAACATTAATTTAAAGTTACCAGTGAAAGATTGAAAGTATCAGATTCGATTATTTCTTTAGTTTTCAATATGAAAAATAATATAATTTAATTGATTAGTTTTGCTTTATATTTTCTCTAAGATTTTTTTTATTTTATAAGAAAATAATTTAATTTTTTTCTTTAAAATAGTTTTTCTTGCCTAAATTACGTTTGAAGAAAAATTTTGATAAGCAAGGCAATTTCTTAAATATAAAAATTTTGGTCTTTTTGAAAGCTGGTATTTTCTTTCTAATTGGAAAACTTAAGTTTAATGCAAGTAAAATTTACCTGGCGATGGCAACAGGGGCGTCGGACGCGACTCCGGCCGCAGTGCAGTATTCGAGGGCGACACACACGAGGGCGGCGGCGCACCCCACGTGAGGGGTGGTGTTTTGGGGTCCGGTGTAGGGCTTGTAGGTGGAGGTGCTCTGCTGCTGGGGCGGGAAGCGCGGGGTGTCGACGGGGCGCTGCACGACGAGGGAAGGGGCGCCCTGCTGTTGGATCAGGTCGGGCACGCGGCAGCAAACTTCACCCCTGGCCTGCACGCACGGTTGGTTCTGCGACTTGGCCTGCAGCACGTCCTCCTGCCGAAGCACCCCTGAGGCGCACATGGCGCGGGCCACGCACAGGGCGCCCTCGCGACAGGGGGCGCCGGCGGCGGGGGCGGCCGGTTTCACCACCTGGCCAGTGAGGAAGGGGTTGTTGGCGTAGTTGGGCTTCTGCTCCACGATTTGCGGTTGCTGGGGGTACGTTTGCTGTTGCTGCACCACCTGTTGTTGCTGGTAGCTGGGTTGTTGCTCGTGGTGCTGGACGGGGGCGGCCGGGGGCGGACTGTTCAGGTTGACGGCGCCGTTCAGGAAGGGGTTGTTCGAGTAATTCGGTGGCGGCTGCTGGGGTTGGGGTGCGGGTTGTTGGGGTTGGAACGCGGGTTGCTGGGGTTGGTACGCGGGTTGCTGAGGTTGAGGTTGGGGTGCGACGATCGGCTGCTGCTGGTGCACGGGGGGCTGCTTTTGCTGGATGCAGTTTGTGCCGCAAAACTCGGTGAGGCCTGTGGGCGCCGAAGCAGAGCCGGCGGCGGGGGCGGAGGGCTGCTGCGGGGGCCCGTAGCACTGGGCCGTGGCCAGCAGGGCCGTGATCAAAAATGCCCTCATCCTAAAGAAGAATATTATATTTTTATTAGATGTTGAAAATCGTTTAGGACGAAATTATTTGAAGGAAAACCCAAATTAGGCAACCTGCTGTGCACTGCTGTGGAGCAGGTTGCAGAAATTTGAAATGAAGAAGAAATATAAAACTCGATGAAATTTTAAATTTTAATTGGGTTTTAATGTAAAAAAGAAAAACCTCAGCTCATCTGAATGAAAATATATTGAAACGACAAAATTATATTATGAATTATGAATATAAAATTTAATCAAGAGTTTGTTGCACTATAAATTAAATTAATACAAATTGCTTAAATTAGATTATTTATCTAAAAAAAAAACCAGAACTAATCAATAAAAAATTGCGTTTAGCAAAGGAGCAAAAGCAGCAAATTCAAGAGTCGCAATTCCAGAATGTGCTTAGTAACGCCAAGGAGGAAAAGGCAAAGGTAAAAAAGCCATACTTGTTTACCTGAGAGGCAGCGAGACGCGAGTGTTGCCAGGCAAGGCCAGGAGACGCCTTATATATCCCACGGCACCGGCGAACAAAAAAACAAATCATCCTCTCTGCCCTCGTGAGTAAAGCGTCTTTCCAGCTGCAATTATTATCCACTCTGTGTGTGTGTCTTTCTGTTTCCTCCTGTGAGCATCTTTCGCAGCGGGGGACACGCGGCCGACCAAACAAAAGCAGCAAAACACACACCCATTAATCATAATTGCATAGCACAATCGATTGGCCATCAAAAGGAAAGGTGAATCCATCGAAAATTTATAATGAAACGTGAAAAATTGTATAATAGATTGCCTGCGTGGTGCGTCTTCATTAATTTTTAGGGAGCCATATTCTTTTATACTTTTTCTAAATCTTGTGCGCCTTAAATATTTTAATGGGACACAAATATTATTTAAATAAATTTAATTAAAAAGTTTCAGCTTTTATTACCTTTTTAAGTTTCATGAAGTTTCAAGATGGTAAAATAAATGCAGAAAACTAATAAAATTGCAATTTTTTTGTTCCGGTGAGAATTTTCAACAATTTTTATTTTTTCTTCCAAATTTGTGCTAAATAGAAATGAATCAATTAAAAAAAATTTACTATCCTAAGAATAATTTCAAACTTTTCCTCATTTTCCTATTAATCACACAAGTATACACGACTCATAATATACTTTCTTGGCTGTTGAAATCCATTATGAAAGCTGAAGTTATTTCAGCCATTTTAATCGTCGCGATCATGGATGACTAATTTCCAAGTTGCAGATTAACAAGAGATGCGAGAGGAATCTGCGGTTGTTTAATTCTCAAGTTCACCTTGAAAAATAGGCAAATTGTATAATTATCTCGTCGTATTTTATGCTTTTAAATGCTGCGCGATATCTACACTATTTGCGGTAATAAGTTCAGAGGATATGGTTAACCGCAGATCCGGCCATTAAAGAATTTATACTCGCCAAAAACAAAGCGTTTTGAAAATTCAGATGTAAAAATCGTTGCAGACATAATTGCACTATTTTTTGAATATAATAAAGGCGAAGAGGTCAAGGAGCAACTTGCAGAGGCGTTGATGCGAAAGGAAAAATATATGTGCTTGCATAATCGCGATGAAAGTCGATCCGTGTGGGTTGTCGCCGAGAATTTTATTGTGTTCTTATAAATAATGTGGCGGCGCCTCCCTGTGTTAGTCACTTTCTTCGTCAGAAGCGTCTCGAAAATAAATTACAAAAATCACGCCTGCGTTATTTCATCGACCTTGCATGCGATGAATTAAACGTGCTCTTGATTATATTGGTGCTCATCCACACCTAACAAGGAAATCACATTTTTGCTTCAATCATGAAAAGCCTTGAATAAAATGTGCATTAAATTGGACGTTCTGTTATTTAATATTTTTGAGAGGATTGCATTATATATTTGCACTGGCAAGGCTTCTTTGCTTTTGAGCTGGGTGTGTAACCGACACTTTTAAGGCTCCCTTTTACTTCACCGCTGAAATTCCAAGATTTATATATTTTTTTGCAAAAGTCGTGCGTTCTTTTTTTCTATTAAGTGTAAGGTTGGAAATATAAATTCACAAATTGAATAGGCGTGTAATGAGCGAGCGACAACGAGTTTTTCTTCCACTCGCTGCAGAGATGTTATCTTGCGAACACGCCGCGCGGCCGAGGAGAAAATTGAAGAGGAGAGCGAGCGAATTTGACCCGGTGCAGATCCTGGTCGGAGGCCTTGACACTCGCTCGGGATACCCCGAAGGCTCGATTGTTTTACCTCTTGCGCGGTAAATGGGAAAACCTGAGCACAGAACACGAAACATGCAAATTAACCACCCTTTTCGCCATTTGTATATTTTCTGGCAAAAAATTAAAGAAAATAACAATCAAGAGTAAATAATTACTCTTGTGTCTCCACCACAAGGCAATTAGACTGCTCTGCCTATAATTTGAGCTCTGCTAACTTTTAAAAATTAATCAACCGCTTGAGAATGGATCTGATATTGAAGAATTAAAATGAAAAGATTAAAAACGTGAAAAGAATTATTTCCGCTCTGGTCCATAAAGTTAACACAAAATATTTTGTTTTTACAATTTTGATATTAATTTCCTGCAGATCAGAAATTGATTTCCATGACTCTGACGATACGAAAAACAAACTAAAAATAATCAAAATTTATTCCTTTTTCCCCATATATTTGGTACAATTATTCAAATGGTGTGAGCTATATAAAAAAAAAATTTGTTACAATTGAAAACCGGCTTATCCGAAGTGGGTTTCTTATTCGTTTGTATTTTTTTATTTTATTTTTTTATTTTTCTCATGAAATAAAATAAAAATACCTGGATGCAACAAATTATCTTTAACAAAATTATTGTCAAAATAGTTTAATAGGTTTTTAAAACGAAGGTTTTAGAGGAAATGTAGCGTTTCAAATCAAATATTTAAATATTTTCATTCAGTTGTTTTTTAATCCCCTTCTTATAAATTGTAACGGGGAACATTAAAAATATATACAGGAAGACTGGCATGCAAAAAGAAGCATCGAGCACAAACGTTCGTTTTGTTTCGCGACGCCGTTCACTTCAAAAGCAGCGTGGCGTCCCGAGGCGAAATGCAAAGAACGCTGCTCCCACCTTTATTACGTCATTCGGTAGTTCAAGAAGTTAAACATTTATATTCTTCTCTTACTTTAAATACACTTTGACTCGAGTATGCCCGGCCAATTTAAAGTTGACTTCCACAAACTACGCCGCGGTAAAGAAGCTCCACAAGATCGTAATTACAAGATAGCGGACTATAAAAAAAAATATATATATATAATTATATAAATCGCTTTAAATGATCGTAAATCTTTGTTACAAGTTTTTTTTGCCACAGCCAGGTGCTTGTGACGTTGAAAAGATGCTACCGTTGAGTGTGACGGTCACGACTGACCCTGGGTCAGGGCGGCAGATGACGTCATCGCTGGTTGGTTGGTCACGACTCGACCAACGTCACTGCCAAGGTGACCCCGAGAGGACAAGAAACTTTCGCACCAGAAAATAAACTATAAATTTTAATACATACATAATTTCTGCTCATTGCAAGGAGAATTATTATTGTTGCTTTAGCCACTGCGAATTGTGAGAAAATTAACTCCGCAATCAAAAGAAGCCTTGAGATAAAATAAAGATTTCATTCTTGTCGGGAAAAACAGGAAGTAAAAAACGTCAACATCCATAAATATATATCCAATATTTATTACATCCTGTCCCATCTATTCAAAAATAATGTCGACCTAATCGGGTTAAGCAGTCCGGAAACGTGTTTGGCATCAACTAAGTGGGTTGTTGTGCGGCTAAGAGGTGACCCAGGCGGCCAATTGTCCCGTTTGGTTGAGCGTGACCAAGGGCTGGCCGAACGGCCGTTGTCCGAAAGTGGAGATGTTGACGCAGAGACTGAGTTGCTGCAAACTCCAGGCCAAGAGTCGCGCCTCCTGTGCAAGCCGGTCCACACCGCTCGGGGCCATGATGCCGACAGGGTCTATCTTCTGGTCGACGGCCAGGTGGAGGGGCAAAAGCAGTTGGTAGGTGGGGACGGAGGCCAGAAGAGGAACCAGGACCATGCAGGCCATGGTTGCGGCCGCGTAACTCGCAAGACAGGCAACCACAATCTGAATTTGGAGTAAACTTGCATTGATTAATTTTAAATCAATACTATTTTGTTGATTTTACGGAATATTTTAATTATAAATAAGTCTTGATATTGAAAAAATTTAAATAAAATTAATCACAACAAGAAGTTTTATGAATACATTATAAGGATAAAATTTAAAAGTAAGAATTGATTAATTTAATTTTTTTGAAATAAAAGTTGAATTGATTCAATGTAATTTGAGACTGTAGATTTTTTATGAAACGTTTTTAGTTTTACCTGAAGGGCTTGTTGCAACAATTGGGTAAGTGGCACAATATCCAAAAGGGCGGCAGTCTCTTCGTAAGTAAACCAGCCTCGACGCAATCCTTGACGCAGAGATACAGTTCGGTGCAGCCGCATCAAGGCAGACCAGAAGTCCTGGTCCTTCACAAATACCTCCCATCTCTGAATTACATAACACCATTAATAAAGAGTTATAAAAATCCCACAATTAAAACGCTTACAATTGCATTGAGGAATTCCCGTTCCAGTTGATTCAGTTGTTTGCAGTCAAATCCGGACAAATCAGACCAGTACCAGTTTTCCACCTCGCTAGTTTCCCCTTCGTCCTGAATAAACTTGTTGGCAACCATCTGGAAATTGTCAAATTCAACTCAAAAACCGATTCAGGAAATGCCTAACCCACCATTGAGACGATGAACAGCTCCGAAGGGGTGACCTCTGCCAGGTACTCCCTGGTCTGCTGGTCGTTGGCAGTCTTGAGACGCTCCAAGTAGAGCAGGGCCAGGACCAGGGAGCACGGCGAGATGTTCCCGCGGCACGATTCCCGGACGGCCTCTGGCAGGTGCAGGCCAGCGAGGCGTCTGGCGCCACAAGTGCTGGTGAACAGCTCCGTGGCCAGTTCTGCAAAGAGGAATAAATGTGTGAAATTAACAAATATCCAAGGTTATTATTTCCTCGGTTGAGCGCGCCCAAAAGCTAAAAATAGCCACCCTTCTTACCAGCGACAGACTCGACTGGAACGTTGGGGATTTGGCCCTCTGGCCAAAGCTCTTTTCGCACCTTGGTCAAATACATCTCCCGCTTACGCATCTGCAATGAAAAACTGAGCGTCAAGAAAGAGAAAAATTTGAACACACTTAAATTGATTCGCTTCCGGGGCCCCAAAAGGCCACGAGGCACGCCTCCAAATTGGGACAGGAAAGCGATTTAAGTGCCTTTTTACGGCCTTTAAACTGTTTGAATAGATTGACGGGGCATGAATGATGAAAAACTCACCCTCGCCTTGCTTCTTTTGGGCCTATAATTGCCGATTTTGCGAGGAATATCGTCGTTCGGGTGCATTTTCACTTCTGTGTGCTTGTGCGACGTACGAAATTGTCTCTTCGTAATTGGAATACCGGTATTTATGAAAAGAGAAAATAAAAACCGGTGTTTTTGGCAGCAAGCAATGTAAACAAGCCTGCCCGGTTTATTTGTAAAACCGGTTGTTTTTCATTTCAGTTATCGTGACGAATAACCTTTAGTTACCCAATACAACAATATTTTTACCAGCTAAAAATCTTTAAAAAAAAACCAAAGTTAAATAATATTTGTTAATATAAATGTAACAAAAATATAAAAATTACTCTTTTAAATTAAAAATATCAAATATTAACGTATTTTTATCAATAAATATTGTAAATAATGATAAACTTTGGTTGGTACCTTTGACAATCAGCAGCTTTTGACAGAAAAGGCAAAACCAAGGCAAAACATTGACAAATTTTTAAGTAAATATCCTCACTATTAACCATATTTGCCACCATTGCGAGGTAAAATTAATTAAATTATTTTCAAAAATTGAAATGACAACCAAAAGTAGGATGGGGAACGCTTACATGAAGCAGCACCTGGAGACCGCCACAAAAACAGGCGTGCTTCGGATCTCCTTCCAAAAACTGAATGAAGTTCCCGAGGCCCTGACGCAACTAGAGGCCAACCTTCGGACGCTGGACATGTCGGACAACAAGTTCGTCACGCTGCCGTCTTGGATGGGCAACTTCAAAATGCTCAAGCAGTTGTCAATCAACAACAACAGGCTGACCGCCCTCCCTGAAGAAATCGGACGTCTCGTCAAACTGGACGCCCTGTCCTTGCACAACAACCGAATCGCCACCCTGCCAGCCTCGATCTCCGCCCTGAGCAACCTGAAGAGCATCGACCTGAGCGGCAACAAGCTGACTGCGTTCCCTGCCGTTTTCAACGGCCTAAAGAAGCTCGCTTCGATAGACTTGTCCAAAAACCAAATCACCGAAGTTCCCGAGGAGGCCGTCAAAGATCTGCACGTCGTCGAACTCAACCTCAACCAGAACCAGGTATATAAACAAAATATTTTTCAAATAGTATCACAATTATTGATTCTTTTTCTGAACCAATTAAAGGTGGCGATTGTAACTCCGAAGCTGGGCGAGTGCCCAAAACTGAGGACTTTGAGGTTAGAAGAGAACTGCCTTCAAATTCCGGCCGTCATTCCGCTCTTGAGAGACTCGTCAATATCTTTGTTAGCCCTCGAGGGGAATTTGTTTGACATGAAGGCCTTGGCGCACGCAGACGGCTACGAACAGTATATGGACAGGTTCACAGCGGTCAAGAAGAAATTGTACTAAATTCTTTTTCTTTAAAAAATCCGTCTTTGATGTTCACGCTGGAAATATTTCACGCTATTTTGAGTCACCATAATTCATTGTCATTTTCACCAAAGTGCAGTTTAGCCTAAATTTTGATGCAGTCGGCAGAATACTTCTTGTTGGTGTGTTTCAGCCTCCCTGGATTATTGCTTATGTGAAAAAAGAAAAAATTGTTAAGAGACAAAAAAGTGTTCCCTTGGAAAAAATTTCAGAGTTATACGAAAGTTTGGATTAAATACTTCAAAACACAATCCTCTTATTGTGATATCGAATCCGTATTTCTACGTGTTGTAATGTATTAAACGGTATTCATGAAAATATTATTGTAAAAATAAAAACGTTGAAGAATATTAATCTCTAGTTTTTTTTCTTTATCTATGTCATGAATGGAAATCATTTAATCATATATTAAAAAAAAACTTAATATAACTTAACTGTAAACCTTTTAAAGAATAGAGATCTTAGTTTTAATCACAAAGTATGCAACTTTCTTTGCATTGAAGTAAAAAAAAATAATGTTAATTGAAAAAGCAGCTCGTAATTAAACACCGCCACAATTTGATGGATTTTAATTAATTGAATTCAGTTCTTTTTATTATTGATGTCCAAATTACAGAGGGATCAAAGACTTCTAGTTTCTTAGAAGGAAAATTAAATTTTATTTTGATTTCAATAAAGGCATATTCTTTGTTCAGATAAATCAGTTTCAAAAATTTAAATTTACTTCTGCTTAAAAATTAAAAAAAAATCTCTCGACGGTTTCAGAAGCTGAATCAACCCGCACGACGTCCCCGTAAAGTGGGTTGCATAGCTCTGTGATTTGCAGGCGCTCAAATATTACCAAATTTTTAGGACACACTTAAGCTTCTGTTATCACAATCCCAATTTAAAGCTTTTAATGTTCCTCTATTGGCAATGCGAAAAATGAATGATTGCTGCTGATATCAAAAGTTTTTGTTTCAGAGATAACAACACAAAGCTGCACGGTTTAATGAGCGCTTTGATTAATTTATGATTTGACATAATTATTTCCAATATTTTGATTGGAAAAGATGTTGTGGCTTCTTTTATTAGCTTTCTTTGTTGCAAATCAGCAGGTCAGTAATGAAATTTTTAATGAGACAATTAACAATGTGATTTTTGTTCAGAGCGTGACATTAGCAGATCAGCCCAAAATTCTTCGCTTTCCAATCAATGGAACCGAATATTACGTTGCTGGCTCGGGGTATTATTCGAGAGACTGGGCGATAGATCACTGCAGACTGGTCGGCATGGTGCCAGTCAGTTTCAACAAAGGCGAAGACCTGTACACCGAAATCTATAATTACATCATAACTCAAAGTTTCATATTATTATTATTTTTAATTTACGTGTATAAAAATTAATTTACATACTTCAGTTGAGTATCCAAACGGGGTTGGCTATTGGACGAGTGCGATCAAAACTTCATCGAGCAGTGACTCGTGGATTTGGGAAACGACTGGGGAAAAAGTCGCAAAGTTTTACTGGGCGGAGGGAGAGCCCAGCTTTGCCGAAGACGAGGTCGGAGTTTGTATGATGTTCAGCGTCCAACGCCAGGGCTGGGTCAACGACTACTGCAAAAGAACCAACGTTGGCGCCACGATTGTGTGCGAAAAGGAAATCGAACAATCAGAGTAAAATAAATAAAGAAATTAAAAATAAAATGAATATATATTTTTTTTTATTGATTTTCTAAGAAATTATTTTAGTTAGTCATAGACATCAATTATTTCAAGATAAAGAGCTTCTCTGCGTCAATCAAAATTTGGTCCAAAAGATTAGATAAAATCGGTTTCGCGTGATTAAAAACACAGTTATTTGTTTCGAGAGCTGAAAAATGTCGCTCACGATGAAACTCCTCGCCTTGCTTTTCCTCGCCTCTTCAACTCTAGCAGGTTAGATTTTGAAAAAGTGGAAAATTTCGTGTTTCAATTGTTGGTGATTTCAGCCTTGAACGAGCCGTGCGCGCAAAGTGATCCGGACCCGTGTGCTGCTTCAGATCCAAACAGCGAATGCGCTCCACTCGAAACGGACCCAACCCAATTCGTCTGCCAATGTTTGCCCAGATTTGCAGCCAACAGCGAAGACCCGGCGGTGGCACAATGTGTCGCAGGTGAATTACTATTTTTAAAGTTCCAAATTCTGTAATTAAAATTTAGATTGAAAAAAACTATTAAAATTAATAACAAAATTTATTTATAGGTTTTTTATAGGTTTCAATAGCAATTTTCAAAAAAATTAACTTTCTAATTCTTAAATATGATTGAAATAGGAGCAAAAATTTATAAAAATTAATTATATATAACAATTCAATATTTCTGCTTGATTAAAAATAAAACAGTATTAGCAATGTATGATTTTGTCGCAGGTTGTTCCGAATTTTTTTTGTTAAAAATCAACTTCACTCTTAAAATTAACAGCAGTAAAAATTTATAGAAATGTATAATTTTAATTTGTTATTTATGCTTAGATCTGGAAAGAAATATGGGATTTTGGTAGTATTGAAATTTTTTTCTTAACTTGTTTTTTTTTCAGCTTTGAACCTTGCGAATGCTTGCGCTGCCCCTGATTTCGGCTCGGCGTGCAATTCGATCCCGTACGCCCTGTGCCAAAATTCACCTCTTACCTGCAGTTGCATCGCCGAATACACACCGTCTACTGATTCAACCGCGTGCCAGGTCAGCACCTTCAACGACAGGTGCGTCGAGGACGCGCAGTGCGTCGGACTTAACGCTGACGCAAAATGCCAATCGGAGCGATGCGTCTGCCCAACCAATTTGGTTCAAGGATCGACAGGATGTGTTGATGGTGCGTTTTTAGATCAAAATAATGAGGGGAATATAAAAAACTTCTCTTATTCCAGAGGTCAAGCTGGGCGAAGGATGCGAGGTGGACGGACAGTGCCCTGAAAACTCGTTTTGCGATTCTGCAGTTTGCAATTGCAAGAATTACTACGTGAAAGTGTCCGAAAATGCAGAAGACAAATGTTTGCCAAGTATAATACTTTAATTTTTTTCTGGCTTTCATTTCAAAACTCCTAAAAATATTAAAATTTTCTTTTTAATCATATTGCTCTGCATTTTTATTCTAATTTAGATTATTTAATAATTTTTTTGCACTATTTCATTTTTTTTTTAATTTTCAGAGGCGTATCAGGTGGGAGATGCTTGTGAAAATATCGACCAGTGCCAAAACTTGAGGGTTGAAGGCGTTGAGTGCACAAGTAATCAGTGTCTTTGCAAAGAAGGTTACGTCGAGTCAAACGACAAGACATTGTGCTTGAAGAGTAAATATGATTTTTTTTTAAATAAACGACTGTCAATGATTTAATTGTGTTTCAATCTTCAGGTGGAGCACAAGCTGGAGATTCGTGCGCCCAAGACCAGCAATGTCCGGAGGGACTTACTTGTGATGCTCTTGCTTGCGCAGAGCCAACGAAATAATATTTTACTTTTTGTAACGAGATCAATTTGAGAATAATAATCATGATTAATTTAATTAAAGCAGAGTTATTTTTCAATTAAAACTCTGCAATTCTTTCCATCTGTATGATATAATTGGAAAAACGTTCACAGTTAATTTTCTTGGCGAGTCCGAATTTATTACATTATGTACGTTTTTCCCTAAGCAAAAATTTTAATGGGAGACTCAACAACCTTCTGTTTATTAAAATTATTATCACTCATCTTAATGAGAGATGAAATAATGCAAAACTAGTAAAACAGTGGTGACATTAAAATATTGCATAGATCGATTAAATTATATATCATCCTCCCATTTTTATAGTAGAAGTTCACAATTCATGGTGATTTGAATTTAAATTCGGCTTTTCTTCGATGTGAGTTTTTATTGTTTAAGAAAAACAATATCCTGCTCTACATATAATGTTTCGACTGCGGGCTGCAGCCATAATTCATGAGCTTTCTCGGCGGTGGTCGAGAGAAGACCGCAGTCGAAAGTCGAAACATGTAGATTTAGTTAATTTAAGGCGGTCAGTGAGTTAATTCAAATTATTTTGAAGAAATTTTGCAAAAATAATTAAGGGAACTTACCTTAATCTAAGGCGACAGAAGGATCCATTTACTGATGTGACCATAAATTGAATCTCGATTGAGAAGTCTAGTTATGTGCAGTCATTTTATTAGTCAGCAAAGTCCGTTTACAATTAGATAACAGTTATTAATTACTTTTTGAGAATTTAAATTTCTCTAAAATATAAACTTGTTGAATGTATATTGTAAATTAAAATAGATCATTTTTTTTATTAATTTGTAATAGCAGAAATTAAAGTGTTTTTTATATAATTAAGATGTTAAATGTCTGAAATAACCAATTTGACGATGATATTTTCGCTCTCTAAAAATCACGCTATGTAATTAGTTCGAACATAAATCAGCACAGAAAAAATTAAAGATCATCGGTTTTTTCATTTAAATAAGTAAGATGTGTACTTCTTCATTCTTAATATTAAATCCAAGAAATATAATTGGTTTGTTTTGCCGTAATATATTTAAAAATGAAAATAACTAGAAATGATTGAATGAATTGTTTATTAATCAACAATTACATCGCCTTGCAGGATGATATATCTATTATTTGACACTTTTTCCGTCGCGAATTTTGACCAGCCAAATGCAAAAACCCGCCATTAATGCAGCTCGACGTCCCTACTCAAAAGTTATTCCACGCCAACATTCTACGAAAACGCACTCGGGGAATTTTTTTATATGTCTAATCGAAAAGTTTGGTTGGTCTGGCCAAGACAGACAGTAAAACAGTTGATCCAAAAGACGTACGTACCTTAACGAAAATAACAACACTTGTCTTAAAATGTATAAAGGGGTTGAGCATGTGTGTGTGTAACCATCATTCGTTTTGTATGTGTGAATACATATGTATATATATATAAGTGTGTGGGTGGTTTGTCGCGAGAGACAGCCTCCGGTACCTGTGCTGCAGTCTTGAAGGTCGATGGTTGGCAACCTGAGGAAGAATTCAATTTTTTTTCTCTCGTCAGAAGCTGCGCTTGAGCTCGAAAAGGAGATTTTTGTCGATGACCGATCGACGCAGAGTGCCGAATTTTATATATATTTTTTTTAATCCTAGCATGCTCTCAACTCTTTTTGATCTCGGGAGTACAATAATTATATAAAGAGTTTGAAACGTTATTAATTTTTTTTCGTAGTTGCAACACGCAGAGCGGAGAAAAAGGGGCTTATACACTACACTTGGCACAGAAGTTTGGAAACACTTTCGAGAGAATTAACCGATACAGAGAAGACATCACATGGCAGACACTGATTTATATATTTCAACACTTTTGGTCCAGGAACAAAACTTGACCTTCACTGCAATTCCGACTTGCACTTTGAGCTGCCTGTTGTTTTGATAAGAAAAAAAAATTGTGTAAAAAGCAAAATGATAAAAATTTTGAATTTGTTCAGCGTCTAAAACCGTCTAAAACATTACAAAGTGCAAATCAACCCTCATTTGAAATCAGCCCATTACTTTGGCGATTCGTTTTTAACATGATTCAACAAAATTACTAACTGATATGTCCACCTCTGGCTTTTGATCCTTTCAACAAATGTACAATATTCTCAAATGATAACAACAAACAACGACAGTAGTAGTAGTAGTAGCGATGATGGCAGCGAGGAAGACACAAAAACATTGAGGTACAAGTCAAAATCACTAATTGGGGGCCGCCAGGGGGCCGTTGAAAGCCGCCCCCGCCTGGTGAAGTGCCAGGTGCTGCAGCAGGTGAGTCTTGGACGTAAAACCAGCGTCGCAATACTTGCACACGAAAGGCCGGGGTTGAGAGTGTGATGCGACGTGCTGCAATTTTTAATTGATTTTAGAGTAAGAAAGCAATTTCCACTTGATGATTCGAACCTTGTGGAGGGAGTCCTGGCTCGGGAGATGGAGGCCACAAAGGTCACATTTGAACACCTGACTAGTGCTGCTATCGATTCTGCCTCTAAACTTGTCCGGCTGCTCCATCGGCGCCTCGCTAGGGGCATTGCTGTGGTCCACAAAGATGTGCACCTTGAGGGAGTTAACTGAAGGGAAGGCCTGTTCACAAATAGGGCACTTGTAGCTCAGCACCTCATGACCAACATCCTGCATTAAAAAAAAGTTATTTATTATGGAGTAATGGGTAATGGAAAAAATATTATAAAAATGGCCAAATTTATCACTTTAAAATTTTGAATTATAATTATTTTAATATTTTTACCACTTTTAACAATAATTTATTTTGAATTAAAGTATTTAAAATATATTTTTTTGATAAAAAATACAAATCAACTAACAGGTTCTCCTTCGGAACCGTCGTCGTAATCAGAGCCTGACATCAGTCTGTGTTTCATGCCGTCATCCATGGCAGAGGGACCTGCTTGCATGTGGTGACCTTGGCCGTGTCCCATGTACATTTCTCCTGGATCTTCGGTCATGTCCTCTGAAGATTCGCTTGTGGTGCGTCGGCGGTCCCACGGCTGCAGCTTGGACGGGTCCTTCTCGTAGATTTTCTGAGCCAAGATCTGGAAATAGTTCTAATTTGAGTCACACTGTTGATTTTCCCAAAGGGAATTTTATTACTTGTAAACTTTCAAGGGAATTGTCGCAGTCCGTCGTGTCAATTTCATTCAGGTTGATTCCGGACCGCTCCATCTCGGCGTAGGTTCCGAAGGGCAGTTTTCCCAGACACTCAAGTTTCATGATGTGCATCTTGGAGCGCAGGTGCTTGGCGAGGTGGCCGTGAATTCGAAAGGCGATTTTGCAGTCCTCGCATTTGAAGGGTCGGGGGTTGTCAGTGGTGGGCATGCCGAATGTGGAGTTCATGCTCACCTACACAATTGAATAATTAAAATCCTTTTCCAAATAACGAGATTTTGTTTCAAACCTTGTTCTGGTGGCTGACGGATCGTTCATGCTTCTGGAGATGACCTTTGGTGCGGAAGGACACTGCACAAGACTCACACCTGAATGGCCGCTCGAAGTAGTGGATGTTGACATGAAGGCGAAGCTGACTCGGTTTTGAGAACACTTTATTGCAGATTGCACACTGGCTCTTGCCGTCTTCAGTTAAACTAAGGAAGAACAAAAAATGTATTAGTATAGGCTTGGAAAATGGGTAATTTTCTTCAGATGAAGAGATTAAAAAAAGAAAATAGGATTATTTTTTACTGTTTTTAGTTAGAAATTCTTTAGATAGGCCAATTTTCTCTAGTGATTTTAGCGGATTTTAGGAGAAATTTCATTTTTCTAATTAGGTGATAAATTTTTTTAATAGGTTTTCATTTTGAGTGGGTGATTTTAGTTGATTTCCGAACCTGAATTCTGAATTATAAGTCTAAAGAAAGTTAACATATCTTATAAATATATTTTTTTTCTTCATCCATTTGTTGGATTTTTTTTATTTATTACCTGCCATAGTTGCTACCAGGGCCACTTGCTGGTGGCATGAACTCTGCCTTGGGCTTGCTCGGACTTGCAGAGTGCGGCGGTGAACCTCCTGCTGCCGCAATGGCGGCCGCCGCGGCGGCCACGTGTTGTTGGCCAATGGCCGCGGCTTTGTTCAAGTTGTCCAGTTTCGGAGGTGCCGAAGGCGGATGAGACTCAGAACTGACCTCCTTCATGGGCGAATTGAGCAGCAGGGCAGACATGTTGCACGCCAGGGTCGGGGTGAGTAGCGAGGGGGCGGGGGAGGCCACGGGGGTGTTTGGGGTTGCGGCGTTCGAGTCGGGAGGGAGGCCGCGCCACCGGTGAACCTGGTGCTGCTTGATCCTGACGTCGTGCAGCGCCTTTTCGGTCAGGTAGGCGTGCAGCATGTCAGGTGGGGCCTGACCCTGACGCCCACCCTGAGGAAGGCGCTCCACGGTGCTGCAAAGGGCGGCCAATAGGGCTGCCGAGTCTGGCACTGGAGTCACAGGAGCGGGTCTGCTCAAGTCCATGGGTGGGGGCGTGGCCTCCGGGGTTGACCCTGAGGCGGATTCATCCCTTTTGGAGGGGAAGTAGTAGCGGTCGCCCCCTCCGGAAGGCGCGGCCGCACCCTTTTGCTCCGGCATGACCAAGCGAGTGTTCCTGGACACCTTTTCTCTCTCGCTGTGTGCACTGACCGATGAAATTGTCGGCGTGCGAGCTGCTGTGGTGATTGTGGTTGTTGTACAAGTGGGGCCACTCGAATAGGGGTACGTGAAGGGTCGGGCCGAAATAGGGATCAGACCCACATGCTGCTCGGCCAGGGACAAGAGACTGCACGCGGCCTCTCTCTGCCCAGCATCAACTGCAAATAAACCAATGTTTATTATCTGAATTTTATGGAAACTCATGATAATATCTTACTGTCACTTATTTGCATAGAATCTTCGTCGTCGTCTTCATCATCATCCTCGTCCTCATCGTCTTCTTCATCAGACTCTGAATCAGGGCCATCACCTCGTTCTACTCTAAGTGCTTGCTGTAATTCCATTTGATTAAACATCATATTTCACAGTTTTCCAATTTGTTCAAACTGACCTGTCTCAACAGCAGTTCCTCATCAATGTTGCTGTCCTCCACTGCGGTTGGCACAGGTAAGATTCCTAATTCCATGCACTTTTTGTAGTGTGCCTTGGACTTCATATGCTTGGTCAGATTGCCTTTAGTCTTAAAACTGAACAGAATTTTTTTTACCGTGATGCAAATTATAAAATGTAAAAATCATCTACCTGAAGCTGCAGTGTTTACAGGTGAAAGGTCGCACATCTGTGTGTGTCCTGATATGTTTCTTGAGCATAGAGGGTTTTTTACACCTAATGCCGCACTCTTCACAAACGTACTTCCCACGGCCCCTGCCTCTCACATAAGTGTACTCTTCGTTGGACTCGAATCCGCCGGCAAAAATTTTCACCCTCTTTGGCAGGGGCTCTCCATTCGGAGACATTTGCTACAAAAAAAATTTTGACTTAGTTAGTTTTTGGAACCGAATCCACAAGGGTAAATAATTAAAAGTACTTCAAATTTAACATAAATATCTGCAAATTTCAGGTAATCCAGATCAATTTAAGGTAATTTAATAAACAAAAAATGGTTTGATTTGACAAAAATACTATCAAATTTCATTAAATATGTCTAAAATAACTATTTTGAAATTTTTTAAAATAAAAAATTATTTCAAAACTACACAGTTGTAAAATTATATCATATCAAGTAAGCATGAACAATTTATTGAAATTTAATTCAACTACACACCTCTTTAGTTTGCTTAGCATCACTACTGGACTTTGATGAGTTGGAATCGGGGCTGTCAGTTTTACGGCCGCTGTCCCACTGGGAGGAGTGCGTGACCACGAGCGACTGGGGCCTGGTGCTGGCGATGGAGTACTTGTTTGGCCTGTGCCTCGAGTCGTAGAGCGCCATGGCCTGCGCCGGCGCCATCTCGGGCGGGTCCGCCGACGGGGACAGCACCCTCCAGTTGGAGTACATGGAGAGCTTGGGGTCGGTGCTCTGGGGCACGTACATGGGCTGCGGCTGGGTGAGGCAGCAGTAGAACACCCGGGTGGAGCACTTGAGCCCCAGGTACGTGTACGCGTGGCCGTTCAGGTACAACTGGCCGTAGGACTTGCGAGGCCGGGGCGTCTCGGGGCTCACCAGGGTCGTGCCTGCCAGCGAGGTGAGCAGGGGTCGCTTGGGCGCGAAGGTGCCCGGCTTGAGGGGCAGCGAGGTGGGCCGCAGGAACTTGGGCTTGGGAGGTCCCTCCTCGGACGGACTGTCGGCGGGGGGCGGCGATCGGGGTGGATGGCTCTTGATGGGTTGCAGCGGGGGCGGCGTCGACTGCGTGGGTCTGAAATAGCAACGCCCGCATTGAGACACGGAGCAAACGTGAATAAAATCTATTTCCTACTTTGCAAGGGTCATGGTCAGCACAATAGCGAAACAAATTAAATGAGAGAGAGAGCGGGAGGAGCAAAATTATATTATGCCTCAACTCACTTGAGAGGAATGTCTGGCTTGGCCGGCGGAGGACCGCACACAAGGTCGAGAGGTCGCGACTCGGTCAGACTTTGCGGCCCCGGCATGCCTGGCACGTAAGGAATTTCCCGGCCGCCGTGCACAATCGTGACAACCCCAGCGTCCGAGGAGGTTCGTCTGCTCGTCGGGGTGGGGACGGATGGCAGTGTGAGGGGGTTGTATGCCAGGTAGGGGGTCTGCAGGGATGGCGCCAGACTGGGGGCGGTGATTTTGGGCACGATAGGCCGCGCCACTGCCGCCAAAAGCTGCTGGTCAGGCACAAGGGGGGCGTTGGCCGGGTTCGAGGATGACGACTGAGACGTGGAGGCGATCATTTGTACGATGGTCCCACCTGAGTTCAGGTTACACCTTGATATGGTGATGCTCGTTGGAGAACTCCGGCCACTCGAGTTGGGCTGCTGCTCGGGCAGTAAGGACGTTCCGGCTGGAGGTCTGCAGGGGTCGATGATCATGGTTTTTGGTTCGTGACCATCATTTATGTGCACCTGGAAAGAATGAAAGAAATTTAGACAGTATTATTTGGAAAATGAATTATGATAGAAACATGAAATATTTGCCAATCCAGTTTAATTAACTTTATAAACTTTATTTCCTTATTTATTAATATTTATTTACAAAGAGTTGATTCATGTTATAATTTACAAAATAAAAATTAAAACTCTTTGTTTTATTTTAAATATAACAATAATTGATTGCAAAATTTTGAGTAAAGATTGAAGAATTGTAAAAATCCATATTTTTTAAACTTCAAATTATTCATAAAGATCATACTTGTGCCCTTGTTAAATAAAAAATTACAAGTCATAGAAAGTCGAATTCTAAAACATACAACTTTTAGAATTCAAAAGCAGAGCAACTCACTTTTCCTCCAAACATCTGCATAGGTCTGGGAGAGCGAGAGAGTTCCTCTAGTGAACGAAGGCTAGCAGTCGAAGGCGGCCTCTCTTCACTCGACAGTCGTTGCCTTTTGGAGGCCGGCGCGTCGTTGTAGCCTCCGACCAAAGGCGTGGAGCCCAGCAGTGGTCCCGGCGAGGGAAAGGGCGGAGGGGTGGCCAGGGCGGCCAGCTCCAGTGCAGCGGCCAGTTTGGCAGCCTCGTGCTGCAAGAGGCTGTTTTTCTTCGCCGACTCCTGCGGGCCTTTGCAGTAGTAGCGCTGGTGAATCTCAAGATTCTCAGAGTTCCTGTACGTAAATAAGAAAAACAATAAAAGATGATTTATTTTTGTACGAATTCAGTACCTGTAGCTGATCCTGCACAAATCACAAACGTAGGCGGGGGAAGAGTCAGAGGAGGCTGCGGCGGCCTCGAGGAAAAGGGCAGGGTTGACTTCGCTGCTGAGCAGTTCGGCCATGTCGGCGCCTTGCCGAGCCTTGAGCAGCAGATCCTTGATGATGGAGCCTTCGGGGTTCTGCGGATGGTTGTCCATGGCCAGACGTGCAATCTTGGAGGGCGGGGAGAGGACGAGGAAGCCGTTGCTGGAGCCGCCTCCGTCGCTGCGCCGCCTCTGGGGGCTGCTGACGCTCAGGTTGAGCGGCTCCGAACCCTCCTCCTTGGGCCGGGTCAGTGCGTGGGCCAGTCTCGACGCTTTTGAACTTTCAGCACTCCTCCTAAATTGAATGAATTAATTCAATTTGTTAAAAGATGCCCCACTTCAATAAAATTCAATAAAATTGTTAAAAAAGTAAATAATTAAATTGATAAAATAAGTTTCGAATGATCTTGATTTGATATGAAAATTCCATTGTTTGGAAAAGGCTGACGGAAATTTGAATTTGATCGACTCACCCCGCAGTCTTTTGTTCAGTGGCAGGACTGGAAAGGTTTCTGTGGTAGCGCCTGGACCACAGGGGGTCGACGGTCTCCACAATGGCCTGGTTCTCGCTGATTATCTTGCTGATGTGCCTCTGGAGGAACTCAGGGCTGCCGGGCGGACACTGGCCCTGGAACTTGGGCTTGTACGGCCTGCTGGGGTTGGGTTCGTCGTCCGAGTCGAGCAGCTCGTCCGTCTCCTCGTCCATGCCCTCGGGTTCGCCCGCCTTGATGGCGTGGGTGCGCGAGCGGCAGTGCTTGTACAGGTTGCTCTTGGTCTTGAACGCGAATCCGCAAGGTCTGCAAACGCTCCGTTTAGAACAACAACAAAAACAGCAAACTAAGTCTACACCGAAAAAAGGGGCTTTGGAGTTGAAACGAAAATTGAATTTAGAACTGAAATTTAGAGCGACTGAGAGTGAAAATTCAAAGCAAAAACGGCGAGTGCAGGGTTCGAGTACCTGCAAGGGTAGGGCCGCTCGTTGGTGTGCGCGCGGACGTGCTTTTGCAGCACGCTGGGCTTGGCGCACGCCATCTGGCAGTACGGACACACGTACCGGCCGGACCCGTTCACGGGGCCCTCGGAGACTGCGGCGGCTGCCGGGGGCGGCGAGGGCGACGCCAAGGCCATCTTCTGGAACTTCTTGTGCCGGTACCGCAGGTCGGACGAGTCGTTCGACGCCGCCGAAGACTCTGCGCTCGGACCTGAAATTGAAAAGAAAAATAGGGTGGGTCCGAATATCACAGAAATGACACTCGAAAAGATTCTCGAGAAACGATTCTGGAGAAAAAATTGGGTGGGTTCGAATATCACATTGACGATTATCAAGAAACAATTCTTGAGAATGGATTCTCAAGCAAGGATTCTCAAGGAACGATTCTTTGGTTGAATTTTAAAGGCAGAAACGTTCCTGGAGAATCCTTGCGCGAGAATCGTTTCTCAAGAATATTTTCTGGAGAATATTAATTTCTCGAGCATCGATTCTCGAGAATCGTTTCTCTGATATTCGGACCCACCCATAATCCATAGCTTGCGACTTATTTTTGTCCCAAAGCTCTGTTTATAAGGAAATACATAAACAAAATAAATCATAATTTTATGGGTTTTTCTTCGGAATCCTATAAATAAGAAATCTAAAAGTTCCGAAGCGATTTTGGTTTTACTATTGAAACGAATTCCTTGAGTTTCATTCTTTCTATTTTAACAACGATTATGGTGTGAGTCAGCGACGAGCATCCTTGCTTTAAGTATCAATTTCCCTTCAATTAAGGTCTGAACGCACGCACGCGCCTGCCACACTGCAGAAGTTAATTCGGTTGGCGCGGCGAGAAAATGCAGAAAATGCGATTTTGGTTTGGGTATTTTGGCGTGGCAGAAAGCGAGTGCGTCACTTGCTGTTGACGGCGGCCTCATGCTTTGGGCAGGTGTTGAGAGAGGAGCGCGCACACCAAAATAGAGCACCAGGAGCAAGGTGAGTGAGTGAGTGAGCAGCCCCAAGAACAAGTGAGTGGGTTTGCTCGAGAACTTATTCACTGAATCAACAACACGCTAATTGTCGGGTTGTGAGATTCAAATTATGAAAAAGAAATAAATAATTAAATAAAACTTAATTGAAAACTAAAACGTCTCTCAATTTCACTGAAAACACACTGATAAGGAATAATAGGAAATTAAAAAAAAATCTTTTTTAGAAAAATTTTGATAATAAAACAATTAAATAATTCAAAATGATGCAAATGGAATTTTAATTGAGATATAATTAATTTATTAAATTTTTGGTCTGAATTGAAGTAAAGAATTGCAATTTTCCTCCGAATAAAATTTATTCATTTCTAAATTCGCACAAAAAAATTCTAAATTTAAAATGACAGAGCTTCTTTTCCTCTGTACAGTTGATCATTTAATGGATAAGAGCCAATTCTTGTCTCTCCACAATGAAAGTCGCAGACGGTTTTGTACTGTTAATCGCCACTTGCGGCTAAAGCACAAATAAAACTCCGAAGGTAAATATTTTCGTCTCTGTGCTTTCCAGTTCAAAAATAAACACACCATTTTCAGCGTGACTAACCGCAATTCAGGTATTTGACACACGAACCAGATCGTCGTTAATTATTGGAAAGAATAGAAGAAAAAAAACGATGACCCGCAACAATCCGCGAGTTCGGAGAAGTGCGGCGGCGCGGCACGATTCGGAGTAAAAAGAAGAGCATTAAAAAAAAGAACTCACCTGGGTGCGAAGGCGGACCCTGAGGAGGCATCTGATGGTCCAGGGTGACGTCGGGGCCACGCGGCGACTGCGAATCGCTGCCTGCAACCAAAATCACGGGAAAAATTATTCCAAGTGCTGCAGATTTGGAGAGGACTCGGGGCCAAAGGGACAGATTTTATCTCGCTGATAGCGACAAATTGCTTTCGAATTGCGCTCGGATGCATTTTTCTCAGAAAGAAACGATAAAAAATCCGAGTTGATAAAATGATTCGTTCCGAGCATTTCGTTCGAGTTTCGAGAAAAACACCTTATCACGTTTCGTTGGAGCTGCGGAAAATTTATTTTGCTTTCAGGCAAATTTTTGAATAATTATGTAGAGAAACGAAAGATTTTAGTAGAATAGCTAATTGGAAAATTAAAACCGAGATAATTTGGGAATGAAATGTGCAAATTACACCATAATTTAGTTTTAAATTGGTAAAATTGCTGACCCGTTTTTATTTTACAAAAGAATCGTGAAAATTTATGGAAATTTGCAAAAGAAATAATTCCACAATCTGGTGCTCCAGACAGATAAAGAGTGGTGTGGTTTTCAGCAAATGATTGAAGAGGGGAATCCTGTCAAGTCAAGAGACGAACCTGCGATAAGAAGTGACGCGTTCAATTGCACTTATCACAACATCATTCACTCGAAAATGTAAAATTAACTCCTTATTTATATTTTGAATATTTTAGCAAAAGTTCTTTTATGTGATAATTTTTTGTTTTTAATTTGTTTCAACTAAATTTATTAGTCAAAATTGCAATGATTTGATTTAAATTTAAAATGGAAAATTCGTTTCAATAGAGTTCACACGAAAGAAATTGAACACAAATTACAACCCTCGTCTATAAACTATAAATACCATGAATTAGAAAGTTGATAAGCAAATTGATCGAGCACGACCGACTGCACGTGAGATTTGCCGGTCACGAAAGGAAAAATAATTCACCTGTTGCGCCACTGAGGAAGGGAATGTTGAATGCGTCAAATTTTAATAAAATAAAAATAAAAACTCACTGCAGTTTTTCCAAGGTGAATTTGTATGAATTTCACCGGGCAAAAAACGGTCCACTCGAAAGAGAGATAAAGCCTGATTTGTGCTCACCGCGTCTGATCACTCTCGAATGAATTATTCCGTGAGGCTGTTGGTTATTTTCTCGTCGTTATCTGGCGCTGCGGCTGCGAATTATTTTATAAATGACTCATGCACCGGAGCAGAGACGCCGAAAGTGAAAGTCGACGAGTGTGTTGACCTGCGGCCAGGTGTTTACAAGAAATTGCTCGAATCGGCTGCAATTCAGTCTTGAATTTGATTCATCGTTGAAATTATTTATGAAAATATCAGAGTAATTATATATTTTTTAATTAAAATAAATATATAATTATATTTTTATTATTTTTGAATTTAATAAATATTTCCTTTTTTGATTACTTTCTTTTTAATTATTTTTTTAATAAAAAATAAATCTTAACATTGCAATTGTTTCACTTTTGTATTAACATTAGCAATGCGAATTTAAATTGAAAACATGGCTCGTCATGATTATTGAAATGTTATTTGAATGTTTTAAAGAAAACTAAAAAACAAAGAAAACATTTACAATTAATCACCTTTCAAGCATTTCAGAAGTTTCTTTACTTGTTTTATGAAATATCCTTCATATAATAAGTTAAAACGCGCGTCAAACTTTGGGCTTTTGCGTCTTTCGGCTCCCCCAAATCGATAAAAAGCCTGTCTACCTATATCGTCATGTTTTATGACATTTTGTTTTTTAATTATATTTTCGCGCGGCGATAGCGTGGCACGACAAGGGAGATAAGTGACGTCACTGGAGATGTGCCCTTTGGAAGCTGCGCGTTCTTATCGCCACAGTTATCGGCCGGCACTGACCCCCGCGCCACATCTCTCTCTCAAATTACCATCCGACATTCATTTTCACGCGGACCAACAAATTTCGCTGTTTAAAACTCGACTCGAATTATTCACAGATGAGTTGACGCCAGCTATTTTTATTGGCGTAAATTCATAAAATGAACTGAAACAGATTTTCATCAAAATTCAGATTGTATTTCAATTGAAAAATAAAAAGTAGTTAAATAGCGATTTAATTTTTATCAGCGCAAAAAAATCAAGATAAATTACAGTTCATTAACCATCTACAACTAAATAAAATTTGAAAATTTAGCATTTAGACTACTTCCTAAATAGTCACTTCGAGGTTCAAATATATTGGTATAAAAATTAAAGGAATATTCTAAAATAGACTAAATAATAACGAGTTTTCCAGATTTTAATTTAAATTTCCACTTCTCTTGTCACTTTTTCAAGTTGAATTATTTTGAAAATTTATCAAATTTTGAGTCAATTATGAAATATTTCTTTGCTCATTTGGACAGAAGAATTTGCCAGTCTTGCGTAATTTGTTGACAAGTTTTTTTCATAACGTAAGAAGCAAATCATTAGATAACGTAATAAATTTTCAAAAAAATTTAATGCAGAGTTAAAATTTGCAGATACGATAAATACGTCAATGAAGAGTTTAGGTCACAAGGAATCGATTTAAAAGGTCATCATACAAATCTCAAAAGAGATTAAAGAAGTAATACAAAGTAATGTGTGGTCCAACAAGCAATCTTATTAGCCTCAAAACGCATCGTTTTTTTTAATCTTTTTAGTGTGATCAAAAAAATTGAAACAAAAGTTTTTCAATAGAAATTCCTGAAATACTATATTGTGCAAAATTTTAAATTGGAAAAATTGATATTTTTTCCGCTCTGGTGGCGCATTTGTTGTCGGCCAGCTACAAAAACGATTTATGCAAATGCGCGAGGGAGACGAGGATGGAGCAGCAAAAGATGACGTAATGCGCGCGCGGGCAAGGTTGAATAATGAGAATAATTGAGCCGCCCACGGCGAGCTTCAATTGCCAATGCAAACGTACCCATACAGTGGCTGACACAGCCTCCCTTCAATAATTAATACATAATAATCAACATTAAAATTGCGGTTTTAAATTTGGTAGCAAATTATAAAATTTGATTTCGTAGTTGCCATTTGGCATGAACGAAAATGGTTTTAATTTCATAGCACATTAATAATTGTAATTCAGTTCTTGTATTTCATAAAAAATAAAAATTTCAGAAGAAATTCAACAACTAAAAAAACTTAACGTGGAAAATGAATTTTTTTTGTTTATAATTAAAACTCAAATTCTGATCATTTTGATTATTAGAAGTATTTTTACGCGTTAAAATCAAATTATTTAAAAAAAAGATAATTAATTTGACACTTTTATTTTATTAAATTTAAGTCTATTATCTCCCGCTTGGTTTTAAATAATTAGTAGAATTTCAATGTTTGAAAATGATTTTATAGCGATACATTAGTTCGATTATTATAGATGCAGGGCGCGAGTACAATTTAAATCAAGCGATTTCATTGGTCAAACGTCTTTAATTGCCCCGATCGGATCAAAAATGATCAAAAAATTTGATCTCGCATCATCCCTCCGCCAGCGGTTGGTACGATTGGGAGCGCCAGCCAATTCAAATTAGCTGGCTTTTTTTACCCGAAATTGTTATTAGATTGAAAAATGCGATAAAAACTTGGCATTGACAAAATTATTTCTTTTCCAATATTCAATTATTCTTTCGTGGTTTTAAATAGGTGCTTAAGGATCATTGTTCGTCTAACCAAAAATATGTGAAAACCGTGTTTTAATTTGTCGTTTCTGAGAAAAATGTGCTAATTTTATAATCTATTTCTGCTGAAAACATCACGATAGCTCATACTTTGGTTTTGGTCTTAAAAATAACTGAAAAAACATTGAAACTTATTTAATTTTGGCAAATTACATAACCGCTGGACTAAAACAACAGCCAAAATAAATTGGAAAAAACTTTTTTAATTTTCTAAACAGGAGGTTGGGGCTAATGAATCAAGGTATCTCTTCTTGATGGTGACAAAAGTCATTGACCCTAGAGAAAGGTCAAAATGTAACGTTTTACGCCCAATTGGAAATTATACAATTTGACCCAAAAAATCTGGATTCAGCAAGAATATTCAAAACATTTAAACCAGCCCTTAAGTAAATATTATTGACTTAAAAAATCCTTCAATCGTTAAAATATTGGTGAATTTTGAAAAGTTTCAGTAAAACTGGCGAAATTTGTTTCGATCATTTCAATTAGAAAATGAGAAGAGCCACAAATCCGCAGTAATTAATGAATTTGCAGTCCAGAAATATATTGTTAGGCCGAGGAGAATTTCGGTGTGTTTGTGTGCGTGAGTGGCGTTTGTGCCGAGGCGCGGAGACACCGTCGGCCGAGGAGCGAGGAATCTCACTTTTGGCAATGATGACGAGGGGCTGCACTGAGGCCGCGCACACGAGAGAGAGAGGAAATCTGGCTGGCGCCACGGCATCTCGGCCAGACACACAGGAGGGGAACCCTCGCTCATTTATTCCGCTGCTATTTGTCCCAATCAACTTCGCCCAGCCAACGCAACAACCAAAACTTTGCAAATTTTCCTCAATTAAATTTAATAAAAAAAGTTAACAATTAAATCTCCAATTTACAATTTAGTGAAAATAACCTTTTCTATTTTCATTTGAATTAATTAGCTTAAAATTATAATTCCAGTAAGCATAAAAAAATAGTATTTTTATTTAAAAAAAAAAAATGCGAGAGGCAAATTTAGAATGAGTTTTGGTGAATGACGCACAAGCGAGAGCATTTTCACGTATATTATTATTTTGTACATCTGCGCTGGTTACGTGGCCACATAAATGTGCGGCGTGACGTCACTCGAGGGGCGGGAGGGGATTCCAGGAATTGTGATCAGTGTGGGGGATGCCCCAAGGTCAGCCCAGCATACCGATGGAGATACGCCTCGAGAAGAAAAATAAAGAGAGAGAGACGCGCAGCTTCTTTTTCTCCTCATTATTTTCGCCACGGCTCCTTGTTTTTTCTTCGTCCGAACGCGACACCCGTTCGTTTGTCACTGCCCGAGTCGCGCCCATACAAAATCAATCGAACGATTTCATCTCGCAATCACAACAGGATGCAAATTCACCAATGATTCAATCATTCTGAACAACTCTGAGAGATGTTATTATTATTTATTCTACTCAAGTCATACAAAAAAAAAATTGAAATTGGAAAAATGAGCAGAAAGGGTATCACAACTAGCAGAGGTCTGCTAAAACGCCCGATATCAAAAGAGACACGGCCGCCGCGGTGAACCCACAAGATGTTTTTTTTATAATAAATTTTTAGCAATTCTATTAATTTTCATAAATATTTTCAGATATTTTTAATCAAGTTTAGATAAAAAGCAGAACGAAATTATAGATTATTGGATAGAGAGGAAATTAAAAGTGGAATAGCAAAATTTGAAGGTTTTATCGGATTTTCTATTATTTTTTGAAATTATATTCAACAAAAGTTTACTGTTTTTATTGGTGGGAAACAATTAAACTAGATTAAGTTTCACACAAATCAAATGTGACAAAAGGAGATATTCATCAAATTAAACAAAAGCAGACTTTTTTAAGGCTCACAATTTAATTGAAAATAGTATAATTGTTTAAAATTTTTAAAATTTGTAGCTTTTCAAGACAAGACGATTTTATCTGAAAATTTTGGTTCTTTTTTCCTAAAAATTGTTAGAAAATAAAATCTAGCTATAAATCTACACTTATTATTACCAAACAGTGAAAAAAATGGTAAAATTTTAAACTAGGAATACTGAATTTTTTAAATCTCCAAATTGTCCAAAATTTAACTCTATCAAGCTAGAAATAGTCTGGTGAATAAATTCCAAAAAGCTTTAAAGTGTGACATATTTTCAATCAGAATGTGTCAGTTTGCAAAGATCCATTATTGTAATTTGTTTTTGAGCGACTTTAATGAAATCAAAAAGACTTTTCATCAGCCTAAATCGTGATTATTTTTTCGGTTTTTTATTTGTATTTTTAATTAATACAACTTTTAATGTTGTATTAATTTGACTTTCATTGATTGGCTTTCTCAGCAAGTTTTAGCAAACTGACAAAACCATTCCGCGCGTTGGTGACGTCGCTGCGGGTGATTAAATTCATAAATAATTACCTGCAGATATTCAATCAAATTATTTAATTCATTCAAAACTCAATTCCATTTTCTTAATCTGGAATGATTTAAAAAGAAAACTTCTTTCTTCATTTTGTTAAGGAAAATTGTAGTTTTCAATTAAATTCATGCACTTTGACATTTTAATTGCAAAAATTTCCCGCGCGTGTCTGCGCAAATTGTCGTTTGCTGTTGTGATTGTGGAAGAATCGTTTGCGGAGAAGTGCGGCGGAATTATGGCTAATTTTGCCGTCGTCCTCGACTTGTGTCGAGATTCGCGGAAGCGGCCGCGAGTGACAAAATGTATTCGCTGAAGTGTTTTTTTTCGTGCGCGCACCACGTTTCTCACGAAAATCCCTGCACTCAACGGGAAATTCGCGTGCGACACACAACACGGGGTTTTCGCATAAATCCACACACAGATTGCAGCAACTGATGCTTCAAATTAATGAACTACTTGCATAAAAATAAAATCGGAAGAAAAGAATGAGCTCAAATTCTTGCATAAACAGCTTTTGATGTCACTAATTCAAAAAAGAAAAATTAAATAAATACTTAAAAGCCAAGATTTCAACATTTTACCAGCATAAAGTTTCATAATTCTAATAAATATTAAATCAAAAATTATTTACTTTTAATATTCATGTAAACAAGTCAACTGATAAATTCCAACAACACAAAGTATTAAAATGAAATAAAATTGTCTGTGAAATTTAACAACTATAAATTAAAATTAATTTAGAAATCAAGGGTTATAACATTTATTTAGATATTAAAATATTGTGAAAAACCAAATAAAATTGTAATTTTAAGTTCAATTGGAAGGAGAAAAAAGCTTAAACAAAAGCAGTGTCCAACGGGGTAAAAAATCCTTGTATTAATCACGTCATTCATTTGACGTCTGAGCGGAAACGATCTTCGCAGATGGCCCGGCGTCCTCGCAAAAAATTCACCAGTTTTTTTCTTCCAAAGTTTCGAGTGAACAAACAGAAGGGCAAAGATTGGAATGCACCGTTGTTTGGCGACCAAAGGAGGGCGTCGGGGGCTTCAGGGGGGCTCGGTGGTAGACCAGGTGCAGACTCGGGCAAGTGGGCCGACATTCCGGCGGGCCAAGTGACGTCACGCGGCGGCAATCGCGCGCCGGGTCGTCGACCAAGCGACCGGCCTTGGCGATCCCAACAATTTCGATTCATTTTTACTTAAGAGAAAGACTTTTAACAACATTATGTATGTTAATTATAAAAATAAGTTGATTTTTTAACTCTCAGGATTTAAAAATAAAAAATCATTGAAATTTATAATGTTTATTTCAATCTTAATTATTCTGATTATGATATATTTGTTTTTGTGAGGAAATAAACTTAAAATTCTAATAGTTTTGGTTCATTTTAAATGAAAGGCTTTTGCATAAAGACGGCCTGATTAATTTTGATGGCAATTTTTTTCTATATTGCTTTGTTAAGGAGACAAAGTAAGACAAATTAAAATAATTGGGAGACTAAATTTTTTAAATCTAACATTGTTTCTTATGAGAATTTTCTAAAATATTAATTTTTCTCTAAATTAGCCTGACCAATATTGTCAAAAATTTCACTAAATCACGTTCATAATTCATATTAAGATGGTAAAATAAAATAAATGGGTTAGTTGACTTCAAAATATTTACATTGATCTTATGGGAAAAGGTTGAGAAGTTTCAATTTCAGTGTAGATATCATAAACTCCTCAGTAACTCTAATTATAAAATAAACATTTAATTTTTCTGATTTTAACTGGACTTAAAAATCAGCGGAAGTTTTCACCCTTTTTTCACCCCTTCCTTTAAATAAATAAGCAAATTAGCACCTTTTTTTATTAAAATTGCAATTTCTGATCGATGAATTGAAGAAGTTGGTGGACGCCCCTGCAAAAAAAAATGATCCACCTGCCCACGGCTTTTCGCTGGCAGCTGCGCGCACGTATTATTTTCCAAAGCGTGGGCCGCGAATGTGCAAAAAGAAAAGGGAAAAAATAGGTCTGTTTTTTCACCGAAACCGGAGCTTTGTTTTCCAACGCGCCAATTTGCAAAATTGGCTCTTCGTTTTTGGGTCAATGGTTGAAATTAATACACAAAAGAGCTCAACTTTTGCCTTTTTAAATCAGCTCTTGAGAATTTAAAATCAGTAAATTTATATCTTTTGGATGAATTTAAGTTTTAATTTACATAAAATATGAAAAACAATAGACTATTTTTTAACCAAAGTCAATTTAAAAAAAGGCGTTGGTTCTATATTGAATATATTTAATTTTCAATTAAAAGTTTATTAATTTAATTTTCCTTATTTACTGAAAGATTTTTAAATTTATCAGGCGAGGCAACTTTAAATAAGAACGAGGCAGGTGGTGGCGATTCGGAGGCACCTGTGGTGCATGTATTTTTTTCTTCTTTTCTTTTTGCTGGTCGTCGTCGTCGTCACCTGCGCTCACGTGCCGCTGGTCGTCCAGCGACGGATAATCGGGTCACATAAATCTAGAGGAGGAGAAGACGAAGGACGCCAAGTAAGTGACACACAAATGCATGCACTCGCCGCACTGCAACCACTGCATGTGCCCATTCATTCCATCCATTCACGCTCCGGCTCCTCGCGCAAGCAAATCGTCCACCAGCCAAGGTCTCTTTCCCTCCATTTAAAAACGCCGCTTTTTACGCTGCTCGTAGACAAAGAAATAAAAAGGTCACAGGGTGCATGAAGAGTTAATAATTCAAGAAGGTAAAATGCCTATAAAGGTACAAGTTTAACGGGACGATTTGAATAATTTAAAATTGGTTTCCATCGAAATTTTTCGCAGAGACCAAAAATAAAACCAATTTTTTTTTTGATTATTTTTAAGTACATTACCAACTTTTCGCTTCAAGTTATAGATGAATTACAAATTGTTTTTATAATTGGAGAAATAATCAGCAATTATAACAATTAAACTAATGGAAAGTCTTGATTTAACTGGAATTTTTTGGCTCGAAACAACCATTAGTGCTTTAAATCAAATAAATGATGAAGCTTCATCATAAATGATGCACAAAATTTATTATATTGGGAAAATTTTGATTGATAATTTATTCTCATATTTCTCATTTATATAAAAAGCATTAATTAAAATTAAATTTAATCTACTGATAAAATGGATTTTTTTTCATAACAAAGGCTCCTTTATTCACCTTATTTTGAATTAGGAAGAAATTACTTATATTTAACTTTAAAATTTTAATTTATTTAATGTAAAATTAATAAATATTCTTTTTTGTGCGCAAAGAATCAAAGAAGAGTAAAAATTAATACAATCCATTTTTTACTCGGAATATACTTTTCTATTGAGTTCATTTAATAAAGTGGCAAAATATCAATTTTATTATATAAGATTAATCGGGAAAAAATAATTTAAAAATAAACAATTTAGTTTAGGAATAAAATTTTAAATTAGGATTTTTTTTAATTCATACTTTTTTCACCACATTCATTCATTCCAACTCTTTAAGAGTTCACTGACTTGAGTGGGATGCAGATTCGTTCGCAGGACACATTTCCGCGAACCACCAATCAATTGGCAGCGCAAAAAGCGGTGCATTTAATTATTATCGCGCAGAGGAGGAGGAGGCGTTGGATGGTTTTGCGCTATGGCAACCGAGCGTTCCTGGAAGCGCTGCCGGCGCGGCCCTCAACCAATCCTGCCATCGATACGCGGAAAGTGCTATTTTGATTTCGCGAGATCAAACAAACTTCCTACGCACCCTTTCTTCTGAATATCGCGTTCAGTCAATTATTGTGACAAACACTCAAATATGAATCTAAATTTGCACATCCTGACTGGTTTGTTACTGAAATGAAACACAATAAGAAAGGATTTAATTATTAAGACAATAAAAAATAAATAAATTTTGGAAACAAAACCAACAGTTCATTGATGCTTTTTAATTTTATTTCAAGTTGATATAAGTGGAATTAATTTTTTTCCAATTAGATTAATTTGATGAGAGAATGACAAATGAATGAAGCAATTTTACCTTAAATTTTTTTTAATAATTCCACATTAATCAGAGCAACCATATCAATGAATTTGGTCTAACAAATATTGTAATAAATTGTGGAGAAGCAAAATCCTTCGGGCTTAATTTATAACTGTACATAACAATTTTTAGTTTTTTAAATAAATTAGTATTTATTTGTGTAGAATATTGTGGGTTTTTTTTCTGTAAAATGAGGAATCAAAATTTTTATTTTATAATATTTCTTCTACATTATATTTAATTGATTTTGTCTGATTTTGTCTTTTAATCCATTCGAATATAGAAAAAACGACCAACAAAATATATTAAAAAATGTGATTTTTCCTGCAATTCCGATCGACGCACAACGAAAATGATCTTGAGATCAGATTCTAGCCAAAACTGACTCGTATCTAGTGAGTAAAAGTTCAAAACTAAAAGCTATAAATTTTAATTAAAAATTGCCAGGTCTATTATTTTGTGTAACAAGAATTAAAGTAATTCTAAAAGTAACTAGATTGTTTTTCCACGAAAGAGAAGAAAATCAAACATGCTAAATTCAGAAAAAAAAATAACATAATATAAAATCAATAATCCTCTCTTTTCTTTGCCACATTTTTCCAGTTCTATTCTATTTTCGATTGAACTGAGCAAAAAATTCCAATATTAATACTTGATTTTAAGAACATTTTCAAATGGAAAAGGATTGAAGGTTTTTAAAAAGAGTTAAATTAATTGCGTGAAATTTGAAAGGGTAAACTTTTGGAGAAATGAAATAAAATGCAAACATTTGAAGGGGCTTTTGTTGATGGGAGTGATTTGGGGAGATATCTGGAGGGGCGTCTGCTCCGATCTCGGCGTGTCAGTGTTTTTTTTTCTGTTCTCGAATGTGCAGTTCTGGGAAGCTTCGTCGAGCGGTTCTGGGAATCGCGGCTCCTCTGAAAAGAAGTTGCAGCGACCGGTCGGCCGAACGACACCAAAGAGAAGCTCCTGTCGACGACTTTACTAAAATTTCCTCTATCGATCGCGCCGATTCGGAGAAAATCTCAGCCGCTCCACGTCACCTCCAGAGATTGACGCGGCCGTTGAATTTATTTGCGCGAGATTCAGCGGCGACCCGAGTGGAAAGAGAGAAAGAAAGAAATATAGGTGTCGGGTTGCTGCAGAAGTGGATGGAGGATTTTACGGCGCAATTATTCGCGTGGCGTGCACTTTTCACACTCAGCGCGTCTCCTTTTTAGCAAACGAGCTCAACACCTTCCGAGTATTGTTTCGCCTTTTCCCACAAGTCAAACGTAAATTTGTATCAACGGACTTTGAGAATTGTCATTTTATTAATTTATTAAAAGATTGATCAACCACGAAAAGAAAAAAATTGGCAAATTATAGAAATGTGAAATTAAAGTAGTTTAAATTGATAAAAATTTCAATTATTTTAGAATTTAATAGAAATCCATTTTACAATTCAGATTTTGAGAAACATTAATAAATGGTTCAGTGGAAATATGTATAAATTGGCACGATTTATCCAATATATAAGGGCAACACCTCAGGTGATTTTAAGCCTTTGGTTTTCACCCATGAGCGGAATTCGTCTTTTTTCAACTTTTCCGCATTTTCGATGATTTGGATCTAGAAGAAGATTTTCTATATACAAAAAATGTGCAAAATAAAATTTCTACAAGTCTTGTATGAAACATTTTTCTCTAAAATGATTAACACAAAAGCTAGAGTTAAGAAACCAATAAAAATATGACCCTTTTTCAAACAATTAAAATTTTTAGCGCCAAAAATGTCAATTTCAAGAAAACTTGGTGATTTTTTTAAAGCTTATTAAATTTCCTATCGATTGGCGTTGGTGTCACGTTTGTACAAGAAATAGAAAAATTATTACAAAAATAATAATAATAATAATAAATGCGCCACCTTTCAAAGGCTTCCTTTTACCTAGAAAGGAAAAAAATTGCGAAAATTAAAATGAATTAATTGAGCAAATTAATTATACTTTTCTAGAAACATTGGATTTTATGTATATATTTTTATGGAAAATGCTAATAAAAATTCAAAAAACAGCAAAAAATAAGTAGGAAAATTGGCCTAAATTTGTAAGCGGCCGTTTTGGCAGTTGGGCCGCGTTGGGCCATGTGGCCGCTGCGTGGAGGGCGGGTTGCCTAGCGACGGTCGGTGGTGCAGTGCGTGGATCAATCAGATGCACCGACCGGGCTGGCGGCCTGCGCACTCCCTTTGTGGTGCATCCACTTCTTCTCCCCTGCCTTGGCACGACCCACTCTCGCATTCCCTTTGATCCACTCGATCACGCACTTTGCCAATCCTCCCACTCGCAAAACGCCACCACTCAAAAGTTCACAATCTCGTTAAATATGAAACCGTTTTGCCCAAATTAATTAAACCACATTTCGGGCAAATGATCAAATTTCCAGTTTCTCATTTAAGGAAAAATAGTTTCTTACGAGACTAATGTAAATTAATTTTAAAAGTTTAATCAAAGATTCGTAAAAAAAAATTTTTTCTTGATAAATGCAGAAATGGCCGATTAGGAAGGAAAATATTATCATTTAATAATAATTTTGATTTACAATTTTCAAATCAATTTCAAATTTAAAAATCATTCACATAAAGACTTGAATCAAATCTTTATTAATAGATAAAGACGATAAAAGAGGTGTTATGTATGTATTATTTTTTATATAATATTTTGCAAATATGACAAAATAATTCCTCATCATAAAATTGTTAAATTATCATTTCAAAACTTGAATTAATAAATAAATTTTTTCGTTTTCAATTAAAACGAGCAAATTCCTCATTTTTTTTTGGTCAGCTTGGGAGTGAAATAATTTTAACCGGAAGGGTCGGAAAGGTGGCCCAGTTAAGCGACCTTTGACCCTACTTTGCCGGCTTTGTTCTGGGAAGGCGACGGACGGCGTCTGCGGAGTGGCTGGCCTTGGTGCTCACTGGATCACCTCTTTATCACCAGCAAAAAAGAAAGAAACAAACCTCTCCGCCTTTTCAATTACATTTATATCCGTTTTCTTCTTTTAATTTGTTTGTGCGCCAAGTGACGAAGAGAGATTAATTTTTTTAATTCCGTCACAAGTCATTCAGCCAAGTGGGTTTGCGGCTTGCAAAAGAAGAATGCTTGTTGTAAATTTGGATGCTGTGTTTCTGCTTTTCTTGTAAACAAACAGCCGCGCAGAGAGACGCTTATTAGTCATTCCGAAGGGGAATTTTCAACCTGCGCAAAGTGGCTCTCTGACGTAAATAAAATGCGAGAGATAAATTGGCGTGAAAAATTCGACCGCACAGAAATTCCCAGCTCGAACGAAGTGCGTGTAAATAAAACGCCGAAAATTATAAAAAAAATCACAAATTAAAATTTAAAAAAAAAATCAATCAATTCGGAAAAATAATTTTGTTCACAAAAATTAGGCGCCACTTCTTTTCGTTTGATTGCCTTCGCTTCGGTTTGAACGCGAATGTAAAAAGGGTGGGTAGCCCTTCTTGTTGTGTGCGAGGGGAGGCCGTGCCGCCCCCGCTGGTTGGGGGCGGAGGGCACCTGTGCCGCTGCACCTGTCCCAAAGGTCGCTTCACTTACCGTCGGCTGCCATCTTTTTGCGGGGCATCTCGGTGCTCAGTGGGACTCGGGGCGGCGGCCCCCACGGCCCCCGGCCGCCTCCAGGCTGGGCCTCGGCATGGCCACTGGTCAAAGCACTGCCAATCGAAACACCGACCTGCTCATAACTCTGCTCCAGACCTGACTACGGGCTCGCTCAGCAGCCGGTGACGTCACCGCCGGAACTCTCCTGCACCGAATCTCCCCATCTCGCCGCAGCCACTCGCCATCTCGCGGACGCCCTTGCAACTTTACTTAATTTTAATTATTAATCGAAATTATCCTAATTAGCAATTGATCAAAGCACTGCGGTTTTAAACGTAAAATTCATTACGAAAAAAATTGCAAACTTTTTAATTTTAATTCTTAAATAGGAAATAAGCCAGATAAAATGAAGTGATTTTTAGGGGAAATTACTCGATTAACGGGGCTGAAAAGACACCTTGCTTTCCCGGAAAATCTTGTCAATCTTGTGTGAAAGCGAGTAATCAATTGGGGAAATTATAAAAGTGCAGATGTGACGTCAAAAAATCCAATGACAATTAGAAGTGAAAGAAGTTCTGGTACAAATACATAATTTTTATTCAAAGTTTTAATGTTATTGTTCTCTGTTTTGATCATATTATAATATCTTAAATAATTTTAACATCAAAAATTAACTTTGTTTCCTGATATATCATAATTGATTAATTTGCATTGATAGACATTTTCTCACACTCAGCCAAATTACACACGTCGCTGATTCAAAGTAGTGAAGTCAAAATAAATTATTTTTTGCAATTAACAATTTTTTTTGGATATTTTTTTTATTTTACGTTTTCCATTGCACATATCCGCGCTAGACCCTTGGAGGCGTTCTCCATTGCCCATAACCGTGCGAGGCCTTTCGAGACGTTCACTGTTGCCCATAACCGAGCGAGGCCCTCGGAGACGTTCTCCATTGTTCAAATCCCTCCTAGGCGGTCTGAATTGTCGTAGCAATTAAAAACAAACTGCGATTTATCCTTTTGTGCATATTTCAAATATGACAATGTTATTCAAAATTCCCACGGGAAAGTACTTTTGGAAATTAGGGAACGCGAGGAATGCAAGCATGAGTGTGGCCAGTGTGGGCGTTTGTTGGAGACAAGTCATTAGAGGGAGCAAAATAATATTATGGAAGTGACCCCCCCTAAAAGTCATCTCATTTCATCTCGCATAATATATTTCCTTTAACAGTAAAATGATTATATATCAATTAAAGTAATTACCTTAAATTTTATTTTATGTATTCTTTACCTTAAATAATACAAATGAATTCAAATACTTAAATTTAATCTTATAATATAGAAAAATGTGCCTCAAACTCTTCAGAGTGACGTCCAAGTATCAAGCCAGACAGAATTAGCGCGCGTCGAACACAACCACTGGAAACATAAAAATCATTCTAAATCATACCGAAAAATAATTAAATATAGATAAAACCAATGAAATTGAACTAATTTCGTCCTGTTAAAATTTTAGAAAATAATTTCAAATAAAAGAAAAGATTTATTTTTACATCTTTTGGTCCTCCTCTTGTACATGATTCTGTACCCACATTCTCTGCATCTGATGGCATCTCTTTGCCTGATTTCATTTTCGTGGTGGCATTCTGCAATGTGAATACAATTTCGTTAGCAAATTTGCAAGAAAACTGCAAAATAAGCCGACATTTCATACTTCTGGAATGAACCAGAAAATATTGCACTTTTAAAATAAAATTCTTTCACTAGAATTTCGAAATTTTTACCTCCACAAATATAAACCATGGGCTGCTTAGGCTGTGCCTGTTCTTTCGACGAACTTGAAGCTTGGTCCATTGCAGATCAACCCTTTTTCTGCACTTCTATTCTTCAAAAACGTGTGTTTGTTTACAATTTTCCGTGATAAATGACAAAAAAAACGCCAGGTGATCGCCTAGCGGCGGAAATGGGAAAGCTCTAAAAAGTGGGCGGGGCATAAACAACATGCAGAATCATCCACATCCAACAAGAAATCAACCATCAGCTTCGTAATTTTCGGCATTTTTGCATATTCTTGTTAGCAAAGCCAACGATAAATCAACTAAAATGCCGGATTATTTAGGAAATGAAATGCGGAAAGTGAAGGAGGATGAAAAGGAGGAAGAAAAAGAAGTGAAAGGTACGAAATTTCGAATGGAAATTGAAATTAAAATGTCATGGATGTTTTGTTTGTGGACATGGGAAGAAATCCAGAATGATTATTAAAAAAGCCAGAAGTTTCGCCCGAACTCGAACTATTTACAAAGAGAATGCATTATAAAAAGCTCTTTCGTATTCAATAATCGTTCATGAGTTTAAATACAAATTAAAATCTAACCGTTTTTAAAAATCTTTCAGCCCTTGACGAGGCTGATATCGCCCTACTGAAGACCTACGTAAGTTTTTTTTTTAGTTGATTCCAAAATTTATTCTCAACTTTGTTTCCTCCTCGAATGCACAGGGCCAAGGTCAATACACACGGAGCATCAAGACTGTGGAGGAGGACATTCAGGCCACCATCAAGAGGGTCAACGAACTGACTGGAATCAAAGAGTCGGACACGGGTCTGGCTCCGCCCGCCCTGTGGGACTTGGCCGCCGACAAGCAGACCCTGCAGAACGAGCAGCCGCTGCAAGTGGCGCGCTGCACCAAGATCATCAACGCCGACTCGGACGACCCCAAGTACATCATCAACGTGAAGCAGTTTGCCAAGTTCGTGGTTGACCTTGCGGACACGGTCGCGCCCACAGACATCGAGGAGGGCATGCGTGTCGGCGTCGACCGCAACAAGTACCAGATCCACATTCCTCTGCCACCCAAAATCGACCCCACCGTCACCATGATGCAGGTTGAGGAAAAACCGGACGTCACCTACAGTGACGTTGGCGGCTGCAAAGAGCAAATCGACAAACTGCGAGAAGTCGTCGAGACTCCCTTGCTTCACGTAAATTTATCAAACTAGAATTTGGTCCTATCTAATTTAAAAAAAAAAATGCAGCCTGAGAAGTTCGTCAATCTTGGCATTGAGCCCCCGAAGGGCGTCCTTCTGTTCGGCCCTCCTGGAACAGGAAAAACTTTGTGCGCCAGAGCGGTGGCCAACAGAACCGACGCTTGCTTCATTCGAGTCATTGGCTCTGAACTGGTCCAGAAATATGTTGGAGAGGTGAGTTTGAGAAAACAGAACTTAATTGAATTTTTTTATTAATAAAGCAGCATTAAAGTTGATAAAAACTTCTGGATGTTGGTACGAATCATGCTACGGGTTTGAAAGAGGAAAATCTGAGCTTTCATAATATTCAAAGAATATCATCTAAGTAAATCTTGAAGATTTTTTTTATATACACATGTATTTTTCTAGTGGCATTCTAAAATTGTGTAGCTTAATCCATTAGTACTGGCGGAAATAAATTGTGACTAAATAGTTGTCATTAGAATACCATCTGGATAACAATAAATCTTAAGTTTTAAAACCAAACGCCACTATTGTGGCAAATTCGAATAGTTTATTTTTACAATTTGTAAATAATGTATTGCCACATTAATTAAAAACAAAAGCCCGTTAAAACTGCTACTAAATTATGATGAAGTTTAAAAGGAAACTACCAATAACTGCTCATTTTGATGTCTACTATCAAATTTTTCAAATCTAAAATTCTGAATGTTTGTACCGACTCAATCTATTCTTCTGATCCATCTTAAATTAACTTCCGATTTATAAGCTTCTTACACTTCCACTTTCAAAAATTGGTCTCCTTTACAGGGAGCTCGAATGGTCAGAGAACTCTTCGAGATGGCCAGGAGTAAGAAGGCTTGCTTAATCTTCTTTGACGAAATCGACGCCATTGGCGGTGCCAGATTCGATGACGGCGCTGGCGGAGACAACGAGGTGCAGCGTACCATGCTGGAACTGATCAACCAACTTGATGGATTTGACCCCCGAGGCAACATCAAGGTCCTGATGGCCACCAACCGGCCGGATACCCTGGATCCCGCCCTGATGAGACCTGGACGTCTCGATCGCAAAGTCGAATTTGGACTGCCTGACATGGAGGGACGAACTCACATCTTCAAAATCCACGCTCGCTCGATGAGTGTCGAAAGGGACATTCGATTTGAACTTCTGGCCCGACTCTGTCCCAACAGCACAGGTACCAACAAGACAATAAAATGGAGAAAAAAATTAATACTGATAATTAAATTCAACTTCAGGTGCCGAGATCAGGTCGGTGTGCACCGAGGCTGGCATGTTCGCAATCAGGGCCAGGCGCAAGGTTGCCACCGAAAAGGACTTCCTTGAGGCTGTCAATAAGGTTATCAAGTCATACGCCAAGTTCTCAGCTACCCCTAGATATATGACTTACAACTAAAATTGCTGCTACAGTATGGTTTGTTTCTAAGTTAATTAAATAAAAGTGCAAGATTTCAATAAGATCTTTGTCGGCAGTTTTCTAATTTAAAGTATCACTTGATTCAAATCGAAGCATGTCTGCAGGAAGTTGGAATTGTGATTGCGAGACTTGAGTCACAGTAATGCCCGAAGGCAGGTAATTGAAGGCGCTCGCCAGTCTGCAGTTTTCGATAGACTCGAGCACCCAGTCCACCATCAGCACCAGAAAGCTTCCGTCAAATGGCTCTGTAAAAGTAAAGTCGAGTCCAGTTAAGCATTTTTATATTGGATTCAAACCGTCTGAGAGATTTTCACTGGGACTGATGACAATCCTGTATTTCTTGGTCTGCGGGGCTTGCAGGTTTTGCAAGAGTGATCCACCGGCACAAACAATGATTTCCTGAACAAAAAATTAATTAATTCTGCACAGCAAAGTGATATTTTGCTCCTCTACCTTGACTTGTTCTTTAGTGATGCCAGAATAGGTGCCGTCCAAACAAAACATCTCCAATTCGGCAAAAATTGCACCTTTTCTGAGTCTGGACCTTCGAGGGCCGTCACACCCATGCATGTTTTTCATCTCGTATGGCTCCTGTGGTTGGATTTTAAGACACCAAATGCTAATTGAGCCAATTAATTAATTACCTCTGGGATGATCTTGCCTGAGGAAATGCAGTCCACAATCCAATTTATGGAAACGACCCACAGCCCTTTTGCCACAGCAAGATAAAACTTCAGTGTAGTGAGAGTGTTCATGTCTTCTGAATGGGGCACCTGCAAATTCAAAGAAATAATTCAATTATAATTTTCTGCAAAATTTTATCTACCACAAGGTGCGTCACAGATGAATTCATTGCCGTGTTGACTGAGCAATTCTTGAATGATTTGCAGAACTTTTGAATCTCAGCTATTTGATTTCTTCCCAAGCTTGTGAAAATCAAAGATATCCCTGAACGTGGAGGAGTTTCCTTTTCTTCCCTAAAAGTTTGTTGATGAAATTTTGTTACTTTTAAATAAGTCTCAAAAGTTGAGAGCAAAAATGGAAGGACAGATATTAAATTTAATAATCCTTACCTCGGTGCAGTAACAACTTTTACAATGGGAGTGCCTTCGATTGCATCCACTTCTTCACCTTCATCGTCAGACTCCTAAAATTATTGTGATTAAAACTAAAAGCCTTTCTTAATAAAAACAGGTTTAAAACAAACCTTGCAAACTAAGTTTTTGCCACTTTCAACTACGGTCTTTTCAGTGTGTGAATTTTTGGCAACATTATTATCCAATTCTATGTATTGTACGTCCATGTCAAATGATAAGTTTCGCACGGGTTTCTGTATAAATCAAAACAGAAATATTTAACACTAAAAATATAATGAAATTACCTTGGCAGTTTTAGAATCACTTTTAGCAGAGTTTACACTTTTATCCATAAGTGCCTTGTCTCCACCAATTTTCAGCTCTGTCCTGGAGTTATCATAAAAATTATCTTATTTCATTAAGCAAGATAAACTCAACCTACTCATAAGATATTGAAGAAGGCAATTCAATAGTTTTATCAGCCTCGGTAGCCTTTTCTCTGGCGTACTTCAAGTCTTCCATTGCGACATTCATGACAGCTGCATCTTGGGTATTCTCCAAGTCACTCCACGTGACCTTTTTAGGAGTGCTGCTTTTCTTCCTGGCTTGTCTGACCTTTCTGCGCTTTGCGTTGCCAACCTCAGTGTTCTGGAGCTCGTACTCGGACTCGTTCAAAGACATCAAAGTTTCAAAGCTCTGCCCAGGTGTTGGAGGAGACAAAGAGAGCGAGCTGGAGTCCATTTGGCGCTTCAGTGGTTGCGAAGGTGTCGGCATGCTGGCAGGAATGATATCATTGGAGTCGATCTGGCAGCTCTCCTGGACTGCAGCTGGCCTCAGGAAAGTGTGGACCACCGACTCCTGGCTCTTTTCAATTATATCCTCGTCCATTTCCTCACACAGCTGTGATTTCTGTTCACCCGAACCTTGATCATTTGATTGAGTGCTGCTTTCCAAGACTTGTCTGATGGGGGAAAATGAGGTTTGGCAAAGGACAGATTGTCCCTGATTTTCCTTTGTTATTAAAGTTCCATCAGCAGGAAAGGTTTCAGCTTGAGACATGTGCAGGGGGCTTGTCTGAACAGCTGCATCACACACTTGCTTACGTCTGGAAAAATTTTTACTTATAAATTAAATTAATTTATTTAGTTACCATACTTACGCAAATTTCAATTTCTGTCTTACAACTAATGGGTTCAAGTAGCCAAGCTTGAAGAAATTAACTTCGTACTTTCTCGTGGAATGCCCTTTCAATTTTCCAAATCTATGGAAGCAAACAAGTCGAGACTCTGTAAATGGAATATAATATTAAGTTCTAATGCAAAAAGTATTTACAAATTGTATATTTTACTGGCAGTTGTTTTCTTTTTGATGGGTAGGATTTCTACGACATGCTGTCTCTGACTCGTCAGACTATTTCCCACAATGTCCCCTGTGTTGGACTCGAGAGAAAATGTCTTCCTTTTCCTGTTGCCAGTTTTTGAATCTAGACTGATTGGTTCTGGAGCAGGACGGATGAAAGTTGGCGTGGGCACCTCAACAGGTTTCTCTAGAGCCTGCAGACTGATAATGGGGGGAAGCGAATTTTCAATCAGATTGGTGCTGGCCTGAGTGTCATCCTTCTGCTCATCCGCAGTCTTCTGGTCAGATTTGTCACTGGGCCGGATGAAAGTTGGCGTTGTTAGCGTGGGCACCTCAACAGGTCTCTCTATAATGGGGGGAAGCGAATTTTCAATCAGATTTGTGCTAGTCTGAGTGTCATCCTTCTGCTCATCCGCTGTCTTCTGGTCAGATTTTTCACTGGCCGTCTCAATGATCATTTCATTTCTGTCTGGGGATTTCTTCTGGGACTTTTCAGTTTGGACGGCGTTGAGGCCAGAAGTGGTGCTTATGTTCAGTGGGACGATTTTCCTTTTCTCCTTGAACTCGGACTTCATCCTCGAGTACCGAGAAAATCCCGGAGACGGAGTTTTCTTTTTGGTCGGACTGCCTTGGGGAGACGAATCTTCAATGATTCCCACCGGCTCAAGTACTTCTTCTGACTGCAGCAGACTTTGCTCTTGTGGGGATTCCCCTGCACCATTTTCAATGTCTTTGGCCTGCTTCTTTTTGTTGTTGTACTGCCGAGATGGCTTCCTCTTTTCTGCGGAATCCAAAAAGTCTGCCAGTTCAACGGTTGCAGGGGGTTGGCTAGGCTCCTTCTCTTCTTCACTGTCATACTTAATAGGCAAGATTTTCTTCTTCCGAAGGCCAAATCCTTTGAACTTTGGTTTCTCTGAGGATTGACTGTCGATTTTCTTCAGCCGTTTCTCTTCCTTTTTGCTCTGAAATTCTTCAGATTGCGACTGAAACAGTTCAGCATCTCTGGTCGGTTCTGATTCGATTGACTTGTTAGCTTCGAATGTGATTTTCTTAACATTCCTCGCCATCAAAATCGAGTCTGCCTGACTTTCTTCAACCTGTGTCGTTTCCCCACTTGTAGCTTTTTTGGGAATTGTGGGCGGAGGTTTAAACCGGGCAATTTCGTTCAAGTCCGCTTGTGTGGGAGAAATGAGAGTCGAAATTGAGCTTGGAGTTTCAATTGTTTTGTCTTGGGTGGGGATGGCACCAGACTTTGTTTGTTCAAGCCAAAATTGGACCTTTTCGTCAGGGTTGATGCTGTACTGAGAAATCACCGATGATTCATTCGGAAACTGTGTTGGCATCCTCGTAGTCGAGGGCTTGATCAATTCAAAAATGTTTGTAGAGCCTGTTGAGGGGTTGGACATTTGAGGAGCCCCGTCACCAGTTTTCCCTGCAGTCATCGACCTTCGTGTTGTGCGCTGAGCTGAAGTCGACGGTGTTGGAGTAATTGAAGCCATTTTCTCTATAGGCACTTTGCTTTTAGCTGGAAATGGACCAAATATTAGAAATATTAAATTTTACAATAAAAATAAAATAGAAACCTTCTGCTGGCAAGTTGCGTTCACACTGAATGAGAATATTCTGCAGGTGTTCGTAGAACAAGGTGATGGACTTGTTGATGATCACTTTTTCCTTGGAGCAATTTGACAAGCACTTTGGACACTGCGGAGTTTTGGCCAGGTGCTTTGTAATGCAGGGGCGACAGAAGGTATGGCCACATTCTATGCAAGCAACCTTTTTCATTCTGTTGTTGCTAAAAAAATTACATAATTCTTTATTTTTTATTCAAGAGGATAAAAGTGTAATTAATGTACCAAATGTAGCAAGTGCTTCGCTCCACAAGTTGGTCGTAATTTTGCTTGAGCAAACTCATCTCGCTCTCATTCAGCGAAGTTTTTGCCTGTTTTTTCACCATTTTCCTCGCAAACTCCGACCACTCTATGAAGACAGAAAGAGAGATACATAAAAGACAAAAAAATTAGAGAAAGCTTTTTGTCATTATATGCTTATTATGTAATGTGATTAAAATTTAACACAAATAATAGACAAAATTGCACGTACAGTTCATTAAAATATTCTCTTCTTCAACTGCGAATGTTATGATGGCTCAAAATTTCGCTGAAACTCTCAGATAGCGAAAATAACTTGCTGTCTTGCTAGAAACCAGGGCAAAAACATAAAAACAACCAAAACATCTCAGCCACACACATGTTCGGAACTTTTTGGCGCTCTATGGGACAATCCGCGTCTCTGATTGGATTAAGAATTGTTGGACCGAAAATAAACTTCTCCTATTGGTCGGTTTCTTTCAACCTTGGACTTTTTAGTTGCTATTTCGTGCCACCGACACCGGTGCGGCGCTTTCGCTGCTTGTCGCTTGTCAATGTCAACAGCAGCCACAGCAACACAGCACGCTCAAATTTTTTCCTGCTCTTAAAAGGTAAACAATTTATTATTTTGTGGTGTTATCCTTTTTGTAAAAATTTAATTAAATTGCTGAAATGTATTGTTCTTGAACAATCTGGAGTTATTCATTTAACATAATATAATTAATTTAAATTACAAGTTTAGTATTGCAAGTACATGATCAACTTTTCGTCGAAATTAGTGCATACATACATAGGCGTGGATAATTCTCATTCTCCCACGCCCAAAAATATAATCAACATTTTTTCACAATTCACTGATTAAATTATATTATCTATTCAAATTCCTTTTGAGATGAGCGTTTTCAAACAAAAATATCTACAACTTTTTTATTATTTCAGAGCAAATTAAAACGGTAGAACATGGGGTGCTTCAAGATTGTGTTGCTTTCGCTTGTGCTTGTCGTCGGTGTGTACAAAAACGTCTGAGAAACAAAGCAAATATTTAAAAATTAAATATTCTTTCAGTTTGTTCCGTGGCTCAAGATGAGAAGCAGCAGCGCCCAGTTGCTGCAAAGCTCAATGGCCAAGCGTTTTTCGACGACTCGGAAAGTATCAACATAAAAAAACCTGCATTTCCAGCCAAAAAAGGTTTATTTAGTTTGTAAAGAAATGATAAAGGATCAAATGAAAAATTCACGATTTTGTTCAAATTTTAGTGAAAACAAAAGCCCCGCGAAAACCATTGGTGTCAGCCTGGGGAATCGTCTTCCTGATTTTGTTTTTCATCTTCCTCGGATTCACAGCCTATTACTTTTACCTCTTCTACCCAATCTACTTCAAGAAGAAGAGGCAGTTCGAGAACATCGAGTTGGTCAATGTCAAAGTTTGACAAACGACAAAACCAGCCAAACTTGATCCTATTTTTATAATATCTACCACTGCATACAGTTAGATCTCTATAATATTTTTGACATGTGGCAATTTTTTGCCAATCTCTACACACCAAGCAGTTAAACGAGACTGATCGATGCATTTGATCGTTTAAATAAATATGAAATGACTGATTTTCAATTCTTAAACTTGAGCGCCTGATTTAAGTAATAATATTTTAGTATACCGGCGCTCTTTTGAGTAGTTCTTAATAAAATAGCACCCAATATAATACACTTCGATGATAATTCTAACATTGCGAGGGAAATTGAATAAATTATAAACTAATATATCAGCACAGGAAATTATCTATTGTAATTTTTATACCCGACAAAATATAAAAAGTTTTGCAAGTATATAATTGTATAATTAATCAATCAATACTCATTTTAACACACAATTGTGACATTTGTGACAAAACGCCCACTTGGAACCACTCCCGTACTAAACCAGAACTTGAGGGTGTTAAATTTTTTACAAATATTTTCATACACATGGAGATGAGATTTTCCACGCATTCAACATTCTCTCGAGCACTTTTTCAGGCAGTCTCTTGCTCAAGTCTTTGAGTTTACAGCTCGTCCTTGTCGTCCAGGCTGACGTCGGACAGGTCGATGTCATCCTCGACCGGAAGGGCGCCGTCCTTGCCGTCCCACGCTTCGGACTTTTCAATTTTGGGCAACTCGGCTCCCCTGACTGGAGCAGTGGAGCCGCGGCCGTAACTCAGATCGCGGAGGAACTCGTTGATGCCGTCTCTGCTGAAGGAGCCTCTCATGATGGAGAACTTCATCTTCTTTGAATTCACAACTGCCATAGCAGGGTAGCCAAAACCGCCGATCTCGAGCACCTCCTCAAGGGCGGGCTGCTTTCCGGCCTCGGCCCAAATCCATCTGAAAATTTACAAGAAGTGTGTAAAAAAAAACCTTTTCAATTTTCTTCTTTTTTGCTTCACTCACCCCCACATCTTCTTCTTGTACTTTTCTCCCATTTCCTTGAGCATCTTCAGATAATCGTTTCGGCACTCGGACTGACAATCAAGAATGTGCGGCAGAACAGAAATTACACAAAGAGGGTGCTCTCCACAGGCCTCCTTCAAACCTTCGTCTGAAGTAAGCTAAAATTTGGAAAAAGAAAATAATTTTTTTTAAAGGCTTTAAAATTGATTTAATTTTGCTTTGGTTTTCACTAAACTGAATTTTTATATTGTATTGTTTTGCATTAATTACCTCATTAATTTCAGGAGCAGGAATGTTTTCAGCCAGTTTGTCAATGGCATAGTTGACAATGTCACTAGCAGTGCGGCCTCCGTTGTAGTCTTCGACAGACGAGCTGTCCTTCTTTCCAGCATTGAATATTTTAATAGTGGGATATCCCTGGACACCGTATCTGCTGGCCATCGAAGTGTGAACCGTTGCATCCAAAGCACCAACCTTAACCTAAAAAAGCAAAATAGATCAGTTAAATTTCTTCAAATTTGTGGAAATTTCTGATCATACTTTTCCTTTTAATTCGGTAGCAGCCTTGGCCCAGTGAGGAGCAAGATTTTTGCAGTGGCCACACCAGGGTGCGTAAAACTCGACCAGCCAAAGGTCGTCCGAGTCGAGAACTTTGGAAGCAAAATTGCTGTCGGTCAGTTCGACCACGTCATTTGAATCACCCTGAAAATTCAGCAACTTTTAGAAGCAATTCCTTAAAAATAAAATCTGTAAACTGACCGATCCGCCGCTGCTGCCTCCACCTGACCTTTTGCCACCAAGACGGTCATCAACATTGTCCCGGAGGGTTTTGAAGGCGGCGTCCACGATACCTTGAGCGGTTCGAGAGCTGCGGAAGTCCTCGGGCTTATTTTTGTTGCTTCCGAAGATTTTTATCGTTGGGAAGCCGGAGACTCCGAACCTTGAGCCCAGGGTCTTGTGTTCATCGGCATCGACAGCACCAACCTTTACCACTCCCTGCAAAAAAGGAATGTTCAGAAATTAAGTTTCTTGTTCAATCTTATTACCTGAGCATCATAAAATTACTAATATTATTTTTTTTAATATTGAAGAAACAAAATTTAATTTGGAAGAAAAAATTTTCAATACCTTTAGGGCTTTGGCTGCCTTCGAATACTCCGGAACGAGCGACTTGCAGTGGCCACACCACGGGGCAAAAAATTCAACAACCCAAACGTCATCGCTCTGAGTGACCAACTTGTCAAAATTCGACGGTGTGAGTTCGACGACGTCGGAGGACGATGGGTAGAGTGCAGCCGCACTCGTGAACGCAGAAACAACCGCAAGAGCTGAATTAAAATTGATTTTTTTTTTTATTAAATTCCAATTTCTCTGGCGTTCATTGACACGTCGGTGGACCGAGACACCGGCACCAAAAACATACCTAAAAACAGCATTTTTCCGGCCGCTCCACAGCAGAGAAAATGGCTCAGGGTAATATCGTCTCAGGTAAATGGATTTGTATGTTGTTTTGCGAGCTGCTGTGTCTTAATTCGCGCAAAATAATGGTGATTCAGGGACCGTGGGCGCCGAGAGGCTGTAGTCTCCTTGGCTGTAGTTTTAGTTTTCCTATTTTGACGGCCGAGTAGGCGAAGCATCGTGGGCCACGCCGATTGGTCCGAATAATACCTAACGCTCCAATCAAATCGCAATATGTGGCCAAACTCGGAAAAACCTTATTTTAAACCAAAGCGCGAAAATAAGAGAAGTTTTTTGACAAGGTCTTTTTAAATGGCTAAATAGGAAACCGCGAATTTGCTGTCAAGTACTGCTATGCTATACAATTTTTTTTTAAATCTTAATTCTTATCTCATAAAAGTCTGACTTTTCTGTTTCACATTTATAAGTAATAAGATAAAAATGATGCAAATGGAAACTAATTATTAAAATTAGAGGCAAAATATTTAAAAATTTAAATAATTTTAAATTTGTTCTTCATTATATTTGCTTCAATAAATTTATTATTTGCCTATTTTTTTATTTATATTGTATCAGAAAAAGGGTTTGCAGACCGCGGCCATATGGTCAACTCCACAAGAGACCTTCAAGACCGATGCGCCAATTGCGACCTTCAACAGAATAAAATTTAATCAATGTTCATTTCAAATTAACGGATATTACTCTTAAAGGAAACGGCTGGTCTCTGGTGTGACCCAAGCCAAGACACCCCTCCTTATTGCGACCCCAAGTGAAAAGGTCTCCTTCGGCAGAAACAGCTGCCAGGTGAAAAAGTCCAGCTTGTATTGACGTTATCCTTGTTTTTCTCCAGGCAAAATCAGACTGGCCGAGAAGAGTCTCCGGAATCATCTGCGGCTTACCAATCTGTACGACTTTGGGCCCAAGTCCCAGCAAGCCAAAGCCCCAAACCCAGATCTGATTCTTTTCTGAAAAAATTTAAATTGAAAACTTTTCCATTAAGATTATAATATTATGATTATTTAACCATTTAAAACGGCGCAAAACGATCCTCCGGCAGCAACATCGATAACCGGTCCTACTTCTTGCAAGTCCAATTTTATTGGTGAATAAACTTGGGTTGTGTTGGGTTGCAGAAGTTGGCCATATTCAGAGTTGCCCCAGCCAAAGAGATCACCAGAATCTGAAAAAAAAGAAGAACATTTTTAATATAAACTATATTGTCTAAGCACCAGGAAAGGATAAAATAATAATCAAGTAACCATACAAAGTATTAATTATTCAATTAAAGAGCTCACTTTCTCAAGCAGATATAATAATAATAATTGGTAATTTTGGTATTTAGCTAGCCAGGCTGGCAATGCCCCCTTTTAGCATGTCCTGAATAAACTAAACTTTAATAAATGAGCCCAAAATTGATGCTCATAGGGCTGAGCGTTTTAGTCTATTTTGAAGGTCAAAATAGTCGACTATTATAAGTCGATTTTCGGCCCAAATTAAGTCGATTTTAGTCGATTTTCGGGCAAAAATAGTCTATTTTAGTCGATTTTGAAAATTTAATAATTATGGCAAGACGGGAAAAAAATTTTTTTTTCAAAAAATTTGGCTAGAAATGATCCAAATGGTCTGTCCGAAATTATTAGATGGTTGCTAAAAAACATTTTTTTTTCTGTCTGGACCGTCAAAGCAAGGGTGGGCCAAGGTTCCAGGGGTGTGGGGTAAAAAAAAAAAAATGTTTCAAAAAAGTTAGCTAGAAATGATCCAAATGGTCTGTCCGAAATTTTTAAATGGTTGCTAAAAACATTTTTTTCAGTCAAGACCGTCACAAGGGTGGGCCAGGGTTCAAGGGGTGTGAGGTAAAAAAAAAATGTTTCAAAAAAAGTTAGCTAGAAATGATCCAAATGGTCTGTCCGAAATTTTTAGATGGTTGCTAAAAAACATTTTTTTTCTGTCACGACTTCGTCGCAAGGGTGTGCCAGGGTTCCAGCCTCCAGGGGTGAGAGGTAGAAAAAAATTTATCAAAAAATATAGCTACAAATGATCTAAATGATCTGTCTGAGATTTTTAGATGGTTGCCAAAAACCATTTTTTTTTCGCTCGGAGCTCAAATTTAAAAAAAAAATTGTTACTTTTCAGTCATTTTAGTCGATATTTGTCCATTTAGTCGATTTTGACCCTAGCTTATTCGACTCGAAATTGCATGATTCGTGCTCATTTCATAACCCTAAAATCCTGCGAAGATCAGAAAAAAATAGTTGATCGACTAAAACGCTCAGCCCTGACAGCTCACGTTTCTTATTATATAGCAACTAATATTTTTTTATGTTTAGATTATAAAATAATAACAAGCTTTTTTCTTGGGCACAAATTATTTTTATTTACCATTTATACACCCAATGAAATAACTTAATTGTAAAACCCAAAATATCAAACTACAACAATCTAATTAAATTTGTTAATATTATACAACAGTTATTGCGCAAATGCCAAGCGCGTTGCTACAAATTATTTTTTTAAGTCACGTTCAATTTTCTGCCTATCGGCACTTAGTTGTTTTCGGCAGACACAGAGCTCATTGCAAAAAAAAAATGATAGCAAAAGCAGGTTTGCATTACAGGCTCCAAGCCAAGCACATACAAAGTTCAAAAAAAGATTGAAACTTCTGCCAGAATTTCCAGATCGCAAACTTGGCATTTCTCAGCAGAGCATGAGCCACAAAAATTAGCATGTCCGCAAGGCAAGCAAACTTTGGATAGATGTCTTTGTTGACATTTCAGACACTGCAGGTTAGAGGGGGCCCTTGCCAATTCCATTTCGTTAACTTGGTTTGTGATGTTGGTGTGCAAGGTACGTTCGATGAATGACGAGCCCACTTGCATGATCAAGAACTGGCAGCCGGAGTTCCATTTGGCGTGCTCGGAAAAAGGGTGGTCGCCCGTAGCCCAGTCCTTAAGCCCGAGGTTGCAGTGGAAACAAATCACACGGTCGCCGGAGTCAGTGTAAAAGAATCCAGATTGAGAGAGAACTTCTGGGGTTTGGGAAAGTGATTTGGGCCAGTTTTTATAAGAGTCCAGTCGATTCGAGGACAAACTGTATCGAATATGTCTTGGCAATGACCAGTCGTGAATTCGAAGATCTGAAGGTGTTATCAACGGGTTTTGAGCTTTCAAATGAATGTTTTTTCCGTATTTATCTGGCAGACCGCCCCGAACACTGAAGGGGTTCGCTCCAATTTTTTTTAGACCAACTCCGTCACTGTATGCTTCAGTTTGTTCTTCACCAATTTTGATGTTGACGACACCACCGGGGCTTTTCAGCAACGGACAGTTTGGGTTCCACCGCTTGTGCTCTGATTCTGGTTTGTCTCCCAACTCCCATCCGCGCACTTCCAAATTGCAGTAGATGCAGCGGCAGTTGTCGTCCACACCAGTATAATAAAATCCTGATTTGGCCAAATCGACGGGCATCACAAATTTCCAATTTGTTTTCTTCATCAGGGAATACAAACGATGCGCTTCAAATTTGTAATTTAAAACGCTAGAAATATTTCCAAGGGGCACATTATTTGAATCCTTGAGTATAGGACATCCGCATCTTCTTTTGCGTTTAATATCAAGAATTTGACTGGCTGTTTTTTTATCTCCGAATGTTTTTTTTAGATCCTTGATCCACACTTGCCACTTGCAAAAGTAGCAACAAATCCCACTTTGGCAGAAGTAAAATCCAGCTTCGGCCAAATGTAGGACCTCCATTCCGTACTCCTTGAAAAACCACGACGGAAAGGTGAAAAGCCTGTGCATCGCAATGTAGAGTTTCAAATTTAGCACCGTATCTACAGGGACTTGGTTAAAGGAATTTGGCTCCATTAAATTGAAAGCTTTCTCGGGTTCTTGTCTGTTGTCTGCTGGTAGATTTGCCATTCTTTCCGTTTCAATCTCCGCTTTGTCCACAAAACATGGCTTACTAAAAAAATTAATGAATAGAATGATATTTAAAAAAAAAATTACGCCTTACATATAATCGTCCTTTTTTGTAAGATGATCCAAACTTATGGGGCAAGGTCGACGCTTCACCTGTGTATCACCCATAATGCATTTACTTGCTTGTGTTTGAAAATGTCGCACAGATAAATATGGATTGTGAAGCCCTTTTGTCTTAAGCGTCAAGTGGTCATCAACCAAAACTGTTTGATCGTTGGCTTGGCTATTGGCTTGTGAAAATCCAGCAAATTCGATTTATAAGTGGTGAGACTTGAGAGCCTTAGACAAGAACAAGGTGGCACACCTAGCGGCGAGAGCGATAAAGTCCTGGCTTAGCACGACGCCGGGTTAAGCTTTCTGATTGGCGGCTAGCAGTCACGTGAGTCACGTGGTCGGCTCGCAACGCAGACGGCTTCTTCACCGCTTGAATTTAGCTGCTTATTGCTTCATGCCTTATTATTAATAATTATGCTGTTTTATTTTTAATTTTTATTTATTTATTCATTATCTCCGTATTATTAATAATCTTTAATAACTTATGAAGATTAATATTAATAATGGAGCTAATAAATAATAACAAAATTAATTTAAATTAAAAAACGCTATTCAGATTTATTTTTAAATTTATAAAATTATAAAAATTAAAGAAGTAGAAGTTCACGACCGAAATTAAAATTCATGGTGATTTGAATTTTAATTCGGCTTTACCTCAGTGGGTTTTTGTGAGCTTTTATATTGTTTAAGAAAAAAACAATATCCTGCTCCATATGTTTCGGCTGCGGGCTGCAGGCATAATATTCATGTTCATGAGCTGTGAAATTATTTTGACAAGAATTAGTACAGTAATCAATCTTTTTTTCAAAAATATAATTTTTTTCAATCAAAGTAACAATTTTCCATGAAAAAATTATTTCAAATTACACTTTTTTCACAAAACAATTTTTAAAACAAAATTTGAAATTGAATTTGTAAAAAAAAATTTATTTTTGTTAAATAGTAATTTTTTTTTAAATAAAATTAATTTTTATAATAATTTTGGTAAGAATATTATAGATTTGTCAAAATGGTTTCACAGCTCATGAATTATTGCTGCAGCTCGCAGCCGAACCACGTAGAGCAGGATATTGTTTATTCTTAATGATTCTTAAAAAATTAAAAATATTCTAAAAACTGATCGAGGAAAAGCCGACTTTAAATTAAAATCGCCATGAAGTACAGTCTTGTTTATAAATTAAAAAGATGTACCCCTGCTCAATGAAAATTGCATAAAAAAGCTGGGGAAATATTTACACATACAAGATGACTTAATCTAATCAAATTTTTATGACAATATAGACTTTTTAAAGCCAAAAATATAGTAGTTTTTAAAGATGACGTTTCTGAAAAAAAAATCAAGGAACGTTTGGTACACAAAATTAAATCTACTCATGGCCTGGTACGATTATCCAATCCTGCGAGGTTAATTAACTCTAATGAAGGTGTATTGAAAAATTGATAATTTTTTTACCTTTTACCTTAGAAATTATTCTTGCATTACATTTATCACCGGGAAGTAGTGTGAAAAATCTTTTTTGTAAGGTTCGCAAAATTAGAAATTAGAATTTCAAATTTTGAGGTGATTTTTTTTATTTGCTTAATATAAATTCTAAAATTCTTATAATTTTTTATTATTTCTCGAGAAGAATAAAAAATAATCATTATGGGAGAACACAAAATGATTACTGCAAAATTGGTGGGCGATTCATAATCAAGGTAAAGGGGGAACTTTTAAAAATGTAATAATAGCATTAAATAATAATATTCTTAACGTTTAACTATTTCGAACTCTCTGCTTATTCAGTTGGATATTCACAAAAAAAAAAAATCAAATTCGCTAAAAGATCGTTTAAAAGTAAAATCTTAAATTTTCGCATACCCGTGCCAACAATAGAAATTAGAAAATGTTTTGTTTGAATTCAGTAAAATTATATTAGGAGACACAATTTTGCAACGTATTTGGCAACTCTTAATTCTGGTTATAAATTATTATTTCTCTAAAAAATAATAAAAAAAGGGGGAAAATAAGAAAAACAATTTTTCTCGTGCAAAAATTCAGAAATAAAGGTTTAAATTTTGAGGTAAAGTGTTACAGTAAAAAAAATTATAAAAAGAGCGAAGAAAATAATTAATTATTGTTTAATAGCACTTCATAAAAATTGAAAATCGCTTAATATTTGTTTAAATTGATCCAATTCGCACGTGCCTCCAACAGGAGAAAAATAGCTTTTAATGTTGCAAAATTGTGGAAACGAAATTTTGTAATAAGTTTGTGAAACCCTAAATTTATTAAAAAAAAAAATATATATATATATATATATATATATATTATGAATTAAAATCGGTTCAGGAAATAGTAATAGGTAAAATGATAAAATTTTAACTAATAATCTAGTTGTCTAGACTTTACTGCCCAAAAATTTTCCACACAAAGCAAAAATAATAGCATATTAGTTGATGCTGCGTTTTATTATAGAAGGGAAATCATATTATCGCGCTGCCGACACCAGTATGCTGGGCGGAGCCTACACATACCACGTGACTCCTCGCAAGCTACCGCCGGAAAGCTGTGTGTTATGCCTTGTTCTGCCTTAGACTTTTTAGAAAGTCTATCGACTTAAGCTTGCTCTACACCTGGCGGACTTAGACTCAACTTAAGTTGAGACTTATGTGGATAATAATAAAATGCCTGGCTCTTACCAGGCGGACTTGGGACTGACAATGAGTCGACTTAACAAAAAACTTAAGTTGAGTCCGGGCCGCATCCTCTACATATAAGTCTCAACTTAAGTTGAGTCTAAGTCCGCCAGGTGTAGAGCAAGCATAATGCTTTTATTAAACGCGTTTGCGCACAACTGCGTACAACAAGGATCTTGGCGGATCTTGGCGTACAACTACTAATACATACGAATACATACATGCTATACATACTAAATAGAACTATCGGTGGACAGTCATTACAATCAGTTTGAGCGTATTTCAGCGGGAATATTGATGATCAGCCATTTGAGCAAGGGAGGAAAAAGGCGATCGAGTACAAAATAAACTGTGGTGTTGACTACAATATTGTGAACAAAATTTACATTTACATGCTTTGCTTGCAAAGTGATATTCCTTTTTAACACAAAATTTGCAAAATTTATAATGAAATCCATGAACTATTATTCTAGTATAAACATGCCGGTCCTGTTGAAGAGGACTTCTCCATTTAATCGGGAGTGTTACAATTGCATTGTGAAAATCAGGAGGAATATCAAACGATTTCATTTCTCTCTTGAATAACAAAGTACCAAAAGCAGGTGTGTATGGAAGATTATACATAGATTGCAAACAACCAATAAATAAATCAACCTCCAGCATTAAATGCACAATTCTGAGCTGATTTATGTACACACAAGAGGCGTTTCAAATATGCATTAAAAACAAGATTTCTGAGAAATTTCTGAGATCTGTTTGAGTGAGATAAGGCCAAGCAATTGTAATGCCATAACTGGCAATCGGCGCCACCTTTATAAAAAAGAGACGGATTTCTGCATCTACACTCAAAAAACGAAGTTGTTTTATATCAAATGTAGCCAAATTTGCTAATAATGTTCGAGATTCTATGTGTTTGTTAAATGATTTCGCCGTGTGATTCAAAGTCACTCCAAGATATTTAACTACATTCTCAAATTTAATTTCGGAGCCTTTACAAAATAGTTTATCTGTGTTTTTTATTCGACCTCCTTTCCGAAACTTGACAGTTTTCTGGGCATTGACAACAAGGTCATTGCTATCTGAGTACTCAACAAGGAGATTCAGTCCAGACTGAAGCATATCAAGTCGTTTAGCAAGAAGGGCAGTATCATCGGCATAATTGAAAATGACAACTTCATCTTTTAAATTTTGTTTGATATAAAGATTTAAATCAAACACATAGAAAATATAATAGAGTGGAGAGGATGTGCCACCTTGTAAGGTACCATTACTCTGAACAAATTTTTGTGAATTTGCAACTCCATCAAAAATTGACAAAAAATTTATGTCCAAAATAGTTGCTATAATATTGAGCAGACTTATGTGGATGCGGAGCGGACTCAAGTTTTTTTTTCGGCCGCCCGCCTGCGGATAGTGGATAAGTCATGGTAGACTCTCGCAAAATATATCGATATCTCATATCGATATGAAAAAAACCGATATATCGCGATATTTTTACCGGTTTTTCCGTTAAAACCGATATATATCGGAATCGATATGAAATAACCGATATATCATATCGATATGGAAAAAATTTTGCGAAAGTCTAAGTCATGTGGATAAGTAGAGAGAGTCCATAAGGGAGACGATGGCCTCCCCTCCACTTTCGTTGGTGCTGCTGCTACGCACGGTGATTGGTCGATTTCGAGCTTCGAGCAAAATTCCACCAGAGCGGCGCTGCGGTAGCGTCCTATCTTTCCCATGTAATTCAGCAGCACCAACGAAAGTGGAGGGGAGGCCATCGTCTCCAAAGCAACAGTTTTGATGTTAACAAATTTAACAATGTGATTTCACAGGCATTGCATGCTCAATTATTTGCGGTTTGTCACAATAAATGAAAATTGAAACCACGCAAGTTGGTCACTAATTTTATCCAGGTTTTAAAATCTCACAGTTAGAACTGTCTTTTTCTTTTGGAAAGCAATCCTTACATGATCAAAAGAAATGAATGCAGAGTTTATGTGTCTAAAAAGTTTCAACTCACCATTAATTGCCAAGTTGCAGTCGCCCGAGCTGACAGCCTTGAGGACGTCGACCCCTTCCAAGGCTCCTTTGACCTTGGAAGGTCGTCCGAGCTTGCCAGGGGCGCTCTGTCCAGTCTGTCCGTCGTCTCCCCACCCGCAGGCGAAGAGCTCGCCCTTTGCGTTGATGAAGAGGCTGTGGTCTTGTCCGCAGGAGACGCTTCTGACGGCCGCGTCGCCCACCCCGTCGATGCAGTTGACCCTGTGGCTGCCCAGGTACTGCTCACCCTCCTCCACGGCGCGTCCGCACTGGCCGTACGAGTTGTTGCCAAAGGCGAGGACGCGACCGCCCTTGCCCTTTTCCTTCTCCACCAGGACGAGCGAGTGCGCCCTGCCGGCGGCCACAACGGCCACGTGCTCCTTCGCTTCGATGGGGAGGCGGATCGGAACTGGAGACAAAAGCAGCTCGAGGGGCGCCTCTTTTCTTTGGCACTGGTAACCTGCGAAATGATCATGTTCCACTTACTTTAATGTTATTTATTCATTCATTAATAATTTTAAGTTTCACCACGTGTTTTGTGAAGATGAAATTATGCAAACAGATCAGAATCACGTGAAATGAAAACTACACCTAATTAAGGACATTTTTCTTAAAATTTCCGGGAAATTTTCAAATTTCATCTAAAAAAGATACGCAAGTGATTGTGTTACATTACAATAGTTTTGTCTTGTTAAATATTGATTTCAATCATTTCTATTCAATTATAAATATATAATATATATATATATATATATATATATATATATATATATATATATATATATATATATATATATGGAAGAATTTTTGCAAAGTTTATAATCTCCATTCCTTTCCAGTCTTTTCGCTTATACGAAGTTAAAAAATATTGCATGGTTTAGTGATTCTAAAGGTTAATGAATACCTTGTCTGGCCTCACTGGCTCTTTATAGACTTTCGTGAAGTCTTTTTTTTTGCTTATGGCACCCGTGAGCTTATTAGGTTATTGGGTCGGTCTATTGCCGTAGTCGAGCACCCTTGGCACAATTGTGCTTCCCAACCAACCTGACCCCTGGTCGGGGGCTTTCTAGCAGATTTGGTGGTGCTCGCATGGGCCCCCCACCCCCCTTGAGACCTTACCCCTTGACCCCGCCTTGCCACAAAGGACTTGGAATGAAACGCATGCATTCGCCACACAAGCTGAGTTCTTCCAGCTTATGGCTTGGAGGAAACGTAGCAAACCTCCGAGTGCGAGGTGCGAGTCGGTGCAGCTAGCGCCATACCTCCCAAATTCCCGACATTTCAGCCAAAATGTTATCAATGATTTGCATACCAGAGGCTATTTGTTTCCACAAACAGCCCCAGGCTGAGCATTGATCCCATGACGGCCGAGAAAACCTGTGTAGTCTTACGTTGATAGTTGAACTATTTGTAGCAAGGACACTTTCTGATTCTTTTTTTATACTTGTATATTTATATTTATTACAGCACATGACATGTAAATATTGAATAATAATTATTTTTAAAAACAAGAAATATTTAAGCATACTTTATTTTGCTACATAATGTTAAAAAAAATATAAATTTTTGTAGTTTAGATTGGTTTAGATTTACCCTTTCATTTTAATTGCTAGATAAAATATGAAAAACAAATCAAGAATTTTATTCCATTCACTCAGTATACAATAAAAGTGAGAATTCCTTGATGTGAGGAAAATTGTAAAATGTTGTCAAATTTTCCTCAATTCTTCTCAGAAAATAACATTTCCTTGTGATGATGCTCTGCCTTGTGCAAGTGTGTAATTTGTAAAGAATTTACATAGACTATTGAGGAAGAAGATAAAATAAATTGTTAAAAAAGGCTGAGTGGATCTTTTTGTCCACTTAAATTTTACTTGGCTGGCGACGGCGATTTGCAATTTAATTGTAAGGAAGAAAATTTAATATATATAATTATTAATTGATATTTATAAATGACTGAAAATTCAATTGCAAGCAAAGGAAAGTTCAGAGAACTGAACTAATTATTGGTTTGGTTTAGTTTCTCAACAAAATCCAAATGATAAAAGAATGTATAAGACTTGAAATCTTTGATAAGGCGTTTATAAACCAACATTTTCAAATGGCCTGCTACATACCGCTTATTTTAAACCAAAGAGTACATACATCACATACATAAGACTTAAGTCAGAAAAAGTCTACACTACATATATTATGATAGGATATTGAACGTTTGATAAAAGTCTAATAGTTGGTTGCAAAATGAAAATTCAAAAAAGCATTTTATTTTTACAAGATATTATTTTCAATGTGAAAACAGAAAACAGAAAAAGTTTACAAAACATTTGAAGATACTTTGTGATTAATTAGTAATGTCAGCATTGTGACAGGAAAGTCTGACCTATTCTAAATCTCTATATCGATAAAAATTCTAATATAACACAGTTACTAATATTAGTTATCACTTAGAAATATTCTTACAATTATAAATACTTCTGATGATAAAAAATTCATACTTTTAGAAAAAAGAAATTTGGATTGATTAAATTTTAAAATTTCACCTGGCTGCATTAATAATTATGTTTGTGTGTTTGTTAGATATTGTATAATTATATGTATTATTATTTTTTTATTATGTACAAAATAATGACAGGAAAGTCAATATTAAAGAAATGGAAGAAGTTACTCATTTGATTTCACAAAAATAATCAGATAATAGTGTGGGTTTATATAGTGGGGGTTTACGGCGGCGGCCGTCTCTTTTGATGTCGGACGTTTTAGGAGACATCAGCTGCTAGTTGTAAACCCTTTCTTCTCTTTTTCCAATTTAAAATTTTTGTATTGACCGAGAAGAATAAATAATAATAAAGAGCTGTGAGCAAAATGGAATTTCCAGCATCATGAATCGTCACGAATAAGACTTTCCTTATTACACGCCACGGAAATTTATATTAATTTATACACTCATGGCCGTGACGAATGGCTTTGTCAATTGAATGAAGCAGCAGATTTTTGTTTAAACCCAATTTTTTTTTTTAAATTGTAAAACGCAGATGTTTTGCTCTGAAGCCTATTTTGGTTTCACCTAAACTCTTTAAAACTGAATTTTATACTTTGTAGAATATTGATATTTGTGGTAGATTCTACACCGGCCAATTAAAGAATGGCGCAATATGATATCAATCATAAAATAAATATAGAATAGAATATATAATAATAGAATGGTGGTTTTTATACCATTGATTTACTTATTTAGATTACTATATATTCATATTTTCTTCACCACGACGCGATCACCATCTGGTGCCGAAGTAAAAAGTTTAAATACTTTCTGCTTAGCAGCGCATAATTTAAGTCTCAGAGTTGGCGAATGTTCCAACCAACAAGACCCCGAGCCTCAACACAATCCCCCACTCACCTAATTGAGAGTCTGTGTTTATGCCCGAGCCGTAGACTTTTAAACTGCTATTCGTACAAACGGAGAACAGTGTGAATCCAAAACCACACGCAACATCAGTCACCTGGGAAATATAAATCAATTTTATTCATACAAATGTCAAAAGAAATTACAATTACATAAAATAAAATTATATTTTGGATTCTGGCATTTTTGTAGTTCTAAAAATATTTTCATAAATTGCATATCTTTACAGAAATATCAAAATGATGAATTACATAATTTTAAGTTTTAAAATTTTTGTTTTGAAATTTGAAAACAAAAATTTTCAACGCCCAAATCTTAGGATTTCATTACAATTTACATTAATCTCTCACCCTATTCAAGTCTCCGAATTGAGCCCTGCATGGCCTGTGAAGGTATTTTGGGGCCGTCTGACGACTTCTTGACCCTTTCCTGAACTGCCTGAGGATGCCCAGGCCACCGTGCTCGCTCAGGCCCCAGGCAAACAGTTGCCGTTTGTCCTTGTTCGGTTTTCCATACGCATACTCTGCCAAAAAGAATGCATTTTAAAAATGAATTTGATTTAAAAAAAATGAGAAACGTGGGACTCACCAGGGATGGATTCAATTGGTTTGTCGTCGGGATAGAGTGGAAATCTTTTCACAATCCGTCCGAAATGTCTCGAAATTGTGAAGTTCAGGCTGGTGGTGCACAAATTCGTTCTCAAAACGCCGGCACAGCATTGAGACATTTTTCGTTTCGACGATTTTCACTAAAAAAAGTACTTCACAGCCTGGAAACGCGTGCAACTTGTTCGAGATTAGTTCAATGATGAAGCGAGAAGCCGGTTTTCACTCAACACCGTCGCGGATTTCAATAATATGACATAAAAGGGGTCACTTTTCCTGGCTCAAAATCGACAGACAACAAAAATCGCAATGAAATCGGGCAACAAAAACAAAATCAGGACTCACGACTCACAATCACTCACAATCAGGTGTTGCGCAAGACTTGAACCAATCAGCGACGACAAGACAAATGACTAACTCAGCCGCTGATTGGTGGGAGAAAGGGGGCGCGGTTGTTCTCTGCAAGTGTTCAATTTCCTCACTCATGGCGCTGACGTCGAACATAGAGCATAATACAGCTGAAAATTGCGAAGCAAAATAAAAACACAACAAGAAACTTTTTATGTGGATGAAAGGTATAAAAAATCGGGGTTTGCTGCATCCTGGAAAATTTTTAATTGCTTGTTTGACTTTTCCAGTTTCATCAATAAGGACGTCATGCAGTGTCCGGTCGGCGACGATGCGATCAGAGCGACCAACGACGACGCCAGCGAGTGCAAAAGATGTGCCATCAACCTCGGCTACTGGCAGGACAAGTTCATCAATTTCTTTGTAAAGGCAGGAGAGAGGAAGGCTCCAGAAATCAACAGAGGCTACTACGCTCGCTGCACGGCCGTCGGTCTGCTCATCGAGCAGTTTATTAAGGTTTTAAATTCAATAAAAATCAATTTTTATGTATTTAAAGAAATTATCACAGAGAGTCGGCGAGGAATGTCAAATAATTAACATTGGAGCTGGCTTCGATACCCTCTACTGGAGACTCAAGAGCAACGGCCTGCTGGTCAAGAACTTTGTTGAAATGGACTTTCCGAATGTGACGGCCAAGAAGTGTTATGCAATCAAAAGGAACAAAACTCTTCTTGAACAAATCCACTCTGAAGGTTTGGTGTTTTTTAACCCATTTGATAAATCCTTTAATTTGAAATTATACAGACGGAGAAGTCAAATTCAGCCCTACCGATCTGCACTCGGCTAATTATCACCTCGTTGGAGTTGACTTAAGGCAGCTGTCCAATGTCCAGAAAAAGTTGGTGGACAGTGAGATCGACTGGTCGGTGCCCACCCTGCTGCTGGCCGAGTGTGTCCTTGTCTATGTAGAACCAGAGCACATCAGGTCCCTCCTTTCCTTTTTGGCATCTCAACTTGCGTCTGCCCTTTTTGTCAATTACGAGCAAGTCAACATGGATGACCGCTTCGGACAAATCATGTTGTCCAACTTGAGGGCTCGTGGGTGCGCCTTGGCCGGAGTTGAGGCCTGCAGAGACCTTGCGTCCCAGCAGCAGAGGTTAAGCCAACACATAGAAGTTTTTCAAATCTAAAATCTTTTTTCAATTGACAGATTTCTGGACACTGGTTGGGACGGTTCAAAAGCGTGGTCCATGGAGGAGATCTGGAACATGTTGCCTCGGGAAGACAGAAACCGGATCGAGAAAATCGAGTTCCTCGACGAGACGGAGCTGCTGCAGCAGTTGTTTCAGCACTACTGCATTTGCATTGGCTGGAAGGATCGAGGACAAGAGTCACTCTCCCTCGCTGACCTCCGGATCGACCCTTGAATTGTTGCAAGTCTGATTTTTTGAAAGTCTGTATTTCAGCCTGTTTTCTAGGAATGTCTACATTCACCCTTCGAGCCATTTGCCATTGTTAGTTTTGAGCTAGAGTTGTGTTGTTGATTTATCATGAAATGATAACTTGCTGATTTAAATTACATCTCATTCAAATAAAACTGTACTTATTAAAAATGTAAAGTTTCACAACATGTCTTTCGGCTCACAAACAAGAGAATAAAAATCACATTGTAATAATTAATCATATTTTAATGAAATGTAAACAGGAATAATCAAGAGGTAGAATCTATCAACATAAATAAAAAGGTAACACAATCAACGTAATTAACAAAGTATGCATTGTTCCTTTAATCAGGCAGTCCACAATCCTTTCGAAAGTTGACAAATGAAGTGGAAAAAGTCTTGAGCTTAGAGTCTGAGAGGATGTTCATGAACCAGTCCTCCGTTTTCGCAAATGTCACCGGCAATAGAGGCCATGCGATTGTTATTGTCCAAGCTGGTGCGAGAAGTGAGGGCGCCCAAGTTGATCCTCACTCGGTCAGCAGCCTTTAGAGGAAAAAAAAAATCAATAGTTGAATTCAAAACCAATGGGTTGATAGTACCTCTGTGCACCAGATGGTGGCCATGTTCTCCTCATGCTTGGCAGAGGGAGATCCACTCTGGAGAGCGCGCGTTGCTCTCGAAAGGACAACGGCTGAAGAGTAAATGTCGATGGCAGCACTTGCCAGTCTGTTAAGTTCGAATTGCTTGTCAACAACCGAGCGTCCGTGCTTCATCAGGATAGATTCAATGGCTTCTCCAAAGTTGCCAACACACTGAAACAATTAATCAAAATTTTAAAATGAAATTAAAAAAAAGGAATCCTGATTATCTTAAAGTTAATTCAGATTAAATGGAGGATTAAGCCACTTTTTAATTTTTATTTTTAATCCACCTTGGCAATTTGTGTGGCAGGAGATGAGAGGTTGGAGTGCACATGTTCGGCAAGGGAGGGGGTTGAGCCGAGACCAACGCTTCTGAAGGCGCGACGACCAGCTTCACTGAAGATCACACCAAGGTTGGCAGCAGGGTTCTTGAAAGCCTTCTGCAGCTCCTTCAGGTGGCTGCCAGCATACTGAATACCTACACACAAAAATTATGATATAATTTTATCCACTTTAAATTTCTGCACAATTTACCAGTCAGGGCGACAAACAGTCTGAGAATGTCATTGGTACCCTCAAAAATCCTGAAGATGCGCAGGTCACGCATGACCCTTTCAAGACCAGTGGCCTTCATGAAGCCCATTCCTCCCAGAATCTGGATGGCCTCGTCTGTGACGAACCAAGCAGCTTCCGAAGCAAAGACCTTGCTGATGGCCGCCTCAAGATGGTAGTCGACGGAGCCGGAATCCATGTTGGAACTGATCATGTAGGCCATCGACTCAGTCACATACTGCACCATGGCCATGCGTGCGATTTTCTCCTGGATGGTTCCATACTCCTTCAAGGTGTGGCCAAACTGGACTCGGGTCGTAGCGTGGTCAACGGCTTGACGAATGGCCGAACGCATCGTGCCAGAAAGGGCAGCACCCATGCCGAAGCGGCCATTGTTCAGAATATTCATGGCCACCTGGAGAAAAACCTTTATTATTTAGTTCAGATTCAAATCTCAGTGAATCTTGCCTTGAATCCTTGACCAACTCCACCAAGGACGTTCTCAACAGGGACTTTAACATCCTCGTAGTAAACCTCCGTGGTGTTGGAGCACTTGATGCCCATCTTCTTCTCAGGAGGACCATTGGTCACACCTCCGAAACTCCTCTGGACAATAAAGGCAGTGACCTTGTCTTTTGTCGCACCTGAGAAGCAAAAAAAATTTTTTAATTAAATTGTTTAATTCATTTTGAATATACTGACCAGTCTTCTCATCCGTAATGGGGGTTTGCGCAAAAACAGTCATCACCTCAGCCAACCCACCATTACTGATCCAAATCTTGCTTCCGTTGAGAATGTAGTGCTTTCCGTCGGGAGACAAAACTGCTCGGGTTCTAAGATTCAAATTTTTGGTAAAAACATTTGAAACAATCTCTTTTTTTCTTACTTAATCGATCCAGCATCACTGCCACTGCTGGGCTCAGTCAAACAAAAGGCGGCAAAGTGTTCCCCAGAGGCAACCTTCGGAAGGTACTTCTGTTTCTGCTCGTCTGTGCCGAAAAGCAGAATTCCCTGCAAGGTTGTTGATAGTTTAAAATCACTGCTGATCAAAGGGCAATATTTTTGCAAAGGACATGTGCGTACTTCGAACTTTGGACGGATCTGTTTAATTATTTATGTACTATATCTTATCTAACAATCAGATGGAGAGTAAATTGATTATTAAAAGCATATGTGTAAATAAACACTTTTGGTCAAGGAAAAGCACAAAAATTGAATAGATATCAAAAATACTTATTCTATAATTATGAGGTTTGAAAAAAATTGCTTAACTGCAATATATTCTAAAATACCTAAGATGGTAGTAAAATTATCAATAAAGCGCAACTCTATTATTTCATTTGAAAGTAAAAAAAATGTATAGAGAACATAAACTGACTTTTCAAAAATATGGAAATAATAATTATTATGAATGAAAGTGTTATTAACCTTGAAGCCAATGGACTGGTGGGCACCAAGGGTGATTCCGACGCCAAGGTCGTTGGCACCGACGATTTCAACCATTCGCGCGTACTGCGTGTTGCTCAAGCCAACTCCTCCCAATTCAGTCGGCACCTGCAATGCAACTTCATCTCTTACTCAATGCCAAAATGGAAAACGATCAACTGAATGGGCGCCAAATTAGTCCAGTTGCCAAATCGGCTTATAATTAATTAATTGAAATCAGTCCGAGCATTTTGAGGTGACTGACCTGCAGGCCAAAGGCGCCCATTTCCCGCAGACCCTGAAGAGTGACTGGGTCGACTTGTTCGTTGGCATCGTTTTTGGCAGGGTCGTTTTGCTCCTGAGTTAACAAAGAAAAAAAATTAAACTTTTTACATTTATTTATAAATAATAATTATTATGCTTACGGCGAAGAATTTTTCCGTGGGGTCGACCAGCATCTGTAGGGTTTCTCTCTGCTCAGCATTCAAAACGTCAGGGTAGGGAAACACCTGGCTGCCCTGGACCACCCCCCTGAACAAGTTCATGGTGAACGACTGGTTCTCCTTGACCTCTTTGTCCTTATTTGCCTCTGGGGCTGAGGCAAACATAGCCCTGAAAGTTGTATTAATTATGTAATTTTTATAGTAAAAATTTCCATACAAAGCATAATTTACCTAGGAATAATAATTTAACAAATCTAAAAGATTTCATTTAAATCTTTCAATTTTATTTCAATCTTCTAGGATTGGATTATCTAAAATAGATTCTGTTGAAAAGTTACGTAATAAATTTAATAAATTTTCTCCTATATTTTTTTAACTAATCACATTTTTATTATTAGTAACAATTTGAACGTAATTTTAAATCTATTTTTACAGAAAAAGGTTTGTTTAAATTATTTCATTGATGGATTTTTTATCGTGAAACTGCATTACAAGCTTAAGTAAAAACGAATGTGAAAGTTAAAGTTAAGCGGCACGTGAAAGCTTTTACGGAAACCCCGAAATTTATTAATTTTAACTCGACGGAATTGAATTAATAGGAATCTGCCAACACTTTATTGCCATAAAAGACAAGCTGACATTGCAATGAAATTGCCAATTGACTCGTGAGTCATGTCCATAACGCGTAATTTATCATAATTTCTGCACTTTTTGTTTCATACCTGGGGACGAGTTGGAGGGCATTTTGTTTGGGCTGCACCACTTTCGTGACGACCACCAGGCGGCCCAGGCGATTCATGCTGATGCTGTCGACGAACTTAACGAGACTACCCCGATGCAAGCGCACTAAGATGATGCACCAGTAATTTATGAGAAATCTAGTTTGTACTTTGACCTATATTTGTTGTAATCGCACGACGTCACTCTGCCCCAGTGGACTTGTGAAAGAAACACGCGCCGAGCGCCGCCATTGGCTGAAAATCCAACTAAATTTCAGTTACGCCCCCTTTTGTGTTTACATTGTTTATTACAATCGGTTGCCCCGGGTTTCGGCGTTGTTTTGAAAGATACTTGGGCCGAATTTGTGGCCGATGGTGTAGAAAGAGTTGCGATATGTTCAAGAACACGTTCCAGAGCGGCTTCCTCTCCATCCTCTACAGCATCGGCAGCAAACCGCTGCAGATTTGGGACAAAAAAGTGCGCAATGGCCACATCAAGCGCATCACGGACAACGACATCCAGTCGTTGGTGCTGGAAATCGTCGGCACCAACGTCAGCACGTGCTACATCACCTGCCCCGCCGACCCCAGACAGACTCTGGGTATCAAACTGCCCTTCCTGGTCATGATCATCAAGAACATGAAGAAATATTTCACCTTTGAAGTTCAGGTATGTACCCATAAGTTTTGTAATTAATTAATATGCAAACAGATTAGATTTTATCTTGTCAAACATTAATTTTATTTCCTGGAAAAATACTTTAAGATTTTGATATTTAACTTTGGAGTGAATACATAATATTCGTCAACTTAGGAAATCGATGAAAAACACTGAACACCTAGCCCTAAATGAAAGTTATTATGTGCATGTGCACCCAGAATGATTTTGTTCATTTTGTTGATATGGAAATATTTTCATAATAATTTTGTCTTAATAATATTTTAATAATTTGCCTGAATCGAACGTTTCCAAAGCGCATTAGGCAACTGCGATTGGAAGGTCAAAGCTATCTTCAGCACTCTATAATATGTGGTTTTCTTCAGAACTTCCTTATCAATTCCGTCCTTTTCCTTGCGCGTGGCTCGACCATCTTTTGCTTGTCCCTGCAAGGACATCATAAACAGTATGGAGTTGGATGTTTCTGCAAAAAGAAATGGAAAAGCAAAAGCGTCTTTCGAAAAATTAACTTATCCGAATTTAACAACATACCATAATCCCAAGGAATGAAATTTAACAGTTGACCTGAAGTGTCGGGTTCTGAAACCTTCCTGGGAAGAACTTTTCAGCAACGAAAGTTGCAAAGGCCAAAAGTTTGCGGAAAGGCCAGGAGAGCACTCGAAGGAACAAGTGGATGGTGATGCGAGGGGGGTCAACCGTCTGCGTCTGCACCTCCAGGTCGTTGTTGCAAAGAACAGCTCCCTGTTTATTCTTGGCTACTCTGCCCATTTTTTTGCACTGAAAAATAAACAGGGGAGATTAGTTAAAAATTAATTGGGATGATTACGAATAATTTTAACTTTTTACGCTAGGTTTAAACTATTGTAAATATTAAACATAAAAAACATTTTCACGCAGACTCAAGAGTTATTTTTAGTTGCCAAGAAAGATAAATAATTAAAATAAAATCAGTGTATATTAGACAGGAAACTAAAAAATTGAAAAGAAGGACTCTATACATGAATTATTGCATAATTATCAGTTTCTGGCCTCACAAAATATAAAGATGGTGTCTTCCTTGATCAATTCTGACATCGATTATAATTTACAAAAATTATCATTATTTTACATAAATTTATTCGCATTCAGTCGTTGCATTAAAAAGTTGTTCGCAAAAATATTTGATTTCCTTTCTCCATACACGCTCTAAACGCTCTTGCCTGCCTTTTACCAAACATAAACTCGAGAAATTGTTTTCGCAAATTAAATTAGATAAGTTTGGAATTAATTACCTTTTATTGTTCCTAAATTTTTACAAAGTGTGGCTTGACTTCGGGCAGATGTGAGATAATCTAAGGTTTTGGCTAAAAACTGATCTCTGCGAAGTACGAAATGACCGCGCTCTGGCCAGCTCCAGCCTCGGTTGCTGTTGCTCTTCCCCTCTCGCCTTGGTACCCCCTTCTTTCCAAAGACACGGCAACAGATTGAGGCTCCATTCATAAATTCGCACTAATTTCTACTTTATTTATCAACTTAAACTGGTGGAACAAGCAGGCGTGAGGATGGGTTCTTTTCAGAAGTGTGTTGAGCATAAAAAGATATTTCTTGCAGTTAAAATAAAATGTCAATTTTTATTTATGTTGAATTGAATTAATTGGAAACAATTTTAGAACAGAGACCAAAAATACAAATGACAAAAATATTTGGGACTATTTTAACTTACAATTATATTTTAGTATGCTATGGAATTAAAATAACCGGTGACAAAATATAAATCGCGCGGTACTATTTTGCTTTTTTTGGAGAGAGATCATATTTATGGCACATTCATAACAAAAACTGCCAAAAACTGATGGTCCTTGCGCCTGGAGGATCACGCGCTACCTTATTCATCATCTCGGCACTGAAAAATAAACACGTTTCCCATAAATTCCTAAAATAATAATTAGACGGAACTTGTGAAATATTTTTATGAGGTTGTGAATGAAATTGAAAAAAAATGTATCAATTTACAAGACAAGATTTTAAATAGAAAAAAAAAACAGAATCTTGTGTAAATGCTTAAACGGAAAACTTATGAGTCAATAATATAAAAATTTAATTGCCAGCCTTGAAAATGAAATTATGGAACATAATTACGGGCCAAATCGGATATTGCCCGCTCCATCAAAAGCATCTTGTGATTTCCTATGCTTCCAATGCTAGGCCATTAATTGATCGTGGCTAGTTAAATGATCAATCGCATTAATGATGCTTTCGGCTTGTCAAGCTTTGTCCAACCCTTCAAACCAGTTCTTGTGTTAAGAGATAATTATCATTTCCAAAATAAATTTGCTTTGATGTTTTGAAGCATGATTGAACTGAGAAAATGAGCCAAGTGCGGCTGCAGAAACTTTTCCTGTCGTCAATCAAACGGTTTGTTGATTAAATTTAATTAAGCGCAAAATTACCTTGTTTCAGTCATTTCTTATGATGGGAATTACCTCCGATTATCAAAAATTTCCAATGAAAATCAGTTAAAAGCCGGTTCTGCTTGCTATAGCTGTGTCGGCCGTCTTTTTGCTGCTCACACCAAGGAGTTTGGAACCAAACTCCTTGCCTCACACTGATCTTGGTGGTTGTGCTGCTGCATCCGAGTGACTTCCATAGATGACGCAACATGACGCTTTTTGCCGCTGCGGTTCATTCCCATTCAACTAAGGGTTTCATTCACAAGAACAAGGCATAACACCATGGACCTAATAATTAAGTAAAATCAATGCATAACACACAGCCAAAGTTTCATTCATCTTTGTGCAGATTAAAGAATGCTGAAAAAAATCTTAAATTGCGCACCTATTCAGAAATATTTAAAAAAATAAGCAAACGCTCTCGAAAAGATTTTAATTTTGTAGCATTTTTATCTAACTGCAACACAGGAGTATTAAATTGTTTTTTTGGTTTTTTTAGAGAAGCAATGAAATTTAGAGAAAATATACAAGAATGTAATGGAGAAAGTGCGTTTACAAGTAAAGTAAACACTAAGAAAAAATGTGTTCATTATAAAACATATGATACTCGGAATAAAAAATTTGTGAACAAATTGAGCTGTCAAAAGAGGGTAACAATTGAGTGCATGAGCATTACAATGTAAGCTTAAAGTGCTCCAAATCGCCAAACCACAATAAAAATTGTCAATGCGTTATGCGTGGGTGGAAGGTTCAGAAATTTGGCATTGGGTTTGATAAATAATTCATATTTATAATCATTTTTTATGGACACCACAGCAAGGGCATGTTTGCAAAAGTAGCACTGATATTGCCCCATTTTGCAATTGTAGTAATATCCGGCGTCTGCAAACTCTAGTTTTTTCTTATCTGTTAACGGGCACTCCATTGGAAACGTGAAATAACGGTGGAGCGCGTAGTTAAGACAAAATTTCAAGGTGGTGTTCATTTTCCTGCAAAAAATCATGTAGGATTGGATGTTAAAGAGGTAAGCTCTCAGTTAACTTTGCTTTAGATTTAATTTGCCTTTAAGGCGACTCAAAATTTTAGTATTACCTGTTGTAGTGCAAGCCCCTCCTAGACTGGCCAGCCGGCAGAAGTGAAAAGCTCTTGGCTCTCGTATAATATGAGACTTTTTATAAACCTTTGACGTTAGACTACTTTAGAGCATTGTGCGACTTTTTTATAAAGTCCAATTTTTTATGTATACCATTTTTTCATACATACATATTACCGCACATTACTTCTTGCAATATTTACTGAGACTTTGAATTCCATAATTTGTTTTTATCAAAATTTAATGAAGTGATTTTTTTCTTTATTACTTTGCTGGTTGTACAACCGATCGGTCTTAATTAGTCTTGCGTTCGATCAAACCCTGCTCGTCCCGAAATTATGTTGGTACACGGCTGCCGTCAGAGCCATGGGGCCTTATGGCTCTGGGAGGTAGACATCTTTTTTTGGCCAACATAACAGAGCTGATAAGCAGGGTTTGCGTTCGATAAGGTCTGTTTTAAATAAATTATCATCATAGAAAAAATTGTAAGTGCAACAAAAATGATTAAAATTCGATTTTCTTTCTTTTCAAATAGCTTACTTTATTTCAGTTTAGGTATTCATTATTTTTAATATTGTATTTATTAATAGAACGCCAAAGGCGTGCAAAAGCCTTACTTTTGCTTAAAATACTCTTTGTCTAGCAACATGAAATTAAAAATTATGCACATTCAAATTTTTTATTAGGAATTAAACTTTTGCAAGTTTTATGCAACTCATTTATTAAACCAAGCAATTCTAAGTACCATACATGTTACACTTTTACTCTGAAAATTTGCAAATAAAATAGTCCCCTCCAGCTCAAAATAATTACCACGCTATTATTACTGAATTATTATCATTTTTTTTTTTTTTTTTTTTTTTTACTTTTGATAACTTTTTCAACTAAAATCTTTTATTAAGAATTATGCCTTACATGCAACTCATTTAAATGTAATTAGTAATTATGTATATATTATTTTTATTTTACACTCAATGACGTTCAACGCCGTTCAGGATTAGCTCGGTGAAGGCCCTCCTCACCAGAAATCGGCACCTCGGGTTTGCATTTGCGTGCCTGGCGACGGGGTTGGCCTCGTCGTCCCAATCCTTGAGCGCCGCGCTGCAATAGAAGCACCGGACCTCGTCCTCGCAGCCGGTGTAATAAAACCCTGCGCGGGCCAAGACCTGCGGTGGCTGCGACTTGGGCCAATTCTCAAAGGAGATTAGTCGACTCGCGACGGAACTGTACTCGGGATGCTCTCCGGGAGCGATTTCCTGGCAAATGATTCTCAAAAGCAGCAAGACCAGCACGCTCGAAATGTCTGAATCGTCTTCGTCCTCAGACTCGTCGCGGTAGTCGCGGCGGTGCATCCGCGACGCCGCGTCTGGGGTGAACGGCGTGGTCGTCACATGACTCATGCTTCCGGCGCCGTCGCTGGACATTTTATCGATTATTTCTTCGCCGATCCGGAAGTTGGCGACGCTGTCGGGATCTTTTAGGAACGGGCAGTCCAGATTCCAGCGTTTGTGTTCCTCCAGAGGGACGTCCCCCTCCTCCCAAGCGTGCACCTCCAGGTTGCAGAAATGACAGCGAACTTTGTCCTTGGACCCCATGTAGTAAAATCCGGCTTTGGCCATGTCGACGGGCGTCACGAATTCCCAGTCTTTTTTCCGAAGTAGCGAGTACAGGCGGTGCGACTCGTAATTGTAATTAGCGGCGGAATCCAGCTCAATGTTATCCGATTGCTCCAACTTGCAATTCGGCATCATTTGCAAGATTTCCCTCCGGCTTTTGCCTTTCAGATTTGATACGGAATCGCGCTCAATCACGAATTCGCAAAAGTGGCATTTGACGGTTCCCGAATTCTCGTCCCAAAAAAGTCCAGCGTCTGCCAAAGCTTGAGGATCGATTTCTAAATTCGTGGGAAATGTAAAAAAACGATGAAGCGCGATGTTAAAAAGGAAACCCTTTTCAGCAGTGACGAGCTTTCTTACTGCCGCGCCTTGCAATAAATCGCCCAGATCCGATGCCGAGCTGCTGGAATTATATTTTCTTACAAACAACATTAATTTATATATCAAATTTAGCAACTTACTCTAACAAATCGCTACAGCTTTCCTCTTGCATTATTTCCTCAAATAATTAGTGTGAAATAGGCTAAAAGAGTGGTGCTGTTGGTTTTTACAGATAAGATTCGCGTGTGCACGGCTAAAGTTAATATCCCAGACGTTCTTTCGTTTGTGCGTGCAACAAAAAGTCCAGCTTTCAAAAAAAGTCTTATGTACCAGAGGCAAGCGCGGCTGACTGTATTAAAAGCGAGCGAAGGAGGGGCCAAAAGCGAACAAGAAGAACACAATTATATTTTATTGATATTTTTTACACGTCTCTATTATTAACTGTTGACAAAATGTTACAAAATTTTTATTTATCATCACCTTTAATATTTTTCATTTAATTTTTCCTATACTAAAAAGTAATTTTTTGCTCAAATGCAGTTATTTAGCAGTTTAATATAGAGAGAGTGTGATAGACTGTCAAAATAATTTCTATTTACTAACTGAATTGTTTTTAATTATCTTTAATTTAAATAAACCAGCATTAGCTGGGAAATTTGAAAAATTATGTTAAGCTAAACTTTATAAGCTTGCGGTTACTCATTTTTAGTTATTTCCTTATAAATTGTGCAAGAGAAGTCTCACAGCGAACAAAATAGTCAATTTTATTATTGATTGATAACATAATCTCTCTTTTTTTCTTATTATACTTTTTGTGAGTGTTCAGATATAAAAACAAAAATTTAAAAGTTACAAATTTTTTATCCTATTAATTAACGTATCCATAATAATGCGTTTCCTTTTCTCTCATTCAAATATTTAAATTTTTTCGTTAATGATTTTAAATTTTTTATTACCAAAAGTATCTCGATGTGGGCAGAGGTTTCCTTCCGTGATTCAACAAAAACTTAATTTGCAACTAATGTTTAGGACCAGGTAACTTTGTCACACTATTCTAAAGAATTTCATGTTCATTCAAAATATGCATCGTTTTTATCAGATTTTCATTTTTGATGTAGCTTATAAATGGTAGAAATGCAGCGAGTTTTTTTTTCATTTTGTGCGTGTAAATATTTTGCCGCGTCCAAGTGCAAAAGTTGAAAATCTTACAAAAAAACTTCTCAGTCTCAGCAACTCTATCAATTAAAAAAAACAAGCCATTAATTCAGGCAAATTCAGGAAGCAAAGATTTTTTTAATATAAATCTCATTTCTGGCGGTTCAATGAATTTATTTATTACATATCTAAATCTTAATTTGTACAATTTTATTGTAAATATCAATAAAAATTTGTTTCTCAACACAATTTTGTACTCACTCTTAAATCTTAAGCTTGTCTTTTTATTTATTTTTACGCAAAATTGTTAGTAGAAAACCAGAAAATCAATTCCTGACCTCGACCAGTGACTGAGAATCGATCTCTAAAAGAAATCAGTCTGGAATAGAAAACCAACATAAACATTTAAAATTGTAAATATTTATTTAAATTTAATCTGTTATTAGTATAAACATTAAAAATAGTTTTTTTATTACTGCATGAGTAAGTAGCTTTTACACTGTCAGTGAGGTTTGAAACGTTATAAATTGTCCTTTTCATAATTTGTATCATATCAGACATATCATGAATAAGTGAAAAGTTCGAACAATTTTTCATTTCTAGAAAGCATCATTATGAGCTCCAGTTTGAAAATAAAACTATTGACATGGTTGCCGCGTCCTGAGAATAAAAAGCTTGCTTGCTTCAGTTAAAGCCTTTTGGGGTTTGGGGCAACCTCAGTGACCAATCTTTGATGTTCGACTGAAAAGTTGGGTGGGTGATTCTTTGTCATTGATGTGATGAATTCCCCTAGAATAGAATTGTGAATCAATTATTGGTTTAAAAATTGAAATATATTGCCATGGATTTTTAGGATTTAAATGTTGTTGGTTTTGTTAGTTTTAGTTTTGGAAATTTGAAATTAATTTTGGAAAATAATAACAAAAGACTTTTTTAACTCTTATCGATTTTAATGAGAGAAAAAATGGTTAAAATGGCATAATTACGAATTGAATGTTTTTTATTTAATAATAATTAATTACCTTCGAGATATACCTCCAAGATAAATTCATTTCCCACTTCTCAACGCTCTTTAATATTTTTTAATGGGCATTGAGCGTCTTCAGTGTCTTTCTTCCTCTCATTCGCTCAACTCAAAATTGTAGTTAAGGCAAATCTAAAAAGGTGCCACAAATTTCCAATGTGGAGAGGTAGATGCGGTGGATATTTGAAGTAAATTGCGTGATATCTCGGTCTTGCTTTTTATTCCTGGAAAATTGAAGATAAAATCTCTTATAACATTTGCAGTTGTCAATAAACAAAATATGGGAAAAATTAAATTTTCAATACCCCTATATTGGTAGCTATGAATAACTTTAAACAAAATTTTTAGTATAACAGATTGAATATTTTAACTCATGAAGTCTTCATATTATTATTTGAAGTTTAATTAGATCCAGTTATTCTATTTATTTTATTCATTTTTATAGTGACCTTTTTTGTAGCAAATTCATTGCTCCGTTTACCAAGAAAATGATTTTAAATGGTTATTACATTATATTATTATATCAAAAGAAATACTAAGAAATTTGACATGATTTTATTTACTACTTAATTTTGGTTAATACCTGAGATAGTCCTGGGGGCTCACATAATTTCCCTCCAGTACAGAAAAATCTGGATAGCGCGAGGACCTCCACGGCTTGGTCCAAATATAAAAAAGAGTTCAAATTGCATTGAGGAGAACTAACTCTCTGGTGTTTAGGTAACGACCAGATATGAATTCATAAATCAAAAGGTGTACCTCACGCATTTTGGGCTTTTAAATAACGTTTTTTCATATTTTTCTAGCACACAACCACGCTGAAAGTATTTACTCCAATTTTTTTTAGACCGACTCCGTCGCTGAACGCTTCAGTTTGCTCTTGGCCAATTTTCATGATGACGGCGACCCCGGGGTTTTCCAATAACGGGCAGTTTGGTTTCCACCGTTTGCGTTCTGATTCTGGTTTGTCGTTCTCCTCCCACCCAAAAAACCTAATCTTACCAAATTTAAAATCAATCTTTTTCAGCGACGATGCGCTTCATATCTGTTATAAATAAACTACAAATGAATAAGGGAAAGAAAATATTTGAAAATGAATATGTTAAGAAAGTTGCGCCAACTTTTTTTCATTTTTATTAGAAAATGAAAGTAAAAAAATATAATCCATTAAATTCCGATTAAAAAGTTATTTCAGCATCCTCGATATGTGTAGAACAAAAATTGGAACAAATGTGTATATTTTTTAATATTTTTTGCCACGTGTTTATTGCTTCAAATTGTTAACAAATAATGAAGTGGGTAGCAGAAAGAATATTTTATTATGTTAAATTTTAAAGTATATTACATTTGGCCCATACTAATATTAAAACTTAAGATATTTTTGCAAGAAGTAATTATTTATCAATCATCCCATATCCCAGGGGAAAATATTAGCAGATGGATAATTTTGCCAGCGATATTTTTATAAAATATTTATTATACTGGAATTAACTGATTTCTTGATGAAATCTAAATAATTGCACAAATTGGCTGAAAATCTTTTAAGTATGAATTAAAAAAAAAACTCCTCTGGACAAGACCATAATTAATTAAAATCAAAATATTATTCTTTTACTAATGCTCAGAGCCCTATGTAATTGAAAATTATAGTTTATCTAATTTTTATTGGTACCACACCTGAGATTGCCGCTGCATTCATAGCAACTTAATTAACTGGAGTGGCGCAGATTGAAGGCTGGAGACAAACCGGAGTCGGAGCACAAGCGGTGGAACCCAACTGCCCGTTTTTGAAAAACCCCCAAGGCGTCGTCAACATAAAAATCGGCGAGGAGCAAACTGGAGCGTATTATATGCAACGACGGAGTCGGTCTAACCGAAATTTGAGTGAATCCCTTCTGCGTTGAGAATGATCGGCCAGAAATTACGGAAAAATTTTTCACTTAAAGGGAAAAAATCCGTTAATCACACCATCCGAACCGGATATTCACCATTGGTCTCTGCCCAAACACCAGAGAGTAATTTTGTCCTCAACGCAATTTGAACTTATTCTCCCAAGCCAGGCGATTCACAAAAGGGGAAATTGAAGTTCCTACAATTCTGATCCCAAAACGGTCTAGGTCGAGGTTCGATTTCGGAAATTGGGGGAAAAGTCACAAAGCTAGGAAGCGCCATGTTCAAAAGGAAGCTCGTATCAGCGGCGAGTTGTGGCTTTTGTTTTGCCGCTCCTTCCAAAGAAATCGTCCCGAATGCCAATCTGCTGGAATCAATTAACTTTTAAGAACTAATTTCAGTTTTTATAAATATAATAATAATAAATATTTAAGACTTTAAAGAAAATCGCTTCAGCTCTCTTTACTGATTGTTTTTTTTTTCAAATTAATATTGAAAGAAAAAACTGTGATGCGAGTGTTTAGCGCGATGAGATAAAAGTGGACACGACTACAGTTTTTATAAAGAGGAGGTTCTTTCAAGCTATAAATATAAAGCCTGGTAGTGGGGACGTCAGCTATGAGGCGCCAACATTATTAAAATTTATTGACATGGGTTTTTTCGTCTCTGTTGAAATGTATGAGCGCGCTACTAACCCTTTTTTGGTTGCCTAAAACCGGTTGTAGAAAACAAACATCAAACAAATTATATAATCATTTTGCTATCCATCACAGCAAATTCCATTTCTGCTTTTCATTATTTACGAGTACTTGGCATAATATTCAATAAAACTCCAAACGATTGAAACTTAAAACTCAATTATTTTATTTCAATTTCATCACATAATTGTGAACAAAGTAAATTTTTACTACAATGACCACATGCTGATAGTTAAACTTACTTATTTTTCATGATTTCATCGTTTTTATTCAATTTTCAATTGGGCGCTTATTTTCAAAAGGTTGTATATTTTTCAAATATGTTTCTACTTTATAAATTAGATCAAAAGTAGCGAGGGCATTTTTTTAAGCATGACGTGTTTTAGTCAGAGGAGTAAAATTTATTCATGTGCATGCACAAAATTTTTGCTTGTTATTATTTTAAAAAGACAGATTTCCAGAATTTAAAAAAAAAACTAATTTAAATCAGAAATATTTTTAGAATAATAATTTTCACTTAGATGTTAACATTGAATTGTTTCGCTTGTACATAAAAAAGTTATTTAATTGAAAGATTTTATTTAATTTACGAATAATCTCAAATTTTCCCATTATATTTAAAAAAAAAAAAACAAAATTGTTAATTTCAAATGAAGACGTACAATTGTGCAAGTATTTCTTGTTTGCAGACAAGACACGTCAGATCGGAACACAAATCACAATAATTTGCGTGGCCGCAAGGGAGGCAAACTTTGGCCAAGCGTCGGCTCCTACACTTTAAACAATTGATGCTCGAATTGGAAAAAATGTTGGGTTCCTTTCCCTGCCAGAATTGCATGACCAAAAACGGACATTGCTGATTCTGTTTGTCGTGCTCAGTGAAAGGGTCAAGCTCAGAATTTTCAAACGCGGCATTGCAGTAAAAGCAAGTGACGCGGCCGTTGTTGAAAAAAAACCCAGACTCGGCCAAGGCGTCAGCAGAATTTTGAAATTGAGAGTTTTGGAACGATTCGAGCCGGTCAGAGAACAAACAGAAATTCCGGTGCTCCGGCATTTGCCTGGCGTAGATGAAGAAATTGAAAGTGTCCGCCTCTGATGGTTCAAAATATTCGGTGCTGGCGTTTGGCTTTCCCGTCCCATCGCTGCTCATGTCGTATTTCTCCTCCCCGATTCTTATGTTTTTTTTGTCGATTTTGCAATTCTTCAATAAAGGACAGTTTGGGTTCCACTTTTTGTGCTCCGATTCCGGCGTGTCTTCTTTCACCCACGCTTTCAGTTCCAATCGGCAACAAAAGCAGCGACAATTGTCCTCTTGGCCGGTGTAGTAAAATCCCGATCGCGCCAAATCAAAAGGCGTCACGAATCTCCAGTCCTTCTTTTTCAGCAGCGAATACAGTCGGTGAGATTCAAATTTGTAATTCAAAACGCTTTCAATGTTTCCCAGTGGGACATTCTTATTGCAGAGCTCAGGAGAACAGTTTTGGTGTTTTGTAATCATTGTTTGATTTTTCAAATCGCTCTTTTCCAGACTGTAGCCGCAAAAATAGCAAATTATTTTGCCTTGGCAGTGGAAGAGAAATCCGTCATCAGCCCATTTCTTCAGGTTGTCAAAGTCTATGTTGAAAGTCTCACCAAACCATGAAGGAAAAGTGAAGAGTCGGTTGATTGCGAGGTTGGGCGTCAATAATTGGACTTCATTTGTTTGCGGTGAAAATTTCTCTGGAACCGTTTCCATTTTTCTGCAACACAAAATTAAGATTATTTTTTCGCTTGCCTAAAAAACAAGAAAAAATTAATCAAATAATAAATTGTTGAAAACATAAATAACATTTCCGAAAATACAACTCATGATTTAAAAAAAAAAATCACAACTGCTTTTTTTTTAAATTGTTTATCCCTCTTGGGAAAGGCACCAGCGGTAGCAGACAGGCTGCTAAATCGCAAGGGCCGATAACTCGGATTCTCCCCTTTCGGGGCCGATAACACGGTGACCTTGCGACCCACTGGGCCGGGGAGAAGGGAGTGTAGGATGGGTTTGTATGTTGGGAATTTGAAGGATGAGGAAGGTGAGCGGCTGCGGCCTATGAAAGGGAACTATGCCGGCATTCGCCTGGAATGTCTGATGGAAACCGCAGAAAACACCAGACAGCATAGCCGAAATTGCAAACGAAATGCCTGCAATTTCTCCCGAATCTGCCTGTCGCAGTGATTAATGCACCTCCTATGATTTTCTTTAGTCTTGTGAACTAGCCGGTCAGAATCAGAACTTTTTCAAGCCCTGACCCTGGCCAGGATAGAACCAAAGGCCTCCAAATTATCAGCCAAGCGCACTAACCACTGTGCCACACAGTCTGAAGATTCTGTGCAAAGTTGCAAAAATTCGTTTTAGGGAGAAAAATTAACAATAAGTGATAATCGTTTAATTATTTACTTTGAACTTCAACTTATGTTTAAATAAATTTAATTTATTTCACTCAATTTTTTGCAGTCAAAAAATTTTGTGAATAGTGCAGGTAAATAATTATGTAAATAATAAAATAGAAATTAAATTATTAATTAATGATAAAAGAAAAATCATTAAAATCAGAGAGAAAATATTACAGTTTTTGTTTGGGTCAACCTCCTTTACGTATTAAATAATTAAGAAGACTAAGTAAGATAGATTCAAACTATAATTTAAATAAGGGGCCCGAGAAAAAACTGCTAACGCCAGCACTTATTCTTACCTGTGATGTTCTGTCTTATATAAATGGGCCGAAATATAGGAGAGTTGGCGTTGTGCTTCCAAGCAGGCAGAGCGAGCAGTAAAAGTAAAATCGTGATGTGAACACTTGTACGCAATCGGAGTGCCGGAATAGGGCCGAAAAGAACAAGGCCGAAAATGGCTGAGCGGAACAGGGCCGAAAAGGAATAGGGCCGAAAAGGAACAAGGCCGAAATACCGGTGCAAACAAACTAGGAACAACCGATTTTTTTTTTGGGAAATCACCGCGATTACCGTGTTATGTCAACCCGCCATCCCAATAAGAAATGGAACGCCTTGGGTCTCAGGACACAAATTTTGTATCATCGTCCTTATAAATCAAAGTAAGAAATATCTAAATTATTTAATATGTGGTAGGGAGGAAATTTTCAGTTTCCTGGTTTTATTTATGGTCGATATGCTGGAAACACGTGAACCAAAAACTGACCAGCTGACTTGAAAACTCAATATTAAGGAGAGCTTTTGCAAAAAAATGACCCAATTAATTTTGCTCTACATTTTAGCATTGGATTTTTTATGTCCAAGGAGACATAGTTAAGACAAAATGAATTTGTTAGGAGAACCAAATTTTTGAAATTTAAATTTAGCATTGTTATGAGAATTTCCTAGAATTTATTTTTTTTTTCTCAAAATTAGCTTAACAAATTTCAACAAATCACGTTCATACCACCCAAATACAAATCAATAGGTCAGTGGACATAAAAAATTTACAATGATCTTATAGTAAAAGGTTGAGAAGTTTATACACATAAGTGATAAGTTTCCTGGACAAATAATTTCTTGAAAGATCGTGTTTTCCGAGTTCCGATGCAGTATGGTTTTTTAAGCTGTGCAAGAGATCAACTTATCTTCATCTTGTTGTCCCCCAAATTTATGTGATTTTGTGACTATGTGTCTCGCCCAAAATGAAGATTTTTTGCGAAGTCTTGTGTAAAATCAATTTTCATCTATATTTTCCAATGCGAAACGGCCGCATGACGGATTTTGATATTGACGCGCAAAGGATTGAATGTTCGCTGAGCTGAACGCGCTCGCGGTTATCGGTTATTTTTCAGCTTTCGGCCTTGTTCCTTTTCGGCACTATTCCTTTTCGGCCTTGTTCCGCTCAGCCGTTTTCGGCCTTGTTCTTTTCGGCCCTATTGCGGGACTCCACGCAATCGTGGGCTTTGACTTTTTACAAGTCTAACTTTAAAGTTAAGTCTAACTTGCAGTCTTACTCATGTCATGCTTAAAAAATCTCTGAAAATTTACGGAATTAATAAAATATTATTAATTTTCTTTTTAACCTGAATTACGTGTTGAATTATTTCACATGCAGCAATTTTTAAGGATAACTGCTCTTTTTTCGGTTTTCTGAGTTTACTATTTTGATATCTTGCCTAGTTGCGGACCTTTTCTTTTCTAAATTTCCAATTTTTATGCTGGCAAAAAGGAATAAATAATAGTATTTTTATTCAGAGTGCGCGTCAATTGAGATGGAAAAGTTTATATTTTGCTCTTAATAATAAGTGCAAAAGTAGCAAATCTGATTAAATAATTGAAGGAGGAAAACAACAGTGCGCAACTGGTACGCAACTAGAAACTTCCTACTTAAGTATGAGTAAAGCTTGCATCAACAGTTGAAATTGACGACAAAAGTTACCTTTGCAAAAGCATTTAATAAATAAATAACACCTTATCTGACCTTATCATGTGAGATGTGAGAATTAGACTTTCCTGAAAGTCTTATAATTAATATTATACTTAAAATTTCCTGCCTCGTTGCTTTGAATTTAGTGTGTCAAGAAAAAAAAGGATTGAAATGTCTATATGATTATTATTTATTCGACGAACCAAAAGATGAAATAAACACTCGATTCTAGATAACGATTATCAATGAGTAGCGCTCGTGAAAATCAGTGAAAAAAATGTGTTTGCGCTCATCACGCTTGCGTTTATTACTCATCAAATTCCATCTCGCGTTTTTCTCTTTCCTGTTCTTTCCTTAAATATCTGTAATTTCGCTTTATTTATTATTTGTAATAAATTTCTTTGGTTGTCCGTTTTCTATTACTAAATCTTTAATATATTCTTTTTTTGGGGTTTTTTTTTTCAAATAAAAACAAAATTACTTTCTAAGTTAGTAATTTTTTTTATGTAGAACGCAGTTCAGAAAAATACAGTAATCTCTCCCAAAATTTGTTGACTGCAAGATGAATCAACACAGTTATTAGCATTGCATTCATTACAAAGGTTGACGTGTCCGCAGGGTAGATTAACTTTTGCCACGCGATTAATATTACAATTAAAGCAAAGAAGCTTATTTGAGGAAGAAGTGGACGTCTTCATCGCTTGCTCGTTTTTTTTACTTTTATCTTCGTGCAGAATTTGTCGAATGAAATCAGTTCCCTTTTGCATGATTAGGTGTTGGCACCCTGAGTTCCACTTGGCGTGCTCCGTGAAAGGGTCGTCGCCAGGCGCCCAGTCCTTCAGGCCAAGGTTGCAGTGAAAACAAACAACTCGGTCGCCGGAGCCGGTGTAATAAAATCCTGAATTCGCGAGAACTTCTGGCGTTTGGGAAAGTCCTTTGGGCCAATTTTTAAAAGTTTTTAGACGTTCTGATTTGAAAATTTTTTCAGGGTGCTTCGGTGAAGTGTAATCGTGAATATTCAAATCATGGGCTGTGACCAAAGGATTTTCAGATTTCATTTTGATGTTGCTTCCATATTTTTCCAACGACTCAAATTTGAATGGATTCGATCCAATTCCAATTTTATTTTTTCCAATGGAATCACAATATTGTTCAGTTAATTCTTGGCCAATTTTTATATTGACGACGGCTTCAGGGTTATTCATGAAAGGGCAGTTTGGGTTCCACCGTTTGTGCTCGCCGTCGGGCGTGTCTCCCTCTTCCCACCCGCGCACCTCCAAATTGCAGTAAATGCAGCGACAATTGTCCTCTTGGCCGGAGTAGTAAAATCCCGATTTGGCCAAATCTTCGGGCGTCACAAAATTCCAGTCCTTCTTTTTCAGCAGCGAATAAAGTCGGTGAGATTCAAATTTGTAATTCTCAGTTCCTCCGATTGGGACGTTCTTAGATGTTTTTTGGCCGATGCCACAAGTTGATTTCATTTTTAAAACCTCACCCGCGGTCTTGCCTGTAAAGCGATTTACATCCGTGGTTTCGATCTTGCAAAAATAGCACTTGATCGCTTCCTTATCTCGATCCCAAAAGAGTCCAGCTTCCGCCAGTGGTCGGGAATCGATTTCAAAATTAGTTGGGAAAGTGAACAGGCGGTGCAGTGCGATGTTGTAAAACAATTTTGCATTATCACAGGGGTACACATGTTTTGCCGCCAAAGGTTTCCTCGTCGGTTTCTTCCTTCGCATTGATGACGTAGATTCGCCATATGATTCATTCTTATGGGTAAGAAATTTCAACCTTTTTGGAACAAAAATATTTGTGATATTAAAATTTAAAATTGGCTTATAAGAAAATTTGTGTTTTGCCAGTTGGCTTACCTAGCAGATATTTCTCCTGATTTTAAAGCTGTGTTTTCTATGAAACGGTCGAAGATCTCCATAAAAGCTTTACAAACGGCACGTGACGTGAGTTTATAATATATAAAAAATGGTATGCGCAGGCTTCGGCCCGCTTCGGGAGAGGCGCTTTCGCTGAGTGAGGAATTTGTTGCTGTCGTGAGTAGCTTTAATAGTTAGACAGACTCGTTAGACTTTTGCAGTCTAACTAAATAACTCTATAACTTGTCAACTTGTCTTACTTTGGTGCGGGGATAGCATGTTGATAAATTTACTTCGTAAATATTTGTTCAAATTCTATTTTTTCTAAGGTTTGATTAATCAACTTCAGACAAAATTTGAACTTGGTGTTAGAAAAAAAAAAATCATAGACCTCACCTATTCTGCATAAAAATAATTAAGTTTCAATTTGAAATATTTTGCTACTGTTCAAGGACGAGTAAGAAGATTCATAGGAAAGCTAGTGATTATTATTATTGTTGTTTATTCTTGTCCGACAAATATGAAATTTTAATTCATCATCAATATTTTTTTAGGCGTCGCCTAAAACTTATTTGTAAATACTTATTTCTCAAATTAATCGTTGCACAGTAGATGAAAATCTTGACCCGTTATTATGCATGCTCTCGAGTTTTAATTGGTCACGTCGTGGCCACGTTAAAAAAGAAAATAAAATGTTGGTGTGTAAATTCAGCACAATTTGTTAATTATTTTTGATTCAGATATTTGAAAAAATATGGAATTCGACTACAGACTACAGCACAGCGCACTTAGCCTTTTTTAATTATTGAAAAAATAATTATTTTTAAATTTTACTTCTCATTTTCATTTATTCCTCTTCTTACGCCTCCGCGAAAGACTTAATTAATTGATTGTGACATCAAGCTCATTACATTTCTTACATCGGAATTGACTGATTCGCGAAATTACATTTTGAATTTTCGCCATGATGTTGAACAAGAACGCTGCAGAAAAACACATGTTCTGCGTTTCATGTCTCGTACTTTTTAGGCATTTCACATATTAACTATTTTCGGGAACATTATGTCAGCTAAATCAATTAATTATTCAATAAAATTATCATTGTTTTATTTTATGTGAGATTTTTTCATGAAATTTTAATTAGGAGGATAAAGAAAAAATGTTGAAATGAAATTTCTTCCATTAAAAATTAGCTAAGTTTTTAAATTAAAAGTATATAAAACCATCACATTTGGTGTAATGTTTTTCATATAAATTACGATTAATAATAAGTAAAAATACGTTGTTTTACAAACGATTACAAAATATGTTTATTCTTATTGTTGCATAAATATGTTTATTGTATTGGAACATGCTCCAAAATTTTTTTACCACACAGCTGATCTGGACACATATCTTTGTTGCATGTATCGCAAACGTTGATGTGTTCGCAGGGACGATTTTGCTTAGTCACAGTGTAGCGATTACAAAGCAAACAAAGATGAGGTGGGAACTCTTTTGTTCCTAGTTTATTTTCTCCAGTTGCGTCATTCGCCACCTCAGTTAATTCTTGGCCAATTTTGATATTGACGACGGCTTCAGGGTACTTCATGAAAGGGCAGTTTGGGTTCCAACGTTTGTGCTCGCCGTCGGGCGTGTCTCCCTCTTGCCATCCGCGCACTTCCAAATTGCAGTAAATGCAGCAGCATTTGTCCTCTCTGCCAGTGTAGTGAAATCCCGATTTGGCCAAATCTTTGGGCGTCACGAATCTCCAGTCCTTCTTTTTCAGGAGCGAATAAAGTCGGTAAGATTCAAATTTGTAATTCTCAGTTCCTCCGATTGGGACGTTATTAGATGTTTTTTGGCCGATGCCACAATGTGATTTCATTTTTAAAATCTCACCCGCGGTCTTGCCTGTAAAGCGATTTACATCCGTGGTTTCGATCTTGCAAAAATAGCACTTGATCGCTTCCTTATCTCGATCCCAAAAGAGTCCAGCTTCCGCCAGTGGTCGGGAATCGATTTCAAAATTAGTTGGGAAAGTGAACAGGCGGTGCAGTGCGATTTTGAGAACCAATTTTGCATTATCACAGGGGTACACATGTTTTGCCGCCAAAGGTTTCCTCATCGGTTTCTTCCTTCGCATTGATGACGTAGATTCGCCATATGATTCATTCTCTTGGGTAGGAAATTTCAACCTTTTTGAAATGAAAATATTTGTGTTTATTAAAATTTAAAATTGGCTAGTAAAAAAATTTGTATTTCTCAGTTGACTTACCTTGCAGATATTTCTATTGATTGTAAAGCGGAGCATTTCTTTGCTATTGAACGGTTGAAGGTCTCCATGAAAGCTTCACAAACGGCACGTGAGTTTAATGGTATGCAAAGGCTTCGGCTCGCTTTTGGGAGAGGCGCTGTTACTGATTGACAATGAGGAATATAAGCTGCGGTAGCTTTAATAGTAGGACCAACAGTAGGACTTTTTTAGTCTAACCCAATACTTGTCATACTTTTTCTTAATTGCTTGGAGCGTGCGGCCTGCATTGGATTGCATGTTGATAAAGTTACTTTGCAAATATATGTACAAGTAATGCGTTTTTTTCCTAAGGTTTGATTAATCAACGTCAGACAAATTGTGAAAAAAAAATCATAGACCTCAGCTATTTTGCATGAGAAACATAAAGTTTATTTTGGTATGCGACGCTGTAGTTTGCTGGCTGCTTAAATATGAGCGCCGAGAACTAATACTCGTAGCACTACAGCTGAATGGCGTCAAAGTTTATGCCTCTTTTTCATAGTGGACCTTTTAACAAGTATAATTATAACTTGTAACCTGTAAAGCGTTTGGCGCCTTTGCTCGCTTCAGCGTAAATTGAAAGTTATAATAATAATTATTATATATTACTTTTATAATATATGTGTTGTTGATTTTACACCAAACTTGGTAAATTTCTAGTTTCATAAATTATCCACAAAGAAATTTAATTTGTAAAATATATTTAAAATTGTTTAAAATGGTATAAAATTTAAAATAATTCAGTTGTAAAAAAGGTTTAATTGTTTTTTGAAGAATTTCACTAATTTTATTCGTGATATTAAATTGAATGTATAGTCGGCTGGTTGTTTTTTATTCTTTACGAGTAGGATATTGCGCTTTGCCTTTGAAACAATGAATGACTCAGAAAACCTGTAGGGAAAAGTTGACGTAAATTTAATTGACCCTGCGGCCTTCATGAAGATAACTATATTCATAATTGAAACAAATTGAAATATTCAATGCTGTTCTTGTGACTGCTTTTGACCCTCGAATTTGCAATAGTTGGGAGCCCTGTTTCAGAAAATTACTTTTACACCAAGATGCTTGACAAGAAAAAATTAAGAAAACTTTTGTTTTCTACATGTCTAATATTTTTTATCGTTTAAAAATTTACGACTACAATGAAATTAATATCTCTGAATGATTTTTTAAATAATCTAATTGAATATTGATTATTTTCAAAATATTTCAATTCCGTTGGATTGAGTTCTGTTTTCTTCAGGGTTAATTTTTTTTATTTTCTTTCAGTCTGTTATTTTAATGCTGTGCGTTATGCATAAAAGATTTAAATAATAAAATTTCAAAATTTACAAGGTTTTTGACTTAATTTAAAAAAAAAATCATGATTTATAAATGTTTAAAAATATCTAATATATTGCTTATAATTACAACTCGTAATTACATGTGATCATAACAAGAAATAGTTCTGTTACACGTTAGACATGTATTTGCAACGCATCCATTGCATAGGTTGGCGTGACCACAGGGTTGATTGCGCTTAGCCACGCTTTTGGAGTGGCAAAGCGAACAAGGAGTGAACGAATTTGCGCCCATTTTATTTTCTCCAGTTGCGTCATTTGCCACCTCAGTTAATTCTTGGCCAATTTTGATATTGACGACGGCTTCAGGGTACTTCATGAAAGGGCAGTTTGGGTTCCAACGTTTGTGCTCGCCGTCGGGCGTGTCTCCCTCATCCCATGCGCGCACCTCCAAATTGCAATATATGCAGCGACAATTGTCCTCTTGGCCGGAGTAGTAAAATCCCGATTTGGCCAAATCTTCGGGCGTCACAAAATTCCAGTCCTTCTTTTTCAGCAGCGAATAAAGTCGGTGAGATTCAAATTTGTAATTCTTTGTTTCTCCGATTGGGACGTTCTTAGATGTTTTTTGGCCGATACCACAATTTAACTTCATTTTTAAAATCTCACCCAGGGTCTTGTCTCTAAAGGGATTTACATCCTTGGTTTCAAACTCGCAAAAAAGGCACTTGATTACTTTTTTTACTCCATCCCAAAAAAGTCCAGCTTCCGCCAAAGGCCGGGAATATATTTCAAAATTAGTAGGGAAGGTGAACAGGCGGTGCAGTGCAATTAGTAAAAATAATTTCCGGCCATTCCAGTCGTAAGTCAATGCGTCCGCCTCTCCATGAATCTCTTGCGATGGCGCGAAATTCTGGGACCTATAAATTTTGAACAAATAATGGTGCTAGAAATTACTGTGCTGCTGTTTTATGATTTCAATATGAAGGACGATCTGCTTTTGCCACTTTTTATCAATTATATTTTCCTCGGGCTTGTTTAAAATGCACGCGGCCAATTACTGATCAGCGTACTCCATCTTAACGAAATCATTTAATTTTCTTTTTGGTTGGCAACTTACCCCTCAGATGTGTCTCCTGAAGCAGAGTGCTCATTTTGTAAATTTATACAATCTGATTTGCCCATCGCTAAAATAAAAGCTTCACAAGCGGCGTTTCGGGTTCTATGGTTTGCGCAAGCTTTGGTTCACTTTGGGTGAGGCGCTGCAGCCGAGTGACAAAAAAATTTTGCTGGCCTCCTTTTTATATGCGCTATTCAGATGTAGACTAAAAAGGCTTAGACTTTTTAGTCTGTATCTTATCGCATGGACCGCGCTGTTGCTTATTTCGCTTGCTAAATCTGGATCGCAATATTAAATGACGATACTTCATTATTTCATTATTAAAAATGTGTCTCTTGAATGTAGAATTTTTTTCTTTTATTGCTTAATTTGAATATTTTATTTCCAACAATTTGATTCTTTACTATCAAAAAATCATGAACTGAGATCGCTATTTTTTAATTAGCGAGATGTTCGCACACCTGGTTGCGGGTAATACTTTTTATATCAGTGGTGATTTTCAGCTTTTCACTCTGATACTTGAAGTGGTTAACGAATATTTATTTTACATTTTCGAAAAATTTCTTTGGAAAAAATCTAATAAATGATAAAACAATGCGCACGTTAGAAATTAAATGATTTTCACCTGAAAATACAGCAAGCACTATCATTTTATTTAATTTCAGGGAGACTCAATTCAACCCTTTTTCTTAATTCTTATTGTCCATTAAAACTAACTAAAATTAGCCATGAAAACAATAATTGTGAATCAAATTTCATTACTCGTCTCTCTTCCTTGATTGCTTTAATTTCACTTATTTATTTTTTCGATTTGGTTTTCTACTTGTTATGTTGAAATACACTTTAATATAATATTCATCCATCATATACAAGTGTTTTTTTTTTCTTTTTTTTTAATAAAAATTTCAGTTTGCTATTCATTTTTTTCATAATTTTAATAAGTACTTCTAATACAACAAAATGCTGCTCAAAAAAATACAGAAACTTCAGCCAATATGTCTTGATTACAAGGTGAATTAACACACTTATCAGTATTACATTCATTACAGAGATTTACGTGTCCGCACGGTAGATTAACTTTTGCCACGCGATTGATATTGCAATTTGAACAAAGTTTATTAGAGAAAGAACTGCACATCTCCATCGCTTGTTCATTTTCTTGATTTTTGTTTCCGTGAAGAGCTTGCCGAATGAATTCTGAGCCCTTTTGCATGATGAGGTGTTGGCACCCTGAGTTCCACTTGGCGTGTTCCTTGAAAGGGTCATCGCCAGGCGCCCAGTCCTTCAGGCCAAGGTTGCAGTGAAAACAAACAACTCGGTCGCCGGAGCCGGTGTAATAAAATCCCAAATATGCCAGAACTTCCGGCGTTTGGGAAAGTCCTTTGGGCCAATTTTAAAAGTTTTTAGACGTTCTGATTTGAAAATTTTTTCAGGGTGCTTCGGTGAAGTGTAATCGTGAATATTCAAATCATGGGCTGTGACCAAAGGATTATCAGATATCATTTTGATGTTGCTTCCATATTTTTCCAGCGACTCAAATTTGAATGGATTCGATCCAATTCCAATTTTATTTTTTCCAACTGAGTCGCAATATTTTTCAGTTAATTCTTGGCCAATTTTTATATTGACAACGGCTTCAGGGTTATTCATGAAAGGGCAGTTTGGGTTCCACCGTTTGTGCTCGCCGTCGGGCGTGTCTCCGTCTTCCCACCCGCGCACCTCCAAATTGCAGTAAATGCAGCGACAATTGTCCTCTTGGCCGGTGTAGTAAAACCCCAATCGCGTCAAATCTTCGGGCGTCACGAATTTCCAGTCCTTCTTTTTCAGCAGCGAATAAAGTCGATGAGATTCGTATTTGTAATTCAAAACACTATTTATGTTCCCCATTGGGACGTTTTTGGAAGATTTTTGGCCGATGACACAATTCGGCTTCATTTTTAAAATTCCACTCGCGTTCTTGCCTTTAAAACACGCTGCACTTTTGGCTTCAAACTTGCAAAAGTGGCACTTGATAGTTTTTCTAACTTGATCATAAAAAAGTCCAGCTTCCGCCAGTGGATGGAGATCGATTCCAAAATTAGCAGGAAAAGTGATCAAGCGGTGCAGTGCGATGTCGAGAATCAAATCTAAACCATTACATTTATACACATTTTCCGCCTCGCTCTGAGTCACCGTCAAAGGCTGCTGCGATGATGATGCAGGCCCGCCGCTTGAATCATCACCGTTTATAATTTGATGCCATGACCTTTTTAAAACAAAAAACAATCGATTTTAGAATTTTTTGAAAATCTTTTATGCACAATATATGCGTCAAGTTGTTTTAATAATTTATATTTTGTTGGTTCAACTTACCAGTCAGGAGGTCTCTTCCCTGTGTCTGTACAATACAAAACCATTTCGCCTCGCGGTTATTTTAAAATGCCTCACAAGTTGAATGCCTGCTGCGGTAGAGGAGGCACCGTAGTTGAATGACGTAAAAAGTGTGCTGGCTGCTTTTATTATATGAGCGCATGAAAACTAAGACTTTATTCTGTGGTTGTTAGTAGGCCATGATATCATATTTCCTAGGGGAAATTTCTAGATTTGCATTAGTCAGAGAGGATATAGATATTTTTTATTTGCAAAAAATGAAAACTTTTATTTGCAAAAACTGTTTAAATTTTCTTTTTACAATTTGGGAATAATTTTAGGAAATGCTTGACATGATAGAAAGAAAATAATTTGAAATTCATCTCTCATCGTCGGTTGCGCAGTTTATAAGGAATAATTATGTAATTTTATAAAATCTTCATTCGTCTTAAATTTCATAAATACATAAGTGCTAATTCAATTAATAAAAATGTCAATGGTGTAATTTGACCACAATTACATAAGAAAAACCGGAAGGAACTAACTAAAATCTAAGACTCATTTGATTTATAAGTCTATCCACAAAGTCTATGAACAATTGATTTACTTTTAATTTCGTTTTTAACGATACTGAATAACTTGAATTTTACATATAGACTTGAAGCAATGACTTTTTAATTGTTTTTTAAAAAGTCTTTGATAATTTTGTCCCAAAGCTAAATTGAAATTTGTTTGGCTTATTGAACAAAAAAAATTAAAGAATTATAAAATTAAAATATTTGAAAAAAAAAATGAAATATAGAGCAGATTTATAGAAGGTATATCAAAAGGGTGTTAAAAAATTATAACCTATTCCAAATCAAATCCAAATAATTAAACTTTTGAAAAATGTAATATAACTCATCTGGTGTAGTTATTTTAATGAAAAGGTGAAGAAGATAGAAAAAGAAAAGTTGTGAAACAATTTCCCAATGGAGGGTCCATCCTTGTAGAATTGGATATAAAGTCAGTTCTCTGAATACATTGAGATTTTTGACCAAGTATTTTGCTTCTTGATATCTCATATCAATTTAATTTCAAAATCCAGAGGGGAATTTCTAATTTCTTATATTTTTAGCATTTAAAGTTTATAAAATTTTAATAATTTTTCACTAAAATAATTAAAGAGCTATAATTTTAATTTATACTCTAGATAATTTTCACAACTTTTAATTAGGCTGATTTAGAACAATTAATAAAAAAATCCAAATTTCTTTTAAATTAATTAGCTCAAAAAAATCTAATTTATGTTTATTAATTAATTTTATTAATGTCGTATTTTCTTTTGTAAATAAGGATTAACATTTTAAAAATTGATAAATTTTTAATATTGTTCACTGTAATAATTACAAGACTTTATTAAAGCTCCTTCAATTTTAGTTAATTTTTGGAACCTTTGATTATTTTACTGATTAGAACTTTTATGTTGGCAGGTGCTGGACGACAAGAACGTGCGTCGGCGTTTCCGGGCGAGCAACTACCAGTCGACGACGCGCGTCAAGCCGTTCATCTGCACGATGCCGATGCGGCTGGACGACGGCTGGAACCAGATCCAGTTCAACCTGGCCGACTTCACGCGCCGCGCCTACGGCACCAACTACGTGGAGACGCTGCGCGTGCAGATCCACGCCAACTGCCGCATCCGCAGGGTCTACTTCTCCGACAGGCTCTACTCCGAGGACGAGTTGCCCGCAGAGTTCAAACTCTTTCTGCCCATCCAGAACAAGGCCAAGCAGTGAGACGCACGCCAAGACTGAACCAATTAAGTGCGAAACGTTTTTTTTAATTTGTGATTCATAGAAAAAATAAATCCAATCGGTATCAAATTTCCTTCTTTCTTGTTTTAACCTATTTGAGAGGCAAAATTTAGATTTTGAAGTTTTTCAGGATAAAATGTTTATCACTGATAAAAATCTTCTATAGGGTTCAGTTCAGTTGACATCAGAAAAGTGACAAAAATTGATAAAAAAAAATTACATGTGCTTAAAAAGAACTTTTTTGTATTGTTAATTGATGTTTTGTATAAATGAAAAATGAAAGTTTAATCATGTTCTTTGAATCTCGCATTGCTTTGGATAATAGAAGTGAAGAGGAAAAATCTATTCACATTTTTAAATTTCAAGTTAAAAATAAAATTAAAATCATCTTAAATATCAATTTAATAATATATTTGCCGCCTCACATCAAAATGTGATGAGACCAAAATTGACTGAGAAGTCACAAATATTTAGAAAAACATTGAATAGTAATTAAATCCAATTAAATCTTTAGTCGATGAATTTGTTGGATGAATTTTTAGACATTAATATAATTTTATCATTATTCTATAAGTTGAAAGTAAATTAAAACCTAATTATTATTTAACTGTATCAAAACTTAAATTTATTATGTTAAATATACAATGAAACACTCAGTACTGAAAATTCTCCAATAACCTATGTGCAGAAAAGCATAGCAAGGATCATTTCATAGTGAGCGTGATTATTCAAATTCACAATAAGAACATAAAATATTTATATTTTTTGAATAAAACAATGACAAATGAAAACATATGTATTCCCTAAGCTTATTGAAATGAAAACAAATACCACTATCACGTTTTTCCCCCACAATTTTCAGACTAAACGCGTTCTTGCGTTTCAGAGTAATAAAAAAAAGCAAAACTCGAAAAGTTGAAAAAATATTGTCGGCAAAAACAGAGGGATATTATCCCCCTTGTCTTTGATGGTGCATCAAGCACCATTGGTACCCGATGGGAGAATTGCCGGTTGTAATATTATGAAAGCTGGAATTTCTTGATTACAGGATGCATTTTGGACACCTATCAGCATTGCATCCGTTACAAAGGTTGACGTGTCCGCAGGGCAAATTAACTTTTCACACGCGAATTACAATATGAACAAAGGATTATTTGAGTGAGACGCACGCCAAGGCACTGGACTAAGATCGAAAAGCGTTTGTGTGTGTGTGTGTGTGGGACAATAATGTAAACAATAATTTTTAACTTAAAAATGGCAGCGGAAGAGTTAATTTACTTAATTTTGTGGAATCAAAACGTGATCCTCGATTGGTAGACCACAATTTGGGTTTGGGCACACATTGATGTTGACTTTGCATGCATCACAAAGGTTGATGCATCCGCATGGTCCATTCTGCTTCGTTACAGGGGTGGGACAGTTCAAAATTGAACAGACAATGAACGAGCTTGGTCCAGGATTGGGAAGTGCACCGACGGAGTCGCTGTATGCTTCCATTTGCTCCTCTCCAATCTTTATGTTTTGGACGCCCGCCGGATTTATCAAAAGGGAGCAGTTAGGGTTCCACTTTTTGTGTTCCATTTCCGGCGTGTCTCCCTTTTCCCACCCACGCACTTCCAAATTGCAGTAAATGCATCGGCAATTGTCATCTTGGCCGGTGTAGTAAAATCCCCATTTGGCCAAATCGAAAGGCGTGACAAATTTCCAGTCTTTTTCCAGCAGAGAATAAATTCGATGAGCTTCAATTTTATAATTCGCAGTTCCTCCAAGCGGGACATTTCTTGATGATTTTTGGCCGATGGCACAAATCGTCCGCTTCAAATTCAAAATCTCTTGTGCAGTCTTGCCCCTAAATGTTGTTGTTTCTTTGGTATAAAAGTTGCAAAACCGGCACTTAATTGATTTTTGATGTCGATCCCAAAAAAGTCCAGCTTCCGCCAGTGGTTGGGAATGACGGTAATCGATTTCAAAATTAGTTGGGAAAGTGAGCAAGCGGTGCAGTGTGATGTCGAGATTTAACTTTGAGACGTCTGCGTCTGCATACGTCATGATGATCGCCGAGTTGTTTGCCTCAGATTGCTGCTCCTGCGACAATGAGGCAGTCCTAGAAAAGGATTGCCGCACAAATTATATTCATTTCAATTTATTATATTTGCGCTCAAAATACTTCGTGTAGAATTGTATATTACAACGTTGCAAAGACTGGTACATAAATATGCGTATCGTTTTTAGGGGTCTGTTGTCTGTTTTGTATATAATTATGGTACATAAAGAGGAAAAATTATGATTAGGCAGATTTTTAATTCAATAGTGGCTTATTTCTTCCCTCAAATTAATGATGAATCATTAATGCAATAAATAACAATAAGACAACATATCAGGATCAGTTTTTGGCCACGGTTGGATTCAATGATGCAATTATTACTTTGAGGGACGAAATTTGCCATTGGCCATTTTAGTTTGAAAACAATGAAAAAAAAACAACCATGTCCGTTAAAATAAAGCGTTTTGTAATATGCAATTCTTCCACACAATGAAAATTAAAATTTTCTGAATTACCTCTCAGGAGACATTCCTGCTGATGAGGCTGAATTACCGTCGCCGCCGTCGCGTGCAATCCCCATCTCTCTCTTTTATCAAATAGGCTGCTTGAAGAGAGACTATGAACTGAAGATCCAAATGATTTGCGGGCAGCTTCTGAGAGAAGGAATTTTGGTGATGAGGAGCGGAGAGACGAGATCAACCCGTCCGTGTGAAGACCTCGCACGATATGTACGACTACGCACCTCAGAGTTCAGAGTACGACCAATCAGTTTCTTGATCTCTACGTCATGCCCTCCTGGATAAAAAAAGTCTTAATATGTAATGTAATAACATAACATACAACATTGTGTATGATGCTGATGCTTAATCGGTTATAGGCCAAAATCAGTTATTGGCCGCTCCATTTAAAAAGCATTGTGATGCGCGCGCATTCTCTTACATGGACCCGGCCAATAACCGATCACGGCCCGAAACCGATCATTTATCATATATATATTGGAAAATAAATACAAAGTGGTCATCTGCTTGTAAATAATTATTTCATGCAATTTCATGAAAAGTCTAACATTGAACGTGGCGGAATTTTGTATAAATTTCTCCTTTTCTTGCTGTCCTTTCGATGAAAGGATATTGAAAATAATTTAAAAATATTGTAAGCTAAAGAAACCCAGCCCGGGCTAAATAATATAAGAGACAAATTACCCCTTTATGTATTAGTAGTTCTTACCTTTTAAAGTAATGTACGTATGAACGCTGACCCTGCAGACAAAGAAGAATGGATGCCATGCAATGCTTGCCGGCTGGCTTTTAAAGCGGAATAGATGCTATGTATTTATTAAGACTTTCAAAAAGTCTTGCTTTGCTTTTATAACCTATGTATAGGTTCATATATTCATATTAGATCCATAGCGGTTGCTTATTTAGAAAAGCGCGCACGCGCAGTTAGTTGTGTTGTCTCTATAGTGCGAATGCGAATTCTAGAACAAATCCAGAATGATGAAATTTATTCAGAAAAATTCAGCTGCTTCCTAAGGGTTAGAGCAGAGTTAGAGAGAGTAAATGGAGGAGACGAAAACGATAGAGCGGCTTTGAGCTTTGAAATGAATTCCGCAATAATTATATAATCTCTCTAAGGAGAGTAAAATTTATTTTGCATCTCAGAAAATCATTTTTTTTCAAGTTAATATAGAGTACAATTTGGATTTTTGATGAGCAAATGGTTTTTCAAATTAAACAACCAGTATCGTGGTATAGTATTTCCTTTTTTTAATTTTTGAAGCTATGCAAGAGAGCAGAGGGCCAGCGCCAATCTCTTGGCCACAATTTTTGATTAGATTCCAGCTTTGCAGTTTTAAATGGTTGGTCGGGAAGTTTGAGATTGGCGCGGTGGCCTCTCTGCTGGTCTAAAAGCTCAAAGGTAAAACATAACATGAAATTCACTGTGTGAGAAGTATGGAGCCAAAAAGGAGAAGAGCCCCCGTCCTTGGCAGGGCCCTCGGGCCTAATACTTTGGGTGGCGACGCCTGCTGCAAAGGGCCGGCCGGCGACGCCACCCCTGTCGCTCTACTCGACAACCAACAAGCTACATATTTTCCTTTTTTTTCTCATCAGAGAGGAACGCGCTCCTCAGGTTAATACATTCTAAGGGTGCCAAAATCGACCCATGGAGGCACCAAGTCCGCTAAGTCATTAATTCAAATCCAATTCTATGAAGACAAGTGCGGTAAAAATTCAGAAAAAAAGTGAAAACTCCTAAGGGTAAAATCAAATAAACTGAATTATCCGCTAAGGAAAAAGTCAAAAAGAAATCTGCACCGGTTATTGGCAGCTTGATAAAGGATAATAAAAGAGGGAAAGTTATGTCTCCTCATTGTTTGACACAAATGGTGCGTCCGTGGGTGACTCTGCCCAAATGAGAACTAAGAACACAAAGGCTAATTAAGTAAGAGTACACAGGACCGACACTAGTCGGACACACCAAGATGCTTGACACAGAGAACTTCATGAGTGAAGAATCGAGGCTGAGGGCGGCTCTTGCTGCGCGAGCCGCCTCCAGGGCCTGGCCGCCGCCTCCGTCGAGGCCAACAAAATGCTTTAGTTGAGTAAAGGCGCAGCACGAGACAGCAAATGTTAGTTTAGGTTGCTGAACAGAAGATAGCGTAGGTGGACAACAATGCAAACCTCCGCACTGGAGGCTTGCATTGTTGGGCGATACATGGCCGCATCGTTGAGCCATCCGCTGGACAATGAATTTCTGCAAAACCAAAATTAATGGAGCAAAATTTTGGAATTTTTAAAGCTGATGAAAACAAACTGCTTAGTTTTCGTTTTTCTCTTGCTCCTTGAGATTGAGGTTGGCGGTGTTGAATCCGTACTCGGAAAGAGCCCTCAGAGCAGTGTGGGCGGCCCTTTCCTGAGCGGCTTCAATGGTAGGTCCTGCGCCATGATGAGTTTGGGGTGGGTTTGTGGTCAGGGACACCAGACTCAAGAACTCGCTCTGGTTCACCTGGAATGAAAAAATGTAATTTCAATTAGATCGAATAGGTTAGCAGCAATTTATTTAACTTAAATTATTGTAATTTAATTTAATTCCTAAGAGATCCATTTTTAATTGTCTAAGAGATAAAGAGGAAAAATTGAAAATTTCATAGTACAAGTTAATGATTTTATTCTGTAAAATTTCTCAATCTCTAAAGAATTGGAAATTTTAATTTGAAATACCTTCGGGAAATCGGTGTACTGAACGCTGAACTTGAGCAGCTTGGCCAGATAGCTGAGCAGCTCCTTGGGCTTGGCTGCCTGACCTGCCGCGTCCTGCTCAGCACTAATCTCCGCGGCCGGGGCTGGCGCGGCCTCCGGAGGACTGGTTTGGCCGCTCTGAGCGGAGCCTGAAATCTTTCCTGCAGTGACAAGTGCCTCGGCCGTTGGGGAGCTGCCCGAGTTGAGCAGCTCCTTGGCGATCAGGGCAGTGGTCTGGCAAACAGGGTTGGCCGCCCCTTTGACTGCGGAGCCGCCCGCCTGGCCGTTGGCCGCGGCTCCGTCAGTCATCAGCAACAAGCCGGGCACCAGCTGGCGGCCACTGGTGCCCCCCGGCTGGCTTGGCGGCTCCTTCGACTCCACCAGGGCTTCGTCCTGGAACTTCACCTGAAATTTGTCCTAATTAAAGCCAGATCAAGATAAAAGTGTTTTTGAACCTTTCGGGTTTTGTCCTTTTTGTTTTTGGGGTCTGCAGGAGTTTCGGTGCCGCCGCAGTTGATCGTTTTGAGCATCGCTTCGGCGGCAGACCTCTTGGCCATTTTCTTGTTGGGGCCGTAGCCTGTGCAGCACAACTCCCCCACGCTCACCATGACTGCAAACTGACGCCTTTTCGAGTTGTTCCTGTCTTCAACCAAAGTGTACTCGGGCTCTTTTTCCTTCTTCGCCTGCTGAATTTGGATGAGTCGAGATATGGGATTGATTTCCTCCAATCCCTCCTGCTTGCCCTTGGGCTCCTTCAAAGTTACAAAGTTCAACTTAAATTTCAGAGATGAATATTGTCAACTACCTGCGCAACCTTTATCAGATTCCTCGTCTTCTTCTTGACTACAGGTTGCTTCTTTTTGGCTCTCACCGGAATCACCAATTCAGGGGGACTCATTGGAGGAAGCTTTTTCAGCTCATCCAACATATTTTCTGCTGCTTTCTTCTTTGACGTCTAAATGTAAAAATAAATTTAAGTAAAATTCATGGTAAATTTAGAAAATTACAAACCTTCTTACTATTACCCTCTCCTTCGGTCACTATGTCACCCACTTTGCAGCTGGTTAGGAAGGTCCTCATGTGCGGAGGTCCTCTCTCTTTGATCACCTCAAAAGTCACAGCCATATTTCTTTTCAAAGCCATCTCGTGCACCTGGGAAATTGGCGATTTCAGGTTGCACCCATCTTCGTCCTCCTTGCCCTGATGGAAATTAAATATTAAAATGGATAAGTAAATTTAGAAAGATAACATTATTTTATTTTAATGATTTTTAAAATATGATTGCAATTTAAAAAAAAAATATATCTTTCATAAAAAAGTAAAGATTTCAATTTATCCTTAAACTTTTAATTATGAAAAACTTGAAGTTAAAATATTCAAAAAATATTTTACCTGGCCATTTTCTTGGCCACTGTTTTCGGGCAGCGGAAGAGCTTTCAGTTCCAAAAGCGCCTGTAGAAGATAATTTACATGTGAGATTGAAGTTTCACTTCAACAGTCAAAATAAGGAAAAAAATAAGATATTTATTCACCTTGGCGGCAGCATCATGTTTAGCCGCCTGGGCAGTTTTTCCCTGTCCGGGGAACTCCCTTTCGCCCACCTTGAGAGTGGCATAGAAGACGGGAGGGGGCGCCGGCGGGTACACGAGCTGCTTGTTGAAGTGGAAGCGCTGGTAGGGCAGACCCCGCGGATAGACCGGCGGGAACTGACTGGGCAGTGGCTCCAGCATTGTGTACGAGGTCGGCTCCCCGCGCTTCATCGCCAATGCGTTCAACTCCACGGTTGGCGTCACATTTGCTTTATGCACCTAAAAACGATTGCCAATTAATTCATAATTTGTTTAAATTTTTTATTAATACCTTGAGCACCCGCTGCGTCTTGGGTGGAGGGTGCTCAAAGCGGGTCTTGACCAGAGCGTTGGCTGCTGCCGCGTGTTGCGCCTTTTTGATGCTGGCGCCTTCCGCAGTGTACTCTTCGCTGCCGAGCAGCAGCGTAACCGTGAACTGCTTTTTGTGTGCTGGGCCTGTCTCGCTGGTCAGTCTGTACTGGTGGGTTATCTGCACAAAGTGAGCCAAAATTTTAGTTTTCTATCCACTCTAGAAATTGATCTCGAGCACCTTGTTGAATCTTGCCAGCTCGTTGATCAGGCACATGGGTGTCTTCTCTTTAGTGTTTGCCAAGTTGGGTAGTTGGGAGGCAGAGGCCGCCTCGTCGGAGGCTTCGCTCTCGGCCGCGTCGGAGACGGACTCTGCCTTGGTGACCTGCTGGGGAGCGGCCACGACGATTGCTGGTGCCCGTGGCGGCTCTTCGGGCGCCGACACGACGGCGGCGGCCACGAGGGGAGCGGCCACTGGCACCATCTGCACTCCTGCGGGAGACGGCTGCAGACCCATCACCAGGTGAGGGTGTGATTGCGGCACAGCTAGGCGAGGCTGCGGCATTCGCATCGGCATCTGGTGGTGCGGCATCCTAGAATCGACCATTTCAATTAAAATAAACACAAAAATCCTCGTCACTCGGACTGAACGAATTCTGGTCGATCGTAAAATTCGCTCACCTGTTTCCAGTGTTGTTCGGTGGCTGCTGGTTTCTGGGCAGCTGGTGGACAGACACTGCAGGATGGATCATTTCCCTTCTTCGGCTGAAAATTGTTGTTGAATGTATTAAAATAATTGCAAATGATGTTAAAATCAAACGCCCTTCGCAATGCAGAGAGTTGGCGAATGAAGGGTCACGTTAGCCGAATCTCTTTTCCCGGCTTTCAAAAGGGTCGCCAAGCGGAAATTCAATTTCCGAAATGGGGTGAAATACTTGTTAAACGTACCGGTGCTCCCGTTCAATGATCTCAATTTGAATTCTGGCCTAAAATGGTGAAATTGTACTTGGCAAACACAAAGAAAATCCTCAACAGAACGCGGCCATGTTTTCTGTTGACGTCTCCCGTCTGCGCCACCAGAGCACCGCTCGCGGCCGCGACCTTCTCATTATGTGTAGTGGAGAAGTACAAGAAGAGGTGTGGACGATATTAAATTTCGACATTTATTTTCTGATAAAATTGGCGGAGCTTTAATACTTTGAGAAAAATTAACACAGTCCCAATGTATGCTTGTGCTTCCCACTGCTACATAGAGTACATAATAGGTGGTGCTGAATGTTCTTTTTGTAGTGCTGCTCCAGCAGTGCATATTGTACGCAAATGCGCTCTTATTAAAAGAATTATTCGAATTATTAGTAGTCTCAAGTCTCACTGAAACTTCTCAATTCCTCTGTAATTTTTATTTTATATCAGAAAAATTTAAATAATCTTTCGTCTGACTTTATATTTATATTGTAAAAGAAATGAAATGCGGAAATAAAGGATCTTGTTAATTTTATTCATGTATCACAAAAATGATTCCCGTAAAACTATGCACTTGCCATTTTTGAAAGATTGCAACTCAAATGTACACTTGAAGGGTATAATTTCAGGGGCTGGATTTGCAAACAGGTTGCGAGCAGTCTGCCTGGTGAAAGTAGGATTTCAATTTTCTGTTAAATGCCGCAAATAGATCCGATAGTATTTTATACACTGCGATTATTTTCTTTTAGAATGCCGAACCGAGAATAAAATGCTAAGTGGCCACGATGGTTGCTCGAAACAACTACTACACTCTCGGCGCCGGCATGGACAGGACATCAGTTCAAAATAGGCGAAATGCCGCTGCACGCAGAATCATTCTACACCATCAGTCATCTTACAAAAAGAATAATGAGACGAGGAAAACAAGTGTGTGTGTGTGCTCGACGTTTAATTTGTACAACTAGTCTACTACGTGCTGTTTAGCCACATTAAAATCCACTTCCCTCTGCTGGATCGTGGCAGGGAAATCGATTTCAGGTCCTCAACGTTGTACTCTGCTGCCCGTCAAACACAGAGACGTTTTTTTTTAAATGCACATAATAAATAATAATGCAACGCAACAGCTCTATATGAGATTGAGAAGGAAAAACGATCCAACAAAACAAGAGTCAACTAGTGAGCAGCAAATTCTTCTTCATTCCCGCCCCTTTCACGGCTACGGTCCGATTTTCTGTTTTAATACTCTCGAGAGTCCAGTCGATAAGCGTTTCATTGCTATGAAGCTGCTAAAGCTTGTTTCTTGCGACACTCGGGACAGTACCAGGTGCCCACCGGCGGCACCGTGATGCCCACGCAGTCAAAATGGAACCACTCGAAGGCGCAGTCGTGGTCGTCGCACCCAATCATCTCGGACACCTCGTCGTATGGACACCGGCAGTAGCAGTACAGTTTGCTGTCCAGCGTCTGCATCTCGGACGGGTGCGCCCTGGTGAAGGTCTCCAGGTTGTCCACGACTTGCGGAGGGGGAGGAGGGGGTGCCGGTTCAGGCTCCGCCTCATCGTCCGAGTCGTACGCCTCCTCCTCCTCCTCAGAGGAAGTCTCAGGCGCCTCCTGGCTGTACCGACTGAACGACCCTGTTGGCAGGGTCAACACCAGCTTGGGACGTCCGCGGTACTCCTGGTCGTCGGCCGTTTTGCCGTCGCGTCCGGCGGCCACGAAGTCCAGCGTCTCCTGCAGCAGGCGTTCGGACACGGTCATTTCGCGCGGCGACAGGACGCGCTGGGGGGTTGTGTTGTCTGACACCACGCTGGAGGAGCGCGACTTTTTCTTGGCAGGCCGCGGGGGCCCCGCGGGGGTCGCCACCAGCGGCGAGAACATCATGTTCTGACTCGAGTCTTCGTCGTCCGTGTCACCGTAGAACTTTTTGGGCACGCGCTTGCGCTTGGACGACCTGCTGCCATCCTCGGCCACTTCGGTGCCCAGGTCGGCAGGTTCCTGCACTGGCCGCGGGGGAGGAACGGCCTTGCCCTGGCTGGCCAGGAAGAAGCGCAGGTTGCTTTCGTAGATGGCGTCGGGCGACCAGCGGTCCTTCCTCTTCTTCTTGGTGGGCGGTTGCGACGGCGACGTGTGGGTGTGCGACTGCCGCTTCTTCTTCTTGCTCTTGGATTTGAACTGCTGGTGTTGCGGAAGAACCGTGTCCAAGTTGGCCATGCTGCCCCCGGCCACGCCGTTTTCGAGGCTTGGCGGAGGGGTAGGCGCGGGAGTGATGGAGGGTGAGAAAATGGAGGAAAGGGTGGTCGGCCTGTTGAGGCCGATCTTGCGAGGATGCTCGTCGTAAAAGTTCTCGTCATCCGAGGCAGACTCATTGGTGTCCAAGTCGGACTCGTGGAAGAACAGAACTGGGGGACCAATGTCGATGGGCTCCTCCTCCTTCCCTTCCTCATCGGCCACTCCGTTCTGAAGGTTCTGCTCGGCCTTGGCCTTTTTCTTCAATTTCTTCTTCAACTTGCGGGCCTTCCTTTCAGTCTCCGATTCAGAATCAGAAGTGCTGCTTGATGAAGACGAGCTGCTTGAGGAACCCGAGCCGCAACTGCAGTTGGAGCTAGAGCAACTGCAAGAGCTGGAATCGCTGTCCGAGCTGCTGGAACTGCTGTCCGAAGAAGACCCAGAGCTGTTTTGCCTTTTCCGCTTGAAATGCCTGGGAGGACTTAGCTGTATTCCTTCGGTGAAACTGGCAAGGATCATATCGCATGGTATCTGAAAGTCTTCTATTACCGGCATTGGTGGTTCGTCAACCGGCTCCTCTCCCTCTGCGTACGCCTGGACAGTGAAATAATCGTGGTCATACTGGACCAGTTCAGCAAGCTCCTCAGGTGGCAGGATCGGGGCAGGCGATTCTGGTTCTTCAACCACAGCAGGAGTTTCTGTCACCTCAGCTGGAGGCTCTTGGGGCTCTGCTAAAACTTCAACAACTTCCATAGGAACCGCGGGCTGAGCTGTTGCAATTTCTTCTTTCTTTTCATCTGACTGATCTTTAAAATTGTCCCAAACTGAATCTATCGGAGCAACTGCATTAGTCTGTATTTCTGCAGGTTCTACCGAATTTTTGGCTTCACTTGAACGCTTTTCTTCAGCAGGCTGCGTTTCTGGCACTTTTGCAGCAGCATCTTCAGTGTCAGAGTCTGTCTCGCTGTCAGAGGACAGATTCAGCGGAGGCAAGTCATACACATCTCGCTTGGGAGTGGTTTTCTTTTCGACAGCTTCCAGCTGTGCGGAACCGTCTGGCTCCAGTTCAGATTTTGTGGTCGTATCAAACGGAAAAGAATTTTCACCATCAGTCTCCATCACATCTACATCAACATCTGGTTCTTCCTTCTTATCCTCTACAGGTGACGGAGGAGGAGGAGGATTATGGACTGTTATGTCATGCCTGGCCAGCAGTTTACGGGAAATGAAGCTTTCATTGCACTCACCACAAGGGTATAGCAGTTCATTTGTATGGATTCTGAAACAGAAATTAAATGAATCAGAATTTAGAGTGAACAAATATATTTAACGCTCTACAATTTTAAAGAAAAGATTAAAATACTTTGAAGTATGAAAAAAATGGTCCATTTGATAGAACTTAAAAAACAAAAACATCACATATTTTTGAATTATTTAAAAAAAAAATTATATCGTTTTATTAATTAAGTAAAATTTGAACCTTTTGTGGACTTTGAGAGCAACTGCCCTGCCAAAGGTTGAGCCGCACTCCTCGCACGAAAACTCGGTGGGCGGTATGCAGAAGTGATAAACATACGGCCACTTCTTCTGCATGCACTTTTTGCAAGTCACGCTCTCGGTGCCGTGCTTCCAGAATAGGTGCCTCGTCATGTCTGTCTTGTTGCGGTACGCTATGCAACACTTATGGCAGTAGTGGTTGAGTTTGTGTTTCCAAACGTGCACCGACAACTTGGACTGATCGGGCGTCGCCTCCAGACACACCTCGCACGAAAGATGGCACTTGCGCAAATGCACCATGAGCCGGAATGAGGATGGCAGGTCGTCCACACTGCAGAAGCAGCACCGGAACTTTGTACTGTGGTTATCCAGGTACACGCCTGGACACAGGTGGCAAAGCAGTTCACTGTAGTTGAAAAAGTTGGTCTTGCACATGGTGCAGACGAGACTGTGCTTCTGGTGCATCTTCCGATTGTGGATGTAAAGCTCCTTGTGCAGAAGAGTTACATATCTGTGGAAGGGATTAAAATTTAGGTACTCGTTTCAATTAAAAATATATTTAATTTACCTGCACTGAAAACATTCGTAATGCCTCATGAACTTTGGCTGCTCTTCGGGTGTGAGGGCATTGTCGTATGAATCGCAGTTGAAGAAGGAGCTCTCCAGCTCAGGCAATTTGCTCTTGATGAGTTCAATGGAGGTCTCTAAAGGAAGTGGTGCGTTTTTGAAGATAAGCTGGAACCTGTGATGAGACAACAGATGCAGGGCCAGCTGCCTTCCATTGACGGCAATTTTGACTGCATGGCTGCAGTAGACACATGTGCTGCATGCCTCAGTTATGGCTTGCTTGAGCAATTCTCTAATCTGCAGCTCGTCGATGGGCTTGATGATGAAGAGATCAATCAGAGGGGCTTCCTCGCCAGCCAGTTGGATTTCCTCCTCTGGTGGAGGGGGAGGAGGCGGTGGTTCCTCCTAGAAAAAATAAAGTTAGAATAATTTGCTTTAAATTACCAGGAGTTTAGTGGACAATTTTTAATGCTTCATTTTCCTTATTTCAAAATATCTAAGAGAAGTTTCAGAAAAGGTATTATACATTAATTCAAATTTTTGTCTCAATTGGAATTGAAGAACAATTGAACAAGGATGAAGTAATTGAATAATATTGATAATAGTTTGGCCTTTTCAGTGACTCACAACATTGATTCATTTTATTTTGTATTACCACTGGTTCTGGTTGCGGTTCTGGCTCAGGCTCAGGTGGCGCTGGCTCGACAGAGGGCAACTCGCTTTGCGTCCAGTCGGATTCCTCATGTTTCGACAAATCCGAATCCACGGTTAAACTTTCACCATTCACGCGGATAGGAGTCTCAAACGTGGCCGAATCGTCTACAATAGTTGGCGGTTCGAGGACAGTCGGGGCTGGAGGGGTCCTGACTTCTTTTTTCTTGCCCTTCTTGGGCAGGCTGAGTTTAATCTTGAGACTGGGCGTTTTCGCAGCAGATTGTTGTGTGGCCTCTTTTTTGGCTCCGCCTTTGTTGATGGGAATAATTGTGACGTCTTTGAGCTGCGGCAGGGTGAAGTTGGAGCCTGAGTGACTAGCTGGGTGCCGGTGGTTTTCTCCCGCACTGTACGACTCGATTTTGGCCGATTTGTTCTTTGGCCGTTGACACTCGTGTCCAGAGAAGTTGTCCGTCTCGGAGAATGACCGACTGCAAGAGCAGCAACTCAGCAAACAGCCTTTAGTGAAATGCGAGAAGAATTCGGTCAGCGTGGAGAAGGTGACGTTCGGCAGTCTGTGCCTTGTTCGCAGATGGTACGACAGCTTATCTGCCCTCATGAATGTGGCCATACAGAACAAGCACACATGGCGTTGATGTGCCTGAAAAAAAAAACAAAATTGGTCACAGATGTAATTTTAGATTTACTATAAAATAATTAATAATATTCACTCATTTATAGCCCAAAAATATTAAAATCTAGGCTGATATAAAAATATCTGTTGAATATACAAATTTAATATTCATCTCAAAAGTTTGCAAACGCATTACCAAACTTATTGATGATTTTAATTAAAGAGAATAAAAATACCTCATTTGGCAATGCAAAATCTGGACAATCCTTTTTGAAGCTTACTGAAGGAAATATTTAATTTAAAAATATGGCCATAATATACAATTCAACTAAAAGCATGACCAAGAAGTTATAACTTAAAAAGTTAGTTTTATTAACAATATTTTCCTCTTAAAAACCTCTCAATTAATCTTATTTTCACTTAATTTACAAAATAATTAATAAATTTCTGTTGGACTTTCAGCATATCTCTATCTCTCTTTCTTCCAAAGCCAGTCGAATGAAATTAAAGCATTAAAGTTAAAATTCAAAGCTTTTTTAAGACTTCATTGTTGCTTATGTGCTTCTAATTTTACGCAAAATCTGGACAATCAGTTAGAAAAATTTAATTCATAAAGATTGCTACAGAAAATAGTAACCAAAAACATATCTATTGAGTTTCAGCCTTCAAATTAAATTTAAATAACAATTTTTCCTTAAAAAACCTCACTCCTAAAATCTCTTCATGAAATAGATTAAAAAAAAAATCAAGAAATTTCTCTAGGACTATTTGCATTTCACTATCTCTCTTTCCATTCCAAAAGTTTCCATTAAAAGTTCTCAAAACCAAGAGAGACCTGTAGTGTGTGCAGGTATAAGTCACTGCCAGAGTGGTATGTGCCGCACGAGTTGCAAAAATAGACCTTCCGTCTTGTCCGATTTGCACTGTGTACTTTTCTGTACTTGAAGCACTGCCTCTGGTGGTCCTTGAGGCCGGGCAGAGTCTCAAACCCGCCCTCACCGCACTTGGCACAGCGAAACCGAACCACCGGCTGCTGGTTTGCAGTCCGCGAGTCTTCATACCACACACTTGTCTCGTCTAGTTCGATGGCCGCTGGATTTTGATAAGCCTTCTTCCTCGGCGGCGGCGGCCGTCCCAGTTCCGGGAAGTAGTACGGGGTGCTCGTCGCGTGGTGCCCGTTGAGCATGTCACCCCAATTCGACGGCACCTCATCTTCCTCACCACCTAACCCATGCTTTTTGTATTTCCTCGAGGTCAAAGCGGTGATTTCCAATCCAGAATCATATTCCATAGCAAATCTGCAAAAAAAGAAATTTGAAAATTGAAGTCAGACATCATAGAGCAAGTTAAAAAAAAAACATTTTCTCATTAAGAAATTTTTAAGTTCTTCGGAAAATTTGAAAAATTGATAAATTTTAAGTTAAACAATTTTCAAGTTAAATAATTTTGCAAATGCAAGGGGTGCACGTGATGCACATTGCAAAGCCGAAAGTGCAAAAATGATGCGGAAATTCTGGCCCGAGCGAATTGACTCGCAGCAAAAGTGACGCTGCTCGGCCGGGCCTGCGAATTTGAGCGGAAAAATTTGCACGAAAACGTGAAATTCGTGCGAATTTGCCGAAATTCGAGTTTCTCGTGTTTGTTGTCATAGGCCCGAAATGGGTGTTTTGCAGGCTCTGCCCCACGTTCGGACACGAATTTCAACCCTGGCGAGGCCAGAATCGCATCCCGGGTTCGCCAAAGTGACGAGGGCGATTGGCAAATTGTGGTTACAAAATGTTGCAAAACCTCGTCTGCGGGCCTTCGGTGCAAGATTCGGTGCGAAAGGCGAGCTCGGATGCAAACACACCCAGAATTGGGGGGCCAGTTTGGTGGCGAGGGCGGCTTACCAGCGACTCGAACTGGCGATCAATTCGCAGGAGACTAGCTGGTCATTTAATTCGTCTGTGGACCGGCACTCTCGCGTAATTCGCCGACCATCCCGGACGATTTTCACAGCGCGAACTGCTCCTCGTCGGGGTAAAATGGCGTCATAAGAAGTTGGTAGCGAGCACACGGAGAGTTGGAAAGATACGATTGGCGGGTACTCGACTAGTGCACGAAGCGCACAAAAGAACGCTGCGAGCACCAGGCCCAGAGACACCTATGGCTCGATGCGCAAATCAATAAACTCGCATTGATTCGCACGAATCTCCTCCGCCTTACCTACAATTTCGAAATTTTCTGCTTTAATGCATCTTTAAAAGTTGACAAAAGATGGAATTTCAGCGAAACGTCGCATCCGAGCCGCATTTGCATACGACCACGCTACCTCGTTTTTATGACTTTTTAAGCGGACATTTTTAAGTTCCGTGCTTTGCGCATTGCCGCAGCTTCGTGAGGGCGCCAGCGTACGGTCAATTCGCAACAACTTAGCTAGGAGATAAAATAGCGCGATTTTTTAATTTTGAAATCTGATTAATTTTATGGTATTTCACTTGGATTTCCGTAAATTTTCTTGGCATATAAAGAATTGGAAGTTAAAGCAATAAATTAATCCGATTGAAACTAGGATCCGTAGGACGCAAGTTATGAATATTTAATATTTGAGAATAAAATAATGATTGAAATCAGCTTACGTAATTCAACCAGCAGGTGGCGTTGGTTTTATGCGAGAAATTGGATCGACCATCCGGCGGACTGCGTTTTTTATTTAACACGACATTGAACACGACCGACTAAATTGTCATTCCGGTTTAGTGAATTTCGACTGCATTTAAAGGTATATTCGCAGAAGTGAGAACTGAATCGTGTTGTTTAGCGTTTTGACGACAAATTCAGCAATTGCTTTTGCCTGCACGGTTAGAAATTGTGAGCGAAAACCGGCAGTAAAAAAATCCAAGCCCTGGTTCTTGACGTTCTATTGTTTGCCTTTATTTAGCCTTGGGCTACGCTCCGAATACCACAAGCTCTGCGTCAACAACCGCTTATTAGAGTAAAGTGCAGTTTGAAATTTCAATTCTTTAATCATGTTTCAGGAGCCCGGCCGCGATGGCTTCCAAAAGACCGGCCGAGGGCGAAGCGTCCGGGGCACAGCCCCCCTTCAAAAAGGTCCAGTTCGAAGCCTTTCGAATCGGACCAGTGTCCACCCTAGAGGAGATGGACATGAAAGTCCTTCAGTTTAAAAACAAAAAATTAGCTCAGGTAAAATTTTTTGTAAACATATTGTTTTTGAATTTTTCTTAATCTTCAACCTTTTAATAAATTTCAGAGGTTAGAGCAAAGACAGAGAACAGAGGCTGAACTTCGGCAAAGGATCGAGCAGCTCGAAAAGCGTCAAACTCAAGACGATGCTGTGCTTAACGTTGTAAATAGGTATTGGAATCAGTTGAACGAAGACATCAGAGTTTTACTCCAACGGTTTGACGCAGAGACGGCTGACGAATCTGAAAATAAAAGTAAAAAACGTCAAAATTTAATTGCAAACCTATTTACACATTTCTTATAGATGAAAACGAAGCAACGACGTCATTTTTAATGCAGCTCTCAAGCTGGGACAAGGAGGAGTTGGATGAAAAACTCGCCAATCGGGTCCAAGTATCAAAACGAGCTGTGGCGAAAGTCATTCAGGCGTTTGATCGACTAATGCAGCGCAATGAGAAAATCACCATGGCTCTTAAAGGAGAATTGGAAGGAGGTAAAGCAATCGAACGTTTTTATGGTAAATTTTCTAATGTTTTGCTTGCAGAGGATGTTCCCAGCCTAGACGAGCAAATTCGTCAAACTAACATTGAACTTCAAGCTGAGAATATGAGGTTGCAGGCGCTGCACACGCAGCTTCACGAAAAGTATCACGCCCTGAGTTTAAAAGCAGCAGAACACCAGGACATGATCACTGGGAAGGAAACTGAGGCCGCTGAACTCAGAAATCAAGTCGAGGAGTTGCAGTACGACCATTCCAAGGTTCAGCAGCAGAATTACAAACTGGAACACCACCTGGCCGAAGCATTGGAGAAGATAAAAAATATTGAGCATACCATTGAGGAGGAAAAGCAGCCAGTCAAGACAGTCTCAAGTGTTTCTCAAAAGAAGGTATTCATCAAAACTCTGCAATTGAAATAAATAAATTTTAATTTGTTTTTCGAAAGCTTGATGAAATTCAAAAAGAGTGCGAAGAACAGCGAGAGTTGGCCAACAACCGTCTGCAAGAGCTGGACCGCCTCCATCAGCAGCACCGAGATGCTCTGAAAGAAGTGGAAAAGCTCAAGATGGATGTAAATTTTGCTAGGAACTTGAGGAATTTGCGTTGAAGTAATTTTCATTTTAACAGATTCGTCAGTTGCCCGAATCTGTGATAGTTGAGACGACAGAGTACAAGTGTCTGCAGTCGCAGTTCTCTGTATTGTACAACGAATCTATGCAGTTGAAAACTTTGCTCGATGATGCTAGACAACAACTGCAAAACAGCAAAAATGCTCATCTCCGTCAGATCGAACAGATGGAGGTAGGGTGTTTTTTTTTTTTTACAGCTAAGATTGTAAATTTAAGTGACATATTTTATAGCTGGACGAGCTAGCTGCACAGAAAAAGCTTAGGACAGAACTAATCCAGCATGAGGACATGTTGGCGCAAGTTAGGAAGGAATACGAGATGCTGCGCATCGAGTTTGAAACCAATGTAGCTGCAAACGAACAAACTGGGCCAATTAATAGGGAGATGAGGCACTTGATAACTTCGCTTCAAAGCCACAACACACAACTCAAAACGGAATCTGCACGATACAAACGGAAATTCAAGGACACAACCACTGAAATTGCAAAGGTGTGTTTGAAATAAACTTATTGATTTTCATTTTAATATCATGATTATGAATTTAGCTAAAGAAAGAGGTGGAAGATTTGCAAGCCAAGCAACCAGTTCCTACGGAAGTCAAGGAAACAAATAATGCGGAGGCGCAAGTTAAAGAGGAATCGCCAAGTACGCCAGTCACTCCTGCCCCAGTGGTTCAAATTAAGGAGGAACCTGTGGTCCCGAAAGAAAACGAGGAGGAAGCAGAGGTTTGTTTTGCACTGTTCTTGAAGATGATTTTTATATAACCAGATTTTTTTTTATCAGATGGATGAAGAAGGTGATGCAGCTAGCACAGGCAGTGACAAAGAAAAGGCCGGTCCCTCAAATGTGAAAAAGGAGGTCAAAAAGGAAAAGGGTTCGACTCCAACTCCTGCTGCCTCCACAACGCCACCTAGCACCGAAGTCAAAAAAGAAATCAAAACTGAAAAGGATGCCAAAGATCCAAAAGCTAAGGAAGTGAAGAATGCGGAGTCAGAAATTGTGAGAGACTTGAAGGCTCAAATAAAGTAAGTCTCATTTTTTTTTTTTTTTTTTATTAGGGTCAGGCCAAGACAAAGTCTTGTCGGCCTGTGCCCTTTATTGGTGGTACAGAAGGCACCACCCAATTTATTTTTTTCTTTTTCAATTTCAATCTTAGTGGATTGCAATTGATTAAATAATTATCATTTTAGGAAAGCTCTGAATGATCAAAAGGAGATGAAACTTCTTTTGGACATGTACAAGGGAGTGAGCAAAGACCAGCGGGACAAAGTGCAGTTGATGGCAGCGGAGAAAAAGGCCAGGGCGGAGGTTGACGATTTGCGCATGCAAATGAAAAAGATGCAGGTGAGAACGGCGTTGCCGGAAAGTTACAATGTCACAGATTTCCAATTTAATGTCCTGAAGTACTACCAATTGCAGGAAAACAAGCGGGAAGAACGCAAGCGGATGGCAGACGACGATGCCATGCGCAAAATTAAACAACTCGAAGATCAAATCGGTGGCCTGCAGAAGCAAGTGGCTTCCCACAAACAGGTAGATGCCAGTTGGAAGTTGAATCGCACCAATCACCACCTGAGGCAGGCTGTAAGTTGTAGAAAATTGAGACGTTGCCCACGCACATCAAGCTGATGCATCGTCTATTGCCTACCCTTACAGCTTTCATTTCTTCTCTTCTTTTGCCTTTTGCCTCAGTTTTGAATAGGAACAAGGGTCGCCTGAATCGAATTGCTCACTCCATTGTTGTATTTTAGGAGGAGGAGGCCTTGCTGAACGAGATGGAAGTCACTGGCCAGGCCTACGAAGACATGCAGGAGCAAAACTCGAGGCTCATTCAGCAGTTGAGGGAAAAGGACGACGCCAACTTCAAACTCATGTCGGAGAGGATTAAATCAAATCAGCTACACAAATTAGCTCGCGAAGAGAAACAAGTTCTAAATGACCAGGTGTGATTTCTCAAATTTCATATCTCTTGAAAATCAAAATATATATTTTTGCTACTTAATCAGATTTATCTTAAGTGTGTTTAAATTAATTTTGTTCCTTTTGTTTAGGTTGCAACATTGTCGAATCATGTTGACGCTCAAACGCAGGTTTTAAGAAAACTAGAGGAAAAGGAGAGGTTTATGCAGAATTCGTTGGCCACTGCCGAAAAGGAATTGAATTTGCGGCAACAGGCCATGGAAATGCACAAGCGTAAAGCCATTGAAAGTGCTCAGTCTGCAGCAGATTTGAAATTGCATTTAGGTTTGTGCTAAAATTAAATGACGCAAAAATAACTCACTGGCAATAATCAATTGCAGAAAAGTATCATGCGCAAATGAAAGAGGCGCAGCAAGTGGTGGCTGAGAAAACGGCAGCCCTGGAAGCCGAGGCGTACAAAACAAAACGGCTCCAGGAGGAAATCGCCCAGTTGCGACGCAAGGTGGAGAGAATGAAGAAGATCGAAATGGCCGGCACTGCCGACGAAGTGATGATGGAGGAGATCCGCGAGTATAAGGAGACCCTGACGTGTCCCTCGTGCAAGGTGAAGCGGAAGGACGCGGTGCTGAGCAAGTGCTTCCACGTGTTTTGCTACGACTGCCTGCGCACTCGCTACGAGACGAGGCAGCGCAAGTGCCCCAAGTGCAACGCAGCCTTCGGCGCCAACGACTACCACAGGCTCTACCTATGCACTTGAAAAGTGTCACTTTCACCGGGCAATAGGCACTTTATATTGAGCTTACACTCTGAAAATTGGTTTCTATTTTGGGGACTAAACTCTCTGAATTATCAGAATGGAAATTCATTTATTATTTTCACTCGTTGTTCCAGCTGGTATCTTGATTTTTTTTTTCATACACATCACTTGATATTTCCTTTGCCATAATTTATAAAATAGTCCCTTGGTGTGTGAAAAAATTGAGAGTTTGTGCTTACATGAGTATATGAAAAACGCGCTGGTTGCTGAATGTAATAATTCTCAAGAAATAATGAAGCAAACGCTTAATTTCCATTGGTGGATGATTCACCTTTCTGTCTCTCTTAGCTCGCATCAAGATGTTTTTAGATTATTAGTGAGGCTTTGTGGGTAACAACGGAATTATTTCTGTCAATAAAATGAAGTCTCAAGTCGAAATCTGTGTTCAAAATTTACTAAATTTAGGCTGCTAGCTGATCAATCATGTCCTGTTGTTCCTGCTCAACTCTTTGCAAATTGTGGTACTCGGCATTCAGACGTTCCAGTTCCGATTGTTTTTCCAGAATCTGCATCTAAGTTAAAAAAAGTTTGAAATGGTTGATTGAATTAGATAATTTAAAAAAAACCTGGAGTTGGTGTTTGAGCATTTCTCGGTGCTCCACCTCGTGCTGCAATTTGATGTTGGACTGCAAAGCGGTCAGTTTTTCTCGCTCCACCTGCTCGGCCAAAGTTTCGGACACGGAAACCAAGTCTTCGGCGATTTTCTGATACTTGCCGATGTCTACGGAGGAAACCAGAATTACTGAACATTCCTGGCGCTGATTCGAGTTGAAAAGCAAATCATACTCTCGAGTAGTTCGCTGCTCTGCTCGTGCAGTTCTTTGGTCGCGTTTGCAGTGTCCTCGTCGACGACCCGCACCCTGCCAAGGTCGTCGAATTTCAGGCCCAACTTGCTGGCGGTCATTTCCACGTTAGCGTCTGTTTCTTCTTCCCATGACGGACACGATACAAATGAAAAGGTAAAACGTAAAAAACATGCAGCCGCGAGACGCGCGGATCAATAATTCCAGTCGCGTGCACAAAAGTTGTTTGTGTCTAGTAAGTACGCTATCAAATAATAATCGGAAGAGGCCAAAGAGGGTAAATGAAGAAAGTCAAAAAAGAAAAAGCAAAAAAATTATCCATACGGTCTCATCTGTCGGTCTCTCCCTCTCCAGTGCACCTGCTGTCTATTTTATTGTGAATGTTTTAGGGCGGCCGCTACCATGGCAATGTAATTGGAGGTCAAGCGTGACGAGCTAGTGTACGTTTGTGCAAACCATTTATAATAGCAATTAATTTTTTTTAACTACATGTCCGTTCGGCCCGTTCGGCCACAAAATTGTGATCTCACAATCAGAGGAGGGTGTTTAAGTAATGGGAGAAAATAAGCAAAAACGGCTATATTCATCCATCAGCCTCTCCTCCTTATAAAAAATGCACCTGCCGATTTTGATTTTTTTTATTCAAGCTTTAAGTTCGGCGTCTGCGTGCATATAACAAAATTTATGTATCTCAATATCATTTCAAATAGGAAATTCTTCCCAGAGAGTGTAATTTTCTGCTTCAAACTAACACCCTAAATTTAAATTTGATTTTAAATTTTTCTTTGTATCAACATCAACCATAAATTTTAAATTTATATAAAATTTCTAAAATAATGGGGACCATTTACTACAGATATCGTCCCTGGCTAGTCGCAATTTGGCTTGCAGTTTTCCTGTTGAAACCTGCACCAGCTTGCGCTACAGAAACCATGCGGCTCGCACGCGCGCTGATGAAATAGGAAATAGGAAATAGAGCCAAAAAAAAAGAAGACAAAGAGAGTGCTATTTCAGTTTCAGTTCTGCTAAAAGAATTTTACCCAAAATATTTTAAACAACTATTTTTATTTCATGTGTTTTATTTGCGTTTAATTTAAATGTATAACATCGAAGAATATTATTGCAATAAAAAATCACCTAATTTTTTTTAATTAGCTTGAATAATTAACATCATCTTTGATCATGTTATAGAAAAATAACAATTTATAAAAATTCTGGATTTTTTAAGTCTAATAATTAATTTGAGTGTGATTCAATTGCTATTTTCCCCTTGAAGCGTGAGTTTCACTTACAATTAGGAAAGCGTCTGCTGAAACGATGTTTCCCCGTTAATGTAAATTTTGGAATTCAAGTTACAAATGGATATTATCTGATAAAGAACTTAATTTGATGAAATTTTTATATTTTAATCAATTTTATCCCAGCCAATTTTGAGTAAAAAATAAAAATTTTGAAAATTTCAAAAGGAAACAATGATAATATTTTCGAAAACTCCATTCTCACTTTTCCTTTAATTTTTCTTGTGTCGTCTCCTGGGAAATGACATGTAGAAAACATTGGGAAAATATATATAATTATATATTAGAATGATAATAATTAATAGAATGTTTTCAACTTGCTGCACACCGGCGTTGCGCTGGCTGCCTAACTGTCAATTTCTCAGGTATGATCAGGCCCATGAAAAGCTTAAATATTTTAAACACAGACTAACAAGGACAACTGACCCCGAAAGGCGACCTGCGGCGGTCTGCGGGTACTTTAAAAACCTAGGGTTTCTTGCGTCCGACTAAAACTAAGTGGGAGGAATTTACAAAAATTAAAAATAAAATAGGGAGAATTTAATTTAATAAACAAAAATTGCAGAAATTAATTAAGCAAAGGAGTCAGTCAATGGCTTCATACTGTGACTTTTACAGAAATTTCCAGGGCAAGAAACCTAAAGAAATTTTTGGCAAAATCACATTAATCTGGTGAAATTGTCCCAATTTTATTTTTAATTTTATTTTAAATTCCTCCCACTTAGTTTTAGTTGAACACGAGAAACCCTAGGTTTTTAAAGTACCAGCAGATCGCAGGGCACCTCTCGGGGTCATTAGTCCTTTATTTTTTCATTTTTCTTTGCAACGATGTTCGCCCGGTTTCAATCTTTTAGTTAATTAGTTTCAAATAATGTTTATTCTTTGCCCCTGCTCTCTGCCCAAATGCATCAACCATAAGTTTAATATTACTAATTTGATCGGTTGCAAGACCGAGAATTACATCAAATATAATACGTTGACAGTACAAACAAAACAGACCTGATACAATCATAATGTTAATTATATTATAATCGTTTTAAATTTTTTCAATGTACCCAATTTCTTAGAACTAAAATTATTAATATCAAGAATAAAAATTTCAAGATATATAAAAAACGGGCAAATAAAAGTTTTTTTTTATCACTTCAAGATATCTTATAAGATATTAATATAATATAATAAAATAAAATAAATCAATGTTATAAGTTTGTAGCGCACAGAAAGCACCTTATTGTCAAGCGATAACACCTGCTAATAATTTAATTTGTATTAGTCAAGGTGTGAGTTTTTAATGTCAATTGCCTCCTAAATTATTCATCATTAGTCCGAAAAAATATCATAATATTTATCAACGCTACTGCGTTGTCAACTCCCTATACTCAACAGGAATGAAAATTATTATGAAATTTATGAACAGTCAAAATTCAAACATTGCGCCTATTGTTAAATTTCATATTGAACTGCACATGGTTGGAGAGATCGAATCACTTTGGTTTGTTGCAGTTGCTCGGTCGACGTCAGATATATCTGACCTGGCCTTTGATGCCGTTTTTAAACTCCCTAGACCCACATACGCCACTTTTTGCCGCGGCAAAAAATCGGGCGAGGACGAAATAAATAATTCGGCCTTTTTTTCCAAACCGGCTTTTTCTGCCACTTGCACTGCTCACTTTCGATTCTCACTCTTCTGACTGAGCCCTGAGCGCTTGAGATTTATTAAAGCCGCGCGTTTAAAAAGGCCATTGGCCACTTGCTACACTGGTCACATAATTAATATACACGCAAGACATAAAACGTGGCTCATGTCAAAGCAGGCGCACCGATGTAATTACAAAAAATAACATGCATGTATATTTTATTGCACCTTTCCTTTTTTAAATGTGGATTGAAATTTCTTCTAAACGCTTTTCTTCGCTTTTAAATTGGAATTTCAATAAAACTTTGACTGAAAAGATGACAAACAATTTCCCAATTACGGCTGATATCTAGTGCAAAAAATATGCAGTGCAATTACAAGGAACAAGATTTTGTGCAAAAGTTTGTTAAATTCACTTGCGATTCAGGTTTCTCACAAATCTACGAGTTGATACGATTTTCTGGTTATCAAATTTTTTTTTTAAATTTCTTTGGAGGATTTGGCCGTCCTGATTGTTTTATTGTCGTTATTTTGTTTGTTAAATATTCAAAAATCATCAACTGGAACACGCGGCGCATTATTTGATTAATTCTCTCAGGTCGACGGACAGTCTCAGATTTATAAACGCCGGTCAACTTTCCCCGTTTACGTAATCAAGAGAGAAGAGAGGGAACAAGGGCCGGCTACTTAACCTACTTCAACGCAATAACTGCTGCCTTACGTCACTATGGCGCACAGATTTGTGTGTGAACTATTGATTAGTAAACCTATCAAGTCAGCCATGCGTGATTTTTTACCAAACGCATAAATATCTTCGGATTTTTTCGCGCCAATTTGTATTCGCCAATAATCAAACCACAATTTTTTTTGTAAATAATTCGCTTATTTGATGGAAGTCTAATAAAGCAAAAACTGTTGTATCTCCAATATTGTGAATGGTTTGAAACAAGGAACTGGCCTTGGATGCTGGTCGAGCAGATTTTTGCAACGTGAAAAGCTCTTTTCATCTTTCAATCGCATACACAAAACTATTCATAATCACCGACTTCCTTGAGTTGCATCTTTCTTTTTACACAGTCGCGAGCAATTCATCTGTGACTTTTACTTTTTTCCATTGTGCGTTCACATCTTTGCAATTTTGCAAACGGCGCAAGAAAGTGTTTGTGTAACATGATTGAATGGCATGAAGACGTAACTCATCCGCCGGCAATCTTGCTTCGATCAATCAAATTACATATTCAAAGATCCAATTATTTTCGCTGCAGGATTGACTGAAAATAATGGAGACAGAGTAAGAAAGATATGATAATGATATACATTCCCATCAGCAAATTAATAGTTGAAGACTCCATTCAATTAGGCCGCTTTTGTATAAACAATCACTCGGCAATAAATCTGTCATGAAAAAGGCAATCAGCCTAGAGACCGCAGCTATGTAATTATTAACTCGCGCAAAAAAAATTATATTATGCGTTAAAATAAACATTTTCCACGTTAATTTATTCGATCAAACGGGGAACATAGAAGATAATTAGTAAAATTTCACAAAATGTATCAAAAATGAGCTAAAGAATTTGTCCTTAAATAATTTTAATTATTTTCATATTCAAACACTTATCAGGTATTTATATCTGCCATTAAACTGACCACGCAAAATGTTTTTAGGATGGTTGCCCGTTTTGACTTGTAAAAGTAAATCAATAAATATTAGTTAAAACAAGAAAGTAAAATAAAAAATATAATATATCAAATGATCTGGGCAGAAGAGGAAAATGTTCAAATTGTGTTGGCTTTTTCAGCAACTGATTTAACGATGAACTCCATTCCAATCAAATTTCATACTCCTGTTTTAAATTTCAATCCCCTGGATGGACGTCGCGATCGGCAGCCTGCATAACTCGGATGCAACGCGCGTTGCATAAAACAGCTTGCACCTGTATTCGAAGGTTGTTTCCTTATTCACTGTCGTGACGTGAGGAGAGAAAAATAATTTAAAAAAAGATAAGGCAACGGCAAATAAGGAAACGCCAGGGATTTCCCGGCATTCCACTCTTTTTACCCTGAAGGTTGATTTATACTTTGAAGACAAATTTTCCAAAATTCATCTTTTCAGTTTTTTAAGGAACGGATCAAAATTTTTGTTTGGATAAAAATTTTCAAATGAGAATGCTGCGCTTCGTTCCTTTTTTTTTTACTTTTCGGCGGCGCAAAAGAGCGAGAGGGGCCACATGCATGGCAACACCACAATCCTCGCACACACAAAGGTTGCCAAAGGACCCGGCGAGGGGAAAAATAAGGAATGTTTTTTCTGCTTCTTCCTCGGGCGCAGGTAGCCGAGAGGGGCAGCACGAAAAAAGGAGAGGAGAGCCGCGGGCCGATATACCAATAATCGTAATGACGCTAATAAATGTTCCAACGTCCGCCGCGGCCGAGCCAAACTCCGGCAGAATTATGTAGCCAAGCCAGCCAGACACATGCACAGATACTTTTAATATTTCCGCGCCGGAAGTCAAACAGGTTTTTGGTGGCGACCAGAAACTCTCAGAGAGATGCTGCCAACTCCTGTGAGATCGGTCTGACCTTCAAAAGGAAGTAGTCGTTTTCAAACCCAATTAGTGCAAAAAAGTAACCATTGTTATTGCCCTTAATTTCATTTCCCTAAAAAATTACTCAAAGATTAAATGCCCTCAAACATTTTTGATCTAAATTTGGTTTCAAATTTATTAAGAGTTGCAATTTTTAATTCCACTTAATTTCCTTAAATGAAGTCATCAAGTAAAAGCGTGACATATTTTTTAATAAAAAAAAAACGTTTTTCTACAATGAATGAATTTTTTGTATTATAAAAATAATATATAAATTTATTTTGCAATTAATTATAATCTTTCAAAAATTTTTTACATAAAAATTTGATATTTTAATATGCATAATTTAAAAAAAAAACTTATTTTATACAATTCACCAAATTTAACATTTTTGGTTTGCTTTGATTGGGGTTGTTGCCTGGTAACAAAAAAATTAGCCTGTTCCAAATTAATCTGATAGAGGAAGCTGTTAATTCATCTTGAAAAATCACGCTCAGACGAAACCGCAGAAGTGATCATGCAGCAGTAAAAGGCCGCAAACGAAAATTGCATCGCGTGTGTTTTGGAGACGCACGCAATTTCTTTTGTGTACATTTTTTTTACAGCCACACTCTTCTCAATTTCTCTAGCTCTTCCCGCGACTTAATTATTAGAGCAATAAACTTATTTCACAGCTCGCGAGACTTTAAAGGGCAGTTTAAATAAATTGTTGCCACATAAGAGCGAGTTGGTGGGATTTTTATACACATTTGACGCGCGCAGTTCTGCTTGCTTGGAGACATCAATGAGCGATATTTACTCGTACGCCGCTTGACTGCATTTGCCTTGTCTATATAACGTTAGAATGTAGCACATTTGAAAGTTGAAAATGAATAAAAGGACAACCCTGAACTGGACATGGCGGGTGGAGCTGGCAACACACTGCCGCACGACCAGGGCGTGATCAGATTTGTATCAGCCGAGCCAGCTGAGAAAATTATCAAACAACTTAATTTTAATGTCCGATGATTGCTATAGAAGTTTAATTGTTACGAAACTCTTTTAAAAGTGTAGAGTTGACACGGATGCAATAAGGAAATTTTGGAATTAATTTCATAATTTATAAAATCAGATCAGGAACTCTTTTCAATCAGGCTAAAATACTCTCTAACCGATGTAAAAAATGAATTTAAAATTTTATTAAACTGAGATTTCATAATTATCATAATTTTATAACTAAGATGAATAAGAAGCTGGATTCAAATTCATATAATGGATAAAAGAAAGAAATTAATTAAACATTTACAAAAGAAAATAGTTTCATTAAATTTTTAAGCATATTTTTTCTTTTACTAATTAATTTTGTTATATAATCTTTCTTAATTAACATTTTGTAAAAACTCTTACCTTATGTAAATCTAATATGATGTGTTAGTATGCATTGCTATTTTAATGGAGATATTTTAAAGCAGTGAATAATGTTAATTTAATTTATTTATTTTATTCATTATTTAAAAGGAGTAAAACTGAAAATTTTAACTGTTTTATAATTAACAATTTGATGGAAACTTTGAACACTTTTGATATTGAAGTTTTGTGGTAAGATATTCAAAATATGCTCAATAGTTTTGTAACTCCACGTGGTCCTCAAAACTGCGGCGTAGAAGAACAGTATTATTTTGTGCGTTTTTGATAATTTTTTTCCGTGTTAGGAAAATGAGGGAGAACGAGGGCGCCCTGCGTGTCAGGGTGAGTCTCTGGCAGAAGAACTCGTTTATGCGCCGGAGAAGAAAGAGCAGGAAACAGATTGATAAAGAGATTCAACGCTTTTTGGTTTGGTTTCTCGGTGTAAAAATGCGCGCGGGCATCAAATGGCAGACCGAGGGTTGAGCGAAGACGCTGCTCGAATTACCTCTTCCGCAATCGCACACAATAAGCGCAAGATTGCGTTGCGCTTTTATGTAAGAAATGTGTGTGTGTGTGTTTTAATATATTCGTTTTCGCGTCTTGGGTTTCACTCTTAGCTGTGAGCAGCGCCACTTTTCCGTTGCCACGTGATGTTTGATTTGCGCCAAACGTGACAAACAGATTAGAATGTCCGGCCGAGTGTTGCGACTGACACCTTAAAATATTATATTTTTCCTCAAAATCAACTCATATAATTATGTCTCACAGGAAATACCCACCAAATTTATATTTAAAGTGTATCTTTTTAATAAGAATTAACACTATAAATTTTCATTTGAGTAAATTATGAACTAAATTTTATAGTTTTCTATGAACTGAATGTTTTTTCCTTTTTTCGGCTCCAGCTCGGCAAGTATAGGTTCAATGTGGAAACACTTTTGCTTTCAAATTAAGCCTATCAGTTTTAGTAAATTATTTACTAAAGCTGGCTGCCTATTCTCTCCCAATGTAATTTCTATTTTTTCCCCTCTATTGACTTGCTATGAGAGAATAAACTAAACCGATTGAATTGAATCAAATCTTTATTAATATTAAGTTTTGATGAAATACAATAGCTATTTTTTTTTAAATAATTTTGGAACGCTGGTTTAATTATGCATTTAGTTTTTTTCCGTCTGGATCAATTCGTTTTAATTACACTGAAATTTAGGTTATTATAATAAAAATTTCAAAACAGGGCAGAAATTTAAAATAAACGGCTTCAAAAATAATATAACCACACATTTTCTCATGCGTCCGGAAACATAAATTGTAGTCGTTGATTGAATAATCACCGCGAATAATTAATTGTCATTCAACGAGGGTGTCTCGTAATTAAAATAAACTTGGCTGATTAACACGCGGTCCACCCTGGACGCCCAAGTATGCGCGCCAAGAGAGACACGTTATTTTATTTTTTACCTGTGGCCGACGACACAAGAGCAGGAATTCGAAATGCACAGGTACGGAAGAAGGTGTGCCCGCCGCCAGGCAACACCCTTTCTTATATTTTATTTTTCACGTGCGAAAACAACCGCGATGTCGCTGACCTTCGGTGTGCACCGGGTGCCCCCTCGCGGGCGGAATGCCGTCATCCGTTCGCCGCCGCGCGCGGCCACAAGAATAAGAAGAAGAAGTGCTCTTTGTATTTGTGTGTGCGTGAGTATAGGAGAAAATTTCAATGCTGAAATAAAAAGGCCAGAGCGTACTTATTATTCTCTATTCGCTTGCATTTTCCACTCCAGGGACAACGAAAACGCCCAAACGCTGGAGCAGAAAAAAATTAATATTTAATTATTTTTAACTTATTCAAACTGAATCTTATTTTTATAAATGATTGCATAGATAAATTGAGCTAATTAATGTTTTTAATCTAATTCATTATAAGTTTTAGTTAAAAAAATTACTGAACTGGCTGAGAAAAAGGCCCAATTTTAATAATGAATGACAAATCATAAAATATGTTTAAATAATTTTAAGGAAATTCAAAAGTATTGAATCATCAGACGCATACAATAATTTTTTTATTGAATTTATTAATTTAAACAATTTTGTTGTTTAATCAACGGATGTTTTTATAAAACTCCTCTTCACTTATTTTAAACTTGGCTCAAAATATCTCGGAATAAAGACAAAATATAATATTATATTAGAAGATGAAAGAAAATTTGCAGCATTTTCTGCTAACTGCTTTTCAGGTTTCAATCTCTCCCGCGTTTACACTTAAATAATAATTGAACACGCCCACCCAGTTTTGATCAGTTATGTAGATGTTAGATCAGTCTGTTGACTAAACATTGCAATGAGTGCCACGTGTTTCACCAGGTCCAGGATGCAGTTCGAAATTCGACCCAAACTAGGCCGAGTTGTTGACAATCAAGGAGTCTGACGGAATTCCAGGTAAGTGCAGAAGTTTGTAATCTAATTCGCAATTTATTTATTTACGACTTACTTGAACGTGTAATTATGTCAAGTGTGCGCAAAACAGGTTTGATTTTATTCCGAGTAAATTTCGCTTGAAAGTAAAAATTATAGGAAAAATGAATTTGATCCGTGGTGCAAAAAAGTAATTTTTTAATATATGCAAAGTATATAAGGTGATATCAGACACCGAATAAGGCAGATTGGTCAGCTGCCCACAACAATGGCTCCCCTCATCGTCGCTTTCCTTGTTGGCAAACAGACAGAATTACTCACCTGCTTATTCCAACGAGGAACAAAAAGTTTCGAGTCAAAACCATCGGAATGCGAGATTTTCTCGGTGATTGGTTTCGCGTCAGCTCGGCTTTGTCTCTCGCATTGCCTGCGGGTGCACTTCTATTAAAAATTATAAAAAAATAATGTATAAAAGCAAGAAGCCAAAGTGTCGTCTCGCGAACAAACACCCCTTGCAGCTTTTGCAGTGTAATCGAATCTGTTTTGGCACCGCTGGGGAATTAAACCGCAATGACTGCGAGAACAAGAGGGCAAACAACTGACAGCACTTGTGGTGGGTGACCAGATTGAGTGACCTCACCTTCCTGTTCACCTGAAGCGCCTATTTTCTTTGGCTTCGGATATCGAATTCAACTTATTCGTCATTTGCCCTCCCCGAGCCTGCACTTTCGGCCGCTCGGCTGGAACGCTGGATCATTTTGCAAACGTTTTCACAAAGGAATTTTTGTGCACTCGAAATTCTATGTTTTCGCCTCTTGTTAAAAAAGCACGTGTTTGGTTTCTCTAATGGAATTTTTGTGTTACTTTATTATTTTGTGTGTGGAATTATTTAAAGAGGAAAAAAGGAGAGTTTTCACCTGGCCGCACTTTTCCCAGCTTTTCCGTGGACAATAGGTTGTGCTTGTTGAATGTCTGGTTTGGAGACACCCTGGATGTTGGGATTTGCAGGGGGAACAACACACGTTTGGATTAAGTTTCAAATGCTTGCTCACTTGACTGGAATTCACAGACAATATAATCCCTTTTTTTTTGTTAAATTATAAAAGTGTTATTGCTGGTGTTTTGCTTCTTCCCTGCGTAAACAAAATGCGTGTGGGGCTAAAGAGAAAGGGGAGAAACGCTTTTTTAAGAAAAGGAAATCTGTAAATCCCTCTGGCGCCAACTTCTTGTGGAACTGTCTGAAGGACGTTTCACAATTCATCATCTGCATCTATATAAAATACACGCCTTTCAATAATAACTGAAATGAAGTAGAATTAAAAGCTCTCATCTGTGTAGGGCATTTTCTAATAAATTAAGTTATTCGAATCAAACAGGGAGGAAATTTATAAATAAAAAAATAACGAATAAGGAAATAATAATTCATCAATTGGCCGCTGCGGACGAGATGATGTAATTTGCTGCGATGGCGTTTAAAAAGCGATTGTCTGGCGCGCACAAAAGTTTCCTACTGTACCCCAAAAAAACTCCCCCAACAATCTCGCAACCTGCCGCACACAAAGGAGCTGACTGATAATCCGAGAGATGCAACTCTCCTCAAAAGGCACAATAGGCAGATGCAGACCGTTTTTCACACAACGATTTTTTTTATTCTCTACTTTGGGACAAAATTTTGTCCTTTGTGTGTGAAACTCCCGGAGAGCAGGTTTTTATCCGCCCACAGAGCCTGTGTGGTGATTTATATGCATTATCCGACGGTCTATTATCAACTTTTCTGTAACAAATAGCTCTGACAATGCTCGATATTTTCTGCAATTTTATATCGTGTGATTTATGTTTTCCGTAAAAATATATATTATATAAGGTCACTGCTCGCAATTCACAAAATGGGATAAAAATTGATCATTTTTTTTTTTATAAATATACAAGAGGAAATAATGCTGTGATAAATTTCAAAACGCAGATTTAAGATGATTCAGAAAAATTTATAGTTCTCAATTTTTATTGTAGAGTGACTCAAGATTTTAAATGTTTTTTAATTATTCATGATTAACACGATTTTATGAGTTTGTAGTAATTAAATGAAACCGCTTTGCCTGGATTGAAGAGTATTAATTAAAATAATAATTTTTTCCAGGAATTAGAAGGAAATTCTTTCTAAAATAAAGAATTAATCTGTATGAAAAATAAAATTTTGGCAGTCTAAGTTTTTATGCTTGCAAAGTTTTGGGCAAAAATTCACGATTATTAATTATTTTCTTCTCAATTAAGAAAAACAGGATTGAGAATGTAATTATTGAGTTTATGGTTTAAGTTAATAAAACTTCAACTCTTCATTAAATACATACAAATTCTGCACGATTCGGGCGCCGAACCTGAGAGGGTGCGCCGGTGGAATAAGAAAAAACCTTTGCAGCAGCATGGCGTGTTTTTTTTCTTAATTAATACACACTGCGCACGTTCGGATATTTCCATCACAATTCTGTCTGGGTAGAACATGGCTGGAGATAAGAAGCGCCGCGTCGAACAAATAATAATGTGGGCAGCTTCGGAACTCTCAGGGTGCGCGCGGGATATGAGTTTTGGCCTGCAGCCAAAGTTCATCTCTGGCGTGTATTGCGAATGCGTGCGTGGGGTGGGGGTCGAAAAAATGTATATTGTATGTACAGCGAGAGAGAGAGAGAGAGAGATGGCTCCGGAAACACCTGAGCGGGCAGAGGACAATGCTCTCTCGAAGGTGATGACCGTGGGTGCTGCCTGCGCGCGATATGTACCAAGAGCAGCATCTCGCCGAAGCTGCTCGGCATTCACGCCGTGTAGAAAAATGCCCCATTGTTGTATGGTCAGGTCGCCGCTGCTCGCACAACCTTTTGTCCACCTGCTCTTCCTTTGTCCAATATCGCTGCGAACAAGTAACTGTATATTGCATATAAAAATCGATCTACCGCAGGAAGCAAACATTTCACATTTGGCAATATTTTTCGTCTCTTTTTCCAGGATGAAAATTTTATTTGAAAATTTCCAGACTGAATTAAGTTTCACAATGAATAATAAAATTATAATTGAATTTTTCATAAAATTTTAAAATAAATGTATTAATAAAGTTTTCAAAAGATTTTGGTCCAAAATCATCAAAATATATTGCAATTTTAAGTTAATTTTATCCTAGACTTATTATCCTTGACTATTATTCCCTAAAACAGGCAAAATTTTGCAGAATAAAATAAGAAAGTTTTGAATTCTACTAAATATTTTCGTGCGTTTATGATTTTTACAAAATTATTGTCTGAAAACTCGGCATTGCTTCAAGGCTCTTTTTGAAAAAATTTTAATGTCTAAATTAAATTAGGGGGGCAATATCATCATTTTTATCTCTTTAACCCTCCGTTTGCTTTTGTATTTTAAGTTAAATGATTGGATGAAATGAATTAGATTATTAAATATTTCATTTTGCTTAGAAAACATAGAATTGTCAAGAAAGTTTGTTTTTATCATCTTATTGGTTGGTTTATTTTTATTTGAATTTGACTTTCCTTTCTTTTGAAATGAGGAAAATCAATTAAACATGCTGATCAAAGGAATCGATTCGAGATCGTCAAATTATTGATCGCACTGGATCGCACCAAACTTAATTTTAGATGGTTTACAGATAATAAATTATAAACTTATTGACTTTTCGCAAATTGCTGCTTTTAAGAGACAGCTTTTCTCGCATCTTCTTTTCCCATGGTTTTATCGGGTTTTATTGACGCGTGAAAACGGGTCCAATGCCTCTCCCTGACAACAACAACAATTCGCATAAAAAGCAGGAATAATAACCGCCTTCCGCCGCGCGCACTGCAAGAGCACACGACTATCGCGGAGGCTGTTAAGTTGTTGGTTATATTTCGGCCCTATATAGCAAATTGCGAGCAATTATTTTCGGGAATATTATATTGTTATACAGCCCGGCGCACATCAGCGGATAGACACTTTGCCGGCGGTTGATTTGGATGTGCTGCAAAAGGAAAGAAACTAAAAACACAAATCATTATAATTTTATTGTTCATGTCGCTCTGAAACGAAAGACTCGCCAGGATGCTCCTTTTAATCATTTTGAACCCTCTGGACATAGCAGTTTTTAGCAAGAGGAATAACACGCGAAATTAGTGTGACTTGTAAAAACTGATTTATTCCGAACTGAAATTACTAAAATAGGTCTGCATCACGTTTTGAAATAAATGAGTTTTAATAGTTTTAATCATTTCCCGTGCAACAACAAAACCGTGAAACTCCAAAGCCCATGCAAATTTTAAAAACAACATTCATAATTTATTGGTATGTGGAAGAATAATCATAATTGATCAGTTTTAACTCACACTTTAACCAGATTTTAAAGATTTTGTAAGGAATATTTTCCGCTTTTCCTACAAATTTTAGATTTTTATTTAATATTTTAAAGGTAAAATGAAATTTACGCCTGTATATAAATATAAAGATTGGTTTCGTTTTTCCTCTTCTTAAGCAAAATCGAGGTTCCTAATCTACTTAAATTGATTTTCAGCAGCTTATCATCCACGTTTGGAAAAAACATTTATTCTGCATTTTAGAAGTATTATTTTGCAAAATCTTGTGATTTAAAGTCTATAATTTAACTGATTTTGAGTCATATATGTAGTTTTACAAAACTATAGAGTTGAGCGCCCATTTTATAATAAAAACAAGCTTCTCAGCAAGGGATAAATCTTTATAAGTTTGCCTTGTAGGAAAAAATTATGAAAGGCAACCAGTTTAATTTTAATTAAATACACTTGTTTTGTGGACTCGTATGTATTAAATTTTCCAAAATTTTTCAATATCTTAACTTGAATCATGATAAATTTCTTGTGAATTAGTTAAAACTTTACGCAGCAGATTGGTGAAGGTTGACTTGTGTGTGTACTTCAGTTATTATTACACAGCTCTTGTTATACTCTCTTGAAAAGAACGTGGTATTGCGCTGAGGCAGCGCAAGATCGTTTTTCGCGCAAACAAGCTTCTTGCGGAGCAGCTCAAAATAATAGGATGGGAGCGAAATTATTAACCTTTGCACCAAATCACGCGTTGGAAAATGAAGTCGGTGCACAATATATACATACATAGGTGTACATTATGTATACAGAGTGCCGCTATTTCGCTGCTTAACATACGAGATTTTTTCCTCTGCGGTGCTTCCTACTTTGAGGTGATCTCATCTCTGCAGCGCGCACCTTCTTCTTTCCACCCGGCGTTGAAATGTGAAGCAAGTTTTTATTTCCTCATACGAAAACCAGTTTTGTTTATGGCGCTCTGCAGAGGGATGTATGTTCATCTCCTCGCACGCTCAATTATTATTATTATTATTTCAAGAAAGAAAAGAGAGAGATGCCCTCGCAGACAGACACAGTGGTTTATTGCATTTCATTTACAGCTAAAGAGAGTTTTATATTTTGTATGAATAAATGTACGTGGAAATTAAAGTTGTCGTAAATGAAGGACAAAAAGAACCATCGTAATTTTCGTCTGATACGCCATCAACCGTTGTTGCGTTTTATATAATAATATTCACGCCGCATGTGCTAATCAGCACTTGGAGGAGAAAATTTATAACCCTAAGATCAAGATGGTGTGAAAAGACAGGACGATTAATTATCTTGATTAGTGGTTGGAAACAGTTTGTGAATAACCACACCATTATTCATCGCCACAGAGAAGTAATTGAATTATCAATTTTTTTATTATAATTTAAAATTAAAAAAATTATTGAATTTTTGCACTTCCATTTTAACAATAAAATCGTGAAATAAATTCCTAACTCCAAAAACAGGCGTTGAATGAGGCTGATCTGAAGTCTTGTTTTTCTAAAAAGAGTTTGGCTCTTTAGGTTCAAAATTTTGGTTGAACAAAAGGTGATTGTTAATAGGCAAAATAGTTTTTCAAAGTAAATTCAAAAATATTTTAACCCAATTAATACATAATTATTATTTAACATTATATTAATTTTGTTCTAAAATATATGATGGTGCTGATTTTAAACTGTTCCAATCATTGTTGACATAATAGCCAGATAAATTATTTTTGTCTATGAAAATTGCTAAAATTTTAATGATAAATGGGCGGTAAAAAAATTTATCAGTAATTAATTTCATTTTTCATTTATTATAAAAAGGCACATTGATTTTTTCAATCTATAGCCAATGAATCGATTGCTGATGCTAGTGATGATCTTTTATATCATCAACGTTCCTGTAACTAAAATAACAAAAATAATAATTATTATTTATCTTTATAATGTTTAATAAAAACAAGAAACTTGCGCAAGTTAATTTTTTTCATGATTTTGACCAAATTGACGGCGCCGAGTTGATTGCTGATACTTTTCTTTCCTATAGAATATTTTAATTAATTTATTTTTATTGGTCTATTTTAATAAAAACTAAACACAATTTTTTTTTAAATTTAATTTTAATAATTAATAATAATTTTAATGTGAAAAATGTTAAAATACAAGAGTGCCCTTGTAAGTTGATTTCTGTTAAAATATAAGAAGTGCGGCGAAAATGAGCCGTGACCGGAGAGCCTCATTGTGACGTGCGACGGGACAAATTCAATTAAAACGGCGTGACAAGGAAAAATGCGCGCGGCAGTCGTTTCGGAATGCAGAGAAAAAGTGCGATGATCGGGCTGCAATAAGTGTTGATCCGAGTGATCTCATTTCGCATTGTCTCGCGCGATCCGTTCGCTCGTCCCCGCGGTCGCACTTCTGCTCGCGATAACGGGCGGACCTTTGGCCGTTTTTGAAGGAAAATAAAGAGATGCTGTGTCGCAGGAAATAACTGCACAACCCGACCGATCGACTCTTCCGCGAGTCCGCCGCACCGAATCAACAAAGCCACCATATAAAGAAAGAACAGAGACGGAGAGATGAAATTTCGAAGAAGAGACATTCTCAACTTACACAGAGTGACCTGCACTCAACTGCACTTCTTTCAAACTCGATTACACGCATGGCATTCGATTGAGAAAAAAAATCAAATCTATTTCACACACATAGTAATCCAACAATTTTTGTTGTAGCTAAAATCAATAAAACAAAAAAATTTTCACAATTCAATGACTGAAAATTATTATTTTGAAACTAAAGAACTGCATGTTTAATTATTAGTTTTATTATTTGCTAATTTTTTTGTCCTCATTTTAAAGATTGCGTGTTTCAATTTTCAATCAAATTAAAATTTCTGGCCACAGCCAAATTTTATTTAATTTCATGAATTACTTTTTTAAATAAGCAATAATTTTAAACTATTGAAATCCTTCAAAAGTAAAATTCTTTTATCTGACATGACAGATTTTTCATTCAGTTCAACAAGCCACATTAATTTTGTGGCAATTTTTCAACGGTTGTTTGATTTCCCAAAAATCGCTTCCCATAACAGGTGCCGAGATTGACCACAGGAAGCGACAAAACGCATCTCTTTTCTATACTAAATCCGTTCGCGTGGGTGCCTTATTTTGAATCACGTATTTATTTTTTGTTAAGTGTTTTTGGTCCTCAGCATGCATAGTTGATCTTATCTAGCACGGTGGAGTGCACCGTCGCGGAAAGCGTCCAATTTTATGCTCCTCTATTTTTACCATGTCAAGATATTTGGTGCAGAACACCACGACAAACCGTGCACAAAGTGTGTCGCGCGCTGTCACATCCCAATCGCCGGCCACGAAATATGGCACATTTTTCTGCAACCAAAATTTAACAGAGGCATTATCAGATTTTTTTAAAAAAATGCCCCATAAAAATTTCAAAATTAGGTAAAAACAGGACATTCAGGCTTTTTATGATTCATTGCTTCATTTAATGCAGAAGGGAATCTCAAAATCGTCACTTAAAAGATGATATTATTAGTTTCTTGATCATTTTTCGTATTAAATATTGCAAACAGAACTGACTTGACCATAGAACAATTTACATCAATCTAAAGTAAATAAACATTTCGACAAAAATTTCCATTGATTTTTTTAAAATCATGTTTAAGAGCAGAGAATTAATAAAAAATTACAAAAATTAGAAAAATCAATAGTAAGAAAATTTAAAAATATCCCAATCCTAATAAAAAAAAACCGATTGTCTGATTGGTAATAAAATTAAATAGCAAATTGATTGTTTGGAAACCGCCGACGAATGTAAATGGAATCATCTTTCATCTTATAATTATCAATCAGCTAACAAGACTATTCCTTATTAGTTTTTTTTTTATCGTCGCCTCTTTATAAGATGGTTATTTATTCCTACAATAAACGTCAACCGATGTACGGATCTATTTTTTTTCTGTGCAGAGCAAATGGTGCTCTTTTGCTTCCTATGCGAGAACCAGAGTGCACCATTGTTGAAGGCAAACGAGAAGGGATCAATTGCACGCATATAAGTGCATAGCATGCAGCGTAATTAATGTGCCCAGTAGTAAAGCATGTGTGTGTATTATCATGAGAGCGTGCGCAATACGGAAAAGATCACCGACGAGAAAGAGCACATTTGCATTTTTCCTTTCTGGTCTTCCTTATTTCTTGCTGCATCTCGTTGGTCAATCACTTGATTAATCTGTTTCATATTTGCTCTTCTTGTTTCTGACTTTTTTTTAATTGAGAATTTAAATTGTAAATCGAAGTTTAAAACTATTTTTAATGTGCCAATTTGATTCAGGTCTAAATTACAATTTTTTTCTTTTTAGAGTTTGCTGTATAATCATTTTTTAATAAATGAAAAAAAGTAACTTTTTTTGCAATAATTTGTACTTTCATTTTATTGATAATTGAATGTTTTAAATGTGAGAATTAATTTGAAATTTCATTTTTACAGAATAAAGTAAACTTTTGGAGATTTGACGATTATTTTATTTTTGATTAAAAGTTTTCTACAAGTGGCTTAATTTGTGATCTTTTATTAGGTCTCCCATCATAATAGTCTAACTAAATAATATGTATTAGTAGAAACAAGATGTTATTCTTTAATTACCTAACTAAATACTAAGGCAAGTTTGAAATTTTTTGTTATTTTCTGAATATTTTTCCAAGTGCAATGAGATTTATGTTGTTGATAAAATCTAACAAGAAAGCTAATCTTTGCTGAAACGGATGAAACAATAAAAATTCAGAAGAAAAAAATGAACTTTTGTGCATTACGAAATAGACTTTTGGATGTGTAGCTTTTTAATTTGAGACACGCGCAGAGCAGGTGCGATCACTTTTTTATACTTGCTGATTAGGAATCGCGCATGCATACTTGAAAATCGCCAACTTCGCGATTCACTCTCTCAGTATAGCGATTGTAATCCGACCCAAAAAGCTGCTGCGTGACCTTTAAACTCACGGCAAGCCGACAATAATTCAGAGCAAAAGAAAAACCAGAGTGTGAAGAGCGTGTGTTTTGAATTGAATCAAAAGCAGAGGAATCGTCATGCCTTCTGCACTGCTTGCCATCACAATTGACACACAGTGCAGTTTATCTTATCTGGCGCGTCACCAAGTCAATTCATGTAATATCGCGTCAACCGCGCGCGGTGTTCCTTAAATTCTCTTCGAAAAGATTGCATGACTAATCAACTCCAACTGTTGACGACAATTAGTTCGATAAAACGTGACAAGTTTCAAGTTTTTTCAACAACTTGGTGATGTAATTTAAGCAGTTGGACGTAATACAAAAATGATGCTTCTGAATTATTAACCAAATTTTTTTCTGTTTTTTAAGTTCATCTTTATTGAACTGTATGCGCAGATTGGGTGATTTTCAACACCTAACAATTTAATTATTGTTTTTTTCTAACATCAAATGAAGTAAAAATTTATAGGAATTGTTCAGTAACTTTAATTTTCTATGTTTTAATAAACATTATATATGTACTTTGGAAAAAACATATATATTTTTTTTTAAGTTGCTAAAAATAAGAATCATCCCTGTGGACAACGTGAAATTTTTTTTAAAATTTATAAATTAATAAATAATAATATTGTCATTTTGCTCTTAATATAATTTACTAAAATGAACGTTTTATATATCTGATTCCCAGAATACTCTTTGCAACTATTTTGTCACAAAGGAATGTTTGTCTGCCAATTAAAAAGATTTCAGCTTGCAAATTCACTGCGTGACAAATTTCGCAGTTCAGCAAATTTCTAAGTCCGCGTTCGTCCTTCCTTTTGTTCAAAGTCGCAGAAAAACTTCCGCGTCCGTATTTGCAAAACAATTTTGGCATTTTTCTGCTGTTTTGTTTAGAGGCGATTTCAAAAACCGTTTCGCAAAAGGCAAAACTGCCAGATAAAAAAAGTCGATCCTTTTTATTCAACTTCTTTTTTCAAACGAGAGTTTACTTTCTTGTGACAACAATAATAATTTTTGTTCCAGCAGTTGGGGCGAAATGCAAACGAGCTCGCACTTGAATGGAGCCTATGTCAGGTGCGCTACCAGAGAGTGAAAGTTTTGCGCCTCGGGATTTATTGCACACGTCCGACTTATGTATTTTCTTTAAAGCGGCCTGTTCAATCCATATCATTATTTTTTAACATGCGTGAACCGATTTGCAGATAATTCGCCAAATTGCTCAGAACAAAAGACACAATGCGTTGCTGAGGGCGAGTAAATCATAAAACGCTCCCATTTTTTTATGCAATTTAAAATCATTGAAAATTGCTTTTATCATATTTACAACTAAAAAACCTTGGATTGGTCTGAAATTTAATGTGTGGAAAAAAATATATAAAAAAAATTAAGAAAGGAAAAGGACGGAAAAGGTAAAGTGATGTATTGATCACATTTCAAAGAAAATAAAGTGTTTTTAAATAAAAATTTTCACTTTGCAGGCATATATTTTTCTTTTTAAATCATAAATTCCGTCCTATTCCATATAATTTGTCTAAAAACACCTTTTTTTCCTCAGAACTAACCATTTTCACATTACATCAACAAAAAACGCAAATATTTTGACCTTTTTTCAATTCAGAAAAACGTCGAACGTTTTAATTCAAATTTATGAAAATAAGACTCCTTTGAGCATGATATAATGATGGCTATTTTTAAAATGTTCACATACGGTTTACAAATATTGGTTGTCAGTTTAAGAAATCGGCCTCTTTGACGGCGTGACAATTGATACATTTACAAGGGTGTTATTTCCGAAAATTTATGGCATTTTATTGCAGGCGCAATTTTTCTGCTCTTGTTATTTTTCTGGTCCCCTGGGAGTTTTTACACCAAGGTTGTGTCTTAGAAACTACAGTCGTATAAACATGACAAAGGGAAGGTCGTGTCTGTTGAGGTTTTTGCGCACCCTGATGCAGGTACGGAAAAGATGCAACGGCAGAGAACAAAGAAAAGGGGCACAAGATGAAACACAAGCCGCTGCAGCGCCTCATATAAAAAGCTTTATTTTTTCCATGCGTGCCCAAGAATAGGCACGGCAGCTTTCATTCAACGCTTTAATTTTCAATTCACAAACAACCAACGTGTTTATTTCCCAAGCAAGGTATAAATACAATTGTAGAAAAAATTATGGAACTTCGTGATTCCAAAAAAGTTGAAATAAATTGAAATTAAGTTTTAAAATTATTTCTTAATTTCAAATAACAGTTCATTTTTTTAAATAAAAAAAAGTATGAAAGTTTATAAAATTTGCAAGATTTTCCAATTTAAATTAAATTATGATTAAAAAAGAAACATGTGTAGGTAATTTTGGGTAATTTTTAGAAGAAATTAGTCTTTATAATTTTAACACTGCAATATCAAGAAGTCTGAGGAATAAGAATTTTCAGGAGAATTTGGCTTTGTGGTAGCCACTTTAATTGTGATAAATAATTACTTCCTCAGTCGAGAGCAACGCAAACTAGTTTGAGATATGAAGTTTGTGTTTTCATAAACTTCCTGGGCAGCCTCTCTCCATGCACAATACACTCTCCTCTTACAATAATTACAAGACGGGCTCTTTACACGAAACGCGTTGACCAAGTTTCCGATAACGATTCAAATGAATGATGAACCAACAGGCCCTGCTTCTCTATCTCTGCAACACTTTCACTAAATCACACAAGAGAGAACTTTCATAACTTCACCTACTCATTGCACACTTCAATTGAGAGTAAAGCACCGCATCTCGCCGCGTGCGTATGCAAATCCTGCAGCCACAGGTCGTCGTCTTTTGCAGCCTCTTATATGTTGTCATGCTTGATTGCCCGGCAGAATAAAACTCTTGCGCAATTTCATTACTTTTTGTACTTATCCCTGATAATGAACATAAATCATTAAAAATGAGGATGGAAACGGATTGAGAATTAATGTTAATTTTACTTTATTTTTAAATTACCTTTGATGTGTTTAAAGAATAATACTATTTGTTAATTTTTAATTGAATTATTGTATAATATTTTTCAAATCTTTAGATCAATAAAAATTAGATGCACATTTTTGTTCTCTTTAGTCCGTTTAAATTGGAACTTCTAAATTTTGCATATTTATTCAATTGCTCAACGTTGGCGTTTTTACAGGTGATATAGTTGGAAGGAAGCAATTTTTTGTATTGGAACAACCGCAATTGAGAACAGTGAATGGATTATAGAGGAAGGAAGGTAGTTCAAGTTGAGTGATTGACCTTTTTGCGACTCCTCCAAGCAAATCAATTCAAACCTTTCAAACAGGACGAAAAAAGCTTCGTTATTTGGTGTGACACGAAAGAATTAGCAAACCATTAAGCGTAGCTTTTACCGCTCTAATTGTTCTAAAAGAGCGAAACGGATTTGGGAGCGACACTCTGCGCCAGGACCATGAGGATGTCAAAAAAGCTCCGCAAGAATTGTTTATTTTCCCTTCTCGGCTAAATAAGAATGATATTTTTCAATTTAAATTAAAATTATATGCGGATTTTTCATAAGTTTTGTTCTTTTGTACAGAGTATTTTCAAAAGAGTTTAATTGTTTTTCCCAACTAAGAAAATATTGCTGTACCCAATTCCGGTAATTTGAAATACTTAGAAATAATTACATTTATTATCCTCTTGCCTTATGATGTCTGCTGCATACAAAGAGACAATAATAAAATTAAAATAAAACTTAAAACTTTGCAATTCGGATGGGATGAAAGAAATATTCTGAAATGAAATGTTTTTAAGAGTTGATTAACTTTATTTAAAGAAATTCATATTCTTTGGCTGAATTTAAGTTAATTACTATTTACATTATCAATTTTTATAACCTCAAAACCTCTTAAGTGAAGTTAAAGTCTAATTTAAACAAAATATAAAATATACGACTTGCATTTTGAAAGTGTTTGAATGAAATACTTTATAATTATTAGCAAATTAAAAACAAAACTGAAATAAAATTAAAATTGATTAATAAATTAAAAACTTAAAGTATAATTTAGTGAAAATGGGGAATAATGTATAAATCGCTTTTAACACAAAATTTTCCTTATTTTATTGAAAAGTAAAAACAGTTTAATTTCATAAAGTAAAATAACGCTATTAAAATTATTCCCTCATTTTTTTTGTTTTAATAAAAAATATCAACGGTATTTGATGTTTTTTCGTCAACCTTTATTGGGATGACCCAGATTGAGGCAGAGTTGGTAAATTTCCTCTCGCTGCTGCTGTCAGATGACAAGAATTTGCTCAACGTCCGCTTCCTTTTTCCTCGTTCGGTGAAAATATTGAATTTCAGCGCCCGAGGAATAGAGCAGGATAGATTGTGGGTCAGTGTGCGCGTTGTGGTTGCACACCATAACTTCCTTAAAATTGTGGGCAACGCCTTGTATGCAACGAGGGCACTGGAAGAAATAATACAACATGTGCGCGCGCGATTGCATAATAAGAAGTGTGTGTGTGCCGTATATATATATTTTTTTTACATGAGCGAGAGAGCAACAGTAGCGCAATGCCCCACAAGAGCCCGCAGGTATTATTTCATCGGCGAGAGAGACAACTCGATCGCGAGATTGGAAAAGTAAAGGGTTGTCGGCTCAGGTGTGTCTCGTTTCGAACGTTGAGAAAATCATAATATTAACCGGCGCTGCACAATTAGGTTTTTTCTTCTTCCTGTCTCTGAAGATGTGCAAACCGTGGGAATGAAGACGTTTTGCATTTTTGTATACGTTTCTATGACGTTCTCTGCCGTTGACAGATTTAGAAATTAAGCCTTTCTTGCGACAAAGAAGCGCCGACATCAAAGGTAACGCCCATCGCAAGGGTGCTCACATTCAAAACCACTTTCTATTGCGCGCGGCCTTTTATATAACAACTTTGGGCCTCGCTGAGGAATAGAAAATAATCCGCTCTTTTATTGGATCGTCTAACCTGAGAAGTCTCTCTATTTATTGATATGCACCCTGAGCCCTGAATACAACAATGCAATTTTGTCTCTTATGGGGATATAAACAGGCGGTGAGAATGTTTGTTACAAAAGATAAATAAAATATGAGGAGAGGATTTTCGCTACCGTTATTAAAGAGGATGGAACCACCTCAGGGCAGCAAAATCCTCCACAAAAACTGATAGTTTAAACCATGAGGATCATTTTGGTACCCAGAAAATTTTTTGAGAAAGTTTAGATCTAACTTTTTTTCATTTTTTATTTAAAAATCGTGCCAATTTTTTAATATTAGGATTTCATGATAATAAATAACATAATGCTTCATATTAAGGCCCTCAAAAATACCTAAGTGAAGAAAAATTTCAAATTTTTTAAACTCCGTGACTTTTCCGCCAGAAATATGATGTGTTCATTAAAACAGCTGTCATATTATAATTCTTAGAGAGTATTTTTTAATTTTCTTTAGTTACTAGTTTAGAGTTAATTATTATTATTATTAATAGTAATAATAGTTAATAATGAAGCAAGGTATCTTTTATCTTACCTTAATGGTGACCAAATTTTAAGGGCAAAGGTCGTTTACCGTGGTGAAAGGTCAGAATGATAAATTGTGTGCCCCTTTAAAATATGCAACCTGTATAAAACATCTTAGATAGCCGAATTATACGTCATGTATTGTATTTTTACAGTTTAATGTTGGATTCAATTCTTCAAATGACTAAATAAAGATAACCTCTAAAAACGACTCTAAACATTGAAATTTTTGGCCTACTATTTTGTTCCATATTGAAGAATTTTGATTTATTCTATTCATATAAAGTGACAATTTTTTTTTTTAAATTGATCTATAAATTCCAGGAACAATCTTAATATTTTTCCAACATTTAGTATTAATGACTCTGAGAGCGAGGTAAAAAATTAATAATTTAAATCATTTCTCAAAATTATATTTTAATTTATAATTATGAAATTGATGGAAAAAATATTTGACCGCAATAATAATGGCAAAAGCAGCAGTTTTTATTTATTTAGCAAATTTATAGCAAACCACTGTTAAATTAATTTAATTCTCCTTAGTTTTTTTAACAAGGCAAAGAAATCGTGGATTTCCCTCTGCAGTCATTGTTGAGCATCACTCAGTAGAGATGGAAAGGACGTTTCTTCATATTAAAATGAGAGAGGAAACGCATGATGTGTGATGTTTCCAGCAGCCGAGAATTACACACACACGCGCGTGATGTAATTCTCGGACTAATACCAAAGGCAGACTCATCTGCTGGTTTATATCTTTCTGCCGCGCTGCAGTTCCTGAAATGAAAAACTTCGGCGAGTGAGAGGTAGAGTGTCCTTCGCACGAGAAAAAAATCATAGTGCACCTCGATCGCGCTGCAAGAGAGCAGATGAACCCTTTCCTTTCACTTATGAGAAAAACTCGCGCTCAACTGGGTCACTCCACACTCCGCGTACAACATTAATTTTTCCCCTTCGGCAGATGATCAAGAAAGAGATGCGTGCACGTTTTATGCAAATCATTAAACTATAAGTGCCGCTTTTCGAAAGCCAGTGCATTTGATCAGCCCATGATTTAAGTGACGAGAAAGGTCGCCAGCTCTGGAGTTAATTTTTTAAACGGTTCTCGATTATGCAATTCAAATTTGGGATACAAAAGTATTTATCAATATTTTATATATTTCTAAATATTTCCACTTATGCTCAATTTAGAGCTAGAAATATCAAATTTTTACAATTGCAGAGTATCCCTCCTTATTTTGACTTTTCATTTTCTTTTTTACTTTGAAAACAAGATTAAAAACAAAAAAAATGAATCGACTTACTCTTAACTTAGTCTAAATTGCGAGACGTATCCCACCAGCACTGATCTAAACAATAAATAAAATGGAAAATGTGTTATTTGTTATGTTCAAGTTTAAAATTGGAAAATTGTCCTTCTTAAATATAGCAACTTATACAAATTGAGTGGTTTTGAGTGCAGTGTGGATCAATTAATAAATATATATAAATATATTTGCTTTCAATTTATGTGATACATTTTTTTTTAATATGATGTTTTTATTTTAATTTCCAATGAGCTGGTTTTTTCAAGTCTAAAGCGTGCAGTATGAAAATTAAAACTGAATAGTTTTTTATGGATTTTCTGCCTTGAAAACACAACCCAGCAGCAATAGTTATTTTCAAAAGTCTCCTACTTTGGCGTTGAAATGCAATCTATTTCCAAATTAGTTGTAAAATCACTTAAAACAAACAATTACAAAATTCTAACTATATAATCGCCTGATTTGGACTAACAATAAATATCGAACCAATGAAAGAAAAAAACTCCTCTCCTTTCCAAATTTAAAGTAGGATTTGTTATTTGCATTTCTTTTTTAACTGAATATTGAAGAGAAACTATATTTTAGCTGCGAAACCTGCAAAAGTCTCTTTTCTTTTTATTATAATTCATTTTCAAATAAAAGTATTTTTATAATTTAATTGACAACCAGATAAAAAATTTAAAAAAAAATTATCTGCTTACATTATCTTCTTAAATCGTCTGCAAAATCTCTCAATATTCCAAATATCTAAGCCAAAGATCAATTGCTATAATTAATTTTTCAGTAAATTGAGTTTATTCATAGATGGATGCAGATGGATGGGATTTTTTACTTTTCCCATGGTCTGTTTTCAAGATGGAGTGATTTTGAGTTTATTTATTATTACATAATTTTAATTGCAAGCTTTCATTTGTAGACCGGAGATTGAAAATTTCTCAATGAGATCTCGGCTTCCTCTTTTGCCTACTGTATAATTACCTGGCTGCAAAAGAGGTCGCCGTGTTCTGATCAATTCGCCTGGAATATTTACAATGGTTTTTCTTTATCTTGAAATACTTTAAAATTTAACCACCTTGCGATCATTTTTATTCGCAAGTAATTGAGTTTCGCGCTGTTTAGTGGTTTATCACCTGCTGGGGAATAAATAAAAAACCCTCACTTTAGAAAGAACGATCCTCCCTCCTTCTTGTGTATTAGGCAGTGCTTTATTATTTCACACACGCACAATATCATAGGAGGGCCCCATGCGCGTTTTTTCCACAGCGCAGACAAACAGGTTGCTTGCACATGTGCAGCTGCCCCCGAAGAAACTCAACACCCTCTTCCACCCTGTTGGCGTAAAAATGATCCTTTCACGCAGTGGATGGGTCAGGTCCCCTACCAGGCCCGCATTCCAATGCATACAAATAGGAGAGAGAGGAAAAGGCGCGCAGTATATTTTTCAGCGTCGGCTTTAAAAAATACAAAAAAAGGAGATGAGCGTGCTTGAAATCCTATGCGAGGGAGGAAAATCGTGAAATGGATATCAGTCAAGGGCAGTGGTTCTTTTGCCTCCCCGAGAGCGCTGCCTCCCCGAGAGCGCCTAACTGCATGTAATGATTGCCTTTTCTGCGGCGGGGCGCAATTTGTATGCCCTGACAACCTAATATTAAATGTGAAACGCCAATTAATTCATTTCATACGCCGTTTTGAGCAGACAAACACTGAATCACCAATTTAAAAGTTTATTTGTTTTCCGTTTTACATTAAATGGGTCAGAATAATTTCATTTTATTAGACGAATACTTATTCAAAATGTTAATTATGATTGGAAATTCCCAATTTTTATTTAAAGCTTTTAAGGAGAAGTAATTTATTTATTTTCAAATCAAAGTAAATTTTGGAAGATTAATATTACTTCGCGAGCGCAGGGCGAGCGCAGGCCGAGCGCAGGGCGAGCGCAGGGCGAGCGCAGGGCGAGCGCAGGGCGAGCGCAGGGCGAGCGCAGGCCGAGCGCAGGCCGAGCGCAGGCCGAGCGCAGGCCGAGCGCAGGCCGAGCGCAGGCCAAGCGCAATTGACCCCTAATTGTTACGAACTTATGTGTTGCCGCGATCATCACAGTTTTCACGTATGTTATTGGGGTCAATAAGAGGAGTCTCTGACTAAATTTTGAATTAAAAATTTTTGAGTACTTTTTGAAAAATCCGGGTTTTTTAAAAACACAAAATTGCGTTTATCTTTGTTTCTATTGAGTTTATAGCAATGCGGTTTTCACTGTAATGGGTAACTTTTTATTCCGAACAACTTTTCTGTGGATCAAAATGTTCTAGGTGAAAGGTCAAGGTCACTAAAATGCATTTTAATTTTTTAAAGGAATTTTTCTCAAAGAAGCATACCTTGTTTTTTTTCCGTGGTATAGGAAAAAATGTAGCCCATCAAATTTTATATCTGGTCAGTAAAAATCTCGATGGCCTCTTTTTTAGTTTTAAAGATATTTTTATTATAATTTAAAAAGATGCGTTCTCGGCAAAACGCGTTATTTTGAATTTTAACTGTTTTGATAAAAATAATGTGATTTTTTTGTGTGGCCATTTTTCTCAAAGAAGCATACCTCGGATTTTTTTGTGGTATAGGAAAAAATGTAGCCCATCAAATTCTACATCTGGTCTGAGAAATTCAGAATGGCCTTATTTTTAGTTTTAAAGATATGTAGAATTTGATGGGCTACATTTTTTCCTATACCACAAAAAAATCCGAGGTATGCTTCTTTGAGAAAAATGGCCACACAAAAAAATCACATTATTTTTATCAAAACAGTTAAAATTCAAAATAACGCGTTTTGCCGAGAACGCATCTTTTTAAATTATAATAAAAATATCTTTAAAACTAAAAAAGAGGCCATCGAGATTTTTACTGACCAGATATAAAATTTGATGGGCTACATTTTTTCCTATACCACGGAAAAAAAACAAGGTATGCTTCTCAATATACTTTTCTGATTTAGAACCATTATTTTGTCTCATCCCTTCTTCCAAAATTGATATTTTTTTTACCTATTTTCACAAGTTTCTGAAGTAAGTCGACATAATTTTCATCCCTCTCCGAATCGCAACTGTTTTGGGCTGAAAGGCTGCAAACCAGACGCCCAAATTAAGTGAAAAAACGTACTCAAGTGGCCCACTTAAGGGGTGCACGTGTTTTTTGTTGGCGCAGGCAAGGAAATTTATGAGAATTTCCAGATAAGAGGAATTCGTTTCGGTTGCAGTTAGGGGGTCTGCATGGTGAACTCGGTGGCATCAAAGCAGCGCGTCGAGGCCATAAAATGCACCTCGTGGGGGAGAGAAGAAGAAGGAAGTTTTTTTCCTCATAATAATCTCTGCGCCTGTTCAATAAAAAAAACTCTAATGGTGGATTCAGTTATATAGGGGGGTGCATCCAACAGTTGTCTGCAGGTTGCTTTACAATATTATTTATCCAAGGATTTCTCTCCTCTCCGCGCTCAGCCGGAGATTTATTAAAAAATTTGACGCATTTCCTCTTTCTGGTTGGTTTTTTTCCTTGCACGTGGAAATCGAGAGACAAAGAGAGCGATGGGTCGCTTGCCAAGCACTGTTGTTTAATTTAGAGCATTTAACTTGTTCGGTTAAAAGCGGCGGCGGCGCGCATCGGTGACTCACGCGCTTCGATTTTCCGCGTATGCAAATGAAAATAAACTTGAGCAGCCGAAATAGACTCGTGTCAGCGAGAGAATTGAGCGAGGTGTGCAGTTTGAAGGAAGCGCCGCCGGATTTTGGCAAGCGACTCGGGAATTCTTTTCTTTTAAAATAAATGCGCGTGACCTTTTCTCTCCCATCTCGCTTTTTGATTTTATTTTTGTGCGTGTCTCGAAATTAAGTTTTGTGTTTTGACAGGCTTTTTGCGTGTGTCAGCCCTCGGCTAAAAACGGACCGTCCAACAATTAACGCTGGTTAAAATTAGCGAGCGCCAAAATATTGCACAGCTCTGTTGCTAAATAGTTTTTTGTTCTATCTGTGGTTCCTCCTGCGACGCCACAACACCAGATTTTATTGGACCTTTATTTGCTTGTTAGAGTTTTTAATTTCGTAGGTTTCTTAATTTAAAAATTTTAATGCTTTTTAATTTAGGGCCAAAAAGCCAATAGAGTTTTCTAACTTTTTTTTTTGTAAAAATTTCATTGACAATTTGGGCAAATTTTACACGCAGTTTGAAGCCAAATATGAAAATGTTAATATCTTTTATAGTTATAGTGAAAAAAAAAATATATTGAATTTCTTTTTAAATGTGTTTACTTTATTTATAATAAAATTTTTATTTCTAATTAAATTTTAATAATTTTTAAAATCTAAAATTTTAATCCATTTTTAGTTTCTTATTTTGAAAACATTTTAACAAATAAGAAAGAAAACATTTATTCTAAATCTACACTAAAATTATTATTATTTAATCTTTTGATCAAATAGCCGACAAAATCACAGACTAAATAATTAAATTATATCAACTTGTTCGATTAAAATTGACCTGTATTTTTATTATTTGACACAATTATCAATGCAAATTAAATAGAACTGATTTGATTTAGGTCTTAATTTTTTAATCAAACATGCGTTTATATCCCAAAAATTTACCCCTGCTATTAAATTAGGAGTAAATCTAAAGGAAAATTTGAACGTTTTCTCAATTTGAATTGTTTAGTTTATAAGTGCTAAGCCATTCCAATATTGTTACTATAACGCTTATACAGCAATGGTGGTTAAAGTTTTGCCAAGAATTACATCAAAAAAATTGGTTTCTTTTGTTCAGAGGATTTGATTGGAGCATATGCCAAAATAATAGTCTTTGATCAAAATATATTTGAGGCAGAAATTATTATGGGTTTACCACGGCGGCCGAGTCTCTTTTGCTGTAATTCCCTTTTCCCTTTTTTTTTCACCAATTTAAAATTTTAGTATTGATCAAGAAGAATAATTAATCATTTAATATAAAATACGACTTTGATGGGAATAGAAAATCCCTGCAAAAAGTAAAAAGCTATAGAAGTTTTTTATTTCATAATGTAAGCACAGGATTTTTTCAAATCTCATAAAAATCACTCAATAAAATGTGATGGAATTTTTCAATATATTTTTTATTTGTCTTCATTCCGTTTATTTTCTTTGTGTTGACAGAGTGAGTAGTTTTTTTGTCTGTTCATCTTGGCTGAAAAGTTTTGTGAGATATTTGGATAGCGGCGCGCTGAGCATATAATATAAGTTTTGAGTAGAGAAAACGGATATCCGCCAGCGCACGCAGCGCGAGATGATGAGGAGCACAAAGAGAAGAGATAAGAAGCAGCAACACAGCCTCCGAAAGAGGGCTTCATCTGCTCGCTCGGCAAATTATCATGCGAGCGAGCGAGCAAGAGAAGAGAGACGGCAACTGCGCACTCTCCCAAATATTATGACGTAAACGTGGATTCTTTCTCGTGTCTGCGGAGGAGAGGCTCATAAATGTGCACCAAGTCTCGGTGCTCGTCGCGCTAAATTGTCTCAGCCAGTGACAAAAAGGCAAAAAAGTCCGAACGAAATCGGAGCGGTTCCGGTTTTGGTGTTCCGTCCGACTCTCTCCGGTCTATTTTCACCGCCATGGGACAGAATTAAATGCGACGTGCTGAACAGGTGAGCCCTTTTTCAAAGTTATTTATTCGGCTGTTGTGAAGGGTGCGCGCGGTCCAAATTAAAAATAACACCGAGTCTCTTCTTCATTTATTAAAAAAAAAAGAAGAAGCGACGCAACTTCTTCTTCTTTTTTTTTTTGTAAATTCATTGGCATCGTCAAAATAACATTGGCACTCTTTCGTGAATAAAGCGGGCTCGGGTTTATATTTATAAACCAGCAGCCAAGCACACTCGGAAGTTGCAGGAAAACACGTGACTTGTCGGCCGGGGTGTATATAAATCTAACTGTTGTTTAGAAATATATCTACTGAATTACGCTTTGTCTCGATGGTCCGTCTGTCTGCGTCTTCTCTATTTTATTCCCCTTTGATGCCGCTGACAAAGAGCAGAACCAAACGTTTTAGATCCCAAATTCTTTTCGCACCATTTGCTGTAAACCCCTGTAAAAAAATGCTGGTGATCAATCCAGGAAAGAAATCACGTGAAGACAATTAAAATAAAAAACGTTGGGTTGCTATAATTAGTTTTAACCCAAAACTTCATGGTTAAATTCAAAATAATACAGGAATTAAAAAATTAAATAAATTTGACAAAAATTATAATTCAATGTGTCAATTGAAAGGTCACAATTTAATTGCCCTTGTAAACCAGCATGTTTGAGGGAAAAAACAAATTATTTCGTCAATTATCCTCTCATTTGCAATTGAGCAAGAAAGTTTTTATTTTTTGTTTCAAATGATCGTTTAAAAAAAATTAATCAATTACTTAAAATCAGGCTGATCTTCAAAAGTAATTTTCATTGAAAGCTTTTGAATTTTCTAACAAAAAAGTCGTTCTGAAGAAAATTTCTTCAAGCTTCACCAAATCAGTGCAATACCCAAAATTTCGGCTAATTTAAATTTATTTGGAAATTTTCGACATTAATATTTGATGTGAAGGGAAACTTTCTGTGATAATCATTTAATATTTTTGCATTTTCATCTTTTAATTTAAATAAAAAGGTGAGGAATCTTCATTAAATTAATCATTTACTCTCCACAATCATATCTTTCATTTTAGAAAAACCGATGAATAATGCAAAAGTATGTCTCTTAGCATGTATATTTCGCCGCGTCGCGAAATCTCAGAGTCTGTGTGTCGTGGCCAGAAATGAAATATAACCCTTGGTGCAGGCGGAAAAAAAATTCCTCTTTGGCCTCCAACAATACACACACACACATAATCTGCTTGTGCAAAATGCGAGCTCGGCTTTATCGGTGGTTGCTATGGCGATGGAATGCGCACACAGCGCCATGGCGCCTTCTTTTCCTCGTCGCTTCCTTCCTGCTGTTTCAATGGGTGCCTCGGCCTGCTTCTGGCGGCGTTTCCGCATCCTGGTCTCGCCGCCGCCGACCGGCGAGTCCGGAAGCGATGCGCGGAGAACGGATCAAGCAAAGGCTTTATCATTTTGTGCAGTGCGTCTTCATCCTCCACCGAGCGAGCACCCTTTTTTGCACAACAAAAAAGACCTTTATGTGGATGGATGGCACTTTTTGCCACCGCAGCCCGAATAACTCTTCGTTTTACTACACATGAATCCAAAAGAAAGATGACACGCTGCAATATCCAATTCCACTCGCAAAATATTTCAAATTGTAGACCGTCTTTTTTTAATTCACTCCAAAGTTCATATTGCGCGAAATATTGCATGTATTCCAAATATATAATTTTGACAAAAAAATCCTTCGGTGGAAATTTTCAAGATTTTTATTTTATGTTGTTTAACTTTTTACCACTATTGAGTTGAAAAATTCATTAAAAACTTGAAGATGATATTAAGTTTTGAAAAAATAGACAATTTTTAATCTGCTCAAAAATTAGGGTGATAAAAAAAATTCCTTTTTTTTTCGCTTTATGAACTTTGGAATCAAAATTTCTGGCTTTAAACGATATTATTAGACTTTTTGACCGTTTCGAAGTTTTAACTTCAATATTTTGGGGAGAACGATTGATTCTCTTTCACCTTAGTCTATAGTGAGCGATTACCTGAAACCTTGCAATAAAAGAACTGAAAATGCACAATGAATGAAGCGCAAAATTCAAATTAATTGAAATTTTCTAACTTTGGAAATTTCAGCAGTTAAATTACACCTAATTATCTGTTTTAATCAGCAGCTAGGAAAGATGAAACCTTCTATTTTCTCAACAATTTAACTCCATATATATGCAAACAAACAAATAGTTTTAATTTTTATCCCAATTTTTCCTTATTTATTATTATATTATTTATTTAAATTTTACTTATTTTAAAATCAAATAACTATGTTTTTCTTCAAAAAAAAGCATCAATTGCTGTTCAAAATTGTACGCAGTGACCTGTGCGGTGCGAGCACGCTTAGATATGAATTGGAGCCTATTTCACAATTTGTCAAGTAACTGGGACACGCATTTGAAAAGTATAAGGAGCGCCGCTCTTTGGAGGTGACAAGCGGCTCCTGAGACGCCCTATTTATTTCCGCAACCTGCAAAACCTAATTAACCACGAAACGGCAGGGCAATTTTCTCTCTAGAGGTCTCTTGTGCAAAATTATTGGCACACGCAGCAGTTTTAAAACTGTACATATAAAAACTCATCATTGTTTTGCCTCCAAATTAAAAAAAGATTCTCTGTCAATTAAGATAATTGCATTTGGTGTTAGCAAGAAGCTTTTTATTTTCTCCTCAAAGGATTTTCATTTTTGGTAAACATTAAGTTTTCTTCAAGAAAAATTAGGAAATTAAGATTTTATATTTTCAAAATTGGTTATTTACTTCGCAGCAGTTTTTCCTAATGCTTTTGATTAAAAAAGTGTCTTCTTGTGTGTTTTGTCGTGAGAGACGCTGCCGTGTGTCTCACCACCGTGCATGAGTTCCGGTATGGTCGCCGCAAAACACACTGCGCTTTTTGCAAGCGACGGACGATTCAGCAGTTTTGCAGCGCGCAGGAAAGAGCGATACATAAAAATAAAATCGCCATGTTGCTCGGCGCGCACTTGCTGCATGCCCGGCTCCTCTTTCAAGCGTCAAATGGAATTGCGAGAAATCAGCATGAAAAGGAAGCGTCAACAACAAAAAATGTGTGCCTTTCAAAGGAAGTCTCTGTTTTGTTGCTGCAAAACGTGCAAACAACATTAATTTAAATTCGCAATAAATTTAACAGATATGAGTTCTTAATTTTATGTTATAGATTTGAAGTAAAAAAATAAGTATTTTTCAATCTCGCACTATTCCTGAAAACTTAAAAATCAATGAATTTCAGAAGTCAAAAGAAATTTTTTTACCCACTAGAGCTATTGTAATAGTTAAGTTTTTACTTGAAATTATATAAATTCCTACATTCCTAGGAAGTTTAATTTTGTACTTACAATGAATTAACAATTATTTATTAATTTAAGCAAATTTTACTTCTGCTTTTTCTGTATATCTTATTTCAAATTTCCTCAGCAATGTTTAACTAAAAAAATTAGATAAATTTGCAGCAGTTTTTTTGTGTTTGGCTCGATGTTGTGAGGATGCGCAGGCCTTGCGAAAGTGGCGTTTTTTTTTGTGTCGTTTGGCACAAAAATAAAGGCTCTGGACAAATGAAAGGAAATAGGCATATTGCAGCATCGCAGATGCCGCGGCATATTATTGTTTTGCGGCGGCTCACGCGTTAGTAGGACGCAGACACACACACAACCAAATCAGCCGCTAACAAGACCACTTTTACTTTTGGCCTAAAACTTGAACTCGCTTCTTGCATAACGGCGCTGCTACAGCTCGAGCGCTTGCATTGTTACCCAACTCGCTGCCCATATTGCACATCACTTATGCAAATCGAAATTCACACTCTCAACTTTTGTATTTCATGATCACTTTTTCAACCGTGATGTTCATCAGGAGTTCATTTCATGCAAAAATTTGGTACTGTTATGAGCTAAAAATATTTTCATTCTATTCTTTTAAGCTATAAAATAAAGAAAGAAAAATTACAAATAGAAATTTTTTTTATCATTTTAAGTTTTGCAAGAATGGAGAGGTTATTAGGCCACGTTATGAATTTTAAATGAATAAATTAAAATGGGAATGCAGATTTTATATTTATGACTTTTCATTTATCCTTCTTCATGTAACAATTTAGCAGAAATTTTTTTCATATAAAATTTGACAGATTTTTTTAATAATCTTGGAAATCATTCCAAAATTAAGAGGCCAAAAAAGACAGAATTGACTAAAAATAAAAAATAAACTTTAAGAGAATTAGAAATTTTCCTTATAATTTAAATAAAATAAAAAAACAAAAATTTGAATCACAAATAATGAAGATTAACAAATGTCCTTTATATTTTGTTAATATATTGCGGTTTTGTTTAAAGTACTATTTATAATTGTGAAACAGTTTTAAATCGTCTGGGTAACGTGACGTTTATGAAAATGATGCTAGGTCTTCAGTTTAATCATTGCGGGGTGACACATCGCGCGGCACCCGAGCCACAACAGATGAAACACATATCCGCGAATTGCACATCGCTTCGCCACTTCCGATTAGCTCGCAGCTTGATATATTCTGACGCACTTCTTGTCTTTTATTTTTTCGCCGGTGATTCCTCCTTGTCCAATTTTAAAAATAGGCCTGATGTGTCTTCAATTCCGAGCCGCGGCTTTTGACGTCATGCAGCCTGTTTTTCTCTCTCGCGCGCGCATGTATCAGAGAGAATATCCAGCAGCAGCTCGTTTTTTTGCTCTTTGCAATTACAATGAGCTTTTTGGCAAGCCTCTCCGAATCGGTTTTGCGCCAACGTGAGCGAATGATTTCCAGGCAGATGCTTCGTAATTGCGCGCAGGAGAACTTCAACATTTATGAAACTGAAGCAAATTTCCAAATCCACTTTTATGATTTATTATAATTAGAACAAAAAATAGAGAACATCTTAAATTAGGCTTGAAATTTAAATTGATTAGTCAAGGGTTTTTTTTTTGTTAAAAAATAAAAAACAAATTAATTAAGTAATTTACATTAAAAGTTTAATTTTACAATGATACCTTTTATTTCAGCCACCTTTTTTCAAATAAATTCTCCTAAATTTTATATTTTACCAGTTCAAAGCATTTTTTTTGGCGTTTTGGACTTAAAATTAATTGCAATAACTTTGATTGAAATTCTGGAGTCCAATAAAGTTTATCGCAGGAAAGAACTTTACCAATTTTCCCCACATGCTTTTAAAAAGTTTCACGTTGAGGAAAAAGTAATAATTTAAACATCTTTTAATCAATAATCGCTTGTGCTGACAATGAGATCTGAGATTTGACGAGGAAATGCTCAGGCAACTCTGGCCGCTTCTTGTGTTGGGCGCACCTGCAGCCGTGGTAGTTTTTTACGGCCTCTCTTCTTCTTTCTCTCTTTTTCACCTCCTCTCTCGCTCTCGTCGTGGCTGCTGCCGCTCGAATCGGATCACAATCCACCTTTGGGAGACATCCTGGAATTTCCGGTTGTGGCCTTGTAGCGCTCAGGTTTTTGCTGCCGCCTCTCTCGGAGATGTTACCGCCGCAGCAGCCCAACGGCGCGCAGGTATGCAGACGCGGCGGGATTGCGGAGAGCGATCCGGATGAAGGAGGAAAATCACTGCACCTGATCCGACCCCCTCAGCAACCAATTCACAGCCACTCGTAAATAAAAACGCAGACGAGGAAGGAAAATTTTTAAGTAATTTTCAGCGCAGGAACCTTTTTTAAAATGAGTTAGTTCAAGTTTTTCATCATTGCAGTTGATTAATTAATTAATCAGCCTGAAAAGGGAATAATCTTGCGGTGACACATTAGATAATGATCCAGTCAAACGGCATCTGCATACAAAACGTGCGCGGTTGGTAAAGTACTGCGGAGACAGACGCGGGGCAATGAAAGTGTGCAATTAGTGAAAGTGTTTTCAGGCCTCTCTCGGTTAGTTCATCGCGTTATTTTTATTGATGCAACCTACACTTGGAGAGGAGCTTCTCTCTTCACAATCGAGAGGAAAAATAATAATAGTAATGCTTCATGGAAAAAGTCGCTTTTTTATATCAACAATGAAAGGTTACAGACATATATTTGTTAAAAAGCTCCCAGATAAATTTGTTTTTAAGCGAAAGAGTCTGAAATGACATTTTATAAAAATAGTCAATTAGTGATATTTTGTGCATCTGTAGCAACCTCCAGTTGAAAGTTTACAACTCTTCTAAATTCAAAACTAAATTTCTATTAAAGTTTTCCTCAGAGAATTGAGGTGATAAAATAAAAAATAATAATAATAATGGAAATGAAATTAAATAAGAGTAAAAGATTAAAATATTTCACGAAAGTGTAAAAAGCAATGTTTTAGTCTCAAAATTTCAAAGTAGTACCAAAAAGGTCTTAATTATTGCAAAATTTCCTTAATTATTTTGATTATGTAGCAAATAAATATTCTACCTAGGCGCTCCTTCGGAAAAAAAATTGATAGACCGGAAGTTTGAATCTCGTCTCGGTAATGTATTATTATATAAAAGAGTGAGGTGGAAATAAAGAGACGAATTTAGCCCAAGCGGTGCTAGACAAGGAAATAAGGCGCGATGGGAAGAGTTTGCGTCACTCGCGGTGCCGCGAGTTGCTTGTTCGCTCGCTCGCTCGCGAGGACGATAATTTTAAAGCAAAGGAGGAGGGGGAGAGGGAAATATATAATGTGCCGGTGGGTCTGGGAGGGGGGAGGGCCCGTCTGAGTAGGTGGTTCTGGCTGCGCTGGCTCGGAAGATTTTTCAGTACGCTTCGAGACCAAGACCAGAGCCGAGAGGCGCAGGCAGATCGGCATGTCTGTTGCTGCTTAGGTGTTTCGTGTGATTGGTGTGAACGTGCGATGCTCTTTTGATTTTAAAACAATCGCGACAGTGCCGAATTCAGCAAGAAAGGATTTTACCGCAGCATCCCGCGCCCGATTTGATGTGAGTACCAAAAAAATCTGATCTCGGGGGGTGGCGCGGGAGGAGAGAGACGCGCCGAGGAAAAGGTGCAGCACCTGTTGCTTGCTCACAGATTTTTCTTCTTCTTCCCCCTGCACTGCCCCGAGTTGTGGAGAGAAAATAATGCGAAGCGAACGGAAATATAATGATGAGAAATCGTATAAATGAGGAAGAATGTCGCGGTTTCCTCTTTCCCTGCGCGCCTTTAGAATTCTGAAAGTTTTTAAAGACTAAAATAATTATATTTATAAGACAAAATTGTTTCCTAAATAATAATATTTTGCTGATGGGGAAAACCAGCAGCCGGAAGTAAACCACCCACCCAACACAACACGAAAGGGCAATCGTTTCGAAATCTATTTCACAGCCAAAGCCAGAAAGAACCAGTCTCAAGGAAGTAATTCAACAACAAGTGATTCTTCAATTGAATATAAATTATTCCATTTATATTCAAATCAATAAATTTTGTTCAAAAAAGGGTGGGTTTTTAGCACTGAATAATAATTTGGTTTAGTTTATATGAATTTTTATTTAAAAAAAAGTAAAACAGGGTCTCATAAAGTTGTTTGTAAGTCCCAATTTTAGGCAGATTTTGCTAAAAAAAATTATTTTTTGTATGTTTCACTTAGTTTAAATACAAATTACAAATTTTCGGAGTCAACTTCGGCGAAAATTAAAAATCCTTTCCTTTCCACCACATTACTATTTCTCTTCAAAACTATGTAACAAAATTAACCATGTTGATTTTGAAACGTCATCATTTTTTACTTCGCAAACTTCCCATAATTAAATTATTTCATCACTCTTCCGCAGTGTACGTAATTTGTCCACATCGCTCCAAATTAAATTAGCACTGGTGCGATAATCAGGCTCTTCTTTATTTTTCACACTCGCCGCCGAATAACAATCCTTCCGGATGAGATTCGCACCTGTTGCTGCGCGAGAATGAATCGGAAAAATACGCTCTACATTTTTTTCGCAATTAATGCAATCTGAGTCAGTTCCGGTCGGCGCCGCGATAATAGAAACGCGACAGGCAGGTGACACTACTTCTTGTTGCTTGTTTTTCAATAATCGCGCATTCCGACTTTTGTGTAAGCACTTGTTGTGAAATCGCTGCTGCTATAGGTGCAACCACTTCCTTGTGCGAGGAAAATTTTGTAATAAAAAGGAACATGACCTGCCGTAGCAATCGAAGAGGCAGCCGCGGTCGAAAAGGTCAACTGGCGTCCAATTAACCGAATCGTCAGACTTGGACTTTTCTCTTTCTGGCCGCGATCAGCAATACTGAGTTCAAACTCCAACTTGAAATTAAATTAATTTCAACCAATCAAAGTAGAGAAGCAGAGTTTTAGACTGTTAGTTAATTTTTTCAGGGTTTTTTTTATTTTGAAAATTAATCCTTAACTTTTTGAAGGGAGAAATTTCAATTTATAAAAATATCAAATTAATTTGGATTGAATTATTTAGCTGAAGGAAAGATTACAATGTCATGAACTTAAAAAAAATTAATAATACAATATTAACTATTTAATATTTTGTTTAATCGTTGCTTGAAGATTTGGTATTAAGGTTTTTTTTTTACAAAAAGTGGTCGCAAATGTCAAATTGTCTTTTTTTTAGAGAAACATCATAACTTTTTTTTCTCCAAAGTACTCTCACAATTTTCATACAAATCGATGTCTTCCCTTTAAGAAAAATTCCGCTTCATCTTTTTACTGCGTGCAAATTTTGCAAACCTTCCTGCGGCCGGTCTGACTGGTGGCGAATTATAAATTGGGCGGCGGAGGCAAACTGGCTCGGGCTGTGCAGGAAAATAAAACAAAAGTCGTCTCGGCGTATATAAATTTTCGACGCTGTCGGGCGCAAAAGATGAATCTCGGAGCTTGCACAGACTCCCGCTGGGCGTCGCACGCAAAAAACGAGACCTTGGCCTTCCCCTTCCCGCGAGATTTTTTCTTCCTCCATCGCCCAGCCGCCGCCGCCGCCTTTTGGTGACCAAACAACGTGACACTCAAGTCACTGACCTCCTTGCCGATGATCGAGAATAATAAATAATAAAGTAATTCGGTTGCATTGTTGAATCGTGGACAACAGCATATTATTGCGTTTCGCTTGAAATCTTCTTTTCGGACTTTGTCAAGACTGCAGGCGTCAGTTGATAATTATAATCTTCCGGACAAATCGGCAGCCTATCTAGCTGATAGGCAGGAAGAGCGTTATTTTTTCTTATCAGTATAAAAGTCTGGGTCGAGAGAACAGGGAAATTTTTATTTGTCACGGATCTGGAAATTTTTTTAGATTCGGATCAGATTTAAATGAAAATTTACATATCAAGTGAGTCTTCATTAATCAAATTTTAAGTAACGCCATGAAAATGTTAAAAAAAAATTGCTGTCGTGCAAAAATATATGTCCAGACTTTATAAAGATAAATTTCAACTAGAATTGACAGAGATATCAAGGAAATTGGATATAAGAAAAGTTAAAATTAAATTTTTACTATAATCTGGCGTTAACTTATTTCCTAATTTTAATCTAAATTATATTATTTGGCCCTGGTTAGCAAAGTTGTTTCAGGAAGCTTTCTCGGTTGACAAAACACGGCGCAAAACAAGACAATGGCCGCGAAAAGTGATGAGCCGTGCGGTTCCGACGTACTTCCCATTTCCTAAGCCGCAGCGACGACCTGCACTATCTCTATATATATTTATTTATTTGCATATCGAGTTGACGCAGCAAGCAGGAAAACGAGCGAGAGAAAGAAAGGGCTGAATATATGCGTCGGTCGTCGCGCGCGCGTGATAAGCTCGAAAATTTACATCAAGTGATGTTCTCAGTAGCAGACCGAGGGCAGGGCCTGCGATAAGATAAAGAAGGGCGCTCGGCGAAAACACACACACCATGAACGGCCTCAAATTCATTAATTTCCATTGCCAATTGCAACAATTTACTCTTCAATTTGGAAAAATTCATTTTTTGAAAATTTTCTGAACAGAAGAATATAAAATTTTAAATTTATCACTTTAAAAGTAAATTAATTTTATTATTTATTTAAATTGAGTTTTATTTTATTTAAAATTTTAATCAGATATCAAAACTTAATTTTTTAATATTCAATAAATTAAAATTAGAATAGAAACTTAATTTTAACATTTATTTTATTTTGCAAATTAAATTCTTTCTCAGTTTGGTATATTTTTAAATACAGATTTATTTCCCCTTTTAAATGGCAACCCTCCCGCCTGCATTGTTTTTTTTTATAGACGATGAGCCATTTAAAGCAAGGTGTGCGTTTGTAAAGCATTCTCAGCCCGGATTTCCGCACACTTCACTTTGACCTTTACCTTCCCATAGGGAGCCGCGCGCGTTTTTCTCCGCGGCGAACAATGCTTTCTCAGCGCGGCGCTCAACAATTGTGAGAGATTCATTTCCGTGTCGCTTATTTAATACTCGACCGCCTCCAGTTCCGCACTTGTGCCTTCGCCCTGCGCCGAAATTTATTCTGCCCTGCCTAGCTTTTGACCAGAAGAAGAGCTTCGCCCGGCATTGTTCTGCGCCGCTGGTGGAGAAAAAGAATGGGAGAGCGAAAAAATGGCGTGATCGGAAATAAAAGGCCGAGTGATGAGTCGAAAGTCAAACGGAAGCTGGTTTTTGCCAGTGAGAATCAAGAGGAAATTGAGGTTTTAGCAAAAAATAATGCAAAACCATTAAAGAAAAACAATAAAATTGAATATGCCAAGATAAAAAATTAAAATTAAATTTTAATAATTAAAATATTAAACATGATTATAAATAATTATAATTATTTGAAAACTTTTTATTTTGCCTTTTCAATTTGATTTTTTTTTTTTAAATAAAATAACTATTAAGAACATAGAACATATATTTTTAAAGGAAAATGGAAAACATGCAAACAAATATGCAATTTTTTTTTATTGTTGTAAGAAACTTTCGAGAGATTCATTTATATTTCCTTTTTTATTAATATATTAATTATATAATTATATTAATTTCCTCCCTTTCGAGTTGTTGTAATTTTTCTCAAACCAGGAAGATGTAATGGAGGTCCTTTGCTAAAAAAAAGAGGAAACTCATCTGCCCGTCGCGTTTTGGCAAGCGCTGTGCACTTCCTAGTGATGGTCACTACTTTTCGCGCGATCAGGAAGCAGATTTCGCGAAACGGATTCGTAGGATGTGTTACAATAATGCGGCGGCGGGAGAAAGAGCACCGCGCTGTGTAGCAAGGCAGAGCCCGCGGCCTTCCTGAACACGCGCGCTCGCGAGCGCCTATGGTGATGTGTGTGTGACCTCCACACTCTTAAACTGCTGCAGACGCCAAAGAGAAACTCTTCCGGGGTCGGGTGAGGGCGTTCTCCAATCCGACGCCTCATTTATCAGCACCAGGAAGCGCTCTTTCTCCGATGCCTTTTTTCCGATCGCTTTTTCTTCCGGAACGTAAAAAAAATCAAATGCAAAGCAGCGAGCGCAAAGCGACCGGATAGGACACCTCTGCGGGACGTTATGCAAAGTCGTTACCAAACTTCGGAATAAATTGGAGATATTGTCAAGGTTAAGGTGACTCGCACCCCCGTTCAAGTTGGCAATTTAAAGCAAAAAGCATTTGGATTGCTAATGGCTTTGCGATCAAAATGACACAAATTTACAAAAGGAGAAAACGATCAATGCGGCAAATATTGAAAATCATATTTTAATCTCTTCATAGGCCGAAAACGGTTAATTTTATCATTTGCTGGCTGTTTTAACAGAGTAATTTAAAAACAAGGACTAACTAAAAAATTTGATCCTCTATTGATTTCCTGATCAAGATTGTAACTTTTTGAATTTCAGAAGTTAGCAAAAATTGCACTCGGAGAAATAATACGATTAAAATTTTTGGAAATTTTATTAAATTAAACCGTTTCAAACGTTTTGCTTATTCAGGAGAATTTTGATTTTGATTGCGGCTTTTTGTGTTGCAGATGAAAGTACTGCCCCCGTCGTGTCTGCAGCTCCCATCTGCCGCCGTGATGGACCGCATCCCACTGCCCCTGCCCTTCTCGCCCGACCTGCTGTGGCGCTACCCCCTGTCCTTCCCCGGTGGCCAGCAGAACCAGCAACAGTCCCAGTTCAATGGGTCGTCCTCACAGCAGCCCAGCCTCGACCTCAAGACGCATTTGCCTTCCAGTTTGGCCTCCGACCCGCGCCACTGGTCGCGCGAAGACGTGCTCGCCTTCCTCAGGTGGTGCGAGCGCGAGTTCGACCTGCCCAGGTTCGACGCCGACACCTTCCAGATGAATGGTGAGTTTTTTCGAAAACGCGTTTATATAAATACGTCTCTCTTGAGAGTTAATTTATGGCTCAATAACAACGCCACTTACGTCATAGGCGCGCGAGAGAGAAATTGTTTTCCTACACACACGAGTTTTATGGCAACAGCCCTCACTCGGAAAGTCATAATTAAGCAGACAGGCTTCACACCATGTTTTCAAAATTTAATTTGTTCGGCGTTTTGAACCCGCTTGAGTTGAGAGTTCTCACAACAGTTGAGCACAAGTTAAAAGAATCGTGAATTTTATAAAGCTGGTTTTATTTTGTAATTTGCAATAATTTTTTTTTTTTTTTTTAAATTGATGATTTTCAGTGGGAAACAATTTTAACATGATTTTGAATCTGGTTATCTGATTCTTTACTCGGAAATTTGCATTAGAAGTCTTGTTTTAAGTTATCAAATTGTGTTCGAATTTGGACACCAATAGTTTTTTAATTGACTTTTGATTCATGAAAAAGTATAAAAAAATTATGCAGTTTTTAAATTGGAAGATAATGATGAATAAAAAAATAGTGCAATTGCAAACTTCATATATTTTCTTTAGAATTGTTGTAATGAAAAGATATGCACTTGAAAATGCAACTGATTTAGTGGATTTAGTCTTTGGAATTATGAAATTTTTGATGGTATTGTTGGAATTTAAAAAAGGGGGATTTTTAATATTTTTTAAATCTTTGTTGTTGGCAATTAGCAAGAAGAAAATGATGGTCACATTTCATTAAAAATGCTAATTACTTAATTAGAAATTAATACATGGACTAATAATTGAAAAACTCTAATATTTGTGTTTGAACATGAATATAATTTAATTAAATGTTGTTGATTTCAGGCAAGGCGTTGTGCCTCCTCACGAAAACAGACCTGAATGAACGTGCGCCTGGCGCCGGCGACGTCCTGCACAACGTGCTGCACATGCTGAGCAAAGAGGCGCAGAACCAGGCTGTGGCGGCCGCGTGCGCCGCCGCCGTGCGGGCGCTGCCCTCAAGTCCGGTGACGCCGACGGCCCGGCTGGCGTACGGCCCGTGGCAACTGGACCTGCACTCGCTGCAGGGCCACCTGGCGCAGGCCGGCAACTCGGTCACCCTGAGCCCGGCGCCCTCCACCGACAGCCAGCAGGGCTCGCCACAGCACCACACGGCCGCCGCCGAGCAGCAAACGGCCGCCGCCACGCACTTCCTCTACAGAAACTCAGACAACGAGTCCGAAGAGGAGACGTACCGTGAGAGCTCCAGCCCCAGGCGCTCCCCCGACAGCAGAAGACCCCCGGCCGTCTCCGTCCCACCCCCGCTCTCCCCCAAGGAGTCCACGCTGTCCCCCACCACACCCACACTGCCCTTCAGCCCCGGACTCAGCCCGGGCTTCAGAGGCGCCAGGGAGTTCTTCCCCAGTGACGCTTCCCCCACGCCTGAGCCCAACACAAGTAATTATTCAAATTTTTCCATTTCATAGAAATAAATAATAATTTGTAGGCCAGATTTTTAAGATTTCTAGTTTAAATTTGCCAAAATAAATGTTGTATAAATTCACAGGTTTATGTTCTGATGTTAAAATTACACAGGTTTTTACTCATTAAACATATATTTCAATAACTTCCTGTAGATCAGTTTTAAATAAATTTTTATTAAAAATCTCAAGAAATAAACTATTCTGAAGGCATTCTAGGTTTGAAATAACTGGTACTGCAATTTCATACATTTGAAAAGCCAAACCAAATGAAATAATTGAAAAACATATTATTGTTGAAGAATTTTTTCTTAAAAGTAATTTACTTTACAGATGGTAGACTTCTGTGGGACTTCCTGCAGCAACTGCTGAACGACCCTGCTCAGAGGTACACAAGTTACATTGCCTGGAAGAGCCGCGACACCGGCGTCTTCAAGATTGTGGACCCCGCTGGTCTGGCCAAGTTGTGGGGCATCCAGAAGAACCACCTATCCATGAACTACGACAAGATGTCCAGAGCTCTGCGCTACTATTACCGCGTCAACATCCTGCGCAAGGTCCAGGGCGAGCGCCACTGCTACCAGTGAGTGCACCTTTGAATTGAAATCTAAACAAAATTTAATTATAAAAGTAAAGAAAAATTATGGGTCAATTTTTATTTCCAATCTAGAACAATTTTGTTTGGAGAATTAAGGACCAATTTTAAAACAATTTCCTTTTTATAGGTTCCTGCGCAACCCCAGCGAGCTGAAGAACATCAAAAACATCTCGCTGCTGAGACAACAGGTGGCCGCCTCGCAGCAGCCCTCCTCGCCGCCCGGCCGCTCCTCTGCGGTCAAAATGGAGGCCGCAGACTACAGCGACATGCCCACCGACCTGAGTATGGAAGGACCCACTGACCTGAGCAGCCGGTGTCCTCCGTCGGACCTGCTCGAGCTGCGGTGGGGCAAGCCACAAGACGACGCCATCAAGTCCGAGTCGTCCGACTAACAAGCCCAACGAGACATTCCCACATTTGGAAAATTTGATGATTAATTCATTACACTGGCAATCAACCAATTGACAATTTGCAATCACAAAACAACTGAGAAGCACTTGTTGTGATACGATTTAAAGCCAACTTTATATAGCTAGGACGTCTCTCGTGCCATTTGTAGAGGACAGGTTTTATTTGAGAGTGGCTGGCCTGTCAACTGATTTTTTTTTCTCGAAACCGATTCAACTGATTCAAGAGTTCTGTTTTATGTACATATATAAAAACTGGACACCAGCTGATTTTATATTCTACGATGTGTATTTTAAATGAAAATGTATTTTCTTTCTTGAAAGGAGAAAGTCCTCCTCCGATCGACTGACGATGTCAGAAAAGCAGCCCTGGCTAGACCGAGGCTGCGCGAAATTTCAGTGGCAATGCCACATTAAACAAGTGGTTATTTTGTACGAAGAAGCAAAAATGTTTTGTTTTGCCACTAAAACTTGCGAGGTCTTCCCTGTGATCAGATCCAATTGCTAAATCCAACTGTAAATCTTTGTGAAAAATATACTATTAGAGAGAAAACCTGATGATGATGTGTATATATTTAAAGTGAAAAAGAAGAAAGAGGATTATTGAGAGAGAGAGAGAGAGAGAGAAAAGTACACACAGAAAATAGATTATATATTGAGATATATTTAAAACTGCAGTGCTTTTAATAAAGAGGTGAGTTAAGAGATAATGCTTAATCTTAATTAGTTGTTAATGTTCCCTTTCAATTTCTCATTTCCTCAGAATTTGTTATTGGTTGTATAGATCATTTTGACGGTGTGAGGGTCTTGTCTTAACGATTGCATGCTAACACATGAAAACACTCGATCACCATAATTATATTTTTACTCCGTGTATAACAAAACAAAATCGTCAGACGTGTTTTTGCTCAAATTTCCTATTTTTTTCTCTGGATAACCAACTTTTCAATTCACTACATAGATTGAGCACCTAATTATTTTGTTGATTAATTGCTTTTTAGGAAGGCAGCTGCTACCTGTCATTTACGATTGTTGCTGTTCAAATTTGAAAAAGAAAGGAAAATGCCTAATTATATTTCCTGAATGAAGCGAGGAGTTAAATTTGTTAGATGTTTAAAGATCTCATGGCTTGGTTTAAACAAAAAGATCATTTAACTTTGCATGTTGTGAATTTTGTATTTTGGAGAGAAATTAAAGTGTACACAAAATGAAATGAGTACTATTACTGTAGCTGTACTGTGTTTCATGCAGTTTCAAAATTAAAAACGGACATTAAATTGCAAAGAGGTCAATTGCTTGTCTCATTTCAACCCGAAAGAGAAACAAAGTATCATAAATTTGACTAAAAAGGATAAACTGTTTTCAAAAAATATATTTAGTTTTTCACAGGTTTTTCAAATATTTTAAATAACTGTAATGTCTACATGAGTCACTTAGCAGAACTAAAACTTGGGGTATTTTTTGTTTCTAATTAAAAAAGATAGAGTGTGATTTTGCTTCCCCTTTCTTAAGAATATTGGTAGGTGTAGTCACGAAGACTGGTTTTGAAGTGGCAGTTATTATCACGCCATTGTAGCTTTTGATCAGTGAGACCTAAAATTTAATTTTATTTGGAAAGAAAAAAATACGCGTGATACTAGCGGAGCTGAGTGTGGTGGAAAATCCTGAACATTTGACTTCAAACCTCCTTTGAGTTTTCCATACTAAAGCTAAAGGTACAGAAACTCAATGACAAATTTATATTTAAAACTTAATGATTTTCAAGAGCAGCAGTTGGATTTCTACAAGCATATACCTAATTTTTTTTCTACCGGTTTTCGGAGTTGTGACTGACCGAGCTAGAGATGTGAAATGTTCAGGTCTTGGATTTCCTGCCTATTTTAATCAAGGTTTTAAAGAGCTAACTGCAGAGGGATATAATCCATTATTGGATTTGGATTTATTTTCCTTTCGTGTTTTTCCAACCAGAAAAGTAAAGTAGCAAAGACAAAATATTTTTATTTTAAAATTTTTATGATGTTGATTATCATCTGCAGCCGTGTTAAAAGGAGCGGAAGTATTTTCTCTAGGCCACGGGTGGTGTTGTATTTTATTTTTATTTTGGTCGGCCGGTTGTACATCCTGGCTGTTTTTATTATTTTTTATTTTCATTTAACTTGCCTAAGACATGAATTTGCATGAAGGCTCAGGAAAGTAAAGCAAGAGAATTTAAAAAATAAACATTGATGTTGCTTGTCATTGTTGGAAGATTTGTTAACTGTATTAAAACTGTAACACAACAATTACAATATTATATTCTAGCTAGAAAGCGCGTTAACAATTTTTGTTATTCCAACAATAGAAAATTTGAATTCTTTTCAGCACTTCAACCGACATTTCCGGCAGAGGGTTGACATGTAAGTATTCTCTGAGTCTAATTACTTGAAAAAATGGAAAAATGATTCGCGAGTGAGAATTTTCATGCGCCGATTTTCACCTGCGGTTGTACGTCAGGGACTGTTGCTTCAGAATCTTTGCAAGATTTTTTGCTTGAAAATTTCTCAGCAAGAATTCTTTTAAAGGTTCTCCAAGCAAGAATTCTTTAAAATACTCTCAAGTAAAAGTTCCTGTGCATGGATTATCCGCTGCAGGAGAGAATCGACGCACAAAAATTCTCAATCGAGAACTCATATTATGCTTATTTTTTTCATTCAATAACTTCTTTGGTGCAGGAGATTCAATATCATGGAACAAACAGAAGAACAGCAGATTCCCAGGGCCCGTTCATGACGGCTCGCTGGAGAGTGAAATTGAGGATAGTCTCGAGACTGAACAATTTACAGAAGATCGGCAGATTCCCATGGCTGTTCATGAGGGCTCGCTGGGGAGTGAAATCGAGGATATTAGTCTCGAGACTGAACTAACAGAAGATCGGCAGATTTAGTCATGTTTTTTGATCCTGACTAGATGGAAAACTACACCCAAAACGCAATGGTCGAAATGGTTGATATTCATGGAAATGACCAACATATGTCCCACGAGCAGGAGAGGGCTACGTTCCCTGGGAATCTGCCTGCCGTGGTCGGAGTGGAAGAAAATATCCCAAGACCAAGAAGAGATTTCCCACGAGCAGGAGATGGCTGCAGTCCCTGAAGATATGCCTGCCGTGGTAGGAGTGGAAGAAATCGCCCAAAACTATATTTGTGCACTTTTAAAAAATTTATAGCACTTCCTATATTATTTCAAGTTGAAGTGGAGTAAAAATTCAAATCTTCAACATTTCAACAACCAAAGCAACGTTGAACTAAGGATTGCTATAAATATTCTAGAGAGTGAAGAGATTTAATGTAATTCGTTATTCTCCCTTAACTGAAGCTTTTACTTAAAAGATGAATTAACTAGGAATGTGTAGTTTATCCTGATACAATACAATTGAGGAGATGCTTTTAACATATTATTTAATTATACTTATTTTTCTCTTATGTCATTACTAAAATGAGGAACACAATATAATTTAATAAGAAGTGTGCATTTATCAAAATTTATTTTTATGGTTCTTGTAGAAAAAATCGGTCTGCGTTGCGGTTGGTGGACGTTGGCGCGCACGCTGCTTTATTGAAGAGGAGGTCTACATGGCGCTTTTTCGCCCAGACACTTGCAATCAAACTCGATGCGTGATTCTCCTCATCATTTCGCTTGCTTTGTATGACTATTTTAATTATGTTTTGATTTCGTTTTCGGCATAAACCCACAAACGACGAGCCCCCTTGCCTCTTGGGGGCATTGGGTTGATTGGGTATATTTATACAAGGATTTTCTTAAGCTGGCCAATCAACAAAACAAAATCGTCAGACGTGTTATTGCTCAAATTAAAAATTTCTTCTCTGGATAACCAACTTATCAATTCACTATAAAATAGATTGAACACCTAGTTATTATTGATTAATTTCATTTTAGAGAGGCAGCTACCCGTCATTAAATATCGTGGCCGTTCAAATTTAAAAAAAAAACGGAAAAATGTTTAATTTTCAAAACATATTGTATATTTCGTGAACAAAGCAAGAATTTTAATTCGTTAAATGATTAAAGATCTCATGGCTTGGTTTAAACAAAATGATCATTTGACTTTTTATGTTGAGAATCTTGCAGAGAAGTTGCATAAAATTAAAATGAGTATTATTCCTCACTGTGTTCCTTGCAGTTTCAAAATTAAAAACAGACATAAAATTGCAAAGATTTCAACTGCTTGTCTCATTTAATATACCCGAAATGGAAATATATCATAAATTTTATTAAAAAGTACAAACGGTTTTTATACGAAATAGCTTCTTTAATGCCTTTTAAGTACTTAACAAGACCGAATTGTTCTTCTACACGAGTCACTAAGCAGAACTAAAACTACAGACATTTTTTTATTATATTTGTCATAACACTAGAGATAAATAAAAAATGCAACTGAATGAATCAAATGTGATGAGATGTCATTTTGAAAAACTTATTTTGATATAAAATACCAGCATGGCAGCGCTTCGTCTTGATCACAAAGTGATACAACAATCAAAGGGCTTTTGTGTGATGCTTTACAAGCTGCAACGAGTGTGTTGTTTTGAACTAAATAATTGACAGATCAAAATGCTCGGAACTAATCTCATGGTAAAAAAAATAACTCTTCCAGAGAGTGAAAAGTAGTTTTCAGGAACTGTTGCTTGATCCATTTGAATCACTACGGAGATTTACTGCCTATTGTTATTTCCCGAGCCAAGGAAGATGAGGTCCTCAGCAATGATGGCAGTGGTGGTGCGAGAGACTCCTTCCGAGTCTGTGATTTCTCCGTAGGTGAGACGGCCAGTGATGTGGACTCGCTGCCCCTTTTTCACATACTGGTAGGCATAGTCACGCAGATTGGGCTTGAAGCAGCAAATGCGATGCCACTCGGGCTTTTGAACATTGAGACCTGAAATTTAATTTTATACATAATTTAGAAAATACACAAAAAGAAAGCGGCTGGATTTTATAATAAATATAGAGCATACCTGACGAGGCCTGTTTGTAATTTAAGTGAGTGGCGAGGCTGAAGATGACAACAGGGTGCTCTTCGTTGCCTCTCTTTTGCGGATCGCTTCCGACTCGGCCGAGAAGAGTCACCTGGTTGATGGCTGGAATTCACGCATAGGAAAATTTATTGATAAAATTATCACTGATGCTCACTTTTCTCATTCAACACAGGCTGCTGGATGTCTGTCTCAGTGGCCAGCAAGCGAGCGGGCTGGACAAATTGCTTCAGAAGGGACGAACGTGCCTTGGCAAGCTGAATATGGATAAAATTTAACGCGAGTCAATGGAAAATTGAGCAGTTTTCAAAAATCATTCGTTTACCTGAGCGAGACCTAACATTTTGAACGTAAAAGTTAAATGAAAGAGACGAAAAGGAATGTTAAAATCGAAAATTTGAGCGTCTTTTCACTGCGGCGGCGACACGACACACGTGTGAATTGGTGTGAATCGAGCGGCAAAGTCAACAAGAGTTACGCCCACTTTTTAGTTGCGTCGAGTGCCGCGGGAATAAGGAGCGGGAACTTGCAATAATTTATTTGTGTGAATGTTCTTTTCGTAGTGCTGCTCCAGCAATGCATGTGGTACCTTTTGTACGCAAACGCGTTTAATAAAAGAGTTATTATTTATTAAACATTGTTATTTTACAGAGACTGAAAAACAAATTTTCAAAATTATTGTTTTTTTTTAACTTTTACTCATGAACTGATTAAAAGCAGACTGATTCAGACACAAAAACAAAGTTGGAAAGTCGATTGTAATTAAATTTTATTTTAATAATCTAATAAAAAATTTTGTCAGAGGGAAAAGATAATAAATTTGATAAATTTTAAATTTCATTTAATATTAATAGGTTTTATTTTTTATTTTTCAATGAAGTTTCTGAAGCACACTTATAAAGCATATTAACACCTTAAAGTGACATCTTGGGACTTAAATATTTTCAAAATTTAAAATCAAGATATATTACTGCCTGCTCTCACAAAAATATGCATGGTATAGTTCTTCTGGTTCAATAAATTTAAAGCACCAGCAGGAATAAATGATTTGAATATTTTTTATTATAATATTAAGTGTAATGAATGAATGAATAAAATCTTTTATTCAACAATAATTGCTACTAGGTTAAGTTAAAATCTTTATTTCCATTTCAACTCTATCCGATCTCTTCGGTTAAATACACCGTCATTAAAAAAGTGAACAAAGCAAATTAAGGAAAATAAATTAGTAGTTTCGGCTCCTCTGCTCGATGGTGTTGACGAGCGACGCGATGTACGAGGTCAGCAAATCGTCCATCTTATAGCCGAGCGGGGTTTCGCACAAAAGTTTGCTGCTCCTGACCAGATTGCCGATGGTCACGTGGAAGTACGTGTTGCCCGAGGACCAGTTGGAAATTTTGTTGAACGAGTGCGTGATCAGAATTTCCTTGTTTTGAGGATTGATCAGGCTGATGCCGTTCTTGTTGATGGCGACGATGATGATTTCCGGATAGCCTGGCTCGGAGGTCTGCTTGACTTCGAAGAAGGCAGAGCCAAAAGTGGGCCACTGGTACAGAATTTTCAGCACGGCAGTTTTTGCGTCCTCTTTGCTCAAACCTTTCAAAAAAAAAAAAAATTTTACTGAAAATTTCAAAATGTTTATTTAATTTTTCTTTTTAAATACCGGAGCTTTTGTTGAAGGCAGAAGTGATTGCCTTTTTCCACTCTGAGCTGCTCTGGAGGCGAATCATGTCGCTCGGAACGTAGTCTTTCAAGTTTTGCCTGATTTTTATTTTTTTATTAAATAATAATAAAAAAAAATGATCCATTAAACGCACCCAATATTTGCCAACTCGTTTTTATTGACTCCGTTGTTGACGCGATAAATCAAGGCAGCCAGTTGAACGGCCTCGTCCTTTCCGCATTTGTGGTAGCCTAAAAATTAACAACAATTGATTTAAAAAATAATATTAATTTGTAAATAAATTTTTTCAAACCTCTGAGGAGTTTGACCACTTCCTGGTGATAGTGGAAGATTTGGTCGGCGTTTTTGTCCTTTCCTGGGAACACGTTGGTCCACAGTTTGCGCATGAAGATGATCTGGTAGAGGAAGTTCGGAGCCACTCCTTGAAATGTAAAAATTATATTTGTTAAAAAGAAACTTTAAAATCTTTTTGAATTACCGTCTCGAGTCGGTCTCGTCCGCTTCATCCAGTCTGTCAGGTAACGCACAAAGTCAAAGAAGAAGTCGGTGTCGGGCACGCTGATGACTTTGTCTGCGATTTTCACGAAAAGGCTGAAGCCGTCGGCCGAAACCAAATTGAGCCGTTTGGCAATCGAGCCACACAAGTCGCGCGCCCTTGTAGAAGAATCAACCTCAAACGCCTTCGAAAGGAAATTTAATCAAATAAAAACACAAAATTGAAAAAATGTATATATAACATTATAATTTTTGTTAAAATGAATAATGCAAAATTGTAAAGACAACAGGCAATTCGGCATTAAATTAGGCTTTAATTATTTTTTACAATAATTATAAATAAAAGTTGAATTATGATATGAAATTTTTACAATGAGAAAAATTGTATACCTCGTCAGTGTCGTCTGGGAAGTAGACCTTGTGGAAGATCTGCGTGGTCTTGTGCTGAATAGCCTCAACCTCTACAGGGTGCGGGGGATACTTTCTCTGGCCGTTGTTCAGGGTCTTCTGCAGCCTTTGCAGGGAATCTTGGGCCAGGGGGTGCTTCCTTGTTCTCAGGAACATGGTCAGCTCCTATAAATTTTCAATCAATTTGATTTTAATCAAAAAATAAAAAGCAATTAGAGTAATATGTCCTTAATTGAAGGTTATATAAATTAATTAACAATTTTAGTCAAATCTAATTACAAAAATTCTTACCTTCAGCAGACCAGTGCTGCAGGCGAAGAGTCCAGACGCGAGCCACATCAGTTCCCATCCTCTTTCAGTGCTGAACTCGCTCGTATTTCCCGTCAACTGCTTCATGATTTGGCAATAAACCTCATCCCTCAGCAAATCCTAAAAATAATAAAAGTTAAATTTAAGGTAAAGTTTTAAAACTGAAACTATAAAATCAGTTATTTCATTTTGTTAAAAAAATTCCAACTTGAAATTAAAGAATTGATTTTTTTGAGCAGCTCAAAAAAATAAAGTTTTATTTTTAAATGTTATAATTAAAATTACGTGGTTAAGGGGTCCGTCGAAGATGCTGTCGGTGAGCTCAGAGCTGTTTCTGGGTCTCCTGGAGGGCAGGTCGCCCATGTACTTGAGGATGGCCGCGGACATGAAGCACGCCTCCGCAGCCAACTCGTCCTTGTTGACCAGTTTCTTGAGCAGCGGCTGCTTCAGGGGCTCGCGCGAGTGCCGCCACAGCTCGTCGTTGCTCACGTTCTTGCCCCTGGCCGAGGTCAGCGTTTGACCCTTGCTGAGCGACTGCCGCGAGAACATTCTGGACAGATTCAATTTTAAGCTTTATTACAAAGATATTTCCTTTAAAAATCTGTATGAAATACAAACAAAATACATAAAAAGAAAAATTTGGGGTTAAATGAATATTAAAAATAAGTTAAAATAATATATATTAAAATAAAACCTATATTTAAAAAGGAAGATCAATTTTGGATTTTTTTTTCTTAAACCATACTAATTACATTTTTACTTCTTGCTGGAAAAGTTTAATTTTATGTTTCACAATAGGAGAATCTTTATTAAAGTGCCTTAATAAATAAATAATCAAAGAATAGAAACAACGGAAAAAAGCAGTTTGAAAATGAAGCAGTTTTTCCTTTTTTATGAAAAATAATTAAAAAATTATATTAATAAATACCGGAAATGCTCAGCAGCATAGTTCATAAGGGTGTGTGGTTTGACCCTGTTCACCGTACCATCGGCTGCGTTCATCATCTGCAGCTGGCGACCCTTCAGGGCGCCGTCTTGCAGGAAGAGGGCCTAGATTTAGTTTCAGAAATTTATTAAATTTTTTAACTTCCAAATCTTTTTATTGCAAATGCAAAGTCAAATGATTCTTACAATAACGTCGGTTGGAGGTTCTCTCAAGGTGGGCAAAATGTAGACGTTGTGACTGGCGACGTCCCCTCGCTGGTTGGTCCTTCTGTTCCGTCCCACGCCCCAGGCGCTCTTCATCATCACCTCGCCGGTCGTTTCGCCCTCCAGGTAAATCAGGTCGCCCTTCACGTACGTCAGCAGATTGTTTTCTGCCGATTATTTAAAAGTTCAAATATACATTTTTTCGATTGGTTGTAAATGTTAACCCTTTGCTGTGTAGTCCTGCAGAGCGACCGCGAACCTGGAGAGCTTCCTGAGCTCGCCGATCAGGAAGAACAACAAGTCCTTCAGGTCCTCAGAGTTGGGCGCGTTGAACGTCAAGGTTTGACCCTGGGCGGTGTGCATCTCAATTTGCGGTGACACTGGTTGACCATTTTTCATTGTTGCTGGTTTACTGCAATCAAAATTTTAAATTAAATATTGTGAATTGTAATTAAATAAATAAAAAAAGAAACTAATTTTTATGTTATTTTAAATATTGCAAAATTTCTCACGTTATTATGTCTGTGATCTCAGGGAAGGATAATTCTAACAGGACTTGCTCTTGGTCATCAACCACGTACAGACCAGTCCAGTTGACAGCGATGATGACGTCATTTTTGGCCAGAGTAGCGCCTGAATTATAAAAATCATACAAATTTCAATGAAATTAAATTATGTTTTAAATAAATACCAGAAACTTTGAAGACTTCAAAGAACCTGGAGAAAAGAAGCGGCCACTTGAGCCTCGCGTAGGTCACGATGTCCTCCTTGACCTTGCCCTTTGACACGTTTTCTTTTACATAGTAACTCTGATTTATAAAAATTACATGAAAAACATTTATAAGAAAATAAAAATCAGGACAAAAAACCTTTTTGAACGCCTGCGTCACGTTTGTGGACCACTTGTCCAAGACCTTCTCTTTTGGTCCCACAAGGTGCGAGTCTGGCAGGTAAATGGGCAACGATCCTGCCAAAATGGTCGGATTCAGGTTGGCGCCGTGGTCGATGAAGTACTGCTGAGCGGCCAGCATAGCAATGTCCTCCTCCTGGAAAAAGTTTTGAAATGAAAATTAAAATGCGCTGGTTTATTTTTATTCAATGTAAATTATGGTTTAAAATTGAACCCATAAAAATAGTATCATTAACAAAATTTTTTCAATTTAAATCACAAGCTTAGTTAATGTAATGAGTTTTTTACTATTTAGAAAGGCAATTTGCGGAATTTTATTTTTTCTAATTTATCTTCTTTTTAAATAGAAAATTTAATTAATTAACTTTATTTGGATTATTTTTTTCTTTGTAACTTATTTTCATGTACCTTATCGCAGCGGTACTCTCCGTACTTGATGCCCCGAACGACCTGCTGGTAGATCAGGTTGGTGGCGACAGGGTCAAAGGACGGGTCGTGCCAGGGCGCGAAAATTTCCTTCCTGAAGAAGAGGCGCCAGGGCGCATTTCTCTCTTGTGCACCCTGTTCCTTTGCATACTGCTCGCACTGGGACACCGCGTCCATCACGTGGTCACCTCCACTTCCAAGGGAAGATACCTAAAATAAATTCCAGAATATTTGATATTATTATTTATAAAAATATTATTTTAGAAAAAAAATAGACTAAAAATAATTTATTAAAAAATATTTTTTTTTTTTAAGAAAGGACTCTAAGAAAAATTTAGAAATTATTTATAAAAATGTTAAAAAGTAATTTTTAATATAATAATTAAATTATATTTCAATATAAAAAAGTTTGAAAATAAAATTAAATAATATTTGAAACAAAAATATTTATTATTATTTCTATTAATAATAAACTTTTTATTAAATTTTAAAAATATTCTCTTTCATTAAAACTGAATTTTGAATTGTTTCAGTTTTTATTATATTAATTTACCTTATCAAAGAGGGCGATGAAGAGTGAAAAGCCAAATCGGTCCTTGAGCCCGATTTTGTTGGCGACGCTGTCGACCAGTTCGCTGGCCGTCGTGGCCGAGTCCGTCCGCAGAGTTATTTGCGAACCGTCCATGAAAGTCACCGTCAGAATAATCGGCTCCTTCGACTTGGTGGCCTTTTTGGAATTAATTTTAATAAACCCTAACTCTGATTAAGTAAAAAAATTGTACTTGGAGCTCGAGCCAACTGGGTGGCTGCGTCCTGGTTCCGTTTGTCATCGTCCTCTGCAGTCTTCCCTCGCAATAGGGTGCGTAGCCAGGCGGTCCCTGTCTGATGAACGCCTTCAGGTATTTGTTGAAGTTGTCCGACGGGGCGAAGCAACCCACGCACAGAGACAGCAAAATCCAACCCCTGGCGTGTGACGACTTGGAAGGGTTGTTGGTCAGCTGCTTGCAAATCTGACTGTAAATCTCATCCCTATTTTGACCTTAAATTAATTAAATAAATTGATAAGATTCAATTTTAATTTGCCTCAATTGCGATCGTAAAATTCCGTGGCCGATGATGAAGTGCAACTTCTCCAAGTTTGTGGTTGGCCGTGAGTTGAGCCAGTTTTGGTAGCTCTCCTTGGCCAACTCCTCGCTCAAAATGCCCTGTCGCATTTCTTCGGGCAGCTTGTTCTTCCTCCTCAACGTCAGAGACACCAGTTTTCCTCTCACAGACCGTGGCAAAGCCTTTTTTAATAAAAAATTTTAAACCGAAATAAATTAAAAAACAATTTTAATACCGAATTTGGTGCGATCGTTTCTTTGTTGGAGTTCATCAGGTCGTTGAACTGCGAGGTCTGCGTGAACGACCTTCCCAAGGTCGCTTGGACCCTTTGCATGACGGAGCTGTTGTCTCTGTCGCTGTTCACGAAACGCGGCTCGGGCAGGTCTCCGCAGAAACGCAGAATTGTGATCCACAAAGCTTGGGCGGCCTTTCATTGACAATGTTTTAATATTTTAAAGTAAAAAAATATAATTTTTAAAAATGTACAAGTTCATCTGCAGCTGTTGGCAATTTGAGCAAAGAGGGTTTGATGGCCTTTCTCGAGTACTGATGATTGACCATGCCCTGGAAGTAGGTGGAGGCGAACTTCTGGAAACTGTACTCTTCGAGGTCGTCCTTCTCCATTTTGCTCTTACCCATCGCGTCGATAATTTCTGACGGGGGCGCTTTCTTAGCTGACTCGGCACCAAGTCCCTGATAATTGTTTTTATTTTAGATAATTTAAAATTTTATTTTTTAATTAATAATTTTATATTTGTTTTGTTTGGGGGCTTTTTGGGATAATTTTCTAAGAAATTCAGATTTTTCTTTCGCCAATATAGAAAAAGTAATTTTTAATTTGAAATGCTCACTCCGTAAACCGTGGTTCTCTGCACTTCGGACGTGGGGCTGGGCAGTGAGGAGGAGGACGCCTCGCTCGGCGTCTTCTCCAAGAAGCCAAAAATGTCGCTGACGTACTGCGAGTGGTCGATGGGCGCCTCGCGTTTCCGCAGCGCCTCGGTGATGCGCCGGTTGTTCCTCTCGGCGCGCCACTTGGCGTCCAACTCCTGCGCCTGCATCTCCTTCTCGAGCTCCTGCACGCGGATCTTGTAGTTCTTCTCGGCCTCCTCCTTGTACTTCTCCATCTTGTCCTTCTTGAAGCGCGCCTCCTCCTCCTTCCGCAGCCGCCGGATCTCCTGCATTCGCTGCTCGCGGTACCGCATCCGGAACACCTGCTTCTGGGCGATGATGCGCCGCACGTGCGCCTGCACTTTGACGATCGCCTTCTCGCGACGGGCCAGCGTTTTCCTCACCAAGTATCCGCGACAACGAGCCTATTAAAAATTACTCTTATTCGAAATAATTAATTTTAACCGAATTTTACTTGTAGTCGAATGGTTTTTTCTCTAGTTCGGGTGAACTTGTGCGTCAGTCGCCTGGAGGTTATGCAAGCCTGCAGACGTCGCCAACCATTTCTCTCTTCCAGATAACGCTTCCTCGGCAAGTAGCCTCTCCACGCCGTTTGAATCTTTACAGTGGCAGCCCTCAATCTCTGGTACCTGAAATTAAATTTGAAATTTAATCGTTTTTTTTTTTTATTAATTAATTTTATATAACGTCATACCTGCGTCTTTGGATCCAGCCCTTGATGCAGCGTTGCAGAATCAAAATTCTGGCTGCGAGGACGACACCCCTTTCCTGCTCCAGCTGCAAATCCTGGGCGTCCTTCAAGAAAACCTTCGAGTGCCCCAATTGGTAGTCGGACCTGCCCAGAATGGCGCCGCAGATTTTGTTCGACAGATGCTTCCAGTCGGCCTTTTAAAATTCGGTTTTAATTGACGTTAATTGAAGAAACGCTTATCATCATCGAGCTACTACTACCTTGGCCGAGTGCTGAATGCCAGGGACGAGAATGCGGTATCGCTCGACGAAATCTTTGAACGCGTGTCTGATAGGGTATCCCGCCTTGCGAATGCGGATCGTCTCCATCATGCCAGAGTAACGCAATTGGCGGCAGCACAGGGCGCGGTCGAACATCTTAAAATTAATTTATTCATCAATTAGGAGGCCCATTAGCCGGCGAATCTTATCTGCGCGGACCCCGCTAAAAGCATTCCCGAAAAAAAAATCATCGACACTGACCTGCGGTTTCTTGTACTCGTTGGGTTTGATGCAGCGCACAAAGAACGGCTGGCAGCTGTACAGGGTGCGCATCAACGCGTCCAGCGACCGCTTGAACTGCGCCGACAGCGTTTGCTGCCGCTTCGTCGTGTCCGGAATGCTGCCCCTGCACATTAATGTGAAACAGTTTTTCCTTAAACTTAATTTTTAATCTTTTACCTGCTGTTGTTTGGCAGTTTATTGTCGTCGAAGAGCTGCGCCAAAAAGCGATTGGTGCTGATGTGCACCAGTTGACGCAGGTCCGTGCTGAAGGTGTCCCTGTTCTTCTCGAGGAAGCCCCTGGTGTCATAGAAAACCACCCCCGCAAAGTGCTCCAGGCCAAAGGACGTGTTCAGGTCCGACTTTGGCTTCAGGTAGCACCTGCTCGTTTGGTGGTTTGAGTGAACTTTGTTCAGCAACGTCTGGTCCGTGCCCTGATTTATTTGAAAAACTATTAATTTTTTGTTATAAATATTCAAAACACTGAAACCTTTGGGAATTTGCTCTCCTCGTCGATGAGGCTCATGATGGACATTGGCTTCATCGCGATCATGTCCAAAATGTGCTGGTTGTCCTGAAACTCGAGGTGCTTCCAACTGATGCCCTCTGCCGAGTACGCCTCTTGCTCCAGTTTGAAAATGTGCTGCACGAAAAATTGCTGCAGGCTCTCGTTTGCGTAGTTTATGCAGAACTGCTCGAAACTAAATTTAAAAAAAATATTATTTTAAAATTGCCTGAAATTGAAACTTTATGCACCCCGCTCGACACGTAGGTTGAGCAAGTTGCATAAACCACCTGATTTGCAGGCGTTTTCTTTTTCATTTTTTGTCACACCTGTTGATGTTAAAGTTCTCGAAGCCGAAAATGTCAAGGACTCCAATTTTCTGGCCCGAGGCGATTTGCGGCTTGTAAATGGCGTTGTTGATTTTGTCGACGATCAGAATGAAGAGCTGGCCGTAGATGCCCTTGACAAACGCGTCCCTCACGTCCATCGACTGCTCCTTGGAAAGACTCGAAACAACCTTTTAGGCCCAAAATTTTACATTTTCATGATTTATTTTAATTTGATCAAAGTTATACCGTTTCTCCGTGCGCGAATATGCTCTTGGTCGTGAGCGCCTCGACAAGTGATTTCGGAGACACTCCGAGCAAATTGGAGACCCTTTTGATGTTTGTCTCGTCAGGTATTTCGGTGGCGTCCAAGTTATCTAATTACAAGAGTTTTGGAGGATATTTTTATTTTTTAGAGAGAAAAAGCGCTCACTTATCACGGATGCTTTGTATCGAATGTTGCCGATGTGCAAAAGGGCGGCGAGCAGTTTCATTATGTCCCAGATTTCCTGGTCGGTGAACATGAGCACTTTCATCGCTGACCTGATCTGCGCGAACTCGGCTGCGTCGTTTCTGCCCTCGCAAGTGATGCTTCCACCCTTTTGCGAATAAAATATCAAAGTTAACGTGAATTTTATATTCAAGCCATGATAGAATTTTGAAAGATAAATCAATTAAATAAATTAAAATATGACATGCTTTTGTGTCTATGGAATTAAAAAAATATATATATATACCCCAGTTAAGTATTTGTAATGGGAAGCGTCTTGCAGCTCGAGTTTCTTTCTATCGTCTGCGCTCAATCCGGCCAGCATGCAGTAGAAAATGTGGTAGTTTCTTTCGTCGGTGCTCTGGGCCACGATTCGTGACTTTTCAAGTAGATACTGCTCAATTTTGGCCCCCTCGATGACCCCCTCCTTGTTGAAATGTATGTCGATGAACTTTCCAAATCGCGAAGAGTTGTCATTCCTGATCGTTTTCGCGTTTCCAAATGCTGAAATTTGCTTATTTTTTAGGGGAGTAAAAAAATTAAGTAAAAATCTTCACCTTCCAAAATGGGATTTGCTTCCAAAATTTGCTGCTCGATCCACGAGTGTCTGCCACTGATGGCGGCCAAGAATTGCAAAATCAGTTTTGTGCTCTCCGTTTTTCCGGCGCCACTCTCACCACTAAATTTTATTAATTAAATTTAATAATTTTTTCTTTTTAATTAAAATGTATACCTAATAACGATGCACTGGTTCTGCTTGTAGCGCTGCATATTACTGAAGCTGTTGTCGCCGACGGCGAAAATGTGCGGCGGCTCTTGACCAATCTTCTTGCCGCGGTATTGTTTGATCTGATTTTGAGTGTAAATGGGCAGAACTTTGTATGGGTTGATGGCCACCAGGATGGAGCCGGTGTACGTCTGAATAAAAATTCAAAATGTGAAAACTCGAAAATTTCCCCAAATAAAATCTATAGATTACGTAAATCAAATTGTCTTTGTAGCGCATTTGGAGGTTCCTCAAGATGCCTGGTTCGTGCAGATCGCCCAAAGAAATCATGTCCTCCACGCCCTGGACGGAGGTCTGATGCATGGTTTTGACGATTGCGTCCACAGACACGGTTCTAGTCTATTTATTTCATTAACAATTTGTTAATGTTTTTAAATATAAAATGAGATCTTTACTTTTTCTTCGTCATCTTTGATTGTTAATTTGTTTTTGTCGTTGGAGACGATTCTGGCACCAATTGGCACTTCAAACTCGCCAGGTGTTGCAGGTTTGATCCAAACCCACTCCCCCTGAAAATTTTGTTTGTTCGCCTCATCAATTCTCAATTGCCTTGTTCCATGGGGGGAAAAACTAGATAATGAATTGGCTACAAAACAATGCGCAGCGATAAAAGGAAGCGTTTAATGAGTTGGGGAAAAGTACATGTGCCGCGTCACTCTAAAAGAATGATATCTCCTCTCGGCTGGTGCGGCTGTCACTGATATTTTAAGATTGGTAGACTTGATTGAAATTACGATAAGTAGTGAAAGACGTACAACAGAGAAAGCCGCAATTATTGCAAATTTAAATGCAAAATTTTCCAAAATTTAATTTCGTCCAGCTTGAGAATGAAAGAATTAGGTTTCTAAATCTCATATATAGATCCAAGAAATTAAGATTAAGATAACGCAATTCAGATGAGTCACCAAATTACTCTGCACAGCTATATATTTATATTACTGCACATAAAAAAATTAAAATCTTTTGTTTGAAATAAGAGAATCATTATGAATACCTGTAGGTCCACCGTGCTCTTGGGCACAGCCATGTTGACCCTTTTCCTTTTTGATGCCCGGTGGTGAGGATCAAAATGTGGCTGCAACCAATCGTGCCAAACGCACTAAATGGGAACTCGACGGTCCACCTTTTATCAGCTCAAGCTGCTTATCAGTTTTCATATTCCTGGCCTAATCTCAATAATGTGGATAACTGTGCGAGTAGGCTGACGTAAGCTTTCCCAATAAGTGCTTACAATTAGCATGAGAGACTCGCGCAGGTTGACGAATTAGTCCAATAAAGATTAACTTCAAAATTCACTTCTGTTAATAATGAGAGATTAAAAACAGTATGGGAGGAATTTATAACAGCAGCCATTCTCTACGGATAAATTAGTTGATTTTTTTAATTAATTTTCCTTCATTTAATTTCAGAAACGATTTTTGTAGAAATTTTAAAATTTATACTTTTTAATTTAACTCGAATCCAGAAATAAATTAATAATTCATTTTTATTTCAGAATATAAACTTTTGCAAATTTGCTTGCTTTGAGATGCAAATTAAACTCTTCTATTTTTTTTACATTTAGTTTTTTTTAAATTTATTTATTTACATTCAAACAACTAGCAACAATTTCCTAAAGACCAGCTTGGACGCCAAATCCTGGGCCTTTGGGCTCCTCCTTGAGGGAGGTCAGGTTTCCCAAAGGCTCGGCTGCGAATCTGCCGTTCCTGGGCCCCGGCTTGGGCTGCTCGCCCTTTTTGAGTTTTTCCAGGATCTCCTCGGTGTCCTTGACTGTGAGATCCTCATAGTAGTTGTCGTTGACCTGGATCATGGGGGCGTTCACGCAAGCGCCGAGGCATTCGACCTCCGAAAGGCTGAACATCTTGTCCGGGGTGGTTTCGCCCACTTCGATGTTCAGCTTGCTCTTGATGCAATCGAGAATCTCGGTCGAGTTTCGCAGCCAGCATGGAGTGGTTGTGCACACCTGGACGTGGTATTTGCCAATGGGCTTCCTAATAATTTAAAAGAAAAAAATTTGGTAAATTTTTTATTAAAAATGCAGTTTTTTCTTAAAATTACATCCAAAGGTTGATCTAATTTAAAATCAGATTAAATTATTGAAAGAGTAGAAAATTTACGGCATTAATTTTATTGGATTTTTTTCAACTTTAAGTTGGGATCTCAATTGAGAAACTGTATTTAATTTAGCAAATTTAATTGAATAAGTTTAAAATTAATAATATTCCTTTAAAATAACAAAAAAAATTTTGCATATGATAATTCATGTAAAAATTAATTTAATTCTTTAAAAAATTATTATTTTATAAAAAAAATTTACCTAATGAACATGGTGTAGAAGGTGGCGACCTCGTAGACCCTCATGCGGGGCAGTTTCAGCAACTCGGCCACGTGGTGCATGCCCGAAATGGGCAGCCAGCCTCCGTTTTGCCTCTGGGCCAGGTCGAGCAAGGGGATCATGGCGCCCCTGGTGTGACCCTCAGGGTAAATGGCCATGATGGCCTCTGCCCTCTTCTTGTTTTCCGCGTTGAACTCAAAGGGAATGTCAGGGTTGTCCTCAGGAGAGTCTCGATGCACGAAAAGGCTGTCTGACCTCTGCACTGCCGAGGTCTGGATGGCCCTGGCGCCGCGCCAGACACCCTGGCTCAAGGTACGTCCCAAATTCGTCAACATTTTAGCTGAAAATTGAAATATTATTCAAGTTAATTAAAAAAATCATCATCGATATTAAAGTTCCTATATATATTATTATAAAATATAAAAAAAATATAAAAATCTAAAAGTTTTTGCGCGAGGGAAATTGAAAGAAAGTTATGTAATAAATAATGAAGATATAACTAAAAACAAAATAAGTTTTATGTTTGCTAAAAAAAGCAAAGTTAAAGGAATGCTGGAAGTTTTTCTACCCGATTTAGATATAAATAGTGAATTTAATTCATAAAAGTTGCAGCCAAGAAGATAATTGAATTAAATTCAAGCTATCAAAAGAAAATTTATTGGGTTCAGTCTCAACAGCCATAGTTTACAGAAAAGTACGGACCTCTGTAAGAAAAAACTGAATTGCAAAGAAATTTCAAGTCATTTTGGTAGAACTTATGCATAATTCAATCTACGGTTCATTAAGGATGGCAAAAATGCCTTTGAAATTAAGGAAAAAGCCTAAATTTGCCGAAAATTCACCTGAAATGTGAGGTGTTTTCGTCGGCTGTGCGGTCAGTGGCCACGCCCCCTTCTGCAGCAGCTGTTTCGCCAAAAAATGACGCACGGTCGTGTCGGTGTCGGTCCGTCTGCTGACTGCTGACCAAATATTGGCTTTGACACTTCTCGTCCCCGCATTCTGCGGCCGAAATTTATAGAGTCCGATGTGAACGGACGAGAGCGCCGAAAATGAGCGCCGACGAGCAGGACGAGGCGTGTCGGCAGCTTCTGCAGACCCTGAAGGGCACCGCCGAGGGCCTCCTCGCGGGTCACTCAACCAACGTGTGGAGTGTTTACGGCGGCCTGCAGCGGTTGCACTCGGCCGTGCTCAAGATCCTGCAGCACGGCCTCAGGATTCACGACCCGCATGTATTCAATTCTTATTTTGATTGCAAAGCTAGAGAGAGTGGGGATGAATTATGAAATTTTTATTATGCTAAAAGAAAAAGGAAACGTGATCTGCGCTTTCCAATTGAACGCTCTGGCAAAAGGAAACCTGACACTTCTTGTGACGTTCACAGGGCATTCCAGACCCGTGGGCCTTCGTCGAAGCTCTGCAGTGGCTGCAGCCGTCGCTGGCCTCCTCACCACCTTTCCGGCCGTCCCTGCTAAAAACTGCAATGACTTCCTGTGCTGACGACGATTCATCAAAAAATGAATCACGCAGAAACGAGCAGTACTCGGAGTGGCTTTTCAAAAGGTATAAATTTTGCCCTAATTTTTGTCTACAATTTTCGCAATATCAATGCTTTTTTTATTTATTTTATTTTTTATCTCCAGTGCATGTGATTCGAGCACACAGTGAGTCTTGCGCTTTGTTTCTATTTTTATATTGTATTAAATTATAGATTGTGCAATTTATTGACCTGCTTATTTTTATATTGTATGTACGCAGCTTGGAGTCACACAGTTTGTCAGCCAAGTTGTCTTGGCTGCTCTCAGACCGGAGTCACTTGGAATCTTGCTACGAACCTTTTGCTTATTTGCGCAGACCGAAGCATTCAGAGGCCGCCCTGATTTGTCTCAGGGCTGTTGAGCAAGGACAGCCGTCCCTGTTGAATGATTTGGACCCCAGACTGGTAAATTTAAATTTTAAAATCAGAATGAACTTTGGATTCGGTGAACATTTGCCTGAAATAAAATTTAATTTTGGAACAGATTTAAAATTTTAAATAAATAAGAAATAAAAATTTTTGTAAGCTAGGATTTAGGTTCTCATTCTTATGAAATTATAATATTTTTACTAATTTGATATTCATTTTTACTCTTCAATTTAGTTAATATTTAAAAAATACATACTAAAATTTTGATTTTTTTTTTTAGTACCTGAGTCAACTGAGCACAAAACAGTTTGTCCGATCGCACCGGCGTTGCTCGTCTTTCCCTGACAACGTGCGCCCCTTCATGAGACTGACCCGGAGGTCAACCACGCTGCCGCACCTCAAGTTGCTGCCCACAACCAAGCTGACCCTCGAGCGGCAATGGAGCAGCGAGCCGAGTCTCTTCAACACGCCCAAACCAAAAACCCGAGACCGAAGTTCGACGACGTCAGACGTCAATCGGAAAAAGAAATTCAACGTCGAGGCCGCGCTGCAGGAGTTGAAACTCGTGTGCCAGGCCAAGGAACGGCGGCACTCTAGTCCGAGGAAGGAGACTCTCAGGAGACCCACAAACCTCAGTTTGAGCACCACAATCCAGGAGGACACGCCCAAGTCTGTGGAAAAGACGGCCAGCGTGGACGTCCTCGTCGAACCCTGCACCGAGGCCCTCAGTCAAGAAATCCCAATTTCGCCCCCTGCCAATTCTGCAGAGGAGGGTTCTCTGTCACCTTCGAAATTGGCAACGCCCGGCAGCTCCTTGTCCATGTCCCCGCAGTTCATGTCTCCGTTTGTGGTGACGGCCTTTGGTTCGATGGACCGGAAGCCGTCGGATGTGACCGGCTTTTTGGCCTCGGCAGGGAAGTTTTCAGACCCTGCGGAAGAACTTGGCAGGGAAAACGCGCACTTCAGTGTTTCGGAGGCGATGATTGCTGCCATAGAAAGAGCCAAGTGCGAGAGAAATGAGAAAAATGCCAAAAGGAAACTTGTAAGTTACTGTGAAAGCACATCAAAGCTATTTTTTTATTATATTATAATTTGCATGGATAAATCGTAGAATATCTTTGATCAATCTTTAAAACTAATTAAAAAACAATCAAGAAATATTTTTTGTTGTCTTTTTTTCCCTTCAATCTATGCGACTAAAATTAATGAAAATTTCTCTAACCCAAAATTGGCAATGATATTTTTATTTTCATCTTAAAATTTACATTTGAAATTTTAACTGCATTCACAGAGGAAGGAGTCAATCACTGATGACACCTTGAATAGTGAGGAAGAGGACGACGTGGAAATTGCCAGGCTGCAGGAAAAAATACGAGCCCGCCGCAGGGAAAAGGAATTGAGAGAAAAGAGACTTATCTCGCGCACAAGAAGGGTCACCAGAGCCAGGAAGCAACTAAATACCAATGTGAGATTTTACTGTGCAAAACCTTCTCTTTTAATGTAATTTTTATAAACTCTTACTTAGCCCTTGACTAGTGATGGACGCACAGACACGCCGAACACTGATCAGTCGAGTGTCACTCCGCCATCCTCTCCCTCCTCCGACAGCGAAGAAGATAATTCTCAAGACCACTTGATTGATTCTGATCAGCCAGGAGCGCCTTGTGACAATCTGGCAAGAGTCGGAGTGTCTGGTAATGAAACAAAAAATTAATATTTTCAGGAAAAGTCAAGTTTTTTATTTCTTTTTGTACAGGTCTATCAATGTCGCTTGCTTCCCTCTACTCTGAATCGGAACTGGCGTCGAGGCAGCCCAACTGTATCCTGGAGGAAAGTGTCCAGTCGCACAAAAGCACAGCCGAAGGAGTGGCGTTTGCGTTGCTGAGTCAGTTCAAAGGAAAAGTCATTCCCAACGAATCGGAACTGCAGTGGCTGGTTTCGGAAAAAGAAGTGCCTCAAAAGGTTGGATTTTAGAAAGGAAAAAATCACTTCAGTTTTCTTATTTTAATTCAAATCTAGCTGCTGCCTCTGCCCTCGAGTTGGCCCGTCAGTCCTGACGATGCTGAAGACGAGGACATGACTCGGGCGACACAACTGAGAGGAAATTTTCAGTGGGCACCGCCAAGAGCTCAGATCATTTTCACTCCACACCCCTCTCCAAAGTAAGGATTTGTAATAATTTAATAGTGAGAAAAGGAAAATGTGGATTTGTAATTAATTTGAGAAATCAGAAAAGTGGATTTTTTACAAATTCTTTTCTCTTAAATTGGAATCCACTGCGGAGCATTAATTTAATTCAATAGTTATAATCGTTTTTTTCTATTCATTAATAGTTTTAAACTGACATATTCAGCATAATTTAATTTTTTACTGAATTGATTTCAGCAAAAAGATTCTTCTGGGCAAGCAGAATTACATGTGTGCCGGTTGCGGCATGAAAGTGGAGCCGCAGTACGCGAACAAAATGCGCTACTGCGAATATTTGGGCCGCTTCTTCTGCACAGGGTGTCACGGCAACCAGCTGGCCATGATCCCAGGACGCATAATCACCAAGTGGGACTTCTCCAGGTTCCCTGTCTCTGCGTTTTCCTATCGGCTGCTCGACCAAATGCAGAATGACGCCCTCTTCAGACTGGAAGACTTGAATCCGAACTTGTTCCGCAAGTTCCGGCAGCTGGCCAAGTGCAAACTGGTGCGGGTGCAGCTGGCCGAGCTCTCCAGTTTCATTTCACACTGCCGGTTCGCCTCCATCGAGCGGACAAAACTCTCCAGGGAGCCTAGTCACCTGCCCAAAGACCCTGATCTGTACTCCATGGTGGACCTTTGCCAAGTCAAGACCGGAGAACTTGTGACCCGACTGCAGCACTTGGTCAATCTGTGCCAGGAGCATGTCGCAAATTGCTCGGTAATTTGAACCATAAAAATTTGAATTTCATTTGATTCAATTTTTACATAGTCAAATCTCAATCAAATGGATTAATTTTTTAAATTGCAGTTGTGTCCGGCGAGAGGCTTCATCTGTGAAATTTGCAGGAATAGTGAGATTTTGTATCCGTGGGACGTGGCCAAGGTGGTCAGGTGCAGACACTGCGGCTGCTGTTTGCACGCCAAGTGTTGGCACAACAGACACAGCCCGCCCACCAGCGCAGCTTCGCCCCAAGACTGTCCTCGGTGTTTCCGAATAAGAGAACGCGAGCAACAAAAATTATTAGAAGCGTAGCAGCCCATTCCAAAAATATTTAATTACCATTTATTTTTTAATGTCTTCACATTTACCCATTCCATTGTGTCTAGTTTTATGATAGTTGCTGTGTGAAACTATTTAATTGATCCTCAATTGAAAATATAAACCTAAATAAATTAATAAAAATAAAGAAATAATATAAACATTTTGGTTTGAGTTAAAGTTACCAGAAATTTCTTGGGAATTTTAGGCAGTAGAAAATTAATTATAAATTTTGAAAGAACTTTGATTTTAAAGAATAGAACCACCTCAAAAAAAAATCATGAACTAAAACTTAAGTTTGTAATAGCCCATGAGGATCATTTTGATAACCAGAAAATTGGGGGTCACTGCGTAAATTTTAATGAAATTTTTCTTCGCTTGTGTAAAATTTTCACCAAAATTATTTAATCGCATTTTAGTCGACAGAATTTTAAAAATATGTGGCCTTTTCTGCTTTTTTCGCTATATTTCAGTCTAATTAAGCATTCAAATCAAAATTGAAGAATTTAATCAAAAAAATGAAAGCAGAGTCTGTCTACTTTTAACTTAAAATGAGCACTTGTGTTTTGTGGCCAAGAAACAATGGGAATTTGGAATGGTTAAAGGTGGTGCGCGGGTTGAATGGGTCCATTGTCGGGTCCGCTTGATTTAGCTGAGGCGAAATCGAATTTGCCTCTCTCACAATTAGCATGTGAGGGAGGCGTTCAGTCAGTCAATCATAATGTTATCCAGCTGACCCTGGTGCATTTGAATTGTAAATTCCCATTACCAGAGGCATTAGCGCCCCAATTCATTTCATTAGGCCCTGCGGGGATTATCTTTGCGCGCGCCGTGATATTGGCCTGCGCAGGCCTTTTCACGCATTATTTTGCATTTGAATATTTCATTTGTTGCGTTACAATTTAATAACCGGGGATTAGTTTCAACCGAATCGTTTTATTAAAGAGGAAAAACTAATTGAAACACATTTTTACTTTATTGCTGCATTATTTTGCTGTGTTTGCAAGAAGCAGGCAGACCTGCTTATGGCGGTTCTGTTTTTTGTATTTATCGTTGTTTTCAACAAAGTTGCAGATGAAATATTTAGCTGACATGCGGCGGCAGCGCAGTTGTTTTAAATTAAGCAAAGTGCTTGTTTGCTTGATGGCTGCGCTTATTCTTTTTCTCGCCGCGTGTGCCTCTTTTCTCACGACGAGTGCTTGCCATTTTTGGGGATGAGACGCGCGAGGCCCCGCCATGGAAATGAAGGTGTCGTGGATTAATGGCTGGCAATTCTTCTTGAACGCGCGCGCGACGAGAACAAATAAACGATTTTCGCGTGAAAAAGCGAAACGGCGAAGCGCAACAACCCATTCGTCACACACAAATTTTTCTTGTTTCGAGGAAATCGCCACCAGACTTGAGCAAAAGATTCTCTTTAGTCTTTTTTTATGCAGGCAAAGCTGTTTTTTTTTTTTTTTTTTTTTTTTTTAAGAAAATGAGTTCAAATGCACATTATATTTTTGTACTTTTTGTTCAATCCAATTAATCACGCAGTATAATTATTATAACTCACTTTAAAACAAAAAATTTAATAGGAAAATTCTAAAAAGGAAAATAAAAACGATAATTTAATTGTATTATTCTTAAAATGTATTATTCTCCTGTTAAGTCGTACACATGTTGTGTTTAATAAAATTTTCTAATCTAATAATTTAATTGTTCATTTTTTTTCCTTTTTATTTAATTTAGAGTCTAGAATCTTTTTTTATTGTACAAAAGAATAGTTTTTAGTGTCTCAAAATATTTTCAAAAATTTCAGAATAAAACAACTGACACAGATTCCACTCTTCAATGCTTTCCCTTTCAACAGCTTTTTTCAATTTAAAATCGTGAAATAATAGAAGAATTATTAACAAAAGGAATTATATCAATTTGAAAACTTACAAGTAAGAATTAAAATTCTTCTCTTTCAGTTTGATGAATTTTCGCGAAATTTCTTTTCAGTGCTCCACTTGGCGCCGTAATTATTAAACCATCAATTTGTGTGCAAAAAGGGGTTAATCTACGACCGGGGTAGAAGAGGCAGCTCTTCTTGAGAGGAAATTAATTAGGGGTAGGAATAAAAGGCCGCTCTCTCTCTTTTCTCACGATACATTATTCTTTGATATTGGGTAATGAGCCTGTTAACAATGCGGCGACCGCGTATAATGAATAACATCCCCTAATATTTCCTCCGCAGCGTGCGCACCCTCGCTCTATCGTCCATATCGCATTCAAATTCAAACACACCGCACTTTGTGAAGAGTGCCCAAGCAAAGAGGGATGAATTTTAAATTCATCTGCGGCTGCCGTAAATTTTTAATCCCACTCAATAGATGCATTTAATAACGTGGAAATCAATATAAATAATAAAGATAAAAATAAGTAAATTTAAGAAATTATGTAAATTGTATTAAAAATTTTTATGAACACAAAAATTGATATTAAAAATAAATGATAAATACATATTAAGTTTATAGTTAATGTTCATTGAACTTATCACTGCTAAAATGCATAAAATTTATCCATTAAATGTAATTTTTAATTTATTATTTCTTTTTTATTCACTCAGCTTGGTTTTCATAAATCAAGGCTGTGAGTTTTCCGAGCGTTCCTTTAAGAAATATCAACGGGGTGATTTTTGGCGACGCAGCACGTGCTGAAAGGGTTCGGACGTGCCGCGTGACCTGTTGAGTATTTGGCTAGCCGCAGAACGACGGCCTGGTTTACCCTTGGAGATAATTTTGCGATGCGAATTTTCCTCTCGCAGACCAAAGTGTTTCTAGTTATTTCAATGTGGCAGGCGAGATTTTCACAACAGCACGATCGATAAAAAGCATAGCTAGTCGGAACCGTTAACTGATGCAAGTCCACTTTTTATCAGCGAGAGTGAGCGAATGAGCCTTGAGATTATATAAAAGAGCAGGACGCGAGTTTCGCCGTTAGTTGGTCGCAGAGATGAGAACGGCGAACGTTTTGGTGTTGCTCGCAGTGGTGCTCACCTGCGCCTCCGCCACGGTCATTAGGTGCGTTCAACTTATATAACTTTTATTAAATATTTTTCTTCGGAATCGCAAAAAAATCATGAAAATAAGCTTGCTTTGCATCAGAGCTCAAGGTAATATTTTGCAATTAAATTCAACTTTTGAACTGGAGAATTTTTATTCTAATTTATTAAAACAGTAAAATATGACTAAAATGATTTAAAATAATTTCCACTCTAAATCAAATAATCAACTTTCTGATTGACGTGATCAAAAAATGCAGAACCAAGCCTTTTAACAAGAAGTAGTGAAAGCAGTTTCGCCTTAAGCAAATTATAATCTCCAATCTCCACACAAATATTCACCAATATTAAAAAGTACTACCGTGATATTTTACAAACTTGGAACAAATTTTTACTACAAGATCTGAAACCGTCAAAATGTGTTATTTGCACAATTTAAACCAATTGAAGTTTTTCTTGAAATTTAACCAGTATAGGTTGAAATTTCCAACGCAAAATATGTATCACTGAATATAAGGAATATTTTTCTGACCAAAAACAAATGAGATAATCCATATAAAAAACAATTAACCTTCAATTAATTCTGGCAACTTTGGGCCAATGAAAAATAAAAATTTTTAATTATTTAAAAATTTATGGCCACCTGAAATTTAGCTCATGCCATCCAAATTTTCATTAATTCTAAACCTGTCAAATGCAGTCGAGGCGGCCGTAAAATTTTCGGAGGTCGCGCGGTGACTGTGGAGGCGGTGACCTCGCCGGCGGTGCACGCCGAGGGTCCTCACTGGCAGGCGCCCTTCCTCTTCTACGTCGACATCAGCAGCAACTCTCTTCAGCGGCTGGACACGACCTCGGGCAACGTCACCAAGTGGACAATTCCTCCTGGAGACGCGGCGGTCACGCTGGCGGTGCCCTTGGAAGGCGCCCCGGGCAGAATTTTGGTCACCAGAGGACTCGAGCTGGTCGAGTTTGACACCGAGAGTGGACAGGTGGTGGCCAGCTTTGGATTCGCTGACCAAGGCAAACCCGGAAATCGTTTCAACGACGGAAAAGCTGACCCTGCAGGACGACTATGGGCAGGTTAATATTCAAAATTTTCAAATCATTTTGATTTCATACCATCAGAGCCGCAATAATATTCACTTAACTTTAAAATTTGAAAAATTAAACACTCAATAAGGTATTTTTTATTTGTGACGTTTTCTAGCCTGATTTTAAATTTTTGAAGCCAATTTTTTTATTTCTTTTTAATTTCCCTTAATAATTCTTTCAAATTAGTAACTAATATTTTATCGACATCCTATTCAATCCCCTTCACATACTTTCAACTTTATATCTGAATAGTTTTCCTTGCCGCAGGAAATAATATTTAATTGAATAAATTAAAAATATAAATATCAAGGAAAGCACTTAAAACATAAGGTTTTAAAAGAAGAAAAAATTGTTAGATTTGAGTAATTTTTAATATGCATAATTTTTTCCAATCATGTTCCAAAATATTTTATTAAAAATTATGAAATAAAATTCCAAGATTTGTATTTAAGTATTAGGAGATTATTGTGTCAGCCTTCCCAGCTTAATTTCCCCCACCTATAATTTCATTCAATCGCAAAGTACGTTTAATTTTATTTTTCTGAGCATACTTCATTTTTTGTTCATATTTACCTGCAGATAATAAAAATTACACAATATGAACTTGTGTTATCATTTTAGAGGTGATTATCGAAATAAATAAGAAATTTATTGAAATTTTATAACAAAAATTTTCTATCAAGGAACAATGGGTCCTGAAGACCCTGGCGTAGGAGTCACACCTGGCCAGGGCGCCCTGTACCTTTTGGAACAAGATGGTCCTTCAGCCAAAGTTTCACCGGTGGACATCAGCAATGGATTGGCTTGGAATTCCGCAAAATCCACCATGTACTACGTGGACACTGGCACCGGACGCGTGGACGCTTTCGACTTCAACGTAACGACCGCTGCTATTGGCAAGTTTAAAATATTTAAAAACGAAATTAATTGAAACTTTTAAATTGGAAAGAGCAGAAAATCGGAGGACGGTGATCGATTTTGGGGCCCAAAACGTGTCCTGCACTCCGGACGGAATGGCCATCGACGCCGAAGACTTGCTCTGGGTCGCCTGTTGGAGTGGGTGGAAGGTGCTCAGGGTGGACCCTTCCCAGGGTCAGGTGGTCAGCGAGGTGTCTCTGCCCGTGCAGTATACAACCTCTGTTGCGTGGGGCGGGGACAACCTGGACGACCTCTACGTGTCCACTTCAAAAAGAGATCTGACCCCTGAGCAGCAGCAGCAGCAACCTGACGCAGGAAGCGTTTTCAGGGTTTCGGGGCTCGGAGTGACTGGTTTGCCTGGACAATCAGTTTCGCGGTCCAATTTGGTTGCTAAGAGAAATATTTAATAATCAAATTGATCACTCTACACGTTTTAGTAATGCAGTTTTTTTTTTTTACAAAAGCTCTCTAAATATGCCTCAAATATATGTCGACCCCCAATTTTCCGGCAGCTAAAATGATCCGAAATGGTCCTTTTGGTTTATACTAAAACAGCTTTAAATATAATGATTTTGCAATCCTGAGTTGTTGCAATCCTTTTCACTGATGCTATATTTCAACAAATTAAATTAATTTACTCGCTTCTGCGGGAAAATGAATAAAAAAGTGAATTGTCTTATTTTCCATGTTGGAAAACAACCAAAAGGGAAAGCGTCCGTGCGCCCCATGTGCTTTTTATTTGCAAGGATCATCACCGCGAGGGCAGTAAATTTTAGTGTTTCGGTCGCTGACAAATCTTAAAAATAAATAAGCGCCGCGTCTTCTTCTCTGGGAGGGCGAGGTGCATAAACACGCCAAATCGAGTGGAGCCTCGTAAAAAGTTGTTTCACCCTCTCGGACTGTCGTGCGGGGGAGGGGGCGAGGGTTGCGCCGCGTCATTTGCCGCTACCGCTCCCTCGGGTCGAGCGTCTCGAGAAATGACCACAAACATAGTCGCGCACCCAAATTGTTCGCCACCTAAAGGGACCTGACGATAAACAGGCAGGGAATTCCATTTCGCTTGCCCCCGCACCTTTGCTGACGACACGCAACTTTCCGCCCAAAAATGAAATCCTCATCTTTGTATGGGAAGATTTTTTGTATAAAAGAACGGCTTAAAAATATCAAATACATAGGTAATTTTATTACGATAGCCTTCACTGGTAATTTTATTTCTTATCTTTTATTGTATTTTTTAACACTTTTTTGTCACATCTTATTTAATTAAGAACAATAGAAGCCGTTTTTTGGCAATTATTGGCAATTTAACAAACCACATTGTTGTAGAGACTTGATTTGACTATGTCAATAAGGAGTCCTTTATATTGAATGAACCCATCACTTATATTTTGATTCAATATTGTAAATTTTTTGAAATAATTATAAATTTCCAACGAACTTTCGATTTTTCTTTTTAAATGCAACTGAAATCAATTTCATCAAAATGAATAGCAATCAAAATTAAATTACTAGCAATCTTTGAATTTCCAAAGTTGTACTTTGTTTTGTACCCTTTTGTGTCAAAGTTGTGCGGAAGCAGGAACGCGGACAATAAGAAAAACAATAAAAGAAAATCTTATCAAAAGTTGTCGGCGGCGAGTTTGCAGTTTGCAGCAAACTCTCCGTCATCCAATTTCGTCAGAACGAGACACCTGTCAAGAGCACAGAGCGTCGACCGCCACAGGTCACGCGCAAAACCCAGTGAATACATAAATTTCTGTTGAATTGTTCCTTACAAATCGAAAGAGTGGCGGCGCAGTTGGTTTTGTTTAATAATTGGATCAAGAAGGGCGGTGCTAATTGAATCTCTCGGAGCTTGTTTATTCTGAAAACGGCGCGTAATCCCTCAGGAGGGCGGCGTGTGTGAAATTATTTTTGCGGTTTCGCGCTCGGCAAACTCGCGCAAAGTTTCGCCAAAGATTTGCTCCGAGAGCAATCCAAACAAGCTGCGCGGCGCCGACTTTGTTTAATTAAATCAGGCGCGCTGCATTTATCGGCCTCGCGGGACTCGAAATAAAAATTTAAACACAAAAAATTCGAAAGGCGATTTGCGGCGCAATTTGGATGGCCCTCGTTGCAAAGTCAAACAGCGCCCATTTTCCGTCCGAGCAAACTTTGCACTTTTAAATATTTATCCTCTCTCGCTCAACTTTTATGATGCGCGGCCTTGTTTTATTCCACTTTCGAGTGCGGCCAGCGCAACTTTGTAAATAACATCGCATTATACGAAAGCGTGGGGATCAATATCCGCAACCACTTCATTCTGCAATGAGAACAAAAATTAGCAATGATTAAGGAAAAATCAGACTTGATCCAATTTGAAATGTCTTAAATAATTTAGATTAAATTGAAAGTAATTGTAATACAGAACGAAACTATGCGACAGAAAATAAAAATAATTATTTATTTATAATTTTTTTCTCTTTACCACTTCAATTATCACAAGAAAAAACCTTCAAAATTTTGCCAATCATTATTATTTATATTCTTCACAAATAAAGTGTAAAAAAAATAAGGTGAAAAAAAATCATTATCACCAAAGAGAAAAGATGATTATTTTTATGTATCAATGCATTCAATTCCTAAAGTTGCAAATCAGTCGCCCTTCATCTGCAATAGTCGTTTTGCTTTCAACGAGATCATGTTTACAATTGGAATTTTTTAAAGTTCTCAAAGTAATTTATTTCTTTGAAATATCAAATTGATAATAATCAAATTTCAAAACAAAAACAAACTTTTATTTTATAATTAGATGTTTTTCTTGAATTTTATATTTCATTAAAGAACATTTTTAAACATTATATTTATTTATCAACAATGATGTCATTATTTTTTAATTTTATTTTGATAATTTTAAGACAAATGGTATTATTAAAATTTTTAATAACAATTAATTAAACTGTAGAATAATAAAAATAAATTATGTAATATAATAATATTGTAGTATGTATTGAAACTGTACAATTATGATATGAAGTTTTGTTTCGATTTGAATGAGAAGAAAACTCTGCGGGAAAAGTGAGAATTTGGAAATAAAATGGATTGTGCTGGTGAAGCGGAAATGCGGAAGTGTTTGTTGAGGCGCGCTCGTAATTGATGGGCCTTTTTGCGAGGGTCTTTGGTGCCGGATTTAATTTGCGTGCTGCTGCATATCTGCACGGGCCACAAAGCCACGTGTAATTAACCTGCGTCGGATGGAAACATTGATCTTGGCGCGCACCTGCTTCTTATTCCGGCCTCCCTAGCCGCTCCTCCAGCAGATCAGCGATGTCATGCAATTCTAATTTCTCGCCACTTCAAAAGAAGCAAATTCAAATCTGCAGGCGACGAATTCAATATATTGCGTCTTCTGAATTTTTATTCGAAATTCCGAAGCCAGCCGACGCACCACTCAAAATAATATGCTCACAATTTCTGAATTTTTATCATAATTTGTCACCGCTTTTCTTTTATTCATTTGTTGCAATTTTAATTGTGTAGATTTAAAAGCAGATAGAATGAGATGAAAATTTATAATGTCAAATGTAATGTAAAAATTAAAATGCAATATAGGTGCATTTAGGTGAATGAATAACTTATTAAAAAAAATACAAAAAATGAATAGTTTTATTCATGTGAAGGACTATGATTTTGAAACAAAATAAAGTTTTCCTTGCAAATTTATAGATAAAAATCGTTCTATTAAGAAAATATTTCTAATTACTGAAAGGACAAAACATTGCGTACTAAACGGCGAAGGTTAATTTAAGTAAGACTCACTCCATATAAAACTTACAAAGGTGATACTTTGCTCATCAAACGCTTAAAATTCTGCCTACTATCATCTATTTACTTAAAGCCTAAAAAATGACCAGTTTGTGATTTTTGTCATGAAAAATAAAATTATCAAAATTTGCTTATACTTAATAAATTTTACGTTTACCCAACCGTTACAATGCGTTACAATAATATGAATGCTGAAAAAATTTCGTACTATTGAACTTACGGCAAATGAAAAACATGGATTCCTGATAAATAACAGAAAATCCAATTTCGATCAATTAAAAATAATCTTCCCGCAAAAAAACTTTCCTGTCACAAAATCTATGAAATATTTAACATATTTAATCGATAAAATATAAAAATGGAAGATCAAATTAATTATGCGCAAGTATAATTACAGAAGTTGGGCAACTTTGGCATTATATTAATAAGAAAGGGATTTCGGAAGAAAGGGCGTTGCGAGCGAGCGAGCGAGCGAGGCAGTTTGATATTATTATTATTAAAAGTAGGTGGCTTACGGCGGCCGACGAGTAATTACATCGCCGGGCTGCCAAGTTTGGGTCTGAACGAACGAACGGACGCTTTTATGAGTGTTTGACCGAGCAAAGCCCAGCGCATACACACGGCCCATGTTTGCTCAGCAAGAGTTACATTTGCAGGGGCCTATGCTCGGCTGCAGCATAACAGCCTCCAGTTATCCAACTTTGATTATTGCTGCGTGCGTTGGCCGCCGCCGCCAGATTCGGACCGACTTTTCCGGCCCGTTTGTTCGGCCGGGAATTTTATTGTGCCGCTCTTAATTGCTCCGACTCGAGAGCTTTTTCATCACAGTCACCCCTTCACAAATTTTCAACATCAAAGATCAATTGAGAGTGAAGTGGGAAAGCCACTTTTCACAAGCATATCTTTCACTCGAAGCAATTTGTCGCTGCAGAATTATTCCAACTTAGTCGGAATAAACGAGGCCAATTTTAATTAAATTAAAAAAGGAGATTATTTTAATAATATCTGATTTCAATTTTTTACTGAATAAAATGTAACAATATCAGTCTTCACAAAACCCCTCTGGAAAGAAGATAAATAAAATATTCAGTTAAAAAATTAAGAGAATTTTGAATTTAATAAGGGCTGCTACTTTCCGACCCTTTTCGCCTTCATTATAGGTCGCAGGCCTTCCTTTTCTTGGAACTTTCCAACTTCAATCTCCATCGCCTGGACTTCCTCGTCCATTTGCCAGTGGACTTGCGGCCTCGACTCCTCCAGGGTCAGGCGACCCATGCGCTCAGCCAAGTCGTCCATCATCTTGGCCCAATTTTCACGACGATCGAAATTCTCCATTAGCGTTTAAAATTTTCGCCAACAATGCCAAGTGAATTCGGAAAGTTCCCAATTGTTTCACCAATTTCATTTTTAAATGCAGAAAAAATGTTATTACAATAGAAACACACTTTTATATTTGGCCCACTACTGTTAAAAAAGATCAACAAGGAATCATTAGCAACCAACTTTTGAATTCAAATTTGATTTTTATCACCCTTTCATTTTCATTTTTTTTTTTGCAAGTCAAGAATTTTTTACTTAAATCAAATTCGTCTAGGAAATTAATTGACAAGTTTGTGTAGTTTCATCATAAATTTGGAGAAAATGTTCTCAAAATTAATTTCTCGCTGCAGTATTTTTTTTCTAAATTTTAATATTTTTAATTCATATAATTGAAATCCATTGGGCGATCTCTTTTTTTAATTGTCTATCCCTTTTAGGAATGGCACCTCTTGTAATAGAATTTAATTGCAAATGAATCTACAACAAGGCAATATCTGTTCGTAACAAGATTCATCATTCAAATTATTCAAATATTCAAAGATTACAATTGATTTCAATGAAAAATCCAATGAAAACTTCAAGAATTTTAGAAAAAGAAAATTACACATAAATAATCTGCGAATGCTTTGCGGATGAAATAAAAATTTGACAACTTTGAAAGAAAAAAACTGCTTTATCACATAAATATATTGAATTATTTCAATGTTTATGATTCAGTATTTTGAATTTGTTACACAATTATAATTAAATTAGTTGAAGCTTGCAAATATTTTTGTTGTTTCGCGGCATTGTCATTTTGCGTGCCCATTTTTAGCGGCATATAATTACGGGGGTGGTTCACGCACGAGCTGCTGGTTGTGTGTCTGTGAGCGCGCAAGGGGTTGCGGCGCCACTTCAAAGGAAATACACATTCGCGTTTACGTGCCGCACCTTACGCGGCCTGTCTGAAATACGAAATACGTCGGCGCGCGAATTAAAAATTCCCAGCGCCGAGAAGAGCGCAGCTAGCGTGTGCAGACAACACAGAAGATATAATGGGCACCTGCGCGTCGCCGCTACTTCTCTCGCAACTTTGTAATCTCGTTGCGTGAAAACTCGATTTTGTTTGATTTCTGCTCAAAGTTTGGGCGACGCGTGCCAGCCGACGAGAATGGCAATTTGCGCCGGACGCGAAATATGGAAGCTTCGAACCGCAATGCGTGGTCCTGAATCAAGATTATGTGCTCTGGTCGATTGCGGGGAGAAATAAAATCAAGACATTCGAGACAACCAGGACGAGAAACTCTCCCGTGGGAGATGTGATAAAAAAACAAAAGCGATAGAAAAATAACAATAAATTCAAATTTCATCTTTTGTGTGACAATTTCTATTCTCATTTATTCGAGGTGGAAACATTAAAAAAAACTCATTTTTTGAAAAATGACTACTACCGTGTAATTTATAAATAAATAAAAACAAAGTAATTAACAACTCAATTAATTAAGCTTTATAAGCTAAGCAAAAGTTATTTAAATTGTAAAAAAAAATTAAATTTAAAATAATAAGTATATAAATAAATTAAATTAAAATTAAAAAATATATAAGTACTATTTGCAAAATTTGCATAAACATGCGTTAAAATTAACGTATTATTATCTTTATAAAATTTTATTAATTGCAAGCATTTTAGGAAAAAAGTAAATCACTCATAACATATGAAAAAATGATTTTGAAGAAAAAAAAATGATTTGTTAAATTTACGAGTTTTTGTGAAAAAAAAATTACATTCAACTTTTTGGAGCGTATAAACTGTTGTCCAATCCAGCTTTTCTAATATCCAAAGAGTGAAAAAATGGGTCAAAATTCCAAACCTTGATCTGTTTGCAACTCAGCATTGTTGGATACTGTCAAAAATCCACATTGTTGTGAATTTAAATTACTACTCATTCTTGGTATTTTGAAGAAAACTTTCAAGTGCGAATCGCAAAGAAATGTCACAGAACGTCTTTCAAACATCGTCCTCAATTTCCGGCACCACTCACTCTACGTAAGCACAGTCATTTTCTCATTTTAACTATTCTTACTTTTTAAATTTTGAAAAAATTGATTCCTTTTGCATTGTGATTATTCCTCAGATGCCAGCCACCGTTTTACTTTGGCGGCACCAATGCTGCCTCACAATCGTGAGTGTCTAATTTTTAAATCTTTTCACACAATCTCCGGGAAGTTTTATTGTACTTTTGTAAATCTTAACTTTTCTTCAGAGGAACCGCCAACCTCGCTGGCCAAGCTTCAAGACCGGCATTTTTTAATCTACCGTAAGAATTTGAGAAACAATTTAACCAAAAATTTAATTAATTTCTGACTTACATTGTAATCGGCGCAGACAACTTGCTCCTTCATCGTCAGGTCCGACCCATTTCGAAATCGAAACATCAAATAATTCTGGTGAAGCCACTTCAAAACTTGCCGAGGCTTCGAAGCAACTGGCCAAGAAAAAGTGGGAGGCCATTTCCCAAGGCAAGAACACGGATTGCCTTTTCTTGGTTGGCCCTGATCAAGATTCCGCAGTGGTGAAAAAAAATATATTCATCTAAAAAATATTTATTTTATAAAATATAAATTTATAAGGTTGTTTGCGCCTCAAAAGTGGATCTGACGGTCAGCAGCCCTTTTTTTGAAGCCTTGCTGACCGGTCCTTACCAAGAAAAAGGGGCCGCCTACATCAAGGTGGAGAACGTTTCTCCCAAGATCTTCGTCTTGATCATGGAGTATTTTTTTTTTTAATAATTATTTTATTGCAAGGACATTCATCTTTTGTATAGATTTGCGCATACCTTCCAAATGACCGAATCGTCTCTGGAGAACTTGGAGGAATGCATCGAGTTTGCACAAGTGGCCGACATGCTTCTGATTGAGACTCTGCGCGAGCCATCCAAGACGCTCATTCGACAGCACTTGGACGTCCGAAGCGTTTGGACCACCCTGGACAAACTCGCGCCAATAAGAATGCTCACTTCGGCCTGCGACGAGGTATCTTTTTATAGAAATATTTATTAATGAATTCAAAATAGTGAACAAATTGAAAATTTTTGCACTTTTTCAAAGCAGCGGTTCACCGAACGTTCATTTCCCATCAAATTAATCTCAATCTATAAAATTCGACTAAATTTGACTAAACATAATTTGAAACTTAATTCTATTCCTCCCAGATTAAAATGAATCAATTAGATAAGGGCTTCAATTCTTCTATTGCTAATGATAATACAATTTTTTTTTAATATTTTTGTAAGATTCTGACAACCAAGACTGAGATGTGTCTGCAAGAGCCCAGCTTTCTGGACATCAGTAAAGAGAGTCTGGAATACTTTCTCAGTCTTGAGTCCCTCAACATCCCCTCAGAACTCACTCTCGTCAAAGCGTGCATCAAATTGGCCGAAGCAAACTCTGGAGTGAATCGGTATGATTATTTAAGCCGCTCAAAATTTGATAAATTTCCAATTCTTTTGCAAAAAGATCGATCATGGACGCGGCCCTTCCTCTCCTCCGCCTGTTCACACTTGAAGTCGACCAAATTCAGCTGCTCTCCGATTACTTTACTGAAGAGGAGAAGAACATAATTGGAAAGTTCATTGTGTTCAAGCAGGTGTCCGAGGAGCCCCGCAGACTGAATTTCACCCAAACCCGGAGGAAGATTCCATTTGGCGACCGAATCCAGAGACCTCCTTTGGCTCCTTTTGGCTCAGTCGTGGCGGCCAGACAAAGCCTTTTTTAAGTGTAAATTTTGCTGCATTTTGAATAGAAACTGAAGTTTTTTAACTTGAAGTTAAACAACAACAAAATACGACTTTTTTATATAGGAAATATTGATAATTTAATAAAATTCTCGTGTTTTTACTTATAAATATTGTCAATACATTGACTAAATAGGCACATAGATTACATAGACTTTTTCCGAAATAATGTCTATAAGGATAAAAGTTTATTTGAATTACAAAAAGCAGAGTGAAAATTTCAATAACAATTATTTAAGTTATTTCAGGTCGTTTTTATTTGCGATGAATTTGCAATCTCTAAACTAAATAAATCATTAAATTGGAAACTTTTTGAAAACAGATCTTTTAATTTAATTCTAACATTTCACTAAAGAAAAAAAAACAAACAGAAAAACAAAAAACAATGATCAGGCCAAAAGTTAAACAATGCCCTGATGTAATGAATCCAGCAGAGGCTCCACCTTCAATCTTGATCCGTTTGCAAATTTGCATTGTTGGAATTGAATCGTTTTGACTGTTAAAATTCGCATTGCTGCGATTCAAAATAAAAGCTCATTCTTGGCGTTTTGAAGAAAACTGACGATTGCGAATCAAGTTTAGAAGAAAAAATGTGGCAGTTCCAGTTCTACAACCAAAGTTTTGCACCACCGACCAATGTTTCCAGCACCTTGTAAGAAGTCGTTTTTATCAAATATTACTTTTTTTAGAAAGATTTTGAAAAAAATTATTCTCTATGTGTTTTGAACTTTGATATTTTCTCAGAGTTTCTTCTTTGGTGGCACAATTGCTGCAAATTTATATCAGAAAAAACACAAGTTGTGCATAATTTGCCCAAAGTTTTATCAGCGTGCTCCACATCTGGCCGTGCATTTGCATAAAAGTGCGTTCTCCTCCTCCGCACGTCTGTTGCTTGCACTTAAGGACCGAGTTAAGCAAGCCATTCGTGAGAAGACCCACTTTAGAAGAAACACCTGGCCTTGCCTCTGTGCAGCGTGCAAGGTGCGAAACTCTTTTTGTATCGTTTAATTGAGTCATTTATCCGTTCGAGCCGCGTCGAATCTCTCGTTTTCCGTTTCTGCGAATCCCGAGGGTGCGACGGACGGTTATGATTGTCATCAGGAAAACGTCAAGTTTACCTGTCGCAATTTTGCATGGCTGGCTGCGGCCCGAGCATTTTTCTTTCTCTCCGCTCCCTTTTTTTGTGTGAAGCTGCGGCGGACGTGTGTGGCAAAAAGAGAAAGGAGAAGAAAAAACCATCTTTTCCCAGCCCAGCGGAAAAATAGAGAGAACGCGGAGAGAGAGAAATAGTCTCATTTATTTCCAAAGATGCATTTGCGGCTGTAAAATTTTACGCGCGGCCTGCGTAATTGACCATTAATCCGGCCCTGCTGCTGCCGCTGCTGCAAAGGTAATTCACGCCCCCGTGCAAAATGCAACCAACACATGTACGACTCGCACGTGCTTTCAGCTTTTATTAATGCAGCGAAAAGTAGAGTGCATCGCTTCAGAAAACAGCAGACAATTTTTGTTTCGAATGTAGATTTAGTGGAATGAGTATTGTTAAATTTCTTATAAATGATATTAACAAGCTCTAGATGGATATGTCAGTTTTTTTGCAACTAAAAATAGCATAAAATTTGAGTCAATAATGTGATAATTCATATCCAAAAAAATCCTTTTTTTGTTATTGTTAATTAAAAAACAGTTAGTTTCTTTGACTGGAAATAATGAGATGAAATTTATTTCTTACATAAACAAGATATTAAGAAGTTGACACTCGAGGAAATGATCATGGAAATGAAGCTTTAAAATAAAAAATCTTCAAAATATTATTAAAAATGATCCTATTTACTGCTTTGCACAAAAAATTCTATCTCTCGCTCCTGTTCAAATTTATTGTGGCCAAGTGAATGTTGGCCCTCTTGATACATCCCATATTCTTGGCGCAATCAATGAGAGCACTGAATTAATTATTGCACTACTCTCAGCAGATTATTATTGTGCTCCATTATGCTGATCCGACTTGAACGCAAGCCGATAATAGAAAACTTTTCGGCAACGAACTGACAGGCCTTCATGGTCGATGATCATTTTAATGGCTCATCAGACCTCGCCTTGCCGACTCGCAAATTATAATTGACGCTCGCAGACACACACCGACGGCTGTTTGCGTTCGCCCTCTAATTGATGCCCGCGCGCCGTCTATTTGTGCCGATGCGAGGAGCAGAGTAAACACTCCATCAACTTTGCCTTTGTTGCTTTTGCGATTAGCATACAAAAAATGATATTCATAGTTTTAAACCAATAGAAATCAATCAAAAGTATTTCATAAATTTTTAAAGTATTTATCGTTGATTATAATTTAATGGTTTTTAATATTTTCATTTTTTTAAACATTCTTAACCATTTTAATTAATATTTAATTTTCTTTTTTAATCAGTTAAAATTTTTCATTACATTCTCTGTATTTTTATTTTGTCGTCAATCTTTTTAATTTGTTATTTTTTTAAAATTTGTATTTATCATATGTGCAAATTTTATACAAATCTACAAACATACATTTCTTCCGCTGCTCCAAAAAAGGGTGCAAATTCATTTTAATTATTGATATTCTCTTATTAAATACCTCTCTATTTAACGGATTACAAAATACAGAAACTTTCCATATCTTGGAAATGAAGCGATCGGGCTATTCCTCGTTGCAGAAAATTGTTTTTATTCTAATATTAGTCAGTGAGCAGCGCGTTTGCTCATCAAATAGGGTCGCAGACCGTGACCGAAACTGGTAGAGCCATTTGTTTTTGAATAAAAACAATTTTCTGCAACGAGGAAAAGCCCGATCGCTTCATTTCCATGATCATCTCCTCGAGTGTCAACTTCTTCAAACAAATTTCCATATCTTGCTAATTAATTATTTTCCTTTTTGAACAAACAATGATCTAATCGGATCTAATCATCTTAAATCATTTTTTAACAATTTTTACTTAGCGATTTTTTTCTATTTTAGAAATTCAGTTTATTTTGCTTCAGCTATTAAATTTTAAATTAATCCATCGCGAAATTTTTGATTGACGCATAAAATCGCAGCGATTAACCCTTTGAATCCCCGGGGAGGGAGAGAGAGCGGAAGCAACGCTTTCTCGCTCAAGAGTGCACAAATTAAACACAGCGTGTGTGGGGGTGTTTGGCACGCAATTTCGGTGTCACACCCAGCAGCGTGTGAGTTTTGTGTGTCCGACGCGTAATGTAAGCAATAAATGGGCACAATGAGCAAGGACCACCTGTTAGGGGTTAATTATTTGCATGTGCCTGCCGGGGTCGTTCTCCACCCCCTCCCCCACTCGTCTCGTAATGAAGATTTAATAACGCGCGGCCCGAGAGGCCTTTTGTTCTGCCAGACTTGAGCATTAATTTGGCCCCACGTTCATGGAGAGCGAGCGCGGCTGGCCCGAGGCTGCTTGCCTTCTTGGCCCAAGAAAAACGACCGCGGCAGATCAACAGTAACGATCTTTCGTCTATTTGCATTCGCTTGTTTGTCTTGCCTTCAAGCACAGCAAAACTTGTGACAAAGAGGAAAGAAAGAAAGTGAAGAGATTTATTTATGTTTGCATGCGGCGAGTTGCTCTTGCGCAAAATTACTCACAGTCATTTTTTGATAAAAAAAATGTAACAAAAATTAGCAAAGTATGTTTTTAATTTAATAGCAGATCAAATATTTTTTTTTTACAAATTTTCAAAATCTATGTGGTTCATTTTTGAATAATTATTCTTTGTATTCATTTTTTGTAATATATTATCAAAAAGTTCTTGTAAAGTCTTTTAATTTAATGATTAACGTAAAGGTTTAAAACATAATTGCGAATTCAATTTTTTTATTTCATACTAATTTAACTTGTGTTATGAGTTATGTCTTGTAAAAATTCGCCTTTTACTAACATTAAATTATTTTTAGGTTGAATTCAACAAAGCAAGAAATTCATTGTTTGATAATTATTAAAAATTGATGATTTTCTATATAAATTCATTTAAAAAAAATACAATGATGGACGCTAAATTTTTAAATAATCATCCTTGTTTGCGGATTAAAGTTTCAGGCAAAACAATCTGCCTCGCTTTCACTTGTTAATCAAGGGCGGCAGGTGAGAGGCGCAGCTCCGAGTATTTTTCCCTTTTTCTCCCTTTTTCTGCATTTAGGGGTGGAAATGTTTGCGCGTATAATTAGCGGCGTCCATCTGACAGATGAATATTCATGCGGCCAGACAGTTTTATGCTCTAATTAGCCGGCCGGTTGCATTTCGCGCTCACACAGGCCCAGTCCATTAAAGCCACGAAATAAAACAGCGCCTCACCTGATCCGTCCGTCTGTCGCTGGCGCCGCTCGTCAAACGCCACACACACATTTATGCAAATATCGACAACTGCATATGCATTACGTTTTGCGCCAGAGTGCGTCCAACTGATGGACATTTGCATTTATATACCAATTCCAAAACGAGATCCCTTGATCTTTGGCTCTAAAGTGTTCAGGGATCAAATTGTAAAAAAAAATGCAATTTCTTAACAATTTTAATTTAATTGTGCTAAATAGGATAATGATTTTATTTTTGTTTACACTCATACATGGTTATTTTTAGATGAATAAGACCAACGCGAATCGTTTTGGCATGACCAAAATTCTGTAGTTCACAATTAAATTGATAATTTAGAGTGTTACGGGTTTTATTTAATAAAATTTTAATGATTTTATAAATAATTTTAATTTTTTAACCTTGTTCCTTGTGCTTTTAGAAGGTATGTATGGTTTAGATAGCCCAAATTTTAATTTGTTTCTTCAAAAGGATTTGAATTAAAAATTGACTTTTGTCAAAAAACAAAAAAAAAATAGCAATTTTACTCACATTTCAATTCAACAATAAAAGAGTCAAAATAGATTTCATCTCATTTTAATTCAATATTATTTTTATATTAATTGTAGTATGGATTTTACAAGTTTCCCAATGCTCATGAATTTATTTCTATTCGTTTCTCGTTAGTGCAAACTGAAAATGCAAGGCGGCCTTTGATCGACAAGACCGTGGGTTGGATTGTGCGAGAGTCGATTGGAAGTGAAAGAAGGAAAATCCATCGCGGTCTCGTCTCTGGTCGTCGTGCAGAATTGGAGAGGAAATAAATAAATAAAAAAAAAAACGGCGACGTCGCTCTCCGACAAATACAAATTGCGGCCGGCCGTTTTATGTTTGTTTGGAGTCAATAACGAGAGAGACGAGCCAGTCCCTCGAGTATTCAAAATCCACTTGATCCATGCAACTGCGCGCGCGAATGTAACTCTCTCGTAAAAGGGCTTGATTGCTGCGGCACGTTCGCACCTTCGCAAAGATCAATCGCGGGCGCATCTGCTGCGCCGACTTCACCCAAGAACTGACCCCAAAGTGAATTAACTGTTCGACCAATTTGCGGTCCGTTTCACTTGCAGCCAGCAGGGGATTACGAGAGGGATCCGCCGCAATATTCTTAGTCAATTCATATCGGCTTTATGGAGGAAGAAGAAGTTGATCTCTGTTTAATTTAAATATAAATTCAATCGTTTCATATCTTTTCCAATTTTATTTACTTTCCTTCAAAGTTGCAGAAATTTAAAAAAAAAGAAAACTGATGAAAAATTATATTTATTTCCAAAAATAAAGACGACTTTTAATTGAAAAATCCCACAGTAAGTAGCTCTTTTAGCAAAAAAATTCTTAAGAAATAAAATAAAAAATAAAATGTAATCAGCAATTATTTTAATTTTATTTTTCTTCTAAAAATCACGGTGATTCCGATTTTTCAATTATGATAGCAAAGGCGCATGAAATTAAAATTGTTTGATTTTCATACGTATACGTTCTTTTTAATGGACCATTTCCAAACGTTAACTGCAGAAGAATTTAAAATTATGCAAATAAAGTGCGTACAAAATTAAATCAACAGTCCAGAAATTTAAAATAAAGCCTTGAATTGTTCCAATTAACTTTATTTTAGTATCACACATTATTATAATTGAACTAATTTAATTAATTAATTAGAAAAAAGACATAATTATCATACAAATCTCAAAGGTTTCCTCGTCGTGAATCATCGTGAATGAAAACTCAAATCTGTGTTGTATCGAACATGCATTTGCAGTAGGTCGTTTTTATTCTTTGGCACCTGAATTAACATAGTAATTTCCATAGAATATCATGTGTACATTTTTTCATTATTAGAGTATAAGATTGACACTGACACCGATTCTTGTGTAACACACCTTAAGTATTAAATAACCTGCATCTCGTGTTTAATTAGTATAAATCTACGCACACCCCAATCGAATTTTATAATTTTAATTCTTTCTCTCTTTTATTGTAATTATATAATTATTATTTTGTCTAAAACATCAACAGGCGTATCACAAGTAGCAGAAAGAGTAGGAGTGGACAGAGGTGGGGGGTGTGTGCTGGGCCGCGCGCCCCCTCCAGGGTGTCCCTGGTCATCTGGTCCGAGCAGCGGCCGATCGTGTCCAGGTCGAGCGACTCGATGGTGCGGCCGTTGACCTCGAGCGGCGAGATGCAGAAGTTGCGCCGCTTAAAGTCGGACGTGTTGGCCAGGGTGCTGGCCAGCAGGGTGTGCACGTGGCAGTCGCACGGGAAGTGGTTGTTGATGACGCTCAGGTGCTCCACGCCCTCGATCACCAGCCCTGACAGGGTCGGCGTCTCCAGCAGGTGGTTGCCGTGGAAACGCAGCGTGCGCACCCGGCTGCTCGCCTTGATCACCAGACCCCTGATCGCGTCGATTTTGTTGTTGATGATGTTCAGGTTGGTCACCAGAGACAGACCTTCAAAGGCGCCCTCTTCAATCACCCCCAGGTCGGACTCCTGAGCTCAACAAAGAGGTAGGAAAATGGAAAATTCATCATTTTCTGCAGGAAAACTTCTTTTTGGTGAGTTTATTAACAAAACGATTTTCTTTGCTCAATTGGATAACTTTTCATCTTTTATTTTCAATTTCAAAGCTATTTTTTCTATTTGAAAATTGTGTCTAAAGCATGAATTCTTATTGAAATGATTTGCCAAAATTAAAATACTTTTAATAATTAGTTTCGTGGGTGAATAAAAGATACGGAATACAAAAATTGTGCTGAGAAAACCCTTTAATTTTGGTTTGCCTAATTGTAAGTCAAATTTTTGAAATTTTCAAGGGTGGAGAGTAAAAAGTTATTTCTCTCAGTTGAAAATTCAACCACCTGTATTATATCGTTTCCTGCTCAATTTTGAAGCATGGTTTAATTAACATGCAAAATCGAAAATAGTTTTTACCTTTTTACAAAAATTAATCGAAAACACAGACCAAATTCCTTTTTTAGATTCAATCAAGTTTATTTAAAATAAATTAATAATAAAATTATATTTAAGTGACAAACTGATGTTATTTTACAATATGAATTATAGTTTTGAACAAAAAACGTATGTGGCAACTTTGAACCCTGCTAACTTGAAAATGACCAATTTGAAATAATTTATTACGTTGAATTAAGTTTGAACAGAGATCCAACCTACCTGTATCGTTAGAACGTGGACCCTGATTAAGTTATGAAATGTGTTGGTTTGCAGAGCCTGCAAGTCCATGAAGGCCAGTTTCAAAAGACCCACGGTATCCAAGCCATTGAACGCATCAGGCTCTATCACTTTCACTCCTAAAACAAAACAAACAAGGCGCACAAACTTAATTTTTAATTTAAATAAATAAAGTTGCAAAAATCATTTAATACATTCATCAGTGAAAAAACTATGAATAAAATAAATCTTATCAAAACACACAAGAAAATAATATCGTGCGATATTAAAAATTTGGAAACTTCAAGGCAGCTATAAAGTTAAGTTTTTGCGCAAAATATATTCCAAAGTTCTCTAAAAATGAAAAACGAGTGCTGCTGAAATAATTTTTTAATTATGAATTTGTCAATTTCTGCCAAAAATTAGTTATTTTAATTAAAAATATTTTTTTATTGTTTCGTAAAGATCTATCAGGATTTTCAACTTTTTTCAAAGTTTGAAGGGTTTCCACAAATATTTTCAAACTCTCCGGCGTTAGAAATTACTTTTTTAAATAAAAACATCAAAAATCTATTAAAGATCTGTAAAAAAAAGATTTTAAATTGTAATGAGTAAGAAATTTTTAGATAATTTAAAACATCAAAGAAATCTCTTTTTTTCATAAAATTAACATTTATTATACCTGACGGGAGGATGATGTGCTCGACGTGGGTGAGCCCTGAGAAGGCGGACGCCTCGACCCTTTTGAGCGGGTTGTTGTTCAGCAGGAGGAGGCGGACGTTGGAGGTGCCGGCGAACGCGTACCCTTCGACCTTCTCGATGTGGTTGTGGCCGAGGAAAATGTGCGAGACGTTTTGCAGGCCGGCGAACGCGAACTGCGAGACGAGTTTGAGCGGCGTGTGCTGGATGGAGATCTCCTTGAGGCGCGGCAACCCGCGGAACGCGAACGGCTTGATGACGGAGATGTTGTTGCCGTCAAGGTGCAGCCGCGTCAGCCCCTTCAGACCGTTGAACGCGTCCGTCCGGATCAGCGGAAAACTGTTTTTGGTCAGCGACAGGTGCTGCACCGTCACCGGCAGGTTCTTCGGGATTTCAGTCAGGCCCCCCGTGTTGCACAGAACCTGCCAAAATCAACACACCAGAGCAAATTGTGAATATAAAAAACAATTTTCCCGTCTTCAAAACAGATCTTTTACAAAAATTATAATTTAAAATTCATTACATTAAAATTAGTGTTTAGATAAATTTTATTTCCGATAAGTTCTGACAAATTTTTCAAAAGAATATATATGTCACACTTTTACTTGATTCTGCACTCAAATAAGTCTCAAAATAAAATAAATTAAGTTAAATATTTTGCTGAACATTGATGTATACCCTCGTCGGGTTTACAATTGTCTACATTTTATTATGTTACAGAAATGATATTGACCATATTTGCTAATACAATTTGACTATTTTGATGATTATAATTCAAATTTTTAACCACCCCTGTATCGATGAGGTATTAATTAGCTAATATTCAGACATAACTAATTATTTAGGTTTTAACTTGAAACGTAATTCATCCATTTTTGCTAAAATTTTTGCATTTTAAAAATTTATTCCTGCTATTTTAATTTGAGAAATCATAGTTGGACGAGAATCACAATTTGCCACTTTTCCGTGTTTTCGCAGAGGCAAAGCAAAACACTGACTGGAAATCTGATTTCGGGCGTGCTGCAGAGTTGGTCCAGAATTTGCGAGTGCGGTTTGTCGGCGCAAAGTTGGTCGATGTATAGATTGACAGCCGTGGGCAAGTGAGGTAACGGCCATTTGCTCGCTGGTCACACACCAACGACGCATTCGATCTTTGTCGTCGCCAAACGGATCGGAATTATTTAGTGTGACAAATGCTCAAAACGGCACTGCAGGGGGATCTCCATAATTCAACAAATAAAAGTATGTAAAATCTTTTTACAAAGAATTTTACATTTTGATTTAAATCAGTGATAAAATAAAAAATATGCTTTTCAAATTTAATATTATTTGTTTGGAATCAATTTTGTGTCATTTCTGAATCAATTTTGCTTTGTCAAAATCGTATTTCACGCGAAAGAGGTCAACTCCGTTGCGACTTTTTAAATTGGTTTGTGTTCATTAATTGGATCGACAAGGGCTCTCTTGAAAGAGCGGCGGTTGATAGGGTGACCTTTCTGCTGTAAATATTGGGGACGTGTCAAATTTCACATTAACCCCGACAATCGATTTTCATTATTTTTTTTTACTCCTTTCTTCTTAATTGAAAAAAAAATGTAAATATTATAAATATAACAAAAGGATAGAAAAGTTATAATGAAATCATCACATTCATCATTTTTGTTTTTAATTAGTGAAAATTAAAACAATTGCAATTTTCAAAAGTAGAGAAATATGATAATAATTTTTTGCCCACTTTTTTGGTTTGAAACGCAGAGAGCCATTAATCGTGCTCTCCACTAATGAATATTTTAACGTTGTACGCGGATATTCGAGTGAATAAACCGGGGTTGTAATCTCCTGCCTGCAGATTGATTTGAGGGTACGAGGGGGTACTACCCTCGCTAGTTTTTTTTCTCTAGTAGAAAGAAAATGCGTTTTGTCCGCAAACAAGCATGTTGAAATATTCACTCATCTTTTGATTGTGGTTCTTTCTTTTGTGCAATTCGTGGCGTTTTCACCCGTCGCTGCTTCTAAATGGACGTGTGTAGGGGATTTGAAAGGAATTTTATTCAAATGTTAATGTGCACCTAAATTTTTAACGCGCAACCGGGACTTCCGAAACTTCTCTACAAACGCATATATGTTGAATTACATACGAGGACGCTCGAAAACTGCAGAGGTTCAAAAAATACAACGTGGGCTGGTAATTTTACCTATGATTACCATAGTAAATTCCATTAAGGGTGATTTCACGATAGATTTTACTCTTAATTGGCCCAAAATATGACCCATCTTGATTTTCACGCATAATATATATGGTTGGGCTAGGTGAGAACATACCCTCCGTAAAATTTCACTTGTAAATTTTGAGTACTTTTCTGGGAAATCAGATTTGCGAAAAAATTGCGAAAATAAACAGAAAATATTAAATATCTTAGCTTGTATTTTAGTATGCTCTGTTCGGTTTGAGACGGACTTTTAACGCCCGACAACTTTTTTGCTGACAACTTTTGTGCAGGTCAAAGGTCAAGGTCGCGAAGTTGCAAATTTAACTTTCTGACGCAATTTTCGAAAAGATGCCCCACTCAAATATTTTCAAATATTCAGACAGTGAACTTTGCAATTTAGTGACCTTGACCTTTGACCTACACAAAAGTTTGTCTACAGAAAAGTTGTCGGGCGTAAAAGTTACGTCTAAAACCGAAAAGAGCATATTTAATTTCAAAATAGATTCCCATAGAATTAAAAAATCCCCATATTATGATTTTTTTGAAAATGTAATAAAAACGAAACGGGTTTTAAATTTTTTTTATTAAAGATGGAACAAGATTGAAATACGAAATTTGAAACATTTTGAGGGTTTAAAATTTTTATAGATAAATTTCAATCAAATTTACAACTGGATATGAAAAATTTAAAAACCCGTATTTGCTTTTTAGAAAATTTTTAAAATTCGAAAAATCATTGGACATTTTTTTAACATTTTTTTTTTATTTTTAAAAACGATAAGGATTTTTCTATGGTTTTATTGCTAAAGATATCGATCCATGTTGAATTTCGACCTGAGATTCATCATGTGTGAAAAGTTTGGGTGAAAATTTTAAAATGCGGGTCGTGTTACGGAAGGACGGTGCGAATTAAATTTGGAAATCAGCTCTGGCAATTAAATAAATTACGAGAGAGCGAGCGAGCGCAGGGATGCTGAAAGAAAAGCTGCAAATGAGGTTAGCGCGCGCAATCCTCCTCTCTGCCCTTTTTTTCATTTTATTTTTTCCCTTTTAGTTTTTTCCATCTGGCTTACGCACGCCGGTCTGGGTCACACATGCATTAAACATTGCAGCGTGCATGTGAAGGCCGGGGCAGATTATCGTCGGCGGGAGCAAACTGATTTTTAAACACCTCGCCTGAGAGCAGCGAAAGAGAGTGGAGAGCGAGTATCGCTTGTGCGCTGAGCCTCTAATCCGATTTTCGATTTTGACTGGAGATGTTTTAACAAAAAGGGTTTTTTCACCTGCGACTGCGACAGGCACAGGCACTCGTCAGGGCAGTCTGGCACCAGACCTCGCACCTCCACCAACAACATCACCAGCAGAGCGGCCCACATTTTCTTCAGTCTACCTGAAATCACATAAAAATTGATCGCTTAAACCTTTTATTTTTACTTGCAGTCAATATTAATCAACGTTTTTGAGCATTTTAAAATAGAAGAATAGAATAACTAATATTTCATTATAATACTTTTTAATTTGATTCTTTTATTTTAATTTCTCCAATTTATTTTTCATGTCGTTTGGTGGTTTTTGTATTATTATTATATAAGACGAATTGAATAATAAAAAATGTTTAACAATGCCTTTTATCACAATTACCAAACTCAAGTGAAATAAAATTAGACAGAAGGTTCTCGGTAGATTTCATTGATTTAATTCCATGTGAACATTGATTTATTAAATCAAATCCTATGGTTTCATAGTGTTAATCTTTGTGAACACTGGTGAACACTTTAAATCCTGTTTAAAAAAGTTTTTCACTCTAGTTTTTGATTAAAATTTGGAAATTTCTCTGTCGACTAACCATAGTCATAGTTTTTTTGCCCTCTAATAATAATTTTAAATTATCTCAACCAAGATGAATTGCAAAATCAGATAAAAAAGTGAATTAATATTTATTCAATATTGATATTAATTTAATATTTAATCCTGTTAAAAACAAACCAAAATTTCATTTCTGTTTGTAACAAGTAATAAATTTTAGAAAAAAAAAATAATTAAAATGTGTAAATTTCATTGATTCTTTTGGAATAAAATGTGAGCAGATTTAGCAGTGGTTGCGCTCTCCCTGTTTTGTCCGCGTTCCCCCGCGAGCAATCCAAATTTCGGAATGCGTTTTCGGCCGCGGGTGATCAACGAGCTTGCAATGCAATCGAACGCGGCAATAAAATCGGAAGCTCGGCAGATTATTTATTCAGGCCTCCCTCCCGCTGGCGAACGGCAATAATAAAATGATGATGATGACACGGGGCAAAATTAAGTGCCGACGCCGGGGGGCGCGTTTTGTTAATCAAATAACACCCACAAATTATCGCGCCTCTTTATTAATTTTTGAGCGCGCCAAAATCGATGCTGCTGCGTCCGTTTGTAAATTTGATTGTTCGCAAAATTCGCTGCCGGCCGTGATTTGATTTCGCCGTAATTATTTCGTTCCCAACGCTCGCATGTTTCCTTCAGTGAAAAAACGACTGGCGACTTTTCCGTTTTGATTCAAAACTGTTGCTCATCAATTAAAAATGGAATAAAAAATTCATGAACTCTTAAGCCGGTAAAGGAAAAAAGCAAAGCTCTATGTTCGCATTCATTTCAATTAGTAAATTATTCTCTGTTATTCTCTAGTGAACAGTTTCATAAACACCTATACAGATATCATAAAATGAAATACTCAATCATTTCAAAGAAGTATATACAGTTAAAAGCACCTCAAATCTGAAAGTTTTTGTAAATCAATAAAAACCAAAAGATATACAGAAGGGAAATTTCAAAGTAATAATTTTAAAAAGATATGTATTGATTGAAATGCCAAATTTTTGTAAAGCATATTACCCATATAACAGTGTTTACTTCAGTTGTATATAAAAATTATAAACTAATTACTTAATAAGTTATTTGAATAACATTAAACCTCTTCAGTGCTCTCCACTCTCTTCGGCGTTAACCCTTCCTATTAGTTTTTTCTTCAATATGAATTGTGCAGATGAACATTTATTTTATGTATCATCTTTTTTCAAGAAAACGGCCAAATTTCTTAATGCAATCTTCCTCATTTTACTAAGCTTGGATTTCATTAATTTTAGTTTTTTTATAAGCCCTTCTGAAAATGTTTTCACCTTTTATTTATAAGAAAATTTTCTTATTAAAAAAATATTAATATAATATAAAAATATAATATAAAAATATAATATAAAAATTTAAAAAATTGTAGAGGAAAAATAGCTTAATCAATAGGTGAAAGATGTATTTATTAATTTTTTTTCTAAAATGTAATTATTTTACACAAGTAGGAATATTAAACAGTATACCTTTGTGTGTAGAGAATAAAATATTATTATTTTATGGTTTAACTTACTTAAGTTATTTTTGAGAAAACCCCCGCAGATTTGGATTTATGCTATACCTGTGTGACATTATCTGCTTTAAAATTGAGATGATTTGACTTTTTGTGAATAATCAATAAGAAATTAATACGAATTAAGATTTTTTTATCTTAAAAATTGATTGATCGAGAAGAAAAAATAATACATAAAATAAAAGAAGTCAAGTATAGAAACTAGAAAAATTGGAAAATTCAAGCAATCGAATTTCTAAAACTTTTAGTTGCAAAGAAAATTTTACTATCAATTAACCAGTTTATGGAACTGTATTTAATTAATAATGTAGAAAAACGCTTAATGAATTTATTAGAGACATAGTGCAGTTTCCAAATCTGTTTAAGAATTGAAAACGTTGCAGCTTGAGCGTAAAAAGATTTTTGCCATTTTTGTTTGGAGACAGGTTGGTCGGCGGCCGCACTTTGTCACGCCGCGAGCAGAACTAATTTTAATTACAAGCAAGTGGCGACGCTCAGCCATGCATCAAGTTAGTCATTTCCACACCTAGGCATTTGCATACATCGAATTTGCATAAATTAAAAAATCTCATCAGCAGGTCCTTTGTGGGCACGCGTGTGCGCCTGCAGGCCGCAAGAGGCTTCCTGCCTTTGTGTGCCTCTCTTAATCCAATTCCACCTGCAGCTTTCGCTCTCTTGTGCGCGCGAACGAAAATATTTGGCCTTTTTGCTGCCTTCATGTGTGCAACTTTGTCGGTCTTGTTAGACTTTCAAATCCGCCACTCGCAACAACACGCTGCGGCCAAAAATTGGTCGGCCACTTTTCAGTTGCTGGGCGGATTAAGCTCTTAGTGCGCCGACCGGTTTTAGCGCAGCGCGCTAATCTGCACCACACTTTTCCTTTTCCAGCTACACGAAAAATTAATTTATTAAAATTTCGTATGCTAACTTTTAGTGAGAATTTCAGTTTTGAAAAAAATTAAAACTATCAATTTATCTTTGAAATCGGAATTAGTTTTGGAAATTGCCAGCTGTTCTCAGAAAATTAATAGATTTCTTTATGCATAGTTTAAATAAAATTGAAACAAAATGTTGAAGCAGTTCACAATCTATGTGGAATTCATGAAACTCTGCTGACATGTGGCTTAGAAGAGCAGAAAATGCCTAATTTTGGCCAGGTAGAATAAAATCATTTTCTGACAACAAATTTGAATGCACAAAGAGTAGAAAGATGTTTTTAAATTTGATAGCTGCTTGAATTTAGATTCCAGTGAATAATTTTATTATAATTTATTACAATTCAAGTCAATCAAATTTTAAAACCTTCGCACTTATGAAATGTATATAGAAATGTTTTATTAGTTTTATTATTTCTGTTGAAATGAATTTTCCACGCGAGAAATTAAATTGAAAATTTATTTGTTAAAACCATATAAATTTGATTTAAGTGCGCACAGTGAGCCAGAAAAGTTTGCCCACCTGAAGAGCAAAGTTACTTTTTGCCCCTAGTTGCTTGTTCTCTTGCGGGGCGCATTAAATATTAAACGGATCCTAATAGCGGTTGGACAATAAAAAATTGCTCGGCGCTGAGCACACCCATCATCCCATTATATACATTATCGAGCGCCAAATCCAAACACCTGTTTCGCGCTTCTTGCCTTTGCATGGAATTTATTTGGCTGATTTAATGCATCGTTGGACGCTTTTATTGCTATTCAAATTCGGCCTCGCAGGGGAGTCGCGCGCGCGCAGCCCCACGGCCATATAATAGTGATAATTGCATTTCCATATAGTGACTTTCTCCAGGGCTCTTTTTGACTTTAAAATTAGCATGGTGCGGTGCGCGATAGCGATGGAACGGCCAGAAGTTGCTGCAGCATTCTGCAGGGGGGACCGAAACAATATCAAGATAACGTTACACAACTTTACAGTTGAGAAAGAGGAGATTTTTAAAAACATAATTTCAATTTGGGGCAGCTAAAAAAAGTACAATATTTTAAGACGAAAGCAATTTTGGCTCCTTAAAGTAAAATTATTTTTTTATTCTTATTTGCAATGAGAGAAATAATTATTTTTATTGTAGAATAAATTGTGACTTTAAAATCATGTGAAAAAAATTTTTAAACTTGAACACAAAAGCTTTTAAAACTTGGTGGGAGAGCAGTTTATGGTTTATTTGGATCTGAATTTCAAAAATAATATCAATGGTAGTAACATTTTAAAAGTTTCTAAAATGTATAATCGGGTTGAGAATTATAAAATTTTGCGAAATTTTGTAAAATTAAGGAAACATTGCTACTTAAAATTAGCATAGCTTTAATCACTTTAATTTAGTTTTGAAACATTTTTATTCAATTCATAAAAATGTTGTTGAAACTGATTTATTTGAAGCATAAAAATTTCATTCAAGCATTGAAGTATTTAAAAAAAAATATTCTTTAACAGAAATTATAAGATTAAGATATATTGAAACATTTTTATACTTCTCAATATACAAAATTGTGAATATAAAAATTATTCAAAAAAAGTACTCGTAGTTTTAAGTTGCGGACTGTGTAATGTGTAGTCAAATTATTCCATTATTATTCTCAGTATTGACTGTAGCATCAAATTGGCAGAAGGACTATTAGCAGGTCTTGTCGAGTGGAATACGCGTGATTATATTACAAGCGACTAGCTCGAGAGTGATGGATTAATTTCACGATTTGCTGCATTCCCGCTTGGGGATTTGAGTAATTGCGCTTCGAATTATCCTCTCGAGGTCGTCGGGTTTGAACTTAAAACTTGCAAGAATTTCACTCCGAGTCAGCAGAAACTTGCATTGTTTGCTTTTGGCAGGTGTGGCGTCGCATGCAAATGGAAATAAACATTTTGAACCGTATCAAAGCCAATAAGATGGTTATTCATGAGGTATCAAGAGCAAATCAAACAACGCCTCTGCCTTTATATTGGCGTCATTTGCATATTCTTGCCGAATAATTAATTGTTGCAGACAAAGGTACCCGTCGGCGCGTTTGTTGTGATTGAAACCGGAGTTCGCGGCAAACAAACTGACACACGAAATGATAATTGCGCGCTCATTCATTAGTCTGCATATTTTAATAATTAACCGGCGCTCTTTCGCCGAATCGAGTCCTTTAATTAAATTGCAAAGATAAACAGTCTGGTGAATAATGGCGCATTTACTAATTAATATGCACATATATTCTCTGGTAAAGTATGTTATTTGAAGATATTTTGTTTTTTCTCTTCAGATTGGTAAATCTTGCTTATCTTAACTTTCAGTATTCATTTCCTGCATGAAATTTAAAAATCAATGTGCTATTGAATTTCTTGAAAACTCCAACTTGGATGCGATAAGTGGCATTTTTTTATAATATTTTTTATGCTATAAGGGACAAAACAGAAAATAACAAGCTATTGTATCACAATCGTTTAACAATTACACTGGTTTTGTCCGAGTATCTCATGTCTTGGAACGTAATTCTACGTAAAAGGCGTTTAGTCAAAAGTACTAATTTAAGTTAATTACAGTTTATTTTTAATCTTGAATTGATTCCGTTACAGCAAGTCAGAAAATGCAGGGATAAATTTTTTATTTCAAATAAACTTTATTTTAAACATAATTAAATTGTCAATAAAAATTTATTATAGTTCTTTAAGTGTAAGAATTTGAATATTTTTTAAATTGTAATACCATTAGTTAATTTGTATCATATAATAATGTCGGAAATAAGAAATCCTACTTTACAGTTTTAGTCTGCTTCTCTAGTAAAGAAAATTGATGATATATTTATAAATAAACACTAGAAATTGTACACGGTAATTTTATCATACTTTCACGAAATTTGAAAAGAAAAATTTGCTCAACAACCAACTAAAATTTTAAACCTTTGAGCATTATTTTATGAGAAAAATTATCCTTTTATTCAACATCTTATTCAATGCGTTTTCGTTCTATACGAGCTTTTAATGCAATTTTTGCTGCAGTCTCGTGAGAAGCGAGTGCAGCGGTCGGGTTGCGCGTTGCATAAAAATTAACAGAGCGCGTCCGAGGAGGGTTTCGAAGGGCGCGTGCAGGTTCGGAATATAAAAATAATCGTTAGGCTCGTGTGTGTGTCGACGTCGACCGACCTGGTGCTGTTCCCTGTTTTACGAGTGTCCGTCGTAAACTTTTAAAAAGCAACGGCGGCTTTGCAGGGGCAGAGCATGCGGCCTGGCAAACACACCATAATGCGAAAGGCGCTTAATTGAATTTAGTCTGCATGCTACTTAAGATGGCGAGGCAGATGGTGAAGAGAAAGAGGCCCAACGAGAGCACTCGGCCCCTCAAGGCAAATAATTTTAGTTATAAAAGAAAAACTCGTGAGATTTCCTTTATCAAGATTATTTTAATCAGCAATTTAAATCTGTTTAGAAATAATGAAAATGAATGAAATCATTCGAAATAATGAGAAAATTTCCCAGCAAGTCTATAAAAAGTCGTAAAATGTCCTTCTGTTATTATAATTAATATTCAGATTTCTTTGCAGAAAATACTCAGCTAACAGGATTTGCCGGAGAATGTGATTATTCCCGATTAATTACGTAAACTTTTACTGGCAGTTATTTTTGCACTATTGTTAATGTTTATGAGAACTTATTAAATTATTTTTTTTTATTATTAAAACATTAAAGTTAATTGATATGTGTACTTTTTGGAAAAGAAATTGCAACTAATCCTTATATTTTATCTATTCTTTTCAAAATCTTTTCCATTTTTCTTTTGATTTTGGAATAAAAATGACATCATTAAATAACGATATTATCTTTTTCTACTATTTAAAAATATTCAAAAATATAAAAAAAAAACGAGGTTTGTATAAAATTAGTGTGGATTAAGCAACGTGAAAGCGATAAAATTGTACCAGTCTGCTTTTCTTTTCTTTTCTTTTGAGCGTCACTTTCGCTTCTTTTCTTTGTAACGCACGTCAAGCCAAACTAAATTCGATTGGGACATTTTTTCCCTGCGGACTTTGTGCTTTTCTCTCTGCAGCTTCATTTATAAGGAGGGGGTGTATCACCTTTTAACTTTTATCTTTGGCGCGCGCGACAAAGGAAAAGGCAGCCCTCTGTTTATGTGCAGTGCGAGTTGCGGCGAAATAAAGAAACAAGTGTTAAAGATTTAAGACAATCAGAAGAGGCTTTTAATTTCCGCTCGCCCTGTCAGCACATCCATGTGTGCGCCAGCAGGAAAGAAAAGAAAAGGAAAGTTTGGCCTGGAAGAGAAAGAAAGATGCTCGCTGCTTGATAGCTGCTGCGGCACGTGACCCACACAAGAATTAAACCGCCCTTCTCGCCCTCATCCCCCGGCAAGTCCATTTATCATGCAATTATATACCGTGTCGCTTTCAATTGAGAACAGTCCAAAGCGGAATTTATCGCTTCGTCCTTCATCAACACCCAACTTTTCAACTCTTTACGGATATTTATTGCATTTTCACAACAAAATCGTGAAACTTTGGAAAAATAGATGATCCTATTGCTCATAAAAGTACTAAAACATAGTTAATAAAACTCATGTAAATGAGTTATGAATAAGTTTTTTTTTCTAAAAATCCCTTATTCCTAATATTTTTTACCTATTTCAATAAATAACCACCAATCTTTACCTATTGAGAGATTATTTGTCTATGACACCAATTTTGAAATAATAAACCTTCATCCTCACCCAGCCACTTTGGTGAAATAGCCCAAAATATTTAAAACACTAAATTTTTAAATGAAAAATGATCACTTCTCCTTTTTGTTAGTCTTTTCACCGTAAATCTATTCGTCACCTAATTCAGCTCATTAAATTAGCTAAATGCATGTAGCATATTTTATAAATTTCCTATAATATTACCCAAACTAAATTTATTACAACAAAAATCAAACAAGTTTAAGAGTGATTTTGATGGCAATTTGGAAAATTTGAATTTCATAAAAAATTATATTAAAATAAACTTTTATTAAATATAACCAAAATTGTCTCAGACTATTTTGACCAAGCTAGAACGATGCGATGGCCACTTTTTTTATGAAGGCTTATGAAGGCTACCGCTGGTGCCTTTCCCAAGAGGGATAAACAATTAAAGAAAAAAAAACAAAAATTCGTAACAAAGTTAAGGGGGAAAAAATTTATATAAAAATATACTTTTATTATTTAAATTTATTTAGCAAAGAACCATTTCTCCATTAACCCGTGTAACCATCATGTATTTTCAGTTTTGCCTTATTTAATTTTTGTGTTTTGACTTGGTGTAAGATTTGTATTTCAATGCACTGAATGGAGAATAAATTAAATAATTTTTTTACGTGCAAATATTTTTGGCAAATTAATTCATGAAAAACGTGAATAACGTTCATCACAAGTCTAAATGAAGAAAAAGCCAGATGATTTCCCCTTTTGAAGAAATTTGTGGATAAGCCATTGTGTGTGTGTGTGTGTGTGTGTTTTTTTTTCTTCTCTTTCGTCCGCGTCAAAACAGCAAATCAAATAAAGGAATGACCTGTTAAGTGCCTTGGGAGGAAAGAGCATCAGCTGCCTCCTTTTATCGCGCGCAGGGGCCAATTTTTGTGTTTGGCTTTGACAAAAGACTTATTTTTTCAATTGCCTGCTCTCGAAAAGATATATAATTTCGATAGAGATGAGGCGAGAAACACGACCGGGAATGGATTGTGGCGCGTGAGAGGAATCGCGAGCGGCTTTTTTCTGATTTCATACAAAAGATGGGCCGAAGAGGAGAAAAGCAGCAGCAAAAAAGGTGCAGCTTTTGCTTAAAATCGGCGGCTGCTCCCATCATCTCTGCCCTTTTCTCTCCACTTTATTCCGCGCTCGCCTCTGTATATCAATCTCGTGGAATTGGAGTCAAATGGAGCAAAAGAGAGTGTGAAATATAGCTGAGCAGAGAAATATTGTCCAGTCCCTCGTCTCATAAATATAAAGCGATCGTTATTCATGCGAACGAGCAGAAATATATACGCGAGCTGAAGATGCTTCACTTTAAACAAACGCGAATGCGTGCAGCAATCATTTTGAATTGATTACAAAAATTAATTTTCAACATTTCAATTCCCGTTCTAGGAATCATAAAAATTCTAACATTAATTAAACTTGGTGATTTGGATTTAAGGTCGGCTGTTGTGACTTGTTTATTGTTTACGAAATTACAAATATTGATTAATTGAAATTATGTAATTGTCAAATTTTGTGTTTAAAATAAATCAAAATTGTTTTATTTGAAATATCCCAACACATTGATGTGGTGAAATATCCCAATGAGCCTTATTTATATGGATTTGAAAAATAACATTGAATCAAAGTGTTACTCATTAAAGAAATATTTTCTTCTCTTACGTTTTAAAACGACGCCCTCGTCCAGCTTTCGCTGATAATTGGCTCTTGAGAAAAGTTGCTTTGTGCGCATTTCATACCGTCTTTTCTTTGCGATTCGATTGCAGGAGAGACATTTTGCTTCGCGGAGAACTGAAATTCAATTTATTGGAAGAGGATGGGGTGCTAATTAGCTTATCCCAACGCCTGCCAAGTGAAATTCTTTGACGTTGTCTGCTACCCTCGGGGCCGATCATTCCACCAAACAATATGTATAAATTCTCAACAAACAGAAACAGTTTCGCGTTTGCATCTGAAAGGAATTTGGATATTCCAATTAGGAATGTGCAGTCCAAAAAAAGCAGCAGAAAAATGTGAATACAATGAATTTTGGGATAGGGTATGAGAGAAAGATGTTGAACCCATCAAAAATATTAAAAAATGAAAAGAAGAAGGCCCATATGACTAATTTAATAAGAAGTGAAATTGAGTGTAATAAATTTTTGAGTCACACATATTCCAAGTTTTCATAAATTTACTGTACTTCAAACTCCTCTATCACAATTTGACATTTTTTTTCATTTTTGCACCTTTTTGCTTATCAATCTTACGTAATTATTCATTCTTTTTATTATATTTTGTGAATTTTAGAACAGCTCACATATGTATCTTGAAACTCATTATCTGTGGAATATATAATTAATTCTTTTATCATCTTATTTTCCGTACAAAATCAATCTCAACCTCTAAACTAACTAAAATTTAAACTTTACAAGACCGATGAAGATAATTACAAAAACTACCACAAATTGCTATTTTTATAAGGTAAATTAATTTAAGTAACTTCCAGTAAATTTTTGTTATGTCTAATTATTTAATTTCGATCATATTAATAAGTAAACTAATAAAATTGAGTTTTCTATACTTTTTAAATAAATTTATTAATATAAAATATGATAAATTATTGAATTTAATATGTAAAAATATTCTCATTTTACAATTTTATTTATTACTCTCACTATGTTGCTCAAAGGCACATTTAATGTCACATTGAATTAGTGTTCTATATGCTTATCGGAACTATGTATGTTGGATTCAGTTTGATTCTAATATTTTATAATAAACAAATATCAAAATATCTCCACTCTTAAATACGATGATTATAATTAATAAGCAGCTTTTCCTCTTTGGGGCCGTTTTATCCCAAACTTTTTTTAATATTATGAACCGTGAATGCATTTGGGTATTTAAATATGATCACATTATTTATTAAAAATATTCAAAGCAAATAGAAACCCGTGTGGCATATACGCTTTTTTGCTAGACAAAGTGATATTTAGTATGAACTGAAAGCAGAAGTTTTGTTCAAATGGAGCAAACGGCATCGTGTTGACCTAACTTTGGCGAAAGGGAAGAGGGCAAAGAAAAACAAAGGGGGCAAAAATTTGTGCATCGCTAAGCTCCTTTGAGAGGCGCCGGGTAAATAATTTGCGCGTGTGTTTCTCCGGCGGTGAAATTGAGTTGCTTTCTCTTTTCCGCTCCCCTGCATTTCTCCTTGAAATAATAATAATTCACCACACACGCGCACAAATGAAAGAAAAGAAGTAACGCGAAAAGGGAGAGAAATGAGCCTTTTTACGGCCGCCAAATTATTATTTTTTAGGTTAAAACGACGGAGGCTGTCGCGAGCACAGGATCGGCTAATAATTTTCGCCGCCGAAACAAAACCTCTCGAGCAGAAAACGCCTCTTTTGATTTACGAGGCTATTTTTGCCGCTCTTTCGTTTCTCTCGGTCGCTCGCTCGCCCAGGCCACGGGACAATTTGTTTTAATTATCAAAAACCCTTTATGGAGCTGTTTCCTCGCTCTGCTCGGCCGGATATTAACTCCAATTATACCGAACACACGCCCCACTCGCCAAACAAACACACACACGCGGCGTTTAATGCACGCGCACAAAATTACTTTATGATTTGATAAAAGGAGAGACGCGACCATAACTATGACTTTTCATTACCGTCACCAAATGGAAACAAATATCAGGACGAAAAGGACGCGTACGTCTTCAAGTGTTCAAATTATCACATAAGAATGACTGCGGGTTAATTCGATCAAAGAAAATTTAACTTTTTGGTTTGATGAGGTCTCAGAAAAAGTTTAAACCTTTTAGTTTTACTTCTTCTTGGAATAACTACATTTTAGTAAAGATTTAATTTTAGACTCTTTCATTGTAATTTTGTTGCATATCAATAAAGCTGTTATTTATACCACCAATTTGAGCAGATTTAAGATATTAATTTGAATTTTTGAATTCTCTTCTTTAAAGGTTAATGAAGTGAAAACTGAAAACGTTCTCTTGTAAATAAATAACACGTTTTAGGAACACAAGTCATAAGAATCTTCATTATTGACACTCAAGGAGATGATCACGGAAGTGAAGAAAATTATTATTATTATTCTTTTCAATTTCTTTTTCATTTTATGTGCAAAACCAGTTATTATTATTTTAATAGGCTTCATTTGACGAGCTCTACTGAATTGGTTTGACGCAACGCACCCGTCTGATTTTGAAGTGAAAAGAAAAACTAACAGCTAAGGTGCCGCTTTTTAGATTAGTATTTTTAGGATTATTGTTGAAATGGGGCTAGGTTGGCATTTTCCGCTGCAAATGTAAGCTAAGGGAGCGCTAATTGTAAGTCTCACTTCTTTGAAGCTTTTGGAATCATGAAAAAAGGAAAAGGAACGCGTTGTACTTTGAATTATTTTACGCGTCAGGTTTTAATTTGTATACTAAATCAGCTATAAAAACTATGAAAAATTTTATGTATATCAATAGCAATAATCTTCGGAAGTGCAAATTTTATTATTTTCTTTAAACTCGCCGCCGTAATTGTACTTTTATTGTTGGAAATAATGATTTATGTTTTCTCGAGTAAGAAGAAATACAACGGTACATGCATTTAAAAATATTTATTTCCTTTTATTGCAGCCCAGCCGCTTTGACAGACAAGTGAAGTAGACCATTCAAAGGGTGCATCTTCTTGTAAAAAAGCGTCTGCTGTAACAGAGCTAGGGGGTGGTAGAAAAGTTGAGAGCAACCGAGCGGGTAAGCTCTTCTTTTTCTTATTCAATTCAGCCGAGCACATCTTTTAAGTGAATGAAATTTTGCGGGTCACAAAGAAAGAAAATCCAGATAAAGAGACAACGCTGGTCGGTGCGCGCGGCGGCTTCAACCCCATTTGCCAGCGATGGCTGTTGCCTTTGAAAAAATAAAAGCCACACACACGCGCGCAGTAATATTGCCAAGCGAGAAAAAGAGAGAGAGAAAAAAAGAGATCTGTTTGTGCAAAAGCTTTTTACACACACACTCACGCGAGAGAGAGAAACGAGAGCGGTTTGTAATTTCGTTTCCGATTAAAATTGGAGGCCACGCGAGACATGTCCGTGCAAAGTGCACTTGTCGCTGCCACTTTTTATGTTCTGTTGACTCGATCATTAGGTGCTTTATTATGTCATTTGATGTTGTGAGAGAGGCCGAGTGACGTAAATAAAAAAAAAACAAGCAGCCACAACGTTTAGCTTAATACATTTGCAGCGAAAATGTCACCCCATTTTTCAACAACAATCAACGAAAAACTCATCTAAAGCGGCACGATAGTGTCTAGTTTTCTTTTTCATTTCAATTTTAGACCCTTTAGACTGAGGAGCGTTGCGTTAACCTTATTCAATGAAATAAATAAATATGTAAATGATGGCACAAAAAATTTAAAAAAATGGGGGAAAAAAAGAAAATGAAGTTTGAAATGCACATATACAACTTGAACAATACTTCTAACCTAAATAAATTGCAATATTTAATCAATTCACTATCTATTCATACTATTCATGATAGTCAAGTTATTTGTATAGAGCTAAATAGTTTCAAACTAAATTAATAGATGCTTAAGGACTAGCATATAGGAATAAAGCTTGAATATAAATATTTTTATAAAATAAAAATGTTAAGTTTAAATTTTTTTATTGTTGTATTAATTTTTCTAACATTTTTAAACATTATTATTTTCTTATTTATTGTTTTGTCAAATATTTTCATTTTTTTTTCATCACACTTAATATTTTTATTTACAAAAGTTCATTAAATCATACTTTGAATCATGTTGTGCAAAGAATATTTTAAAAGTATAATTCTTCTTACTGTCAGAAATTTGAAGCAAAAGTCTTATGCTACAACAAAATTGTCTGAATTTCATTGAATGATAATTATTTTTGAATTTGTTTTCCTTAAGCGTTTTCGTAATTTACAAGATGATGTTTTCACCATATGTACAAGAGAATTTATTTATTAATTCACCTCAAATTTGTATAATAACAGCTATACATTATTTATTGGCTACAAAATTCCTATTGCTAGTAATGTGTCTAAAATTTTATCCTTCAGTGAAAGTTAAACTAAAATCTAATTATTTTAAAGACGTGTAAACGTAAAAACTAAAAGAGCTCGTTTTTTTCGGAGACCTCATCAAACAAAAAATGAATTTTCTTTGATCAAATCAACGTAGTCATTCAAATGTGTAAATTTCAACTGTGCCACTTTTTTATGTTTATCCAAACAAACTCCTCCTTTGACAGCATTTTTGCTGCAAATAATTACACTATGTCGGTGCGAGCAATTAGTTGAAAAAGTGCTCAAATCCATTTGCAGGATTAACTTGTGCGCTTAATTGCCTAAAGTGAATTCACACTTTTGCTGCTCGTATAATCTGACGGGCGCGTGTCGTGCCAAATCTTGAGCGTTCATAATTCACGCGTTTAAGGGGAGAGCCCGAGAGAGGGTGGTTGGCGCGGACAAATGTTTCTTTCCAGCTTTTGACACACGACGAAGCAGAGGTGAGCTGAATTCTAATAGGCTCGCGAGAATGACTTTGATTGAATAAGTGTATAAGTGAGTTTCGGCTAAATTTTTATTTTTTTTAGTTGAGATGGAAAAGTATCAAGTTTTTCATAAAAAGGTACAAATAAGATATTTTTAAGAGTTTTAACGAAATCTAAACCAATCCACAATGCTTTAAGTATGGTATCATTTTTAAACAATTCCATCTAAATGAAAAATGAAATTGAAAATTTGAAATAAAATAATACATAATACCAGAAATTACCACCAGAATTTAGACTCGCCTCAATTTATTTTGAATTTCATCACATAAATTAGCCCTTCACTAAATTCATCTTTTTAAAGTTTTTTTCACCTCAAGCAGTCCTCAAGTAAGTCTGTTTTAGTAATTGAGTTAAAATATCTCATCAGTCAAAAAGTGTATTTTCACATTAAAGTCAAGTTTAGCAAGTCTCAACTTTTCTTATTATAAATGAATATATGGCAAGGTGCTGCTCATTGTCAAGTAATTTGAGTTATTCAATACAAATGCACTTCCACCTCTAGTGAGCATCTGCTGCACTTTTCAGGTCGAGGCGATCGGTGAATTTTGTTGGTTGCGCGAAGCATTATGTTGCATTCATTCCTGGCGGGTAGAGCGATTTGTTACTCCGCGGCTGAGTGCATTTAATTTCACGCACACGCGGGGATATGACAAAGCGCATTACATTTACAAGTCATGTGTCGGCTGAGTCTATGGAAAGCAGAAAAGCAGCGGCGGCGGCGGCAGACGTGTGCGGAAATAGAAAAGACTACTTTCGGGGTTCGCCTTTCACCGCGATTGGTGCTGAGTAATGGATTGACCGCGGCTGGACCTTCTGCAGATGGGGCCGCTCGATTTCCAGAGAGATCCTTTTCCTAATTTGCGCTACCAGTTTCAGTTGAAGTGGAAAAGTAAAATCAGCGTGACTCATTTTTTTTTTTTTAATTATGAATCAGTTACTGAAATAATAATTTACAAAAAATTTAATAAATTTTCCAAATCTATTGATATACTGAAAAATGGCTAGAAGATTTTAATTTTCCAAATAAATTATTTAAAACAGGCCTGGGATTAATATTTTAATTTTTCTTAATATCGTGGAGAACTTCAAAAATTAAATTTTTTTTTATTTCTTTACTGAAACATTTATTATATAATTATTCTCCATTTGAATTAATTTAAAATTTAAAAAAAAAATGATGGCTATTATGTTTTCTGAAAAAAATGAGAACATTTTGAAAATTAAAACCCAGCCTTTTTGGGAGACGGTTCGGAAAGAAGCTGCTAATCTCTGTGCCGATCTTTTGAAAGACCGGCCGGGGCATGATTCGGGCCTTGTTTAGACAAGCGAAATGCCATCACATCACACACCACTGTGTTCTTCCACGGCGCAGCGGATAACTGGTAATGAGAGCTATTGTGCGCAATGCAGAGAGAGAGACGAACTATACCTAAAGACCAAGCAAGATATACACATTTCACTTGCATATATGGCCGCGGTTACCCGCTCATTTCCACGCTGCAGCTGCTTGAATATAAGGTTTACCTCACTTAATGATAACCACGCCGAGATTTATTTCGCTAACAACGTCGTTGTCGGAACTTTCCATATCAATGTAGACAGTCTCCAGATTTGCCTTGAGGGCGTTGTTTTCCACGGAAATCTCGCTACTCGAGACTTGTTTCGAGAGGAAAATTCAAATTTTTATTTCCAATAGCATAAGAAAATTTTCTTCCTTCTGAATGTCTTAAGTCTCTCTCCCTCCAGCGGAGCAGTGAATTTTAAGGCTAAATTTTTAAAAATTTTCTGTTAGAAACTAAATTTTTAAAAGCATCATATTTAATTTTCTGATAGCTTTTTCCTTTCATTTTCAAAAGTACGTAGATTTGTCTCTTTCATTAGTGATAGTTGATCACAAAAATGCTTTTGATGTGTATTTTAATTTTACTAATTATTGTTAACTGTTATAATATTTAATTAAAATAATACAAAAATACTAAATTATTGCTCATTAAAATCTAAAATAAACATAGGATAAAATAAAACTCTTTACCTTATTCTATAACAAATCATTTTTTAAAACTGTTAAAAGTCTTCATCTACACAAAAATTCTTTCTTAAATCTTGATTTTTAAAACACCGTGGTTGATCGTGGCAGAAAATGTGATCCGAGGGAGCGACGAAAGACGCCGTTCCCAAATTTATTTAAAAACAAAGCTGCTGGGAAATGATATGGGGTGCGCAGGTAGGCACGTCTGCACGTTAGTCAAGCATAAAAAAGGAGCAAAAGCTGCTGGGTGTGCACGGGGCGCCGCACGCATACTAATCGCAGCCGCCAGAGGATTCAGACAGATCAAAGCGAGCCTGCCGTGCTGCCGATCAATTAGTATTGTGCAAATCACGACGGCATTTTTGCCAGCGACCCATTTCTATCCAATCAAAAAATAAATGTAGTGGAAAAAGCCTGGAAAAAGGCAAATAAAGTATAAAAAAAATGCGACCGCAAATCAGACAAAGAAGAGGGAAGCCGTTCTTTAAACCCAGCGTTTTTTGTCAGGCAGCTCACGTTTTCGTTTCTTAATTCAAAATTAGTGTTGCAACCTTTAATTTTACTTTAACAAAAAAGGGTCTTCTCCTTCCCTCAAAGGGAACAAGCAACTTCAACATGCAAATCAGCTTCGAGAGGAAAACATAAATTTTGTACATGAAATTTTGTTTGTTTGGTGCAAGAATTGGCCAGCTTTAATTTTTACCAATGAAATTGTTCTCAGTTGTATGATTTTTTAAAGTTCTTAGGAAATGTAAATTGCAAAACGTCTCTCTCTTTTCAACCAATTGAATTCAAAAGTAGAAACTGCTTCTCTCTTTAAATGAAAAAAGTTATTTTTCTTTTCAAGGGAAAGCAGGCTTGATTCTCTTCCAGCTGGGCAAAGGCGGCGTTTCGACCAAGATTTACACCTTTTCTTATGCATCAGAGTTAGTGGTGCTTTCTCAGATGTCCGCCCTCCCTCGGAACATAATTCTTACGGTCCGCCGCCCACGCCGACGTAATGACCGCACGCAACCCCTCCAATTTCAAAACAGTATAATTTATTCGGCCTAAACTTTCGAGACGCCTTGAAAAAAAATTCACACCGGTAGTCGAAAACTAAAACTACTCAACAGCACCTGAAATTTCCCCACTATCGTGGAGAGGATAATTATTTAGTTCTGTACATTCGTGCTTAATTGCGCGACACCTTTTTTTGTTGTTGGAAAACCATGTTTCCAGCACATGTGCAGAAGTTGCGAAAAGCCACTCGTCACCTCGCCACAATTAAACCCAGAGCCAATTACATTTCACGGAAATTTGCGCCCTGTCTAATTAGTGCATTCAGCTGCAAATTAATGCATGCATGTGTAGCTCTGTGTCTCTCTATCGCTCGCTCGCCCGTCGTTCGATCGATTTTGCAACCGACCGAAATGCGGTGCGTGTGTTTTAATTGGCGCGCGCCGAGGCAAACATTGCAGACGACGCGAGCTCTTGTTTTATTCACCGCCTTTCCAGAGTGACACTTGCTGCGTTTGACGCGGCGCGATCCGAAAGTGACACACCACTCTCGCGATAAAACACAAAAGGTGCCACAAATGTGTCGACTTTCTCTCTCCAAAGACTTGAATCTCTCACCTATACGGAGAAGACACTTGAGATGATCTCCACCGAATCGTGCTTTTGTCACAAATTCTCCCATTTTTTTGTAAATTCCTTAAATTCATAAAAAAATTTAATAATATTTAGGATTTATTGGAAGAGATTTGAGGAAAATTTGTAATAGAAAATTAATGTTTCTCGCCAGAAAAAAATTATTAGAAATGCATCAATTTAAAATTTTTAATTTCAATTCCATTTTGCGGCAATGCTTTAAAATTGAACGATGTTTGAAAGCTTACAACAAAATATCGCACCAAAAGTAATATTCGTATTGAAAATTACAATGAATTAAAGTAAGAAAGCCGTTTTGGGCTACTAATGAAAAATAATAATGAACTCTTTTGTTTACAGTGTCACAAAAATATAATGCCACTCGTCAAAATGTTTAAACCAACAAATAAATAATGTAAGTGTGGCCTAATGTCTAAAGTAGTTTTGCAGACGTAATTTAATAAAATTTTCAGTTCGAATTTCAAACATCCATAGATTTTGTTTGTGGGAACCTAAATTTGTAATATTTTCGGTGACCATCCTATAAATCAATTCTTTGCTTTATTCCCTCATTTTTCGGTTTTGAGCATTTTCCAAATAAAGAACATGCCTGTTAACTGCAAATATTTTTGTTATCCTCCGTTTCTTCCTGGAAATAATAAGCGAAAACAATGGGTATACCAGTTCAACTCGCAGGCCTCTCAGCTTAAAAAATTTAAGTTGAAAAATTCGAAGCGTTGGAGCTTGTTCGGCGAGAGAAGGGAGACGTGCACGTCATGTGCCTTGGGGTGTAAATCATATCGCTCGTAAATTAATTTTGAGCCCGTGTTTGTTTTCCTCTTTATACACGTGTGTATGTTCTCGGTCGGCTCGCTACTCTCTCACGGTGTGTAATCATGCTCCATAACTTTTTTATTTGATTAGGACCGCCGGCGTCAGATTAAAACATCCGCATCGCAGATCAAAATCTGCAGGTGCGATTTTTCTTCCTTTGAAGAGAGAGAGCGAGTGGCAGACCTGAGGGACCGCCGACACGCGGCAACCCCGCGGGACCCCCGACTGCGCTAACTTGACTAAGATGCACGGTCGCATCAAGAACACACGCCTTAAATATTGATAACGCCTGTCGTCGAGCCGACTATGCAATCCGCTCGCCCGCCCTGCCGCGCCGGTTGCATCTCCGACCGAGACACGGAGATTATTTCCCTCTTGCTTGGTCTGTGCAACGGTTTTGTTTGGAGAGATAATACAATTTGTGCTTGTCTTTTCCGCGAGACGCGCGTCACTCCGTTTCTCGGACTGGCGCACAGGTAAATTAGGTTTTCGGCCTCGAGCCAAGCTCAAAAAGAAAATGATTTGTGCTCTCTCTGCTTGTTATAATGAAATATTTCCGCCACAACACGGAAAACTGGAAACACCTTGCGGCTACAATTCAGGCCCATTTGATTTTTTTGGCACAAAATCCCGTCTCGTTCTTTTAATTAGATGCTACGCCAAAATCGAGCAAAAATGAATATTTCTAATTTGAATTCTGGATAATATGAAGTTATTTTACAGAAAGTATCAAATGAAGTGCAGAATATCAATAATAATTGACTTTTAAATTTAGGATTAAATTTGAATTTCTGCTAGTACGACTCACTTGATATTACACATTTTTCTAGCTTACTGCGATTTTCAAAACATGCGTTCTCCAAATTAACCTGATCAATGAAATAGCTAACAAGAATTCAATTGAACTAAATCATCAATACATAACTCATAATTTTTTGATTAGATAATACGTTCTGTAGATGAATATTGAATGAGGAATAGAGGAAAAATGAATGAAATGCATCTAAATTTTGAAATACAATTAAGAGATTTAAATGTATTTAAAAACATCAGCAAAAAACTTTGTGTTCTTATTAATTATTTTTTTGGTGGATTGAATTTAAATTCGGCTTTTCCTCGAGGAAAAGCCGAATTTAAATTCAATCCACCATGAATCAACCCTCGATCGTGAACTTCTACTACAAAAATTTTTTTTATTTAAGATGTGAAATGGGACAATTTTTACATCAACTCACCATCATTTATTACATTGTGCCGATGAGGTTTGTGAGAAATAATGCTTTTTCCACATTTTTTTCAATTTGTTAGTATGACAGTTTTTTTTTGTTTTTATTATTATTATATATTTTTTTACATTAAAATTCGTTTTCCAAGCACTGAATTTCACGCTCAGTTTCTGAATTCACGTTAAAATTTCTTTTGATTTTTTTTTTTAATTTTTATTGTTAACATTATTTTTTAATAATCGTTTTTTTTATAAAAAAAAAATAAACATAAATTACATTGAATTAAAAAAAAATCAAATCTGGTCAATTGAAATATAATAATTTTAACTGCTGTGCAACTGTATTTTGAAGTCTTTCAATTTGATCAAGTTTCCATTAATTTTAACTCTTGATTAAATTAATTGAAGGATACAAACGGTTAATTTTAAGTTTGAGTAACTAAATCCGATATAAGCTAAAAATGAATTTAAATTTCAGTGCCCTCATTGGCACGTGTAAAACCATTGAGTTGTGAGCAGGGCGCTTATTTTGATCGGCAAACACATTCCACGGGATGGAAGTCATTATTTGCATGTGCAATCAAATGACAACTCATTTGGCTTGCAGGCAAGTCAATTACGTCGAACAACATTGCGCTGCCGACTCGATGGATAATTACAAATGCAACACATGAGTTGAAACTCGGCCGCTATTTTCCATTTCAAATTGATTCAATTTATCATAACAACAAAAGCGCCGTCCTTTTCAGCCGCTCTTTGCGCTTTTGAATATTCATTATTTATTTCTCACCTTTTTTTAATTTATGTTTAAAATGCCCATTTAATTTTATAAGTCCAAAATCTTATGGAAAATGATTATTAATTTATTACCATATTATGGTTCTTAATATTATTTCATTATTTTTTCAAGAAAATCTCATTTCTTCTTTTAAATCTGATAAAAATTCTGTAGTTTTTCTTAAAGTTTAATTTTACACACTATTAAACTGATATTTTTTTAGAAATTTTTCATTGAAAAGTACATTTAACTAAGATTTGAAAGAGAAAACTTAGCAATAAAAGATGAAAGCTTGCACAAGTGAGGACTTACCATGCTGCGAAGGTTTGCTCAGGAGCGTGGCGAAAGGATGACTATATCGCAGACGAGGGCGCGGAGAACCGCCCTTGTGCGCAGACCAACCCCCGCGGAACAATTGTGCCGCCCCCCACGTGGCATCTGCACACCTGAAATAGGTTTTCCAAACGCGGAGTCAGTGCAGCACCGCTTCGATTCGCACACGCTTGGGGCGCCTGAAAGTGTGACAGTTTAATTTGAAAATATTTAGAAACTATTATCAGAATAAAAAATTGAATGAGAAAAAGATACTTGTCATTGATTATCATAATATTTTCTTGCAACTCAAATTAGCAAAAGCACATTTCAAAATTAAATATATTTCAATGTTTTTTTTTACATAAATATAGGAATTGGAAACTGTATATTTCATTTTCTTATTAATAATTATTATAATTATAGCTCTTGAACCGTAAAAATTTATAAAATTTAATCATTAAATTAAGTTTGCATTTTTATTTGCATAAAAGGACAATGGAGAGAGGAAGAAGCTTATCATTTCAACATAATTTAATATAAAATAAATCAAATAAATAATAAATTTTATTTTTAAATAATCATTTTTTTTCTTTAGTGTAAATGAATTGTCAAGATTTGTATTTTCTGGAAAATTTTCAAGTCATAATCGATTGAAGGAATTATTTACAACAATAAAATCTTTGATTATTCATTATTTTACGCCTGTTCTACGCGACTAGCAATTATATCATTAACCATCATTTTTCTTCAATGCTATCAATGGAAAAAATCAATTGCTTATTTGTTATAACGTGAGGCGCAAATAATAGTCTGGCTATAGTGAACACCCACTGGACTGTTTCCAGTATCAGCTCTTCGGTATCAGAAGTATGTTATGTGTGCCTGGAGGTGACTTTGGATTTCCTTTATCAACAAATTAAAGTGGCTGAAATCGCACAATAATTTAGTTTCCCAGGGTTGTTTTATGTATATGCTTACAAACTGCATTTTTTTCATTATTTTTGCCACACTGTATTTTTTTCTGATGGCCAATTCTTCCAATCACCTGAGGTTTCTCACTTTGGGTCATTTTCCCTCTCGCAAATTTGAGAAGGTTTTGAAACTTAATTTTCTGGATCACTAAAAACACAAATGAAATATATTTTAGTAATTCAATCAATACAAATTACAATATCATTGCCATAAATTTATATTAAATTGGTTAAATTTTGTATCTAAAATTTATTTGATTTTTAATATTATTGAAAATCAAACCAACTTAAGAATGCAATTAAGCTGTTAAGGAATTGGTAATAAAAAATATTTTTTAATGAAACTAAAAGTTAAAGAACAAAATGAATAAAAGATTTTTTTGTAGTAGAAGTTCACGATCGAGGGTTGATTCATGGTGGATTGAATTTAAATTCGGCTTTTCCTCGATGGGTTTTTGTGAGTTTTTATTGTAGAGCAGGATATTGTTTTTCTTAAACAATAAAAACTCACAAAAACCCATCGAGGAAAAGCCGAATTTAAATTCAATCCACCACAAAAGATTTTTTGTTTCATTGCAGCTCTATCATAAAATACGATATAATTATGTGGCAAAAATTTATGATTCCAACAAATGATTGGTAAAATAATAAAAATAATAAATTTCTGTTGTCATATTCACTTGGAGAAATTAAGTTCATTTCCTGCTATAAACTTGTTAAATTTATGTGCCAATTTATAACTATAGAAGCCATACCATAAAATAATAATTATGTGAAATGTACGTTTTTGCTGGAAATGTGTGAATGAAAAATGCCCGAACTTTTCTTTTGGTGTAGGAAAATGGAAAAATACACATTTATTTAGGCACAAAAACCAGCACAACCCTTTTGGCTGAGGTTTTGCAAAATAAAGAAATAAAATTGTGCATGTTTTTTATACAAATGATCGCAAATGCTATTTTTTTATAATTATTATTATTGCAAAATTATTCTTTCAAGCATGGAAATATTAATCAATAATTATGTCTGATAAAATTAAGTCGCACCTTTCCACGGATTCCGCCATTTCTCCCTCGATCGCTGACAAAAGACACAAAAATAGGGTATGTATATTACTGTATTATTGTGTTTAAAGTACAACTGTGCTCTGCAATTCTTCAGTCTAAATGTCATGGAATCTAAATTATCTCATGTTGTATTAATATCAATTAGATCTATTGTAATATCTATATGTCATCCAACAAAAAATTCTAATTTATATATGGGCCACCTATGGACAGGGCCACCTTTGAACGACTTCTTGAACTAAAGATAAATTCTTATCAACCTGCGCAACCTGCGCAATGAATATCATAGCTGCAATTGCTGCAAACATTACACAAACATATCCATTAATCATAGTTCAAAATCCGATATTCTTATCTTAAAAGTTTTTATGGCAAGAAAAAAGATAAGTTTTTTTACATGAATTTGATATTATTTTGTTCTTTCATGCTGAAGTAATTTTAAAATTCATCTGTTTATTTGGATAAATTCAAAGAGTTGCACGATTGTTGTGGCAACACTGCCTCAGAGCGCCATTCGCCATTTGCTACTCGTTATCATGGCGGCAATGGGTACGTATTTCTCCTCACTTTTTTACTTAATTCTCGCTATTTAGGCGCCGGTTTTGCGTGTAAACGTAATCCAGTACCACAAATCTTTGATAAATTTCAAAATTTGATCCGAATCCAGCTTTATTCGAGGCAGAATTCGCGTTGCAGCGAGCTCGGTTGGCGGCTCGTGGTTTGTGATCCCCCCATTCGAAGCATGATAGTTTTTCTTGCAGAATTCGCAACCTTGAGTTTGCCGGTCGCTCGTGCGTCTCGCGTTCGTTAACTCGCGACCGGGGCAACCGGTTTGGCCTGCGAAAAACGGCATCGAGTTGATTTGGGCAAAATTCGCGAATGGCGGTTTCGGGGGCTGCAGTGGCGGTCGGTGCGGGCCAACACTGCGGCATCGGCTCGTCTCAAGGACACGTCTCGAAACTCGTCACAAGCGTGATCAAACACGAATTCGCTGTCACCTCCGGTCTAGAGTGACTCGAAAGGAACCTTGCTTCGAGTTAGGCGCGAAATTTTCTGGAATTCGCGGCATGGCGGTGTCCATTTTGGATTGTGACCTATTTAAAAATGGAGGCGGACCCATCCATGTATGTACCATGCACCAAACAAAAGTCTATTATGTGTGTGTGTGGTGCAAAGAGTATGTAATCTCACTCCGGTGGAACGAGCCCCCCGCTAACAAGTGCCATCTCGTTCAGATTCGGTGCGTCGGGAAAAATTATTCTTAGTTTCTTGCTTTGCTCGGCTGCTACGCTTTTGATCGCAAGGTGAACCAAACTTCTTTCAGCTCTGATTTAATGTATAAATAAATCTTTTTCAATTTTTTGTCAAACGAGTGAGAGATAAGAAAGGAAAGTTCTGTATTTTCCTTCTGAAAATCAAGAGGCTAAAGTTCAAGCTAGAATTTTTATTTGCCGCGTCCATTTTGTCAGTTTGCTGATTGCGAGCAATTTGGTCAGAGCTTCTTTTAATTTGCCAACGCATGCCTGAATTATGGAGAGGCGTGCGATTTCACTTACTCGGCATATTCGTTTTGAATTACACTTCTTGCCAATCCTCGGCATCATAATTGCTTATACCAAATACGTTCCCTTTTGTATTATGAAACCGTAGAGAATGAAGTAAAAATAAATTCATAAAAATTCATAAAATCGTTTTATGTTTCAGGTTGAATTGTACCCAACAGACAAGAGCATTGCCAGAGAAACAGAAAAACGAAACCAGTGACTCAAGTGGCACTCAATCCGACCGCCATCTCGCAACAATGACTGAGAACGAGGAGATGTTCAAAGGTGAGGAGGGCGAGGGCAGCGACATGTTTGAGGAGGAGGACGAAGAGCTGGGCGGCCTCGAGGAGTCTAGTCCCACGGAGCACACTTGCCCCAAGTGCAGTGAGCGCCTCTGTGACCCGCGCGTCCTCTCCTGCCTCCACGTCTTCTGCTCCAAGTGTCTTGAGGGGCTGGTTGGCGAGGGCGCCACCCTCGAGTGCCCCAAGTGCCAAATGCACACGCCTCTTGGCTCTGCTGGCGTCAAAGCGCTGCCTGCCGACCACGTCCTGGCAAACCTGATGGACGTGGCCGCCATCACGGCCCAGACTGCTGTTTGCACCAGTTGCAAGTCCAACGAGAAGGCCGTCGCCCGATGCGCCGACTGCGCCAACTTCCTCTGCCCCAACTGCAACAGCGCCCACCAGGTAGAAATTTTGCAACAATAAAAACTTGACTTCATTTGAGTATGAAAAGTATTCAGACAGAGATAAAAGGCTATGTACTGATCTATAATTATAATCAAATTCAACTTAATATAGAATATTAAATAGTGAATTTGAAACAAAAAGATACTAACATATATGTCAATTTTTCCAGCTTATGAGATGCTTCGAAGGTCATCGTGTGGAGTCATTTGAGGAGCTTACCAAATCAGACAAGAAGGTGCCAATACATAAGCCTATTCTTTGTGCTGTGCACCCCTCTGAAAGCCTCAAATTCTTCTGCTACACCTGCCAGGTAAGATACAGAGTAAAAGTTTCCTTAAGATACTTGCACTTAAGGTATCTTCCCCTCCTCCTCTTGGACGAGGGGCTCGTAACTGGTGCTATAGAAACGAAGAGCATCGTTGGAGTGGACATTTATTTTTATCTCCATTCCTGGTTTTATCTCTTCAACATCGTTCCTTTGTTAATGAAACCTCATTGAACGGATTGGAATGGATTAGAAGCCTGACCGCCCATTGTGTTTTAGGTGCCAATTTGCAACGAGTGCATTCTGGTGAATCATTCTCTGCCAGAGCATCACTTTGAAAGGCTTGCTGACGCAGAGGGCGTGCAGCGCAAAGAACTCCAGGATCTGGTCACCAAGAGCAAGGAAAACATCTCCAAGTGTGAGGAAACATCTGCCCTCCTCAGCAATGCACTCTCAGAGCTTGAGAATCAAAGAGAAAATGCCAAATCTCTCATAGAAGAGACCTTCCAGGTAATTGTCGATTTTCGCACCAACTGAAATTGGCCTCAGCACACTTGTTGACTTGGCAATCAAGTGCTACAATTTATTACAAGAGGCTATATCAAATTCTCACTTTTTAATCCAGGGCTCTCTTGAGGCTTGGTTACCAAGTATGATACATTCTTCTCTTTGGAAAAAAAAAATTTTTAAATACCCTATGAAAGTGTGGAATAATTTTAACGCTGGAATTTTTGTAGAGTTACAAGGCTCTGCTGGAAAAGTGCATGGAAAAAGCACTGGATGATCTGGGACAGCTGCACTCTGAGCAGGAGCTTCGCATAATGGAGGGTATTTACGGACTTGAAAAGTTCCAAGATCACGCCGAGGAAGCTTGTAAATTCACAGAGCGTCTGCTTGAAAATGGAAATGCTGCCGAGACTCTGTCTCTGAAGAAACTCATTGGAGACCGGCTGCAGTCACTTGCCGAGAAAACACCTAAGCCAAATGTTGAAGTTGACTTGAAATTCGAAACTGACTACAACAAGTTTGAAGAAGCTTTAAAAGTATTTCCTTCTCCCTGCATAATTAAATATTTACTAATGGTGTCTATTTTAGGCTACTTTTGGCCAGTTCAAGTCTATGAAGAAGGAAAAGAAAGTCGAAGAACCAAAGGCTGAGGCGAAAGAGGAGCCCGAACAGGCCGTCCTCGGACCTATCAAGGTTGATGTCGAGGAAAGTCCCTCTTCGCTGCCCATCTCGATGCAGTCCTCCTTTGGCAGTGACTTTGTTCCTTTGCCTACCAGCACTATCGCATCGCCGGCGTCTACGGGGGGCCCACTGTCCCCTCCGCAAGGGCTGAGCAACTTTTCAACCATCCAGGAGTACAACATCGCGCAGCTTGCCAACTTGGCTACTGGTCCTGCTTCGCGTAACTCAAACCCGTCTCCAACCAATCCCTTCACTCTGTCAGAACTGCTGGCCGATCCAAATCCCATGAGTCACGCTTACAACAATCTGCAGGCTCTTGCCAAGCTTGGAGGAATATCTCTTGATAACCATGGTTAGCATCTAATTTCACAAAAACCTAAGAAAAAAAACTAAATAAAATTTTTTTTATTATAATTAACTTTACTTAAGATCAACATTTTATTTGCAGATCTCAACAATGGCCATATGAATGGGTCCACCAATGGTGGGGGCTTTGGCAGGCCTCAAGTTACTTCACCTAACCTGGACGCTTCTCTGCTAAGCAATGCTGTATCCGCTCTTAACCTGAACGGTGGAGGCGGTGGATTCCACTCATCGTCAACCTCCCCCCTGCAAGGTATTTTTTTAATGATTTTGGTTTGTCGCATGACAGGGTTTCAGGTTTGCTTTTGGAAGTGGATGCAGTCTATGTTGATATGCATTCTAATGTTGGAAATTAACATGTAGATGATCTGGAGCTGATTGGAAACGGGAACAACTCAATGTCTGCCTTCTCTCAGCAAGTGCGCAGCACCGGCTCAAGCAAAACCACTCCGATGCAAATCCGCTGCAAGTTTGGTCAGCTCGGTCCCAATAAGGGCCAATTTAACTCGCCCCACGGCTTTTGCCTGGGAAATGATGAAGACATAGTGGTTGCCGATACCAACAACCACCGCATCCAGGTGAATACGCCGAATAACTACTACTACCCTCCCTCAGGCTGTTACCGACTTTTTTGACTGACTCGACGACCTGTGAGGTCTTACTGATATTTTGCTAGATTTTTTAAGAATGCACATCAAGAAGAAGTATTTTTGTGGTCTTTGTTTTATTCATTGCATTAAAAGACGAGCAGCAAGAATCAAACCATTTTGTTTATTTTTCCCTTATTCGTTACCAGAGCACCTGAATGACCGCTTGTTCTTTCAGGTATTCGACAAAACTGGCAACTTCAAGTTCCAGTTTGGAATACCAGGCAAGGAGGAGGGTCAGTTGTGGTACCCCCGAAAGGTTGCAGTCATGCGCAACTCTGGCAAGTTCGTCGTTTGCGACCGTGGCAATGAGCGCTCACGCATGCAAATTTTCACCAAAAACGGACACTTCATCAAGAAAATTGCCATAAGGTACATTTCCTGTACTGATGATTATGAGCACCCAGTTTGCAAACACTAGTCCAATATATTAGTCACACACAGTAGATTAGGAATATTATTGTGGTTCTTATTGTTAGTCCTCGAAAAATAAATTGATCTTGGCAGGTACATTGACATTGTGGCCGGTCTTGCTGTCAACTCCACTGGGCAAATCGTGGCCGTGGACAGTGTATCCCCCACAGTGTTTGTCATTGCTGAGTCAGGCGACCTCCTGCGCTGGTTTGACTGCAGTGACTACATGAGGGAGCCGTCTGACATAGCGATCAGTGGTCAGTGCCCGGTGCATTCCTCTGTTGGAAAATTCCTAAAAAGTTAACGTGATTGCAGGCAAGGAGTTCTTTGTGTGCGACTTCAAGGGCCACTGCGTTGTGGTGTTCAACGAAGATGGCCAGTTTGTGCGTCGCATCGGAAACGAGAGCTACACCAACTTCCCTAATGGAATCGACATATCAGATGCTGGAGATGTGCTGGTCGGCGACTCCCATGGAAATCGTTTCCACGTTGCTGTTTTCACTCGTGAGGGCTCTTTGCTCTCTGAGTTCGAGTGTCCTTATGTCAAGGCAAGTATAAGAATGAGCAAAAACTTCATGGCGGTATGAATTTGAGCAATTTTAAGTTTTTTAAATTTTTATCAATAATCAAACTACAAATTATGGGAAGGAACTTTCAATAACAATTAAAGGTCTGATATAATCTATGAAAAAAGTCATGTGTCCCAATAACACAATCTTGCAGATATTGTAATAAATTATTTCAAACAGTTAAAAGGAAAAATAATATTAAACCTAAATTAGCATAATTGAAGATTACTAAGGGAGGATACAGGGAAATCCCAAAACACTTTTTTTACGTTTTTACTAAGCCTAGAACTTTGAATTTTTTGGTTGAGGTTGAGGTTCAGCCATCACAGGCTTATGTCCAGATAAACTTTTTTTTATGAAACCAAAATATTTATCAATTAATACTGTTATATCATTTATACTGGAATTCTTGGTATACCCAGTACCCTGCCAATAAAATCATTAATTTTCTCCAATAGTCCTAGAAACAGTAAAAACCAAATTTTTCCTTTGTTGAATATGGCTAAATCTCCAAGAAAATCAAATTAAAATATGTTTTTCATATTTTTTTATGCACGGTTGTTAAAAACTCTACAAAACAAATGAGTAAATAAGAAAATATCATTAAATCTAGCTTAAATCTGACTCTTTGAAACAAATATGTTAAAATTTTTAGGTGTCACGTTGCTGCGGATTGAAGATAACATCGGAAGGCTACGTTGTCACCCTTGCGAAGAACAATCACCATGTCTTGGTGCTGAACACGCTGTACATCGTGTGAGTCAGCGGTGGCAGCAGAAAATCAAGGTTAGGCCCACTTCAACTGATCTCTTGTGAAAAAGTGAGCCTACCCCAACCAGAGGTAGAGCTTAAGTTGCATTTAGCAGAGAATATTAATTATTTACATCACAGAAGTATTGGCACACATGTTCCTATTTGAGTGCGAGAGTGATGAGTACAGCAAAAAGAAGGAAAAGATGTTAAACTCAGGTTCTCTCTCTAAAAGTTAGAGTGTTTTGTGCGAGCGATGAATTAATTGTCACTACACACTATGCGTTATTATTCAGTGGTGCCATACAGCTGATATGCTACTTCGTTTCATTGTTTTTTAATTCAACACGTTGTACATATGATAAGTCAATAATTGTAGGGAGGAAATTTGAAATGCGAAAAAATGTTGCAAAAGAGAATGATTCCGTTTGTGCTGCACTCGACTCGGTTTAAGTGCCTACACGTTACAAGATGCTTTCTTTTGTCAGATTGCTTTAGTTTCTGCTCAAATCAGTGGTCATTTTTTTTTATTAATTAATTTAATGGTTTATTGCTCGTAATTGAAAATGAATGATGATTTACTTTTTCAGTTAACTGGTTGCCGAGGCCAATATTTAAAATATTAATTCTTGCCTTTGGTACCCTTCGTTCCTTTGGATCTGCTTAAAAGTGCAGTACATCAGAAAACATCACAGACTCATTGTTAAATGCTGTGAATATTTTATTTTAATCGCGACTTTTTCAAATCATAACTGTGATATAATGTTTTATCTTCTCTTTTTACCAATAATACCAACCACGCTTGGCTCACAAAAGGATTCGCGAACAAACAAACACCACAGTCCTATCGTTGCCTCCTCACGCACAAAACAAATCAATGTAATCAATGTACCATAAACACAGGCTTCCTCCAAGTCTCATCATTGCTCATCGAAGGCCTTTTGTGAATAACGTGACGTGCAAATGAAAATTTTCCTTCTCCCTCGGGACGCAGACTCCTTTCCTTTTGCCCCAATTTTTCTACTCAGTCACTGATTCTAATCAAAAAAAGTTTTAAAAAGAAACGCAGCCCTGGGGTCAATTATTCAATTTCTCCACCGTCTCGCAAGAGTCCTTTGGCCTTATTGTGTAAAGTGTGTTATCGAAGTGAATGTCTTAATGTCGTCTCATCCGTTTTGGCTCTTTTGGTCGGAACACAAACCCTTTGCACAAACAACGAAAGATCTCGCGGTCACTTTTCACACACTTGTTAAAATCAAAAGTTACTAACTAACAACTCCTTGCAAACTCTTACCCCCTTGCTTTTGTGAGCCAAGACCATTCTAATAATCAATATATACATATATATTCGTGAAGCAGCAGAATTTCTTTATTATTGAAATGCATTCTTGTATTTTTTTTAAAAAAAACTGATGCAATTGAAATGCTGAAACAACAAATCACTGGAGTTTTTAAAATGATGTGATGCTGTATCTTGAAGAGAAACGAGAAAAAATTGAAAAATCAAAAAAAAAATCTTATAGTTTATCATATACATATATATGTGCAAAGGAGTTAATATACAACTCTTGTTTATTTTTATTTGCAGAACTGACAAGCCATAATGTTCTAACTACTGAGAATGAAATTGTATTTGAGTGGCTCATATAACTAAAGTGGTAGATTAATAAACTGAGAAAAATGATCGGCCAGAATTTGGTCCAACACTCCTCTTCGACCACCTCGCTTAATGAAAGAGGAGTGCTGCGCTGACTCGACTTGTTTATTTCTCGATTGTGGAAGAAGAAAAAAAAGTAGCACGTCATTATTGTGATAGACATTTTCGATGGTTTTACAATCAGTCGCGTGTACAAAGCAGTCGAGTACACCAACACACACTTATCATTTTTGTCTTCAAATCTTTTCAATGTATTGTTCTTTTGCAACCACGCGAAGACAGTCACAGACTAATTAGTTTTTGTCGTTCGTCCAAACCGAGCGGCGACTAAATATTTGTAAAGAAAATCTTCATCAGAATAGCAATAATTAGAGTTACATACAAAAGCAAAGGATGCAAACAATGGCTGCAAAATTATTCAACATATAGACGTGAAACAAAAAATTATTTGAGATTCTGGCTGCCATTTCTGAAGTTGTTTGTCTATTTGTCATTTTATCATTCCATCCATAGGTGAATTTAAATACTCCTTTGGCGAGGCCCCTTGAAACAGCCTCGACTCTGAGTCGCGCCCAAGTATTTGTCGAAAAGTCTTTCTGCTACTTAATCACGGAAAAACAAAATGATTTTTCCCCTGAAAAGCGAATTCCGAGCGACCCAAGGGGCAGAGGCCAGTTTTTCAAGGGGGCGTGTTGATGATAATAATAACTTTGTAATACTAATGAGATATAATATGTATATTGGATTGCTGCCTTTGTTCTTGAAGAATATGAAGAGAGCTTAGGTTCTAATTTTTGTACGCCTCAAGCTCTATACCCCCGTTTTTGCGCGCGCACCCACTTCACAAACACACACACACGTCATCCCTGATTCTATACTACTATTGTAACCCTTATTTTATATTATTAGTGTACGCTTAAAGACACAAGGTGTTTTTGGTATTTGCCTTTGAATCTTACTGGTGCTATTGCACCACAAAGACCCCCGTACGAAAAAGAATTTTAATTAGAGACTTGTATTTAAAATGGGAAAAAAATAATGAATAATATATTAACACAGAGAGAGACATGTGAAAAATATAATATATTGTCTTCCTAGGCTAAAATTAATATGATGTTATCAAACAAAACAAACAAAACTGTTTTTGTTCCAACGTTTCACGATTTCTTGCTGAATTAGTGGAAAATTCAAGCAAAGGAAATTGTTGATGAAAAGAAAAATCAAATCGGAAGGAGAACCTACGACGACGTCGACTCAAATTGTACTGTAGATATTTTCAAACTTTTTTTGATCATTTCTAGTGTTGTGTATATTCAAAGATGAAGTGCATTTGGAAATTCCTTTTTTTTGAAAATTTTTAGAGATTATTATCAAAGCTGATCGATTTTGCGCGCATACACATTTGTTTCCCATCATATATTTACAATGTGGTGTGTGTTTTTGATTATTTAAAAAAAAAAACGTGGAAGAAAACGGCATAGCTATTGCTATCTCTAGAGACAAAACATAAATGATGATCATGTAATATGTGCTTTGAAGTGTTCAGTATTTAAACAGGTATTTTTACTTTCCTTCCTTAATATTGAGAGAATATTATATTGAAATTACTGCATAACCTTGGAGAGTAGATCCACTCGCGGGGCGTTTCGTGTCATTCGAGTCTTTTGCCGGCAAACATGCGCCCCCGCGCGGAATTTCAAAACGTAAAATTAGTGGCCATTTGCATGTTTTTTATGTATCTGCCACTCAAAAAAATTATATTTAAATGCGAGAATACAAATATTATTGATATGAATACGTATTTTTAAGGGGTTTGTCCTTAAAAAGTAGCGAATCGTTCCATGTAAAAGAGAGACAAAAATAATTTTACCCTAGGGTTAACGTATCGAATCAACTTTGTGGCGCAGAACACCTTTTCAAGAGTGGTTTATAACAAGAAAAATCGTATAACCAGCGGTGATATATAATTAGCTTTGTCAAACAACTATTAATTAACACCGAACACTTATAAAAAGCACACACACTTCACTCACACACGGAAAGGAATTTTAACGCGTTTGCTCGCAACAACCGGAGCGAATCATTGAAATAATTTTTAAGAAGTAATTTTAGTCAAACATGAATGTAATGCCAAACTTCGTCGTGCATTGAAATCGTACGTAGCGTATGTTAAGAGAGAGAAAAAAATTGTTTTGAGCTGCTTTTGAGGAAGGAGGCCTGTGCCAAAAACAATAAATTCATTGTTCAGAAAAATTCCGCTTTGTACCGGTCGCGATTTGCCCACTCGAGAGACACGTTTTTGAAAGGAAGAATATAGCTTTTAATTATAAATAATCGATTAAGCAAACACGCAAGTGTTTGAATGAGATGTACATACAAACGGTTGTGAGTTTTCCCGCGTTTTCCTGTTTTTATTTTTCTTCTACTCTGTGTTTGTTATTAATGTTTGTAGAAAAAAGCTGGGACTTTCATCTCAAAACGAGAGTGCAATAAAATGTTAGGGTAGGCTTAATCGTAATTAATATTAATCGATTAGCGAGCCGTGTTAATAAGTCAGAGTCGCCAGCCAGCCTCCCTTTCTTTCATTCCTACTCCCGTCACAACAAGTGCGGCGCAAAGATGGCCGCCGCTGGCACCGGACCGCTATTGGTCCGCTCTCCGCAGACACTCTCTCTCTCTCTCACACACGTTTTTCGACTGTTGAGCGGCGACCTAGCAATTTATCGATATAATAATTAACCAACTCGAAAGTCGGTCCGAAAAATTTTCAACGTGTGCGTAGTTTTTACTTACAATGGCCAAATCGTTCTTGTTGTTGTGTTTTTGCATATATTTAGAACCGTAGCATTCCATTTTGCTCTTTTTGTTTCTACGTTTTTTTACAATTAAAATGCGTACAATCGAAGGAATCCCACTTTGATTGCGCCGCTAGGAAGGCAGTTTTACATTAATGTGTCCTCTATTAGTCGGTTTTGAAGTACAAATAATATGAAATCACTAGAAAAAAATACACGTAAAAATCGAGTATAATAAAAAAACGCATGTCCCGTCGTCATCGTTTGCTGATTTTTCTATTGATTATTGAGAACATATCATACAAGCGCCAATTGAAACTTGTTTGGATTTTACTTGGTCGGACGAAAATAAAACAAACTTTGAATTCTGCATCTTATTATATATTCAATGAATGACGTGGGAAGGAAAGATTTAGCAAAAATAACTAAGTGAGAGCGAAACAGTTGTTTTTACACGGGGTCAAGCAGTTGCCTTTAGTCCTTTTGCTAAATGATAACAATAAAAACAATTTTATTGAATTGTCGTTGTCGTGTGTATTTTGAGGAAGCGGCTCGTACGGATAGCTTTTCTCATCTGTAGAGTCGTCTCGCGTCGAATGAAGAAGCCAATTTTTGAGCAAAACTGAAAATGAAGCCGCCGCAGTCAAACATTTCTACTTTTTAGATTTGGCACTCTCATATATTATATATATATACATTACGAAAAACAACAAAACGACGGAAATAATTAAAAAAAAAGCAGAGGTAATTTCATGTTCAAGATTCAGAAGAGAGGAAGTGTTTTTAGCCCTTATTGGCCTTAATGTGATCAAAAATTATTGTAATATTATACTTCTAAGAGAACATTTCAAGCATAATACTAAATAATAATTATACATTTACCAATTCTAGCCTTTACACGATGTTTTTCTCTTATTGTTCGTTTATATACATTTAACTTTTTTGTGTTTTTTGCGCATTATTTAGTGTTCCTTTTCCACGTATAGTAATTTGTTTTTTTCAATCACATCGTGGACAATTTATGATTTTAGTGTCGTTGCTCAAGGCATATTTTTATTATTAACAGTAATGTAATTACTTGGAAAAAAGAAAACAACAAAACTGCACTTCAACTATATAATATAAAATAAAATGTAATAATATTATGCATGCATAATCTTTACTATTGTGTATTCGAATGATGATGAATATTATACACTCTCACGTCTTTTACAGAAGTGTAAACACACACACAGCTTCCAAAGGAATTTTATTGATGAGAAGAATGAATTTACAGAAATAAATGTGTGCTAGTCTCTCGGCACTGATTTGCACCTACACTGTCCTCTTTATATTAATTATATTATACATAATTATATACAACAACACATGCTTCTTTGTACATAGGTGGTATAAAACGAGAAAACCGTTAGCAGGGCGTAATTACGTTTAGATTAGTTGATTGGATTGGAGAGTGAACAAGAAAACAAAAATTAGCTATTTGCGGTTGATTAATCGATTGGGATAGATATTATGTAGTGTAAATATAATCAAAGCACAGTTCAGATCAGCAGTGGAAAATGATGCACACACCTCCTTTTTGAGTTTTTTTTTAAGCGTTTACATATGAATAAGTACACATACACACTAACGCTTCTTTTAAGTTAATGATGGGAAGGTATTCTTTACTATTTTTGGAATCGAGTTACTCTGATGATGATGTATTTTGTTTTTTGCTGATTAATAAAGGTATCCATCAAAAAATGTACTTTTCGCCTCATTTTTTGCAATTGTATAACCCAACTTTTGTTATTTAAAACAAAAACAATGATTAAATTTGAAAAAAAAAAATGGCTTCATTAGGGAAAAAGGAACTGACTTCTACGAGTCTTTTTTTTAGTCAAATGAAACGCGGCTCAGTGGCTTAATAATATATAATATTTCAAATTAATACGGTTTCATTAATTTGATTTTGAATATTGCCTGCGATAAGTAAGCCAGATGATGAGATCGAGAATGAAAACTGAAGCCACCCATTCGTACTGCTTTCCACCTTGACGAATTGCAGGCGGCGTGAAAAATGTGCTGAGACAGCCTGGCAGAAGTCCCAGGCTTTCCAGAGGTTAACTTTATTCAAATAAAATTGATACATAAAATTCAAAATAAATATAAACTGTTTTTTATCGTTATAATGAATGTTTGATATTTTTAATTTCATCACGCTTGGTATCTTTTTATTAAAATTAATCTTTATAAAATATATTATATTGATTTGATATTTTTTAGAATGATGAAGCATTCGTGCAAAGAATTTTTTATAAACTGAATTGGCCGGCTTAAACAAGAAAGAGTTCTAAATGATAAAATAATATAAATAATTCATGTTATAAATAAATTAAAGTATCACAAGTATTTATTTCATGACTCATGTCACAAAATTACATGCAAAATAATAAATATATAATATCTAATGATATGATTACTTTATTTTATCAAAGAAAATAAGCCTCTTGAAATTCAGAAATTCGCAAACAAAATCAAATAAACTTGTTTGCGAATTTTACAGTGAAAGCCTTCTGAAAGAGCCCGCTTTTACTTGTCCTTGACCGTAATCTATTCACTCCTAAATTCTTCATTATAAGAGCTGCAAATTGCTCCCGTGATCCTCGCTTCGCGCCACGAATCGTACCAAACGAACAAATTTATATGCGAGAGTTTATTATATTTTTTCCAGATTACAAAACTATTTACCTCAATCATCTCTAAAAGCAATTTTTCAATCAAAATTCAAATTAGGATTTTCTAATTCTTAAGGTAACTGAAATGTCTGAAAATCCACAATGTCCAAGGAAAGGAGTTTGGTTGGCAGCACTGGCGAGAATCTTGTCAGCGGCGAAAACGTCTCGAGATTGGCAAACAATGACCCTGCGACCCGTTTTCCTAATCTCTGCGGCGGCCTGCTCCGAATCGTGTCGTCCGTAGCGCGTCCGGCATGGCGTCCCGCCTCGTCCAGTTTGTCAACTGCCGCCTCCTGCGCGACCACACGCTTGTCAAGGACGATTTGTGGGTGCGCGACGGCAAGATCGAGAATCCCGAGACGCTTTTCTTTGACGAAAGGGTCAGCGCCGACCTGCAGGTCGACTGCCAGGGTGCCATCGTCGCGCCAGGCTTCATAGACTTGCAGATCAACGGTACAGTTTTCGCAACAACCCTCTTTAATTCTATCCATAAAGTTCTAAACTCTAAACAGAAATTATAAAAATAATTGTGTCTTCCTCGACAGGTGGTTTCGGAGTTGATTTTTCGCACGACGTTGCGAAAGCCGAGCAAGGAGTGGCGAAGGTGGCCAAGGGCATTTTGGCGCACGGTGTCACCTCGTTCTGCCCGACCCTGGTTACCTCGCCCGAAGCGGTTTATCACCGCGTTTTGCCGACGATTCAAACGCAGCAGGGAGGCAAACACGGTGCCACCGTCCTTGGGGTGCACCTCGAAGGACCCTTCATCAGCCCGATGAAAAAGGGTGCCCACCCTGCAGAGTTTATCAGAACCTTTGCCAAAGTGAGGAAACTTTATTCAGTTTCAAATTACTGAATATCGAAGCAAGCTTAATGTTTTAATTTAAGTTCGTGTTAAATTGGTTGAATTCATTTTTAAAATAATCATTATATATCATAAATAATTTCTGAAATTAAAATATTGAATGAAATATTTTTAATTAAATTGATCAATTTAGATAACTATTTTAATTAAAAAGAAACTTTAACATAAAAATCAATCATTCTCTATTAGGAAAATATATTTAATAATTAGCTTTTGCTATTTTTTAATTACTTAAATAAATCTTTTTTATAATTAATATTTTCTTTTTCAGGGTTTTCAATCAGTATTGGACGTCTACGGCGGTCTCGACAATGTTTCCATCGTGACTCTGGCACCTGAACTTAAAAACGCCTCTGAGGTTGTTGAAGAATTGTCCAGACGTAATGTGACCGTCTCTGTAGGTCACTCGATGGGCGATCTAGTCCACGGCGAGGTTGCTGTCCAGCACGGGGCCACCTTTATTACTCACTTATTCAACGCTATGCTTCCAGTAAATATTATAATTTAAAAGGATTTAAATAATTCTTTTGCTCCAGTTTCATCACAGAGATCCTGGCATTGTTGGACTGTTGACGTCGGACGCGGTGCCTGAGGGGAAAACTGTGTTTTTCGGAATCATTGCGGACGGAATTCACACACATCCGGCTGCACTTAGAATCGCACACAGAACACATCCAAATGGTCTCATTTTGGTTTTGCTTCATCAATTTATTATTTTCCATTTAAACACTTTAATTGATAAAGTCTCACTTTTTATCGATTAAATAATTTATAACTAAATACATGAAATATTTGAGTTCCTGAAAAAATAATGGGTCAATTTTTTCTACACTGATGGGGGATGAAAGAATGCGTTGGTCCATACAAAGAAAAAAGTTGCGTGAGAATTTAAGAAGCACAATAGAATTGAGCATCACCCCTGTGTGAGAGAACGCTGAGTAAGGGGATCGTGTGTTGTAATAGGTCTGGTTCTGGTAACGGACGCTATCTCAGCCCTCGGCCTGCAAGAGGGGACGCATCAGTTGGGGCAGATGGCCGTTGAAGTGCGGAACAGCCACGCGTACGTGGCCGGCACGACCACCCTGTGCGGCAGCATTGCCAGCATGATCGAGTGCGTGCAGCACTTTGCCCAAGCCACTGGTCAGCCCAAAAGCTGATATTTGCTCCAAACGACTAAAATAGAGAAATTCCATTGCAGGGTGTTCGATGGTGAGCGCGCTGGAGGCGGCCTCACTGCACGCTGCGCGCGCCATTGGCATTCACGGCCGGAAGGGCACGTTGAACTTTGGTGCCGACGCCGACTTCATCTTCCTCGGCGAGGACTACTCGATTTGGTCAACCTGGATTGCCGGCGAGTGCGTTTATTCAAAGTTGCAAATAATGCAATGAAATCGCCTTCGAAAGGCAGCCATTGTGAATTGCCAAAGAACGATCGAATTCAATTATTATTACTTTGTCTGTGATCGCTTTTTATCAAGTTGGACCTACGAATTATACAGTTGTTGAATAAATTTTGATTATTGAAACAAAAGCGAGTTTTGGAAATTTTTTTTAGTTTATTTTCTATGAGATACAAAACAAATACTGACTTTACTAAGTCGATTTTCATCTAGAAACTTAAATACAGAGCATATCATCGGTCATCAGTTTACTTTTTCTTTGTGTAAATAAAAAAAGAGGGTGAGGCGCGGTTACACTTTCTTAAAATGACGCGCCTCTGTCTCGTTCAGTAGTAGTTTGTGGTCTGCAAAGTATTAAAATATTCTACAGTATTTTACAATCAGAGTAGTGTAATTATTTTTAAAATGTTTTTCTCCTTAAAATGATGATTATTCTTAATTTACTTGCTTCTTCTTCTCCGTGTGTTTAACGTTTGTTTTCTTTTTTTGAATTTTTCTTCCTTGTTTGTTCTATCCTTCACGTGAGGAATGTGTATAGACATGAACACGAGAACAAAATATATTATGTATAGAGGAGTCCTTATGGCGGCCGGCCTCACCACCAATTGCACTTGTTAAGCCACCAGGAGGATTTGACTCCAGCCAGCAGCAGACTGAAGCAGGTACCAAAGAAAAAGATACACACACTTACACCTAGGAGAAAGACAATGCGCCTAACGAAATGAAAACCGACTGCATTGCGTGCATCAGGTCAAACCCTCCCAGTTGTATGAAAAATTTTGATACAACAGTCGTCGTTCATTGGCTAAGTACAAACCCAAAATTGAAAACTTGTTTGCATGATTTACTCTTTAAATGTATGTACACTGGGGGGCGATGGTTGTAGCACAGTCTCTCAGCAGCATTATTATTCTTAAGTTATTACTGTTTATTCGTCGTCATCTCCATCATCGTCGTCGCCGTCGTCATCCTCGTCTTCGGAGGCGGGCTTGGCAGGCACTCCTGGGGGCAACTTGGGCTTCTTCTTGTAGGCGGTCATTTCCTACAATCAGACAAATGCAAGATTAATTTTCACATCAAATCAAAAAACACAACAAATGAATCGAGTTTTAAAAAGACGAATAATTTGAATATCAAAATTTTAACTCACCCTGTCGTAGCGAGCCTTGTCCTTCTCGGCCATGGCCTCGTACTTGCCCTTGCACTCAGGGTCGCAATCAGACCACCTGCGGCCCAGCTCCTTGGCAATGTCGCCGACACCGTATTCGGGGTTGATGGCCTTCACCTTGGGCCTCTCATCATTGCAGAACCAGAAGAAGGCAGACCTAAAATCAAGAAAATACAAAATTCAACATTTTATTCAAAATTTTTCTCAAATTGATATTAATTAAGGTAAATCAATTCATTAAAAATAGTTGGAAGTTTCTTGCAACAAAATGAGAATTCGAACTCCAAAACTTTGAACAGTAAATGAGGAAAATTGTTTTTTGTTCACTTACAGAGAGCGCTTGGGTGCGTTGGGGTCCTTGATGTGCTTGCGCTTCTTTCCGCGGACCTTCTCGCCCTTGGGCGGCTTGTAGTCCTTCATTTCCAGCTCGTAGCGCTTCTTGTCCTTCTCGGCCATCTCGTGGAAACGCTTCTTTTCCTTGTCCACCATGGTCTGCAATCAAACAGATTTCCAGATAAGTAAAAACCCCAAAACAAGGCTAGAATGAACTCTTTCAGGGCAAACAAAACGACCCCTTGATAACAGAAGAGATAAAGCAATAAAGAACCGTGTTTTTTATTCTTCCAAAGACGAAAAGAATGAATGTCCTTTGATTAGACGATTTGCATTATCCGACACTTCTTCCTCCAAAGAGGAGGTGGATTATATTTGTTTGCGCGAATCCGCAGCAGAGGGCGAACGCCAATTTCCATTCTCCCCTATTTTAAAATCAAATTGGTGGCGGAGAGCCGCCGCATGTATGAGAGAGAGAGCGACTAGAAGCATTTAGAGTGGATCAATATGTGGCAATATATCTGCAGGCACCAACCAACCCCTTTTACATGAAACGAGAGATGCTGGGCAAGAACAGAACACACTCGCTAGCTCTCTCTCGAAACAACTCGCGCTCGTAATTGATTCAATTTTCCGTCCGCGGCTCTAATTTCAGCAAAATTTACTTTTCTACGAGCAACAAAAACACAAGAAAGTTTTTGACGCAATTTGACTATTTTAGTTTTTTTCCGCGGCAATAATCAATAATTACATAAGCGGCGCGTTCAATAGCCTTGAGCAGGTTAATAAGAGAGAGAAAAAAATCAATTAAATTTCCAGCCAATGAGGGCGCGAGGGGCAACTTTTTAATTTCCTAACGCGCCAAGCATAGTGCAAGAGCGAATTTCAACTGCTCGGATCAATAGAGGAGGAAAGGGGGTATTCTAATTTCCTCCCTGTCCATTTCCATAGCCTGGGGTGCTGCAGCAGAGCTGCTCCGAGGGTGGGGGGATGAAACCCCGCCTGCCCGCCGCCCAACGTAAACAAACAAAACCCCTCCAAGTGGGTCGCGGGGCCCGCGGGCCCCGCGCCGACCCCCGGGAGCCCCCACGCCCGAGGAGGGAAAATGAAGATTTAGAGAAGGGAAATGAGTGCGGGGCGAATTCGCGGGAATTGATTTTTGTAAAGTTATTAGTTTGAGGCACATGCAGCAGGCACCCCTAGGGTTGGCGAGATTAGACGAGGGGAGCAGCGGGGTGCGCGCGCACCTGCTGCCTCGGCCTGCCTGCCTGCTTGGCCGCCGCCGCCGCGATCTCCATCCACAAAACCTGTATTCCCACACATCGAGGATCCGGTTCTCTTTCTCTCTCTCAGCCAGTTTATTAACCAGGTGTGGACCACGGCCAGCTAGCTCGACTGTGCTGCGAGACCGACCCGAGCCGTGCACGAATTACGATCCAAACCCTAATAAACAAAATATCCCGGCCACATATCAAATTTCCCGATCGAAAAGAAATCGCCCAAGCGGAAAAAACTCAAAATATATAAAAAATTAAACTGACCAAGGTTGGAGGAGTAAATTTATTTCCATTTAAAATATTCATAAAAGTGTTAATTAAGATTCCATTATGGGCGGCGAGCGAGCGAGCGAGTCGGGAAGAAATAATATAAAAAATATTAAAAGCGCGCGGCTCGCCTCGAGGTTCAACGTACAGATGACCAGCGAGTGAAAAAACCAAGCGGCAGAACAAAGCGCGAGAGGGGAGGATGTGATTGTTCCAAGCGCAGTGACTTTTACATAAATTGTATGAAAATAATTTCAAAATCAAAACTTCTAATTTGAGAGAAAAAGGAAAAGGGCCGTTTTGAATGAAAAAGTTACAAAATTGGGTTCCGAGAGGGAGAAGGCGCGCGTCCTCGAGCCATAAATCGTGATTATCCGCCGGAGCCCCTCAATTTTGTTGGCCAGCAATTTACTCCAGCCTCTCCTGCAGGAATTTCAAAACTAAAACGCAACGCCAATTCGAAAATTAAAAAATCCAACTTTCCCGTTCGGAGCAAAAGCGGAGCGGGCGGTCGGGCCGCCTCTGCGGAGCGAGCAATAAATTAAGATTTTATTAGTTGGACGGAGGACAATTTTATAGCCAATAGGAAAATTATAAACAAAATGGCCGCTTCGTAATATGGATTTAAAATTCGGCTGCGGGCGCGTGTATCGACCTGCTAGAAAGGAAATTTCGGGGCGCAGCGCACAAATTGGTTCCACCAAGGGGGACGAAACTTACCAACCGTTTGTCACGTTACAGGCCCGCGATATATTTTGATTAAATTTTCAGTTGGCAACTTGAACGCATCTGCAGAGAAATCCATTTTCTGGCAAAATCAATGGAACTATGCGCATGACAATCACAATTAATTAATTGCCATCTCATATAACTCCATTAATTTTGATCAAAAAACCTAAATCTTTGTTTCTAATTAAAGAGCCAATTAAATATTCTACGTAAACGCTTGCATTTCATTTAAGAATAGAAGACCTAAATGTGAACGAATAAATTCTTATAAATGCTGAAAAATTAAAATGCTCGATAAATGATTTGGTTAATTTAATTGGGAAGCTGAAAAAGCGGTTTGAGGCCCCTAGAGATAGAGCAGTAAAATTGTGCTTTCTAAAAGGATTTATAGGCCGCGCGCGTTATCTGGCGGTGATCATTGGAGCCGCCGCAGGTCTCGACCTCTCCCACCCTCCCTCTTTCAGGTCCGTCCGAGCTGGAAAGCTGCAAGAGAGAAAAGATCCAACAACAAGAACTCACCTTCCACCTTTCGGCGCACTTCTTGGAGAACTCGGCAAAGACGACGGACTCCTCGGGGTGCTTCTTCTTGTGCTCCTCCCTGCAGGTCTGCACGAAGAAGGCATAGGCAGTCATGCGCCCCCTGGGCTTGGCATCAGGTCCCTTTCCACGCGGCATTTTGCCTCTTTGTTGATGCTGCTGTTGTTGTAAGTGGAGTTGCTGCGCTGCGGCCTGGTGCTGCTGTTGGTGCTGGGGCTGGAACTGATGCTGCTGGAACTGCTGAATCTGTTGGTGTTGCTGGTGAAGCTGGTGCAGCTGACTCTGCTGTTGTGAAGAGTTTTGCGGCTAAAACAAGACAAACACACATTCGTTCACTCACTGCGCCCCAATTTCTTCGTTCGGGGGCTACAATTGCTACAAAAAGGGCAGGTGGTTGCATTGTTTCCCGCCGCGCGTTTGGCGCGCCAACTGCCTGCATTCGGCAGCCGGTTCTTTCTCTCCGTCGCGCTGACCCTGAACGCGCGCCGCACGAGTTTATCAAGCGGAATCAAAAGCACTCGGAATAAAATGCAAAAGCTTTGTGAGAATCCAGGGATGAGAGAGAAAAAAATTCGTTCTACGCGAAAAATACACATTCGTACCGACAAACAATCATTTTTTTTCAAAACAATTATTTTGTAAAAATAGCAAAGAATTTTAGAAACCTCGTTTCTAGGAATTTTTTCCAATTTTTACAAAACCGTCATTTTCAAAAGACAATCATCGAAAAAAAAAATAGCAAGCGACTGAAACTTTCCCGCAGTTCCGCGTGCGTTTTTATTTTATATTATCACGAAAAAGCGCCCCGCTCGCGCACATGTTTTGATTTAATCAGCAAACAAACACAAGCGGGCGCGCGAGATAAAACTCATTAAACCAATTCGATAAATCATTAAAAAGCGGCTGGTTAATAATTTAAGCCGCGAGCTCTCTCTCTCTCTTTCTCCCTCTGGTAAATTCTTTAATTTATAGTCAAAGTTTGGATGCTGTGGGGACCAACCCTTGACTTCCTTTCTAATCAATATTCTCCCCTCTCAACCCTCAAACCCAGAGCGAATGAACGAACGGGCCAACACACACACGCCGTATGCACAAAAGGAGTCGCCGCCGCAGTCCCGATTTGAAATATTTAAAATGCGCGGTCGGCCCTGATATTTTTTAATATAATTAAAAAAATAATAATAATTATGAATAACAGGCAATTAATATTTGGAAGAAAATTGGGAGAGACCCACGAGTGTGTCAAGCAAGCACAATGGTCGCGGCGTAAATAAACACTCTCATTACGGGCGGTCGTATGGGAAAAAAAGGTTGTGTTTACATTTGATGGCGCGGCTTTTCCGCGCAGAAAATAAATCAATCTTTCTAAGCGAAAGAGCTTTCGAAAGAATAAGAAGAGGGAAAGAGAGCCGAGAGAGCAGCGTCCGGAGCAAAACAGGTTTGTTCGAGGTTAATTAAGAATCCAATTAAAAAATTATTGATCGCACGATTCGGCCAATTTTTTTCCGAAAAAAAAAAGCTCTCGTCGGGAACGTTCCCCTCGGTGTGTGAGTGTGTCTCTCTCTAAATTAGCGCCATCCGGTCTGGCCGCACCACCACATGCCGGCGGGGCCCCGGGGCCCCCGCAGCTGCCGACGAAGGAAACGCAGCAACCACCACGTGCAGAGAATTTGTCACTGGGCCGATTCGGCATCGTCGTCGGGGGGCGGCCGAAAGAAACTAACCACTGCGGCCGAATTGGTCATGCCACCGTCCATTCCGGGGTAAGACGGCCACCAGCCGGGGGGCGCCACTGAGCCGTCTGGCCTGCCGGGGACCCCGCGGTAGTCAGGGTAGCCCCTGACGCAAGGGGCAGCACTAGGGGGTGGGAAATTTTTGTACGGGAACGAGTCCGGGGCTCTGTTGTTCTGGTCGGGAGCGGGCCACCAAACACCCGGGTCCTCCCTCCAGCGTTGCTCCGACATTTTCACAAATTACACACACACACAACACACTACCAGAGCCTCCGCCGCCTCGTTCTCTACTGCCAAGACGCACTCGCCGCCACCCAGGCTTGCCAAGCGTCGAGCGGCCGCTTCGCGAATTCGGCTCGGGGGCGCGCGACCCGCCGCCAGTCGGCCCTCGGCCGCCTACTATGGACCCGTCCGAACGGAAAAACAACTTTTCGGCCGCGCCTTCACTCAGAAATGTCGAATTCGGCGAGGCGATCGGCGAGCGAGCGAACTGGCAACTGCGCTTCACGTTTTTTAAACGGTCTCCGGGGCAGCGCCACTGGCGGAATGCCTCGCAACTAGCGCTGGTAATTTAGTGCTAGCCTCGCTCGCCGACCTCACGAAATGGCAGCGCCAAGCCGCGCTGGGTAATTTGTGAGCCGTGCCGCTCCGAGGGGGACCCACGCCGGTCAATAGCAGCAGCGGCTGGCGTCGTGCTTTGCTCGCACCGAGCCGTGCCGAGGGAGGGTCATGCAAGAGCGCGCCAACCCGAGAAACGAAAGCAACCCTCGAATACATTGCGTTTCCAGAACGAATCCCCATTCTCGCGAACCGACCCGGTTTTCGCGCCAAATTTTATTGAAACCGCATTTTGGCAGCAAAACGTAGCAATCCGAACCGAAACAGGCGACTTTCGCACATAAAAATATGAAAAATTGAATTCGGTGGAAATTGCGTTGCCGCATAGGAAGCGAACGTGCCACGGCAAGTATGGCTGCTTGGCAGCTGCCGTTCGGCTCGGAAGGTCGATTAAATATATAAGAAAAATCAACCGAGCCCGGGTGCGACGAATTTTGTCGTTGCGAATTCGAAATTTGCCAAACCGCGCTCGCCGGTCACGTATTATTTTATTGGAACGGGATTCGCGCCTCTTGTCAACAAATGACGCACGAGGGCGCCAAGGCAGATGCAACTTCGGGCACCTAAGTTTGCCGCCAATTCGGCCGCGGATAATATTTACGTTATTATTCTGATGCCGGGGGGAGGGGATAACGGACTGTCTTTTCTGAACTTTGAACAACCGCGGAAGAAAAAAATAAATAATAATAAAAAAATAGCTAGTTGCCGCGTAAAAGTGGCATTTTAAATGGAGACTAAAAATAAATTAAATTTTTTTCAATAAATAATTCAGAAATTATAAAAGAAATAAATCCAAATTTAATTATTTGATGTATCCAGATATGACTGCAAAGATAAACTGAGGAATTTAAATGGAAGGATATTTAAATTACATCCTTGAAACGGTTTGTCCAAATTAATCAATTTCAATCTTGAACTAATTTATCAATTTAATGAATATTATTTGATGGTAAAAATTAATGATTTTAATTCTTCTAGGAGTGACATTCGGACTGAAGAGGGAATGTGTTTGGCCGTTGGTGCTTACTTAAGGCAAGGCAGTTGTGTGCTCCACAGGTCTACAGCGTCATGGCGCCTCAATTATTAAATATTTTCAAGAACCGAGACCGAATCCGTGGCCGCGACACCCACCAATCCAAACCCAGTGATGCCGAGCTGTCGATTAGCGAAAAAAAAATTTTCCCAAAAAAATCACTGGGCCCCCCGTGCGCCCCCGAACACGCAAAGTGCGTGCCACTAATTTGTAATTTATATTTTTGTAAGTTCGACCTTCATTTCTCCTCGCGCCATCTTCTGACACGCCATTTTGCTAAAAATAACAAAAATCAGGGGCCCTTTGGGTCCATGCAGGGGCCCCCGGCTTACTGGGTTATCGTGTCACACGAGGCCCCATGCTAAACTATGGCGAAACTATTTGAGCCGAAAAGAGGGCCCAGGGGCCCCGAGCGGGGGTCCCATGAAAGAAAGTCCCGCTCATTTGGGCCGGCGGCCTCGCGCGTGGCCACTAATCCGAGGGCCGCCGGCCGTCGGCCTCGCAGGAGGCCAACTCGCCCTAACCCTACCGTGTATATAAGGGATAGGGCCATAAGGAATACATGGGCCTGCATATAGCCTCGTATACTCGCCATTGCGAGCCGAGCCGACCACCAATGTTTACGTTCGGCGGGTATTCGGCGGGCGCGGCCAAACCTGGCGCGGCCAAAATTTGGCAAATAAATCGGTTTAATTTTTGGCCGCGGCCGATCGAGCGGGGCGCGCGGCCCCGCGGGCCCCCGCGCCAAAATGCGTCGGCCCATGCTAAGCTTATGGCAGCCATTTGCTGGGACGTTTGTATGGCGTGTATACAAGGCTGTACGGGGCTCAGGGACCGGTGACATTGGCCCCGCACGAACGAAGAAAGGGCCCGGCCCGCGAGGCCCGCCATAAATTTGACAAAAATCAAACATCACACTCAGAACAAATTGCAAACTCTGACAGAAATAGGAAAAAAGGAAAAATGTCACTCACCTCGTAAACGGGCTGCAGTAGATTATACGAATAGCGCGACCCACGCCACTCGTGCGGTCTATGCCAGTAACACGGGTGTGCCGCGATTGGTCTGATTCAGATCCACCGCGGTACGGTAGCCAATCGCCGCGCGGCTTTGTGATTGCGCGTGACGTCACGGCCTCTTAGCCAATGGCAGGCCGGCTTCTTTACACACTGCGATTCGCTTTGCGACACGATTACTCAACAACCGAAGCCGTTCACGTTTCCCCGCCACTGCGTTTCGACCAAGAAAGTCTCAATCTAAGCGTTTCGCCGATCAAATTCGGCCGAAAAGTAGAATTATTCGTAATTTCGGGCTTGTTTGGCCTCAGGGGAGCGGGTGGTTCAAACCAACCAATGGTAGCCGGGGATGCATTTCGTATTGCGGTTCGTGTTGGACATCTAGCGGCTTCAAAACGAACCACAATGCTTTCGAGGGTGCATTATCGCCTACCGGCAATGAATGAACTTACTACGACAAACTACCACGAGAGAGGGAAAGGGCGCGTAAAGAACTGTGTACAACGACGAGTGAACGGATTTTTTCAAGTCATGCGCCCGAGAGAAAATCTGGTTCCAACACAACACATGTCAAACGAAATTAGATGTTCCAATCTGTAACGACAAGGATATTTTTATCAAATTTTCTCATTCAATTTAAACAAAAATTGCTTGCATTAAACTTGCAGAAAAAATCTAAATAAAATACACTGCCGCACACTTTATACATAATACAATTTATTTAAGCTGCATAAAAAATCAAATAAATATAACCGTGCTTGATAAACACAATCTTTATTTTTGATTCAACCTATTTTACTAAATGAATTTGAATTAATTCAATATATATAATAGTAAAAAATAATTATAACTATAATTGAGAAAAAAATACAATGATTAGAATATTATTTTGTTTATTCCTCATTCTTAATATCATTATTAATTACCCATCACGAAAGAATTTAAAATAGCAAAAATTTAGTAAAAATATTTAAAGAGTATCACAAGTAGAAGAGAGTATTGATGATTTGATGAAGAGCTAAAAAGCCCTTCATCAAAAGTACACGGGTGAGTACACTAGATCGAAAAATCTATAAAAAAAAAATATTTTATGGTTTCGGTGAGAAAAAAATTAAAAATAAATAATTCAATGTTGAGAAATAATTTATTGTTGTGTGGTAAATTTATTTATAATTAGTCTTATTTATAAATTTTTAAGTTCGTCCAGTCAATTCATTATGAACTTGTTTGAAGAATAGAATAATTAACAAAAATAAAGTATGAAAGTGTTGTAAAAAATTGTTAATTTTTTAAATTTATTTAATTAAAAAAACTTTTCATCTTCAAATTTTTCAGTGAAATTCTTACTAATTAAAAATAGCTTGATAAGAGATAACTTCCTGCAGAGGGCAATAGTCTTATGCTAGGATGTTTGTTGAGGTTTTTGAGGCAATTTTTAATTGCTTAGTTACTTTGGCAGCGGTTTGTGGCGCGCCGCTGTTGTTGACTTGCTGAGACAGGAGACTGCGGAGGACCGAAGAGACCAGAGTTCTCGACTCGGGAGCTATATAAGGTTGTTACATTGGCCCGATGAGCGAGAGTTGACACTGCAGATCAACACCATGAAGACCATAGTAATCCTGATCGCCCTTGCCGCCGTTGCATGTCAGTTAAACTTTTCTAAAATATTTTTCTCTCAATTTTTGTAATTGGACGACGAATTTTATTTGAAAATTTTAATTTTTAGACGGTTCGGACTACAACTCGCAGAAAAACTACAATAATGGCCAGGGAAGATACCAGGCGGTCACGCTGCCGGGTAGAGTTCAGCATCGCCCAGTCACTATTCCTGGACGTCGTCCCGTCAACCCACGTAATTATATTTAATTTTTCTTCTAAATTTTAACACTATGATATTTTGCAGCGGGATATAATGGACAAGGCGCAAATTACAATAACAATGGCTTCAACAATGGCAATGGCTACAACCGTCCCGCAGGCGGACTTGCAAAGCCTCTGATCCCTGGACGAAATGTTAACGACTACCAGCGACCAGCCGGCGGACACGCCAAACCATTGGTCCCGGGCTACAACCAGCAGCAGGGCTACAATCAACAGCAGGGCTACGACCAACAGCGCGTCAACGGCGGACGTGGATCCTATTAGTCAAATTGGAAACCACGCAAACTGTGATTTGTCCAAAATGTTCTCAGACCAGCACAAAAGTACTTAATTAAAAAGGAGTGTTTCAAAAACAATTTTTTCAAATTATATTAAGAAGCGTTTATAAATGAAATTATATGTATTTTGAAATAAAGATTGCTTATTTTTAAATTCAGCACATTTGCAGTTTTACTGATATCAGAGCAAATTTCATTAATCCAAGACAAGATTAGAGATAAGGTCACAGATAGAGCACCATAGAGTGGTGTTAATAGACTTTTCACTTAGCAAGTTTCACATAATCCGAGTCTTATATTCCTAACATCACTACGCCTTGGTCGGCAGGCCACGGCCTACAAGTTTGATAAATACATCATACGTGTGTGTATAACAATTAAATTAAAAAAGTTGAGTTGAGCAGGGCAGGTGAGCTAATTTAGTTAGGCAGGACTTTGAGGCTCCACTCGAAGACGGCCGCGCAGCTCTTCCAGGGACTTGCTTTTGGCCTTGTTGATGCGTTTGTACTTGACATCCTTGGGCTTGGTCACAGATCGGTGATTGTTGCCCATGACTCGGTTGAACTGATGCTGCTGACCCCCGGCGGGGGGCGCTGGTATCCAACTGGGTGGCTCTTCCAGGTCCACCCGGCTTGTTCGCAACGGAGGCTGCCTTCGTAACAACTTTCGCTCGGAATCTTCATTTGACACAGAATTGTGGTTAAGCTGAAAAAACATTCAATTAGAACTTCATAAAAATATCAAAAAAATATATAACATTTATTTGCATACCATCTCGGAATCAGTAATAGGAGAGTTTTCATCGACTGCTGGAACGGTGCAGTCGGAAACACTATGTGGCCGCTCTGGAGTTGACTGTTTCGGAGGTTCCTCCGAGTCTTGATCTTCCTCGACGCTGTACACAGTCTCAAGTACTTCAGGTCTTCTTAAAAAGGAGTTACTTCCTCGTTTGCCACCAGCACCTTAAAATTTAATTTACAATTTAATTTGATAATTCTAGCAAAAACAAATACTTGAATTATTTTGAGGTTCAATAAATTTTCTCCATAAAATTGCTTCAATATAAAAAAAAAACATATATATCTGAATTAAAATTTAAGTGCTTATTTCAAATTTAAGCATTTTCAATCAAATGATTTGCTCTAGATTTTGACAAAAATTACCAGAGGAAGAGAATTTGGTTGCATCTGATATGCTTCTCTGCACAGCAGCCGTGGTGCTGTTGTAGCGGAGAACCGAGGATAGGGGCAGTGCCAGCTGCAGGTCCATCGCAGACCCGTCCTCGAGCACCACGGCACTGTCGTTGTCGGCGGCCAGGTCAACCTCGTTGGTGTCCAGCAAGGAGGGGTCCAGGCCAGAGTCGGCCAGGCGCTGCTGCAGTACCCTGATGGTTCTTGACTGTCTCATCACACACTTGTCTCGGTTCATGAGGAGCGTCCGAATCTCTTTTTGCTTCCGACACAGACCGGCCTCCAGCAGCAGAAGTTGCGACGACAAGCCTTTCAGCTGCTCGGCATGTTCACGGGCCAGTTTTGCCATCATTTCCTCCTGAAAATATGAAAAAAAAAATTATTATATTAACCAAAATAATAACTAAAATTAAAAATAATTATATTATTAATTATTTTTATTCAATACAAAATCAACAGCTTTAAAACTTTTAATTTTTAACGTGCATTTTTCAAATTAATTGTTCATTTAATTTTCTCTATAATAAACGATATTAAAATTAAAAAGTAATTTTTGTAATGAAATGTGACGCACAGGGAAAAATAAAGTTAAAAAAATCCTTTTATGCGTTTTTATGGGAGCACAAAGGGTCTGTGTGAGAGTTGTGTTGCATGATTTGCTTTTAGTAACTGGACACCGCAGGCAGCTTCAAAATCGATTCGCAGCAAGAATTTCAAGAGAGCAGCGGCAATAAAGGTGCGATTGAAACCTGAATCTCGGTTCGGCCGGCCGAGCAAGAAGCGGCGCGGCATAGAGAGTTTATCAAATAATATATATACCTGAGCCTTAGCTCGGCGGCGCCAGGACAACAACTGATGTGCTTGGCTGCGATGCCTTTCCCTGAGCTCGTGGATCATCTGACATGCCTCCTCAAGGGTGCTCGGCTGCACATCCATCTCCTGTGAAAAATACAATTCAAAATAATAATTATTACACATGAAATTTGCACCAGTCACATTCTTATAACTAGTAAAAAATTTTACATAGAAATAGAAACTAAAATAAATCAAAAGTAAAATATGAGAGCTGGTTTTTTATAAGATTTAAAACTCAACTTTTTTTTACCAATTTAATTTTTTATCAATTTCTGTCTAAATCCAGAACACGTTATGAAACTTGAATTTGAACTTTCAACGCTCTGCATAAATAATGGTTTCCAGGTCAAAATGAAAAAAAAACACGTGCTTTTGCAATTCAAATGAGCGCAAAGAGGGTGAATCGATATTCCCAATGACAATCGCGGCGCGGACGGAAAACAGGGAATTCATTATTTGCGAGAATGGCTGGGATTAGTGCAGCCGGCAGCGGTTCTACACACATTTGAGTGCGGAGGAAAAAAGCGGTTCATCTGGGAAAACGCGGTGGCGATTTCGCATCGGCAAATAACGAGAATGAATGGGGCTCTGATTGGAGAGGGTAGAGGGTGCTTTTTCCTTCCTTCCTCGGATGCGAACCGCAGCAGAAAGGACTCGGGATAAGCCCATTCCAGCTCAATCGGCTCAAGGACAAAGAAAAGAGGCACCCCTTTGTATACTCATCTTTAAAATAAAGAAATATATATTCCTTGCAAGGAAATACATAATATAGTAGGTCGCGTCTAGAAAAATGTCACTTGATGCGACTCCGCCGGGAAATATGTTTTCTCTGAATAAATAAATGGCGCGATAAAATCAATGCAAGAAAACAAAATGCAACACAAAAAAATAATATATGAAATAAACAGACAGAACTTCAGCATTTAAATCTATCAAATATTTGGCGAAAAAAAATGCTTTTTGAACAAAACGCCGAAAAATAAAAATTTAAATTATGAAAATGCAAATAATGTTTTAGAGAACTGATTGTTGAGGTTATAAAATATTCATTAACGTGGTAGTAAAACAATTATATACAACATTATGTTCTTTGTTTTAGTAATCGATTTACACCCTGTGGCCTGATTGTTGCGTGAGAAAGTGCCGTTCAAAAAGTTTCATGCTTTTAATTTAGATCCGCTTGTGGATATAGCTGAATTTAATTAATCAAAATTTCAAAACTGATTTTCCTTTTATAGCGTTTTAAATCTCATTTAATTTATTTAAATGAAATTTCCCTCCAGCCATGGTTAGAGATTTATTTAATTTTTTCCACACAATTTTTTCTAATATGATAATCAAGAATGAAAACTTTCGGAAAAAGAGTGTTTCTTTGTGTCAATGAACCCTACATCTCTCTAAAATTATTGCGAATAATTTAATCAACCCACGAAACATAAATTTTATAATTTCCTAAAATTTTACACCTTTTAAACATTTTGATAAATTTTAAGTAGAATAAAATAGGACATATCCTTTCTGAAATATAATTATGCTCAGTGTGCATTTTGTTTCTATAACAATAAGAGGAAATTAGCAGTTTTGTGGTTAAAATAATTTGGTTGCAATGTGAGACTAAATGAAGGTTTTGTAACGTGAAGGTCAAGCACTTTTGTAATCAAAAGTTTCAAGTGCGCAGCCGAGCTGAATTGCACGCGCGTCTTCCAGTTTCTCGCAGTCGTTCAATTATTCAAAACAGGAAGTTGGCCACAGTCGGTGATTGGCGCGTTCAATAAAGCTCTGACAAAGCAGTTTTTGCATTTCTCGAAAATTGGCGAAAACAAGTTTAGCACCGACGAGCAATTTCCTTGCTCTGATTTGTTAATTACCGGATTTTAATTCTCGAGTACAATTTCCTGCGGCGTGTGTGTTTTGGTAGCGCACGCGAGAAAACTTGTGCGGCTGCAAACGCGCCCGGGGCTTCTCTACAGCCCTTGTGTGCACACAGGGAAGGAATGCACCCTCCGCGCGGTTTATTATTTTCCGCGCGAGACGGAGAATTATCATAAAGATCACTGCCTTTTTTTTTAAATAAATTTGCCGAGCAGCTGCGCGAAATTAAAGTGGGGATGATTAATGGTGGGTAAAAAGCTACCCTTGTGTGTGTATCTGTGTGGCGCCTCTCCCGCCCGGTTAATCTGCGAAAAGAGCGCCAATTTGGCCCTTTGTCTGAGACAAGGAGCACTCAAAGCCGCTTGAATAATGACGCACGGCGGCAACAAAAGAGCCAAGGCAAATCACTCGCGAACAATGCGCCGTCGCAGCCAAAACACACACAATAATAAACATGTACACCGCGAACGCTGCAGAAAAGGAGAGAGAAATGTGCAAACAAACGGGTTTGTTTGCAGGAAGTGTCTCCACCGGCTAATCCCATTGTTCTTCGAAAAAATTCAAAAGAACCCCTGAAGTTAAAAAACTTCTCTCGTCAACTTGCAGGTGGAAAATTTTGGTATTCGGAGAGGAAATCGTACATTTATATAATGATATAATTTTATTGTTCGTGATTTAAACTTCAAATAAAAGGAAAAGGAACTAAAACATAAACCACGAGATTTGCATTATTTTAATTTTATTTTAAAAATTAGAATTATATTTTTGTTCCACGTCATTCAATTAAATAAAAGCATTGAAAATTGTGGTTATTTATGTTTGATTTACTTAATTTTGGTTATACCAGTTTAAAGATTTAGCACCATTAGCACTTCTCCCCTTCAATTTTGAAGCTCAGTGAGAGAATTGAAATTTCGGAAAATTTCATTTTTCGTTATATATTAGAGTTAATAAATTTTTAACTAAAATGAGTTCTTTTTCTCTGAAGAAAATCAATTTCGGATTTTTTTATCACCAGTTTCTAATTTACAAGGTAAAATTTACTTGCATGTTTTAAATAATACTAAATAAGATTTTTACTAATATTAATTACAAATCGTAAGTTTTTAAACCTCACCCATTAATTTCAAATTTCGTTTTAGCAAATACATGGTTTATTTTACAATGTTCAACTTACAAAAAAACTTGCGGAAACTTTTCCTCCAAAACTCATTATTATTGAATGTTGAAAAACACGACAAAAGCAAATCATAATTAATAGAATTCAATTCTAAAATGTCAAACTAGTCTATTTTTGGAACGTTTATAAAAATTCAATTCTGCACAAATCAGTGTCGGGTTTTTTCTTCCGAAAAGCATATAAATTGGTAGAAAACTTAAATTAACTTATATTTCACAGCTTCTTATTTTTCTAAAAAAAATATTGCAAACACAATTACGAAGAGAAAACTAAATTTCTTAAATTTGGCCCACAATATTCAATTTTGTCCCTAAAACTGAATAAAATTAACAAAAAATCATAATTTATAATGAAATTTGTAAGTGAATGTGTTATTTCAATGGAACTGGAACTTTCATTAAGCGTGAGATGCTTTTCCACCAGCTGGATTTTTCCCAATTAGAATCCAATCAACGATTAATGAAACCATGATTTGCATAGGCAATACTAGTATGCGTGCTTGATTGAAGGTTGCTGCTCGTCAACACGGACGGGGTCCCGCGGGGACTTCTATTGCTAATTTGTGCGAGTGAACGCGCGCGCGAGAAAGATGGATCGATTGCAGCGGGGGGGGGGGGGGGTCACCCAAGTTTGATTCCTCCTCTGGGAAAAGTCCGAGCGAGCAAAGGAGCAACACGTGGCGCCAAAATATAGCTGCAACAGATTGCTTCTTAAAGAAATATATATTTCGCTCTGCAAATTGGATCGTTTTTCCAGGGCACAAGCATAAAACGCTGTCACTCCAGATGACTCGGCAAGCTGTTGCGCGCAAAGTTTGACAGACGACGTAGAAACTACTTTGATGGGCAAATAAATTCCTGGCACAATAAATCAGAAAGTGAGCGAAAGGAAAGTCTTTTCGTATATTTGTTTACGGAAATTTGTTGCGCGCGTTATTTGCCCAGGCTGTTTGCTTTCCGAAAAGCACTAAAGCGTTTCGTGAATATTTGTTTTGAAAAGGAAATTGAAATGAAATATTAATTGAGAGGGATGAAATTGACGACGGTACACAAATTAGTTTCAAAACTTTAATAATTTCATGGCAATAAATTTTTAAATTTAATTCGCACAAAAATTAAGAAATTTTATAGATTTTTCGTTGTTGATTTAGGGCGAAAATTTTGAATAAATTAATAATTATTCATCAAATAAAGTAAAAACAATTACATAGTTTTGATATACTATAAAATTGCCACCAAAAAATACTTAAACAACAGGCTTATTAAATCTTAAAACAAATAAGATTGTTAAAAATTTATAGGGCTGTGAAATTCAAGTATCTTTTAATAACTAAAAAATTGTTTTCTTTCAACAAATACAAATTGCACTTTTTTCCGCTTTTTTCTATAAAAATCAAGACACCCGAGCAAGTCACATAGACTCAACAGGAGGAAACTTTTGCTTCGATAAAAAATAATAAAAAGTGGCGAAAAAGTTGAGGAAATGAGCGGGTCACGGCGGCAGTTGCACAATCTGGTTTGCAACAAAGGGGCGCGGTGGCGGCAGCTGGTGACCTCGAAAGTGAGTTTCGCCCCGATGTTGCCCTCTTCCCCGTTGCTTTGCTACCCAACAAGTGCTGCAATGCGGCAATCCGCGGCCGATACATCCAAGCCGAGCAAGTCGCGCGCGGCGGTTCGAGCGCGCCACAGCAAAAATCCGCCCCTGCGACCCAGCAAACGATTCTTGCTCTCCCCAGCATTGTTAATGCAACAAGTTTGGTTCGCGTGGACGGACGGATGGAGTTAAAGGGGCCAATCGATATGCACACGCGAGAGCAACCGCGACCCCCTGCCAAACGGGCCGCGCTCAAAATCGGCTCAACAGCCCGAAAAGGAGAAAATCGAATGCAAAACAAATATTATGTGCCTAATGTCAACCTGTTTCGAGTGCACGGCTAATGTGAAGAGCAAATATTTCTCTAAAGCTGCCTGTGTTATTTCAAAGAGAGCCAATATTGTCTTTGAAACAAACTATTCCAGTTGACAAATTTGATGAACACAGATTTTCTGCAAAATTCTAAATACTTTGAAAATTAACACAAATTACATAGGATAAAATTCAAAATAAATAAAGGGGAAATAATTTCCTAAAAGATTGAAACCGGGCGAACCTCGTTGCAAAGAAAAAAATGAAAAAATAAAGGACAACTGACCCCAAAGGCGACCTGCGGTCTGCTGGTACTTTAAAACCTAGGATTTCTTGTGTCCGACTAAAACTAAGTGGGAGGAATTAATAAAAAATTAAAAATAAAATGGGAGATTTTAATTTTAATAAACAAAAATTGCAGAAATTAATTAAGCAAAAGAGTCAGTCAACAGCTTCATACTGTGATTTTGGCAGAAATTTCCAGGGCAATGAACCCAAAGACTTTTCTGGCAAAAACACAAGTAATCTGCCACACTACTGGTTACAACGAGGTTCGCCCGGTTTCAATCTTTTATGAAATCCACCTCGAGTGTTACCATTCAATTGAAATAATTTCCAGCTAAAAAAGATAGTGAAAGAAGCAAAAAAACATTGGGTGGGTCCGAATATCAGAGAAACGATTCTCAAGAAAAATCTCACGCAAGGATTCTCCAGGAACGTTTCTACCTTTAAAATTCAACTGAAGAATCGATCCTGGGGAATCCTTGCGTGAGAATTTTTTCTCGAGAATTTTTTTGGGAATCGTTTCTCTGATAATCGGACCTACCCATTATTACGTCATTTTCAATTCAATCATTTCTTCTCTTTTTCCCAATTGATTTTTTTTTTTATTATTGACCCAGAAGAATAAATAATAATAATTAGAGGAAGTTTTAAATTTAAACCAAAATCGTGAAAAATATCACTGATTTTGGTACAAGATGGCTTTCGAAATTTAAATTAAAGAAAGCCTGAAGATAAGAAAATAACATCTAGAAATCTTTTTTTGAAACCCACGTCATTACTTCTTGTTCAACACATTACTGCTGCCGAAATAAAAAGAAATGTGGAAAATACAAATAAAATATGTGAGCTAAAAAAAGAAATTGGCGGCCCTTGCGGAGACAGTCCCGCATGTTGTTTTGTTGGGGTGAAAACTGTGACGAGCGCGCCTGCATCCGCCGCCGCCGAGGGAGGAAACTCGGCGCGAAAACAACAACCTGTGGGGGTGAATCGTGCGAGTAATTAAAAATTGTAAAAAGCACCAAACAAAACCGCAGCCCGCCGAGCGAAAAAAAGCTCGGTCTTTGTTTTAATTCCGTTGGCGATAAGATCCGAGACCCCCTTTTTTGTTTTCTCCAGCAGTGATTTTTTTTTTGTACTGCTTTGATAAAGTCTTGCGCCGCAGATTTATTATTGAGAACGAGGGTTAAAAATAAAAATAAAGCAGCTCAGAGAGCGAAAAACTAATAGCTGGAGAGGAAAGAAAGTTCGCCTGCTTTCCTCAATTTGTCTCTTTCCCCGTTCAAGTGGAAAATTCCTCTCCAGAAGAAGATGAAGAAGTCCTTAGAATGAGAGCAGGTCTCAGCAAAACTCTGCGAATAAGTTATTAAAACTCTCTGCCTCAAAAGAACTTTTTATTGATGGCAAGAAATTACTTGTAAGAGTTGCAAAAATAGTGTCTCGTAATTAAAAGATTTTGTTTAGTGAATAAATTCAATCAATTTGAATTATAATTTCTTAATTATTTTAATCACAAATTGTAATTTAAAATGTATCATATGTTGAGAAAGTTTTATAATAAATTATAAATATTAAAACAATTGTTAATTTTATTGACGTAGAGTTAATTTTGCTTTTTGAACAGCGGCTGAGAAAAATGGTGGACGCTGAACAATATAAAAAACTTTTTGATATCAAGGCCGTGTGCCGCTAACAAAGCCATTCACATTTTTTTTTTTATCAAGTCATCAGAAAATAAGCGCAACAATAATAAATCCATTATCAGCGTCTCCCTGGTAAAGCTCGCTTGTTTGCAGAGAGAAAAGTGAACAAATTTAATTTCCAAGAATGACGACGCTTTTCGAGCCGAGCTCTTTTTATCCCGTGAAAGTAACAAAATCATCTCTCAGTGTAATGAAATGATCTGTGGATTGTGGGAGGTGCGCTGGCCTTGCAGGTGAGGCCGATGACCCCTCCACCCCCTCAGAGCAAGGCCAAGAAAAAGCAGGTCTCTCGTATATATAAAACAAAAAAATAAAACCACAAAATATAATAACAACAAATAAAATTAATTCAATGTAAAAGAAGTGTGCAAAATTCATTTTTTATAATTCAAAGTTAAAAATTTGTCTTTTTCTTGAACTGGCAAAAGTCATCTCACGGCGACGGTTGTTTGTGCTGCCGTCATATGATTATAAAAGGTAATAAACTCTCGGTACATAGGAGAGCGAGCACAGGTGAGTGGCCGCCGGTCGGCCGCCCAGTGGCCGCACGCCAATCGCGAATTCAAAGGGAAAGGGTCGCGCAAGGGTTGGCAGGGCCCTCCGAACGGGGTTGGAGGGTCGCTCTACTCACCCTTCAGTCTCTCATGGTCCGCAAAGTCCGACTCCGACGGCAGGGGCTCCGCTCGGCCCGCTCGGTTCCTCACTGACCCGCCACTGCTGCCAACCCAACTGCGACCCTGATCGATGACCCGCCCCCGTCATCCCCTCAAACCCGACGACGGCTTTGAAATTTGAGTTATTTGGTTGTTTTTAGGAATTGACTCAAATTTGGGCCTTTTGGTGTTTCGGAATCGGCTGAGGAAAGTCAAAATTTTCGTTGGAAAGTTGGCAAGATTTGTCCGCACCTGCTCGTTCACCACCTGTCAAGCAAGAAGCTGTCAAGCGCCAGACAGAGAGGGCAGCATCTTTACACAAAAGCACACGCGCTCTCCCCACTGCAGGCGTATTAATTATTCACTCAAGCAGTGCAATTACCCGGGCACTTCATGCCTACATTTCTTTGAGGGTGGTTTTGATAGGAATACAAGCATAATATATTACATAAAATTATTGTAAAAAATAAAGTTGCAAAGGGTTTATCAGTTATTCAATATTGTAATTTTTACAAATATTCATTTTCCCCATTTTTACTGTTTAAAAAAATTTAATGTCCATCATTGAGTCATCAATTTTGCAACTTTACCACAAAATACAAGTTAAAAAACGACTTAAATTGGTTGTACAATATTAAAGTTTTGTGCTAGAGTGAGCTTTTTAGCGTAATTATAAAATTGATTCTGAAGAATTTGAAATAAATTATACATCGCAGGTCTCCATGTTAATTATTATCTTTTAATTTCGAAGGGTAATTTCCCTATTATGAATGAAATAAAAAAAGTATTTTGCCACTTTAAATTTAAGACATTAGTTGTTATAAAATACTTTTTGTCTTAGCTTCGTTTGACAAGATTTTATTTATAATTACGGTACAAAGATCCTTTACGAATGCAAGAGAAGAAATAAATTCAGTGGGAGAATATTTAATTAAATAATTCTGACCACCAAAGTTAAAAGTAAGTTTATAAAATTCTAAATTAAAAATTATTAACTTGCCGGTGAATTTTGTTAATTTTAAATGGAGATCGAACGAAATAATATTTGTTGGAATAACAAAAATTAAAATCTATTCTGAATTTATTATTCTGAAGATAATTTTTATTGGAAATATTTAAAAATATTTTAATTTGCTACGCAGGCCCCTGCAAACTTGCAACAGGACCGACTTTAATTTCACTGAGGATAAATACCTGATACTAGCACATTACTTCAGCAAAAAATTCTGATCATTATTAAAATGATAGAAATACAACTTTCTTTCTTAACCACTAGAGCACTTGATTAGGCATGCATGACTTTCTCGAAAGGTCCACTCTTTTAAAATAAAGTTTTTCACAGAAACGGCCCCGACCAGTATTTGACGGCGCCATTGCAAAATGTCCTGTTGGCTTTGCTGCGGAACTTGATGTCCCTGGGTTTGAGCACCGAGCGATGGCTGTTGAGTCTGCTGGGGGTGAGGATTGACTTCTGGGAGAGGCCGGTGGCTTCGAGGAACCCTTCGTAGGAGCCCTGCGAACATGCCACCGCCTTCAGCACCAGCTGCTGCCGCTCAGCTCCGTCGCCACTTTTGCGGTTCAGAATGCCTTCGTCGTTTTCGTCAGAGTTGTTTTCAGAGTCAAGGTGGAATTCCTCAAAGTTGTCGTGGAAGTGGTCAATGGGGGTGGCTGGACTAGCGGTGAGCGTTTCTGTAGAGGACGCCGGAGACGGCAACGTCCGCATCGGCTCGCAAGGGTTTTCTTGGTTCGCACTGGGAAAAATCAAAAGTTTAGTTTATAGTTTGATTTTTAATCCAATTTGAAACAAAATTTATTGAAATGAATTCAGACAAAAGAGGTACCTGGGTGCTATTTTTGACTGCGGTTGATTCTCCTCCTCTGGCAGCTTTTCAAGTTTTTCCAGGTGAGGCTTCTTTTTGTACTGAGGTGGCAGACTCAGGGTGAGTCCTGGTGGTTTGTAGGGGGTGGGAGGTTTGTTGTTGATGGGTGCGAGGGGCTTCCTTGGCGCAGGTACCGGTGGTGACACAGTTTTGGGCGTCTCTTTGCAAAGTTGCTCCAGTTTGGTTCGCTGCTCAGTAATCAGCTCGTCTTTCACCGACAGCTGTTGCATTATTTCCTTTTGTTTTCTGGAAACCATATAAAAAAATTTGTAAAATTATTTAGATTATTTTCTTTATTCTTTATTCAGAACATATTAAAAATGTTGACGAACAAACTTTCAAATCTTATAATTTGACTGTTTTAATCTGGTTTTACTGTTCAGAATAATAATAAAAAAAATGAAAAGTTAAAAACTATTTTAAATCTTATATAGTTTCAAAATTTGATTGAAGATATTTTTATATTTAGTGTAATAAGAAAATATAAATATTTAGAAACCAAAACCTACATTTTTTAATAATATTAGTTTAAAAAATGCATGTTTTATGCTTTTTGCTTCTTACTCTATAAATAAAGATAATTTATTATCAGGTTTTATCATTATGCAATTTCAAAATGAAACTTTGAATGTCCTAATTTATAATTGGCAACTGACCACTTTGTTACACAATTGAAAATGAATTTATTTGGCTCAGTTCAAGGAATAATTTAAATAATTGTCATGCAAAAAGTCACCTGCGCAAACTGGCCTCGGCGCCCATGACAGCCCTGGCCAGGTAGGCGAATCTCTTTTGGGAAAATTCCTCGGCCTCCTTCAGCTTGGCGTTTGTGGCATGCAGCTTGGCATTGTAAGCGGCGACCAACTGTTGCGAGCGTTGCATTTGCAGGCGCAGGGCGGCCCTGCACGCCAGCAGCTGCTTTGTCAGGCCTTGGACGTCTTCAGCCGGCTCTTCCTGAAATCACAAAAACGCGTCTCACATTTAAACAACTGCTTCCGTTCTGCATTGCCTTACAAAATTTAAAATGCAAACTATCGGTTTTACATAGATGGTATGCATTGTGAAGCAAAATATTTATAAAATTTAAGTTGATTTTTTTACAGTTGCAAAAATTTCAACTAAAAAATTTTTAAAAGCTAATATTTAAAATAATATAGAAATTCGGTCAAATATTATTGGTTAAAAAAAATTAGTAGTGTTAAATTAAATTTTTCTACAATTGTATGTAAACAATGTGATGTAAAAATTTGGAAAAATAAACAACAATAATTATAATAATTTTAATCAAAGTTCAATTCAAATACTGTTTTCATTTATCATTTACCATACTTTCAAAATAATTAATTGCAGGTTAAAAATTTGAGTTGAAAAGTGAACAAAAAAATCAACAGGTTGATTTCACTTTGTCACTTTGTCGCAAAAAGCGCTGTTTTTGCAATGAGAATAAAAACGAAAATAATGTTGATGGTGCCGATTTGACAAAACACAATTCCGTCTTTCCTCTCTTTGTTCTTTCAGCCCACAGCGAAAAGCATTGCCTAACGCTTCATAACATTTCATTGTGCACTTTCGAAATAAAAAAATCGCGCGTGAGAGACGAAATATTCGCTCGGCGCCACTTTCATTGTAAACCGACAACGCATTATTTCCAACGTTTTTATTTGGAAAATGAGGCGCATCTCTTTCGGTCCTTGTTTTAATTAACGAGCTGCGTTTATCTCGCTAATGGAGAGGGTTCTAACTTCTAATCACCATCAACTAACTATAACAAGCATCACTCAAAAATAATAACACTGCGTTGGAGCTTTAGTGTGCGGTTGGTTAATATTGGTCTCGAAATTCCGTAAATTGCTTGTCTTGTGACTCACGCGTCAAAACGTACAATGCAAGTAGCCTTAAAATATATATAAATGGAGAGAACGGTCTAATGATTTAAACAAGCTGCTGCCACTTGACAGATCCCTTTATTCTGTTTGTTAACAGAACAGAACGAATGAATGGAATTTCGTTATGCGTGGGAAAATCCGTTTTTTGCCAATCAGCGTTCAAAGAAAAAAAGCAGTTGAATAAAAATTTGAGCAAAAATTATAAATAAAATTCAAAATTAACAGATAATTTAATTACTTCGTGAATAGTTTTTGTCGAATAAAGAAATATATCACTGGGCATTTGATACCCAAATCATCATTCTGATCAAAACGCGACACGTATTAACAAATAATTTATTGAGCGATTTCTTGATTAAATATTTAAAATTGAATTAAAATTCTACTTTGTATCTTTTTAATTTAGATAAAAAATTCTTGGCAATAATTCTCTCAACGGTGCAAATTAAATCGACTCTGGCACGCTTGGCAGAGTTATGAATTTTCATTGGGAGACGCAATGGAAGGCCACATTGCGCAACAACTGTTTCTATTTGATAATATTAAACTTTGCACAATACACGTCATATCCTTTGAGTGGTTTCTTCAAAAGAAAAACATTTAATATTATATCACCACGCACCAAAACAAACCATCTGTTCAGTTTTCCTGTTTATTTGGTTGCTGATTTTTTAAAAATTCATCCCTCGGCCAAACTGAAATTCTGAGCCGAGGCCTAGTTGGAAGGTGATGAACGTCGGATGTAATTTGGGTGTTAGCAACCGAGAGTGAGTGTCTATTGGGAGCTATTGGTGGCACAAATATCCAAAGAGAAGATCGAGGCCGGCGTGCCGACCTACTGGCCTACAAGCCGCAGGCGCCCGCGAAGGAGCCCTGCTGGAGACTTTAACGCTCGGCCGAATTTGAGAGAATTAAAACGCGCGAATAAATTTCAATATATTGCAAAAGATCTAATGTCGCAAATTTGGGAGAGGAAACCCGATCAGCCGCTCGGGTTTCACCTCTTCTCACGGGCCACTGGTTCTCTTCTTCTTCTCTCGCGTGTCGAGATGGATTTTGGGGCTTCGGAAGGGTCGTGCTTGCTTACCTCGAGGAGGTGCCGCGACGGCGGTGCCAGACTCAGGTTCATGGCACGCGCATTCCACTCGCAATCCGATGCAAATCTGCAGTCGCCGCGACTGCTCCCGAGTAATGAAAATAAGCAACTAAACTAACTTAAGTCGCGACGTCGCGAGCCGCGATCGCGAGAAGCAGGCAGGGGAGGTGGGCCAGAAAGGAATCCGTTAGTGAAGAGCCCCCCTCTCGCCTGCTGCCGCCGCTTGCTTGTAGCGCAGATTTCGATGAGGCAGGGGGATTACAAAACGCATTTTTCTTCCTATGCGCGGTCTAAGTTGATTATCATTTTTTGTCTGCCCGCCAGCACAACAATAATAATAATAAGCGATTGATCGGCGCGCAAAAGTGGCGCCTGCTGAAATTATCTTCAACTTGATTGATTAAAAAATCTCCGTAAAATATTTATTTTATTTTATTTGATTAGAAAACTTTGATTTAAAAGAAAATAGTAAAATCTAAATTATTGTCATTTCCGAGCAAATGTCTCAATGATTCACTATACACGTTTGACGTTGGTTTTGTATGTGGCCGCTTTTTCGCTGAATATGGTTTTCTTTCGGGTTTTCTTCATCCTGCACAAATTTGTGCTAACAGGATGCTTTCTTTGATTAATGAGAGGCATGCGGTTTTGCTGAGAATTTCAGAAATGGAAAGTATGTTGACGCCGAGCACAATTTCCAGACTTATGACTCCAGTAATTATGGAAATAACTCGCCATTATTGCAACAACACACTACTTTCATTCCAATGCCGGCAGACAATTTCTCGAAGAATACGGAGAATTTGTATAAAAATTGTCACCATTTCGCGCATTTCAAATCACACACAATTGAAGTTCCGAAGTTTAAAAGAGGTTTCATTTAATATGTTACAATACGCTTCAAATTAAATTCATTTTCAATTTACTAAAGAAATTTTCGTTTCTATCTTTTGCTTTGATAAACTCTTTATATTTTTATTTTATATTTTAACTGGTTTCAATTATTGAATAATAAAAATTATTATTGATTTATTTTCTAAAATTAAATATTATTTTTTTCATTTAGAATCAAAATGTAGTTCTGTTCGTAAAACAGTTAAAAAATTTACGTATGGTTTCTGGTTTCATAAAAATTAATATAGATTTTGTATGCGTGCACGTTTATAGAATCAAAAGCTTCAATACAATTTTAAAGCGGCACGCGCGTACAGCCGTACACGCACAAAACACACGTAATATCATCTGCCACCCTCAGCTCGAACCAGCTGCTCCGCCGCGATCACCACGTACGATTACCATTTGTGTAGGAAAAATAACGGCCGGCGCATTTTTTTATTCGTCACCACGATGCAGGCGTTGCTCAATCGATTTAAATCACCCAAGCAGTGAATGGAACCAAAGTGGCGCGCGACACTTTTAATTATTATTCAAAATAATTCTGACAGATGCTGCTTTTTTCTCATCCTCCAACGAAAATCGAGTATGTTGTTCGCGGATGAGAGCGCGGAGAAAATAACGTTTTACTTCTTATTAGCATGCGATTGTGCAGCTCGACCGTTTCTTTTGTTGTTATTATTTATTTATGCTCAGATCACGCTTCTCCGGCCGACCTCTCCACTTAGTTTCAAAATATTGCAAATTCGCTCCGGAGCCGCAGTCACGAGCACAAAATGTATAAAGAATAATGAGCTGCTCTTTCACTCACGGCTAATTGATATTCTGTTGTCGCAACAGAAATTCATGAGGCGTGCTCGACACGATAAAAAGTTTATAAGAGAAATATTCTTTCCCTGCGAGAGAGATGTTAGCAAGTAAAAAAGAAGCACACGCGCACCATAAAATGATTGCAATTAATAAATGCGCAAAAGTAGGGACTTTTACTTGTCATACTTTTAAAAGCCCCATGGCCACGGAAAACATTCAAGACAAACCATTGTAAAAAAGTTGCGTCAATTTCAATTCAGAAAGAAAAAGAAATAAAATTTGTGTACTATTTCAAAGCAAAAATAATAATAATAAAAAAACTGGAATATGAAAGCGAAATTTTTTAATTAGTATACTGATCTATTTTCATTAAATTTTTTAATTTAAAAAAGTCAAAATTGAATGAATTTAACATTAGAATTTAGAACCAACTATTTTTAATAAATCATTGTAAAACTCAAACAAAATATATAAAATTAAAATTATAAATCTCATAAGAATCCAAATTTTTTTAATAAATATAATTTTTAAATATTTAATGATATTCAATTGTTTAAAAAAAACCTATTTTAACATTTAATCCGATAAATTAAGTTTATAAACAACGATTCAGATATAAAAAAATCAATTAAATCTATTCACAACTTAAAAAAAAATAAACTAAGTGCAAAGAGCATACTGCTATGATAGGGATGATAGTAGGCATAAGTAAATATTGGCAAATTTATCCTGTGAGTAACCCAGTAAGTATACAGACTAAATTCCAAAGTAAACAGCCCAAAGGCCAATAAAAGAGGCTATTTTGTCAGAAAGGAGAGTAAATATTATATAGTAAAAGGCAGCACACAAGTGCATTTTGTTGCCTGCAGGAGATAGGGGGAGGTATGCGCCCTCTGTGTGCACATCCTGTCAGCAGCTCGGAAAGAAGCTTCCACAGCTAGGGCGTGGGCCGCCAAAACTGCAGCCGATCAAAACAGACGTTTCCAGAAAAAATGCACCGCGCCGTGCTCTGGGTGGCCGTCGGCCTGAGCCTGGTGGCCACTTCCGAGGCCACCATCCACAAAGTGTACAACCTGCACATCCATTCGGACAACCAAATCAAGCAGCACGTGAACGACACGCAGCCCATCCCGGAATATTGCAACTGGCTGGACAAGAACGGCACCAATCTGGACGAAGAAACTTTTGTCCCAGGAAACGTAACCACCGAAAACGGCAAAGGCTTCTGCGTTTTGATGGTGAGGAAGTTCCAGATGCACGACAACGGACGGTTGGTCATGCTCAAGTACCGTGGACATGTCTACGGAATCCAAATCTTCGAAGGCCCCGACCCAAACCGTTACCTCTTCATCTTCCTGCTGATCGTCATGCACGTTTCCCTCCTTTGTTTCCTAATTTCCTTTGCAGTCAGCTACCGCACATACCGAAGGCGCTCCGGACAGATCAAGTTGCTCATGATGCCCTCGTAGAATAATGTCATTCCAGCAATCACAGTTCCGAAGTGCTGTTAAATTAATACATTGTGTTCCTGACTCAGACAACAGAGGCAACTAACTACTACAAAATTCAAGACTGGATCTCAATTAAAAAAAATAATAACTGTGGGTTTCTTGCACACTAGACAGACATTTTACACATTTTGTATACTGATTTTATGTGAATGAAGACCGAGTTGCTCGTTTCTGCACTGGAATTGCATTTCAATAAAAATAACAGTTACTTAAAATTGATCTGACTATTACTTAATTCTCAGGGTCTAAAATTAGTTTTTTTGCAAAAGATAATTTTTCGAATTATTGCGAATTTGTTTTGTTTTTAATGAGTTACAATAAAATATATCCAGATTAGGCTTGATAACAAAAATAAAATGCTTCGTCAAATGTCATACCTGCTGGTGCCTGCTGGGAAGACTTTATGACTTTAGAGGTTGCTCGTAGGTGCGGTCCAGTTGCGCAAAATTTCAGCGGCCTTTTGAAGATTTTCATCTTTCTGTAAATTTAATTAAAAATACTAAAGTTTAATGAAACCAATAAAAAAAAATACCTTAAAGAAACAGTATCGCACAAGATGTTGAGCCAGATCTTTATGGTCAGGACCATAAAAGGCAGAGGGTGGAATGCCCTGCAGTTTTACGTTCTTGGTCATCCACTTGGTGAACTTGTAGTCAAGCTCAGGATCCTTTTCTTCCTCTAGCTTAACCTTGTTAGCTAAGAAAAATTTTTACAACATGTTCAAAATTTATATTTTTCTCTTACTAAGGGCAGACCAGTCGGCAATCATAAAGTAGCCGCCTTCGGGCACAGTTGGTTTCATGCCAACGTCGGAGAGGAACTTTGCCATGAAATCACGCTTGGGACGCAATTCCTCGGCCAGGGAAGTTAGATAACAGTCGGGGGAGCTTCTTCTGTTCAACTCCAGTTCGAGACCCCTTGCAACAGCCTCCTAAGTGTTTCAATAAAAAAGTTACTCAAAACGTTGGGAAATGAGAGTGAAAGTTAATACTATAACAGGATTCAAATTTAAATTACTTGAATTGGGGTGGGGCAGGTGTAGACTGTGTTTTGGTGGACGGTTTGAAGATTTTTCATCAGGTAATCAGGGCCGTACGCCCATCCGAGTTTCCAACCTGTGACGCTGAAAGTCTTTCCAGCTGACCCGATGGTAATGGTTCTCTCCCACATGTCAGGCAAAGATGCTGAAGATGATTTTGATTTTTAAAATATATAAGTAACAAGGTGTAAAAACAAACCAATTCGGACATGCTCATTAGGCTTGTAGACCATCCATTCATAAACTTCGTCGGAGATAACGAGGACATTGTTTTTCTTGCACAAATTAGCAATTATCTCCAATTCAGACCGAGAGAAGACTTTTCCGATGGGGTTGTGCGGAGTGTTGATGATGATGGACTTCGTCTTTTCGGTGAACATGCTTTCCAGCTCTCGCGGGTCCAAAATCCAGTCGGCAGAACTGATTGCACCAGAGGTCCCAGCACCTTCCCTCTTAAAGACAAATATTCAGAATTTTTCTAATAAAAAAATGTTTTAAAAATACAAGGCGGAGAGGAATAAATTTTGGGATTCCCCCAGCGGACTTCACCATTGGCACATAACAGTCAAAAAACGGTTCAATAATGATGACCTCATCGCCAGGGTTGGTGTTACCTGCATTTTCAATTAGTTAGCGCTGATTATAATTCAAATTTGTACTTTTTACCCTGTATGGCACAAAAGAGGGCTTCGTAGGCTCCATCAGTAACGAGTACTTCTTTGAGTGGATCAATATTTCTATCAATTTCCTTGGAATATAATTTAGAAAGTGCCTGGACAAGTCTTGGGTGACCCTGACAAAACAAAAAGTTACGCAAGTGCTTTTGACGAGAGTTGAAATGATTTTCCTTACAAATCCTCTGGTGTACTGATTGAGGAGGGTGTTGCTGCCGTTGGTGGCGTCGGCCAAAGCGTCAGTGACGTACGAGGGAGGTGGGTAGTCGGGGAAACCTTGACCAAGGTTGAGGGGCTGGTGCTCGATGGCCAGCTGGATGTATTCGACCCTAGGGCAAGAGAGGTCAAATCAATCAGTTTTTGCAAAATTGCGCACTTGAATTACCAGACGCTCTTCTCCGAGCCGCGGTACCGATCGGGCAGACTGAATTTGTCAGCGACGGACGACATGCTCCTGACCGACCTTTGACCCAGGACACGTAAACCCTGACGGCACAACAGGCTCGAAAGAAGCATCTGCAAAGTGGAAAATGAAGCGAGAATTAGAAGGCGGAATCAAGGGCGCAGCGAAGGGAGACGAGCGACATTACTAATAAAAGCAGGGGCGACATTTTTTGAGGATGGGATTTAATACTAACACAGCGAGGAACAGAACGGGGTTGCAGGAGCCGGTTCGAGTTTTTCTGCACTTTCACTCACCTTGAATGAGCACCAGCGGCAGCTGCACTGGCGCACTAGCGACACCTGTTGGCATGTGGGTACGTGCGAAAGTTCTCCTTGCAAACTTAACAATTTTCAATACTGAAAATTTTTCAAAGTTATGTGAAAAAATTGAGAAAAAATAATAGAGTTTTTACTTTTTTTTATAACTCTTATGTGTTTGGTAATGAAAAATTTATGATGACGGCTGAATTTCTCAAGTTAAAGTAGAGCATGTGAATTTTGTCAGGTTTGTAGCACAACCTCAGCTGCGAAAGGGCGAAAATGTTTACAAGTTCAATGCGGATGACTTGCTACGAAAAAGCGAATTAATTTCATTCGCACAAGATGTAAATCAGTATCAACGGTGCCACAGCAATCAACGCAACACTTAAAATGGTAAGATGCTTTTTTGCAGCATTATTTTCTGAGCCAAATGCTAAAAAATAACAACCTGAGTCGGTCACCACCCACTCAAAAGCTTTTCAAAGCAGTGCACTAATTCACTTTCTTTTTAATTGGCAAGCTGATTTTATTGTTGTTGTTTGAGATATAATTGTTTTTGTTTTGAAGGAAAATCTTGAATTTTGGATTTTTTTTGGCATATTTTATCGTAAGATTATCAATTTTTTAATGAAATGCGATTTTTTTCTCACTGAATATTTTATTTATTTATAAGCTGTTTTATGCATTGTCCAAGGAAAAGTTAAATTTTGACCTTTTTCGAAAGTTTTTAATCACAATTTATTTAAACCATCACCCTTGCGGACGAGCATTGTTTATGTGTGTTGCAAATTACAAAGAACGGAAACGGCGGCTTTTCGTGACACATATTTTTTATTTTACGTGTTGCAGGCGGCAATCGAGTTGCAAAGCAGAGGCGAGGAGCGCACCATGCGATTCCCTTTTGACGGTAAGTTAACTTTTCAATGACACAATCTTATCTGACATTCACCTCTGTCTGCGGGCAAGAAGAAAATTTTAGCGTTTTGGACAGAAATACTGTTTTTCCTGCTGAAGTGTAATGAAAATTAGGTTCTCTTTCTTGTTTGGAAATTGGATTTTTCTCTTTATCTTTTTACAATAATAATTGCTTCGTACAAAATTGAGGGCAATTATAATAGAGCAATTAGTTCTATGGCTAAGGCGTTTTGTGATTAGTCTTATCTTTACGAGGGGTTTTACAACTTGGATGAGATTTTAGTGACGGTTTCTTGTTTTCTTGCGTAAGTGACAAGTTCCTAAGAAAATAGATAAGACAGATTTTCTAGCATCAAGAAAAAAAACACCTTTTAAAGTGTTTGAATGTTAAAGTTTGGCTTATAATAAAAATTTTATTAAACCGAAATTCCCAAAAATAAACTTGATGCTACTCCTACGATAATTTTAATTCCTTGACTGGATATTTGAAAGAAACAAATTTTTTTTAATTATAATATATTTATAAAAAAAAAAATCAAACATGACAGCGAAATTTCACTAATTTTATGAGGAAATAATATCTAAAATAGACATATGAATTCTTTGCATTGCTCTACATTTAGTAAGAATAATTTGGTCTTACACTATTGAAGTCAAACCTGTAATTGGTTTTAATTACTAAATATATCCAAAGATATATATCCAAGAATTATATTTAATTTCTCTGCCCTAAATTAATCTCCGCACAAAAATCACTAATCTAGATATTGTAATGAAAAAATTTCACACCTTGCTCCTGGAACAATTGGAGAGCAAGGCTAGGCAAATTCAAAGGATTTACAACCTTGTGGAGTTCCTTTTTTCTTTTCCAGTTAATTGCATAACAGAGTCTATTTTGGAGAACAAATAAGTGGTGCGGAGGCTGCGGCTCCTTTCTTATTCCGCAATTAAAAAATAAAATTGAACATGACCAAAGCCCCTCCTTGGATATCGAGTTGCCACATTTTGGGCCGAAAGAGAAAGGAAACACTTCCTATGCTGCAGTACTCGCCGCTCCATCGGAGAGAGATCTATTGCACGCTCCACTTCTCTCCGAGACCAAGTCACAAATTTGCATTTTTTTTCATGGAACAACTTTTTGAAGTTTGCCAGGGTGAGAAATAAATTCGTTTTGGCTAAAAATGCGGATCGATCAGGAATTTGACGCGCTCGGGGCTTTTATTGCATTCTTGGGCGGCCAGAAATAAAACAATAATTGTCAGTGGAGGTGGGATCGCGGCGGCGTCGACGTGCTTTATCGCCCACCAAGGATTGAAGGATTAGTCTCAACAATTCCTTCTTCTGTGGTGCACCACACTTTTTCTCGGCTCTAGTGTGAGTTTTTGTTTTGCTCGGCTTCTCAGAGCCACTTGTTGGAACGATGCGTTTCTTTTATTTTAACTTACAAATCAGTTTAAAATTTGAATTTTACCTATATCTGGAATTTAAATAATGATCAACATTTTTTAGATTTGTCACTTTTTCGTGTAATATAATTTTAAAATAATAAAATAATGCAAACATTGAAACAGATTTTGATTAATTTAAAAGTCTATTCTTTAAAGCCGCGTTTAATTAATTATTTTGATATTAAATAAAAGTAATCGCTGTTTCCTGTAAAAGTTTGATAACCGGACATGGGACGTGTGTATTATTATTTGCTTTTTTATTTCCTAAGCGGGGTTTCCACGAACAAGTAAAGTGAATGTCGCTCACTTATGCAGGCACAAAAACAAGAGAAAATCCATCAGCCGGCAAGTGATCCACTTGTCGGTTCAATCTCTTGTGAATTTCACTTTGTGCTCCACATTTGGACACGCGGCCGCTGTCTTTCTCCTGATTGTTGATAAAATAATTTTTTTTATCAGCATTTGATCATTACATTGGTGCGAAAATTTTAATATTGAGTTGATCATTGTCTTGCAAGATGAACTTTTTTAACAATTTCTACAAATAAACAATACCATAATAAAAGGATATAAAATCACTAGGCAAGGCGAGTGCTGAAACAATTGATTAAATTTTTACTAGAATTATTATACATCCATGGTTCAAATCAACCGCTTCCTTATTGTACTTTGCGCGCTTCATTTTTATTGAAGAAAAGTAAATGAGAAATATTGTTTTAAATTTTAATGGAATCAATTTCAATAACAGTTTAAATATTTTTTTAAATCAAGTTAATTTTAGAATAGTGAAACAATTAAAAAAATAATAATAACTGCAGCAGTTTATGTGTTTGCATAATTTCTATTTTGATATACTCCGAAATTATCTTGATTAAATGTGCTACAATTTGTGCCTCTCTTTATTTTCCAGAGTCAAGGAGCAAAGAATTAAGTGACGAGGCTGTTTTGAGTTGTCTTCGTGAGCAGGTCACCCCAGATATCACCGGGGTCAACCGCTTTGTCACCGAGGGGCAATCAGAGTTGCATGTCCGCCTCAGAGGGACCAGTCAAGACTACGACGCACAAATAAAGTAATTATTATTTCCTTTCCAAAATTATCAAACGAACCCAGATACAAATTTTCAAATTAAAAAAGGATTATTAGCTTTTGCTGATAAAAAAATTGCGCCACCTTTTTATCGAAGCAACATAATATCGGAGCAGTTTATATGGGCCCTCTTTCAATTATATCTTTTGTATGCCCACGTCGAGCACTATTTGTAGTTCTTTGATAAGGAGTGAGCATGATTTTGATAATGCACACCAGCATTGACCATGGAACGGAAACCACTTTTGGAGGAAATAGGCTATGATTTTTCTAAACATGGAGCCCTCGAAAGGCTCAGGTTTTCCCACCACCGCTCTTCCTGTTATTGTTTTCAACGTCGTGACTTAATTGTTGCAGATCCACCCTGGATAACCTGGGCTTTTTGCTAGACCTTGAGGGGGATGCGTCCTCCTCAGGGTCGGTCACCACCTTGGTGGGCATAGACGGAATGACCTGCATGTCCTGCGTTCGAAACATCGAAGGGACCGTCGGTGCCAAAAATGGAATCAATTCCATCAAAGTAAGCAGAGATCAGTTTTTTCATTCAGATTTAGTTTTAACCAAAAAAATTCATCAGGTGGATTTGGCTCGAAAATCAGCAACGATCAATTACAACTTGTCGCTGCTCACCCTGGACCAAGTTTTAGAAATGATCGACGACATGGGATTTGATCCCTCGGAACCAGAGGTTTGCCTTTACTTTTGTAAAGACGAAGCATCCAAAAAGTCACAAATTGAAAACTACCTCAAAGAAAAATTATGGATTGCCAGTTTCGACGTCATCGTAGAAAGAAATCTCCTTTTTTTGAAAATCAACAAAGCCTTTTCTGTAAACTCAGCACAAGTATCTGCGGATTTGAAGGAAATTGGTTATGAAGTGGTGGAGCAGCAGCGAATAGCAGTTACGTGTTCGGAACCTGTGGAGGAGTACTTGTCTCGAACTCATGGTGTTGTTGAAGTTCGGCAGAACGGAAACCAAGTCCTTGTGTTTGCAGAACCTGGCGCCGTCTCCTCTGAGCAGATTGTTGCTCTTTTGAATGCAGGAGGCTACCTTGGATCTGCCTCAAATAATCAAAGTAAGAATTTTGGATTTAAATATATAAAAAACTTTTTAAATAATAAATTTATAGCTCCAATTTCGTCAAAATCAGCAAGTCCGGCAAAAGAAATTGCAGCTCAAAAAGAAGACGCAGTTGTTTTGGAGCGCAAAGAACTCGCCAAGTGTCACCTTCATGTGCAGGGCATGACTTGCGCCTCTTGTGTTGCTGCAATTGAAAAGCACTGCATGAAGATCTACGGTAGATGGAAATATTTCGATCAATCTCAAAACTAATATTTTCATTTTTTCAGGCGTGCACGGTGTCTTGGTAGCATTGTTGGCTGCCAAGGTGGAGATAAAGTATGACCCTATGGTTGTGACACCTGCAAATCTTGCTGCCTCCATAACAGACTTGGGATTTACTTCAAGTGTGATAGACGAGGCAGGGAGCGGAGACGGAGAAGTTGAACTGAGGGTATTTTTTTAGTATATGAACATAATTTACTCATTATGTAACACAATTGACTTTTAGATCTCTGGAATGAGCTGTGCTTCTTGTGTAAATAAAATTGAAAAGACGGCATTGGCCCTGCCTGGGGTGACTTATGCTGCGGTCGCTTTAACAACAAAAAAGGGAAAATTCAAATTTGACCCTGAAACCACGGGACCGAGAGACATAGCAGATGCAATCACAAAATTAGGATTTGACGCAGAACCCATTGCTGCGTCATCTCCAAGAGACCATCTTGACCACTCTGAGGTTGGTCCAGCATAAAATCATTTAGCGTCTCTGTTCAAAATTCACTTTTTCAGGATATTCGAAAGTGGCGCAACGCATTTTTAGTCTCGTTAATTTTTGGCGGACCTTCGATGGCTGTAATGATGTACTTTATGATGGCAATGCCTGCCCACCACCACGGGACAGGTCTCCTTTTGCCGGGGCTCTCGTGGGAAAACTTAATTCTCTTCCTGCTGGCCACGCCTGTTCAGATCTTCGGTGGCTGGCCTTTCTACTCTCAAGCTTGGAAGGCCGTCAAGCACAGGTCGTCCAACATGGACGTGCTCATCGTGATGGCCACCACCATCTCGTACGTGTACTCGGTGGTCGTGCTGGCTGCCGCAATGGCCCTGCAGCACACAACCAGCCCCATGACCTTTTTTGATACTCCGCCCATGCTTTTTGTGTTTGTTTCACTCGGCCGATGGCTGGAGCACATTGCAAAAGGCAAAACGTCAGAGGCCCTGTCCAAGCTCCTCTCCCTGAAGCCGACGGAAGCCCTGCTCGTCACTGTGGGACCTGATTTTGAAGTGATGTCTGAGAAGACCATCTGTGCTGACCTTGTGCAGAGAGGGGACATTCTGAAAGTCCTCCCCGGTGCAAAGGTAAAATAAAACAAAACTTCAATAAAAAAGCTAAAGTAAACTTTCACCAGGTTCCTGTTGATGGACGAGTGATAAACGGCCATTCGAGTTGTGACGAAGCACTGATTACTGGCGAATCCATGCCAGTCCCCAAACACACAGGCTCTGTAGTGATAGGCGGTTCGATCAACCAAAATGGGTCTCTGCTCGTCAAAGCCACACACACCGGAGAGGCTACAACTCTGGCCCAAATTGTGCGCTTGGTCGAAGAAGCACAAACTTCAAAAGCACCTATTCAGCAGCTGGCTGATAAAATAGCTGGATATTTTGTTCCTTTTGTAGTGACGGTGTCTGTCACCACCTTGATAGGGTGGATTGTTGCTGGATACATTGACATAATGTATCTACCTTTATCTGTGAGTTCAATTGTTTTCAAAATGCCATCTCTATAATGGAGTGAATGCTTTTTCCAGCTTGAAGCAAAGGAAGGACTGACGAGAGATGAGATTATTTTGCAGTATGCATTCCAATGTGCGCTCAGTGTTCTGGCCATTGCGTGCCCTTGCGCCCTGGGCCTTGCAACCCCCACAGCTGTGATGGTCGGAACCGGCGTCGGAGCCCAGAACGGAATTCTTATCAAGGGAGCCGAGCCGTTGGAAAACGCGCACAAAGTCAGAGCTGTAGTCTTTGACAAAACTGGCACAATCACTTACGGCAAACCTATGGTTGCCAAAATCAACCTGTTCCTGAAAGAACACACCCTGAACCTGGCCCACGTTTTGGCTCTTCTCGGCACATCAGAGGCCAGCAGTGAACATCCAATTGCGTCAGGTAACTTTCGAAAGACAAACAAATTATTTTAAAACTAAGTGGTCAAATCAATCCAACAGCTGTGGTGAAGTATGTGAAGGATGTTGTTGGACTGGAGGCACATCCAGGCTCTGCGGAGAATTTCCAAGCAGTGCCAGGTTGTGGCCTGAAGTGTACGGTTACAAAAATTGAAACTCTTGTCGAGCTGGCAAATAAATCAGAGGGAGTTATAAATTTTCATAACCATACAAAGTAAGTTTTGCATCAAAAGTAGGATCATTATTTGTAATTCATAACCTACCTCAAGGTCTGGAGGAAGCCAAATTGAAATAGCAGGGGTCATGATTGAAGAAGTGCCGTGGGAAATTGGAGCCCCTGAGAAGACCGCCAAAGGGTTGCAGCAGCTACTTAACATAGACGATCACCCTACCCAGATGCAGGGACCTTTTGAAGTTTTGGTGGGGAACAGAGAGTGGATGAGGAGAAATGCAGTGGATGTTCCTATGGAGGCTGACTTGAGGATGGTTGATGAAGAGGAAAAGGGAAATACAGCCGTTCTCTTTGCAGTCAACGGTATTTTATCCTAGTTTATAATGCTATGATAAATGAGTAAAATATATTTGAATTTAGGGAGACTTGCTGCAATGGTGAGTGTGGCTGACAGAGTCAAGCCTGAGGCACATCTGGCTGTGTACACTTTGAAGAAAATGGGTCTCGAGGTCATTTTGCTTACTGGTGATAACAGGAAAACGGCCGCAACTGTTGCTCGTGAAGCTGGTATTACTAGAGTTTTCGCAGAAGTTCTTCCTTCTCACAAGGTTAGATTTTTCTAATATATATATATTTTTTTTTTTTTAAATGAAGTATATTTATTTGTATTATATTATTATATCAAATATTAAAAAACTAAAATTGACTTTTTCTGTCCAGGTGGCAAAAATCCAGAAACTCCAAGAGCAAGGCATGAGAGTGGCCATGGTAGGAGACGGGGTCAACGACTCTCCTGCTCTTGCTCAAGCTGACGTCGGAATTGCAATTTCATCGGGCACAGACGTAGCCGTCGAAGCTGCAGATGTGGTGCTAATGAGGGTAAATTTAACAAATCCGAGTTGATTTTTGTAAAAAGAAAAAACAATTTTCATTTCAGAATGACTTGCTGGATGTCATCGGCTGCCTAGATTTGTCCAGGAAAACGGTGCGCCGCATCAGGCTGAACTTTATGTTTGCCAGCATGTACAATGTAATTGGCATTCCAATTGCTGCGGGAGTTTTTAGCCCGTTTGGATTTCTGCTGCAGCCGTGGATGGCTTCAGCAGCCATGGCCCTTAGTTCCGTCTCGGTTGTAGCGTCGTCGCTGTTATTGAAAACGTAGGTCTTTGAATTTGATGAGAAAATCTTATGTTATTGAATTTGCAACAGGTACAAGAAACCAACAAGAGGTACTCTAACAACTCCAGAGTATCAAGCTGCTGTGGCTAGATCAAGAGAGTTGCCCGAAGACTCAATTTCTCTTCACAGAGGATTGGACGATAAGGACAAGTCAACTTTGGCTTTTGCAAGGTCAACAAGCTCCACAATTGGAAGGTAACTTTTGATAAAACTTAATAATAGAGCAAGTTTTTATTTGTGTTCATTTCTCAGACTTCTTGGTAGAGGAAGTCGAACTGAAGGAAAGGGTCGACTTTTGTCTGAAGAGGATGACAGCCACGACCAGCTTCTTTCGCAAGCAGGATCATCGATGGTGTGATATTAAGTAAGCAGGATATATGTATTTTTATATTATATAATTGATTAAACTTCGAAAAGAAAAGAAAAGAAAAATTATTTTCCAAATCCTCACTTATTTATTAAGTTGAAAAACAAAAACCATAAAGCTACAATATTAAACTTAAAAAGTGAGAGTAATAAAGAAAATAACTATCAAATGACCCAAATTAAGCCTGTCCCTGGGAGCCGAGTTTTTCCCCCTCAACCAATTAGGCCAGGAGTAGATAATTCCGTGATCTGCTGGTGGTGGCGGCTGGTGATTTAAATTCACCGTGATGTTGTGTAAAATTTGATAGGAAATTTTATCAGTGTCCTTGACACCATTGATGAGCACAATCTGTAATTAGCATGTAATTAAGAATTGAGCCTAATCTTCGAAGCACCAAAATAGATTACCCTTTTCTCATCTGAGTCGACCGTTCCGTCTGAACTGGGCTTCCAGTCTCCGCATTGCGGAAATCCTTTTGGCTTGGGCGCAAATTCCTCTGGCTCTCCCACTTGGAAAACAAAAGCCATTCCAATCTCAACGTGAAACCCAATGTGACAGTGGAACATCCAAACACCTACACAGATTCATTAAATTTTAGTATGGAATCCACTTAATTAAATTAAAATTCACCAGGATTTGAAGCTTTTACTCTCAATAGTGAGAATCCTCCGTCAGGTACTGTCACCGTATCTTTCAGAGGCGCGTGAAGGTTTTTCCTGTTCACTTGGCCTTGTTCAATAATATTCCTCACTTCTGTTAATGAAGTGGCATTTCCAAGACGTTTAATTGCCATGACGTGAAATGCGTGACCGTGCAAGTGGAACGGATGGTTGGCGTCAAATCTTTCACCTGATTTTGAAATCGATTATTGCTTTATAAATTTGAATAATTTCTTTCCCAATAACCTTCGTCGAAAATGACAAAATCCACGATATCATTAACGCGGGCTTTGATTCTGTGGAAGCACTTGCAAAAGTCCTTTTTCTTGCAATCCTTCCCTTGCATTGCTAGGGAAGAGTCATTGCAAGCAATTTTATTCAGCGCGTCTCCGGTTTGCAAAATCAGAGGCGTTGGCGGCAGCTTTAAAGTTATGTGGTTTAGTTGGGGAGTCGTTAGTCTTTCACTTTTTCTGAAAACTACAATTTTAACAGAAATTAAAATGTTTTGCTTAACTTTTTATTAAAATGAAAAACCTTCATCAAATCCGTATTTTCCGGCTGGATGAAAAAGGGGGTTGTCTTTTGCATAAAAGTCGTAGCCAATGTAAACGGTGTGGTCGGCCTTTGCTGTCAAAACGTCGACATCGCCCGGCTCAAGGGATAAAACTTCTGCTATGGTTGCTGTGCTCTCGTCTCCGTTGAAAGAGTCCACGTTCATTGAATTCAGTTGCTTTAAAATGAAGATTAATTATTATCAAAGAAAAAAATATTTTAATTACCTTTCCCCTCCGATTGGCCTCTCTGTACCCCACTGGAGACTTTGGCTCCTTCGTTAGGTCAGAGCCCTGATATGAAATGATTGCAACTTGATGCACAGACTGGAAGCGCTCATCACAATCCATCAGACCTCGGATTCTCATCCAGAACCGTCCGACCGTCTGATTCGCTTCCAGCACAAAGTCAAAACGCTCTCCAGCATAGGAAACCAATGAATCAACTATAAAATAAATTAAATTGGCAAAAAATCATTTAAAAAATAGACAACAAAAATATACCTGAAGTAGGTTGGAGACTGAAGCCGTCTGAGGCTATTATTGCAAGAGTGTGGTTGTCCACAGAAAGCTCCATCGGACAATTATTGAACCCGGAATTGATAAGCCGGAACCTATATTTTTTGCCCTGAAACTTTCTCACGTCATTTTTTTATTTATAAAAATTATCGACTGCTCGCCTTTGTCACTTGAAAATTTTGCAAAGGCATTTGTGGAGCGGAGTCGTTGCTCATCCACAACCTGCCCTTTCCGTTGACCAATATGCTAGGTGGCTTGTTGTCTCCGTTTCCAAAGTGGTGGGCGACGAATTTGCCGACGGTAGCTTCGTGGTACCAGTCATTCAATACGATTGTGTGCTCTGGCAGGTCAAAGTCGTACAGGTTGGAGTGCGCGTCTTTTGGATCTTGGATAATTAGCGCGCCAAAGACGCCGTCACCTCTTTGCACTCCTTTTAAAAAATTAAACATTTACAGCGATTTAAGTCTTTAAAAATTTAATGAAATTTTGGTTGGAAAAGAGCTTTTTAAGCAATGAAATTCAATATTTAACAAATTTAATTGATAGTTTTTATTCTTTACTTTATGATTTTCAAACAACTTTTATTAAAAAGTATTTCCCCCCTTAAAATTAAATCATATTTATGATATTCGTAGTAATTCGTACCACTTGATCAAATATATTTATAACAACGGAAGAATTTAAATTCAGCAATAAAATCTGTCGATTATTCCATAAACAGAAGTCGCAAAAAAGTCGTTTTTGTTCTTTAAAATATTAAATCAGAATAGAAAAATTAGAAAAAAAAGGAATTTTGGTGAATTTAAAATAAATGTAATTAAGATTATTTTATTGCTAGTGGATTATTTTCAAATAAATATTTTCCTAATTTTAAATTTACTTGTAAAATTTGAATACCTGAGTGCGAGTGCCAAAAATGAGTTCCAGGCGAGTCGGCGACAAAGTTGTACCTGAAGGTTGAGGCAGGGCTGATGGGGCATTGTGTGACCAGCGGCACGCCGTCCATGTGCGGCGACCCTCTTTGGTGGTGGCCGTGCCAATGCAGCGACGTCGTTTCGCTCACCAACGAGTTGTGCACGTCCACTATTATTCGGTCGCCCAAACAAACCTTTCGGATCAAGGCTTTAACCAAAAACGATTCTTTTATCCAAAATTAATTCAATTTACTCTAATTTCTGGGCCCGGCAGTTTCCTGTTGACGACGACCACGGGCCGGGAAATTCCGTCGCCGAAAATACAATCGTCCCGAAAACAGTCGGACGCGTTTCCGAAGGCGCAGGCAAAACACGCTTTGCTAAGTGTTTGGTACAACTCTACTTGGAAGTCGTAGTGGCAGGTCATGGGAAGAGTTGATGGGTCGCATGACCTCAGGCACGGGTGCTTGTCGTACGCGGCCAGCACTTAAATCAACAATTTTTTCTTTCAAAAAAATATAAAAGTAAAACTTTTACTTTTTCACAAGGAAATTAATATTTCAAACCGAGTGTGAAAAATTACGTAATTAAATTATATACCTGATATTGCGAGGAGTGAAGTAATTAGCAGGCCGGCGGACTGATTCATTGCGCAATCTGAAATATTTTCTTTCTTATTTGTCGAGGGAAAAATTATTACTTGTGGCAAATGAAGTGAGTGACGATCTGGTATTTCCTGCACTTTGCGACACTTCTTGCTCTAACAACACTAATTTTCTACTTGAGAGGTGTTAAAACAAGCAGTCGCGGCCGCGTGCGTCCCTTTTCTTATCAAAAGTTTGTTCACCAATAATAATCCCCTCGTGCATTTATACAAATACTGCCAGTTCAGAAAGAAAAACTTACTCTTCGTGCCGGGAATTAATGCGTGTTATGCAAAAGGACGCTCACGTTGCGAGACGCGCGCCGCACAAGTGCAGAATAAGGGACAACAATAGAGGTGGACCTGCGGCGGCTCCCAAATCATCTCACAATCCCGGGCAGCAGAGTGCGACGAGACGAGGAGAAGGGGCCGCACAAATTTGCCATGTTATTCAATAACACTGCACACATAATTTTATTATTCATAATTTGTTCATTTTATTTCAGGCAAAGTTGAAAACCGCATAATGTGAATTTGCAATTCAATTATTCATACATTAAGAAAAATTACTGAACCAGTGGGTTCGGCAAATTTTATTACATTTTCGTGACAACATTTGACATTAATTCACATTAGTCAATAGGAAGAAGTCTCTCCTTCTATTTCTATTACGCATGTACATTTTCATTACAGCAATCAGTGCAAACAAAAATTATAATAATTTCTTTTAATAGATAAGCAGAAAAATTATTGTTTTTCAAAGTGAGTAACCTTCGCACTCTTCTCATTTGAACAAGAATTCTGCACACTCAATTTGATTTGGCACAAAAGAAGTGTTGCTAATGAAAAGAAGTTCCAACAAGGATGAGCTCAATGTGACGGAACATAATTTTCTCCCATTATAATTCGCACGCTAAAAAAAAATTCGCAAGTCACCCAGGAATTAGGTTGTGATGGCGTGCAATATAAAATAATCACGCTTCCGTCTCCACCTCTGCAATTTTTTTTCTATTCAGTTTATTTCGACAAGCTCATTCTGACTAATGGACTCTTGACAGAAATGTAGAAAATCTTGCCCTAGGGTTCAATCAGGCTGAAGCATTTAAATGGGAAGAATAAAAAATTAAGTTGAACAGTTAAATTCAAAAGAGGCCATTCAACTTATTGACATTAAATTGCGGTTCATTGAGTTACAAAAAATGAGTATAATTAACAATAACAAAATGAGAGAAGTAAATAAATGAATGTAAAAAGTATTTTTTTTCTTAAAATTATTAATTTATAAATTAAATAAATAAAAAATATTTATTTTAAATTTATTTTGATGAATATGATCAATAAAGAATATAACTTTTGACTTTTGAGTGAAGTATTCGGAGCGCTTGGTTGGTAAACTGCTTTTCAATTTCAAGAAATCACTTGCGCCTTGTTTACTGGGTCAAATACCCTGGTCTACAAAACATGAACAGATCTGCGTCGCGCTATAATTCACTTTCACTGCTCGCGCGCGCTTATCCTTCTATTATAAATTATAAACCATTCGTGACGCAAATCGCAAAGTCAGCGAATCAATTTGCATAATTTATTGTGGCGGTTTTATCACCGAACGTAACTCAACTTGGTTTGAAAAAAAAAATTCAAAAAAATGGAAAACTTTTGAACTTGAAGCTTTTGCAGCGCCCGTCGACACACCCAGCAGCTGCTCCGAAGATAAAGAGAAGCATCTGATTATTTTTATTTAGTCGTCTGGACCAGTTTTCGAAAAATGTCTGGTTTGAAGTTTTGCGCGAATCTGTCTTTCATGTTCCAAGAGAGTTCGTCTCTGCTGGAGCGATACGCCCTGGCGGCCAAGGCGGGGTTCAAAACCGTCGAGTGCGCCTTTCCGTACGACCACCCTTTGGAGGAAGTTGTGGCCGCAAAAGAAGCGGCCGGCGTCCAGCAGGCGCTCATCAACATTCACGTCGGTACGGGTTGCAAACAATTTATTTAGAATATAAGTAATAAAAACTAGTTTTTCTTTTTCTTAAAAGGTGACGTGACAAAGGGTGATTTGGGAACGGCAGCTTTGCCCGGCAAAGAGGAGGACTTAAAGAAAAGTCTGCAGCTGGCTGTTGATTACGCCAATGCCCTCAAATGCAACAGGTTGATTTTTTTTCTCTAAAATTTAATGATATTTGTCTATAAAATACTGAATAAATCAGGATTCACATAATGTCCGGCAAAGTTGAAAGTCCTTCTGAAGAGAACTGGAGCACCTACGAGCAAAATATAAAATTTGCAACCTCCGTGCTCGCCCAGAACAACATTGTTGGCTTGATTGAGCCAATCAACAACCGCAGCGTGCCCCATTACTTCATGAACAGCTACGACAAAGGTTTTATTTGATTTTGTCAATCCGCAAAATTCTAAATTTAAATTTTCCAGCTCTGAGTTTGGTCAAATCCGTCAACTCTCCGAACTTGAGGATCATGATGGACCTTTTCCATTTGCAGCAGCTCAAGGGAAATTTGGCTCACAATATTAAAGACCTACTTCCCTTTGTTGGTATAATAAAAATAAAATTTCGGAATTAAAAGTTCTTAATTTAAGCTGATTAGGTCATGTGCAAATCGCTCAAGTGCCTAACAGGCACGAGCCGGACTCAGATGGCGAAATAAATTACCAGTACGTCTTGAATCAGTTAGAGCAAAATGGTTACGACAAATGGATTGGTCTCGAGTACAAACCGGAAAAGGAAACTGTGGTTGGACTTAAGTGGATCAAAAGTTTTGGCTTCAGTCTGTGATTTATTTATTCTAATTAAAACAATTGATAAATAAAATTTATATATTTTCGTTAACTTTTCACGCTCTTCTTTCCGATCAAGCAAACATTTTCCAGAGTTATGCTCTGCTTGACGTAATAAACCAGCTCACTATTAAACCCTAAAGACTGCAAATAATCAACCCTTCCCTGATCTATCACAAGTTTGCACTTTCGGCCAATTTCTTCTCGAACTTCTCGGCACAACTTGAGTCGGTCATACCTGTCTCTGTGCGGATTTGGATCCTGCTGGTCTGCAGATTTCTCTTCGGACAGGCGACTCTTTCCAGTCCCGCAGGTTGCCCAGCTAACCAGAACACACATGCGCGAAAAGTCTCGGGGAGATAATTCGACGCTCTAAAAATATCAACTTATCAGAAAAAGGGTTGATTTTTTTTTTAAATATCCACACCTTAAAAAATTCTTTTCCAACGTAATGCCGCCACTCACACCGGTGGTGACAACACAGTGCCATCACAAGTCCTTCAGTCTGAATGGACATTCCACTCGAAATTGAATTTCCAACACAGCGAAGTGCAAAATCTAATATAATAAAAAAATTTAATTACATGTTAAAAAATTTAATTTTTTTAACCTGTTGCTGCTCCACAAAGGTGTTTGCTGACCGGAACTACAAACTGGCAACCTTCGTGGAATTCCACCTTCTCCAAAAGTAAATCCGCAACATTGGCTCGGACTCTGATCACTTCCGCAGAAACTCCTTCGAGTGGCAGTTTGTTTTCGCTTTTGTGTCGGCAGGTGGAAATGTCTACAAGGGAGTATTTGCAGTTCTGCAAAGTTTTAGTTGCCTGGGCTATCCAAAACGTGAGTTTTCCTACAAACAGAAAAAACCAGAAATCTTATTTAGTTATATATTTAAAACTTCAAGGCAAAAACATAATTTATACCTTTTCCAGCTCCCATTTCCACAAAGCACGAGTTGTCCTTGAGCAAATTTTCGTCCTCCATCAGAGAAATCAGGGTTGAATTTTGCAGAAGGTGTTTGAGCGCTGGAGCTCCGATATCGGGACGTTTAATTTCCTCAGCCAGAGATGGATGCTCTTTTATTTTTTCTATAATTTTTACATGATCTAAAATTAATAATTAAATTTTAGAATATTGTTTGAATCACATTTGTATGAATTAATCTACCATTGTAAATAGTGTTAACTCTGTTGATCAAGCTCAGGAGCTCGTCATCAGAAACATCATTCAACCGAACTTTCGGCACCTCTTCTTCGGCAGGGCCAGCATTGATACCTGGACAGATATAATCCGGCTTGGATTCGCTCGGCTTCGAGTTGCATCTTGCCATGTGCTTCGCCAGTTGACTTTTGAAACAAGTGCTAAGCAAAATAAAATGTATTTTATTTAATGAAAATAAACAAATCGTCTTACTGGGTGCTGTCGAACGGGCACGGAACTCTAACTCTCTTTTCGTCCAAGCTTACCGAACTTCCATCAAGGGTCTGCAGACATAAGAAAATAAAGTAAAGGGTAAAAATTGTAAGAGAAAATATAAATTTATTAATACTTCAGTAGGTTTAGTGTGGGCAATGTGTTCGCCGCAAAATGTTTCTCCAATTTTCACCGTCATTCTGCACAAACGTTTCTTCTTCAACACAAAAAACTGGCACTGCACTTTTTCGGGCTCCATGGAAACTTAATTTACGAGCAGTCTATCTGCGATTTCCGCGAAATATCTTAAATAATTTCATAAAGAAACAAAAATGTTTTCTGCCGACTTTTGACTTCCAGCATGGCAATGTTTACGTTTTCGAGGCAAAGTTCAAGATGTTGTTCAAGATCAACAAGATTTGCTGGGAGCTCTGGCCCTCTAGCGGAAACTGTTGGAAGCTACAAAATCACAAATCACATGCGAAACTTTCACGAATAAAAATCTGCGTGGCATTTTTAATTATTTTGCTATATTTTGTTCCTAATATATACCTCAATGGTAAAAGAGTAGAAGACATAGATTATTCACAATTAATTGCTTGTGAATTTTCCTTAATATTGGTGGTTTTTTTGCGTCATGATATATTATATGTATTGCAATGGTAAATATTGGAGAACGGAAAATTTGCAATTTGTTTTTATTAATTTTTCATAAACTTCCTCCTGTCATCCAAAATCATGTAGGTTTTTTATATGCTTTATTATACAAATAATTATTTGATACTAAAAAAAATTCAAAAAACCAAATTAAATGGAGCAGATTAGAAGATTTTGGCATTTTACGGAACTGGTCGTACAGGCAGTTCATAAGTAATTTCAACTTGGACTTTTTGCGGCCACGGCCGGCCAAAATCAGCGCCAAACACACCTTAGAGGACAGAAATTGGCCGCCCCGACGGTGGATCGCGTGAATCCGCTTGCGAAGGGTGCGGGGAAAGGGTACTTTCAGGGCAAGAGCGGAAGGCCGGTTGGGCGCGAAGGAGCAGTGCAAGGGGGAGCTGCAATGGTGGCTCCCTAAGCGGTTGGCGCCACGCGCGTCGACCAATGAGCGCGCCGGATTCGGACGCCGGCTGCGTCGGCTGCACGGGCTCTTTAAAGACAAGGGAGAACGCCATTTTGCGCGGATCCTCACACCGACCGCGACGAGTCCTCGACTTCTGGATTCGCACACCATGTTGTCCATGCAGCAGGGCGCCGTGTCCTCGGACGTGCTGGCGGCCGCGCAGCTCGAGTTGGGACACAACCCGAACGCGTTGGCCCTCCGCCGGCCGTTCGATCCTGTGGCGCACGAGTTGGACGCCAGCTTCCGACTCACTCGTTTTGCTGATCTCAAAGGATGAGGGTGTAAGGTCCCTCAGGAGATTCTGATGAAACTCCTCGAGGGACTGCAGCAAGACGAGCACAATGCCCAGGACCACGACGCCCACTTCATGCTCATGGCCATCCCCAGGATCGGTACGTGTCCCTCCCGCGACCACGACACCCACCTGTCCTTCGGTTGTTGTCAGGCAGCGCGGATGGGAATGCCCCGCCGTCCGAACCCCATTTCGCAGCCCTTCGCACGCCGATGGCTGCTCAAAACCACCACTTTCAACTCAAATGACCTTCCTTTACCGTTCTCAGGGTCGCAAACCCTTTGGAAAGGGCTCAAAACGGATTTGATTTGAGAAATTCGGCTGTTGGGCATGTCCGTTTTTAAAGTCTCCTTGTTTCGTGAGACGGAATTTACGGGAGTTTCTTATCTCAATGAGAGGGACCGAAATTATGTCTTTTTCACTCAGGGTCGTAATTTTCCTCCACAGGTTGAAAATATGAAAAGAAAATAATTTATTTTGAACCTCTATGTTTTTTTGGAAGGGAAGAATGAACAATTTTTTACTAATATTTTATTTGAGGAAATAGGAATTGGCATGGATGCTTCAGTCACCCCTCTGCGCCACGGAGGCCTTTCCCTGGTCCAGACCACCGACTTCTTCTACCCAATAGTCGACGACCCTTACATCATGGGTAAAAAATCAAGCAATCGATTTCTTCAAATAATTTACAAAAAAAAAAAAAAATCTGCATTTTTTCAGGCAAAATTGCTTGTGCTAACACCTTGAGTGACCTGTTTGCCATGGGAGTGACCGAGTGTGATAACATGCTCATGCTCCTTGGCGTGTCTACCAAAATGACGGAGAAGGAGAGGGACGTTGTGGTTCCCTTGATGATGAGAGGCTTCAAGGATTCGGCCTTGGAGGCGGGCACGACAGTCACGGGCGGCCAAACCGTCCTCAACCCCTGGTGTACCATCGGCGGAGTGGCCACCACGGTTTGCCAGCCTAATGAATACATAGTGTACAATAACAATTTTTTTTATTTAAATGAAAGCAAATTGATTTTTGTTATTTCTCAAGGCCTGACAATGCCGTCGTGGGAGACGTCCTGGTGCTCACCAAACCTTTAGGAACTCAGGTCGCAGTCAGCGGACACACTTGGCTCGACCAGGCCGACAGGTGGAATAGAATTAAGTTGGTTGTTTCCGAGGATGATATGAGAAAGGCCTACCAACGCTCTATGGACTCGATGACTAGATTAAATAGAGTTGGTAAGTGGAGGAATAAAAAATTGATGGAAATAGTTTGGTAGTTAAATTGAAATTAAATTTTAGGAGTTTCATATTCCGTCAGAGAATTGCAGTTATCAACGTGGTTTAAATTAATAATAAAAATTCATTTCTCACAAAATAAAATCTTTGTCCCAAATTATTAGCATGAATTTGATTGAAAATAGAAAATTGAAACCAATTTTTATCAAATTTTGAAGCCACTTAATCTACATCAGTTAATGTTTCATATTTTCTTATTTGTAATCAAATTACTTATACAAATTAATTGTACTAAAAATTACTAATATAAAGAACAATTATCACCTTTAAAGTACTTAATTCAGATTATTGGAAATATGGCTATTTTTTTCCTTTAAATTTCTAATTTTTGTTTGTTTTCAGCTGCGCGCCTGATGCACAAATACAACGCCCACGGTGCCACGGACGTGACCGGCTTTGGTTTGTTGGGCCACGCCCAGAACCTTGCCAGGCACCAGAAGAACGAGGTGTCCTTTGTCATCCACAACCTGCCCGTGATCGCCAAGATGGCCGCCGTGGCCAAGGCGTGCGGAAACATGTTCCAGCTCCTTCAAGGCCACTCGCCGGAAACCTCGGGAGGTCTGTTGATCTGCCTGCCGAGGGAGCAGGCGGCCGCCTACTGCAAGGACATCGAAAAGCAAGAGGGTTACCAGGCGTGGATCATCGGCATCGTCGAGAAGGGCTCGCGCACCGCCCGCATCATAGACAAGCCCAGGGTGATCGAAGTTCCCGCCAAGGAGAAGGACGGCGAGTTGTGGTAGAAAGAAAGCTGGAGGCGAAAGGCAGCCTGGCCCGAATGCTCGGCACACGCTTTCGGGGCCGCCTCCCTTTCGCCGACATATCACTCTTATTAATTCCTTGATAGGTTGTGAGCCATTGTGAAAAGCAACCTCATCCGGCTCTTTTATTTTAAGAAGATATAAATAGATTTTGAATTCTTTTCACCGCTTGTTCTATTGGTTTTGTAAGAAAAGACGAAAATTTGTAATAAAATATGTCTGGACTGTAACATCAGCAGAGTATTAATAAATTCTGGCAGATTTTACTGATAAATATCAACAATTATTGATTTATTCCCACTAAAATTGTCCTTATTTATTATGTTTAGAATTGATATAATTAAATTGAAGTAATAATTGAAAAATCTGCAAAATTTCTAATTCAACACCCTGAAAGAAAGTTTTTTTTCTAAGATTGTAAGATTTGCATTATTTAAAGAAAATACAAATTAACCCTACAGGAGCACAAAAGTAAATGGGAGAGAAAAATAGTATTTTGCATTCAATTGTAGCGCTGTATCTATGTAGAAAATGTATTTTCAATGGAAAGCAATATAATTTTCACCAGAAAAATTTCCTTTTTGACTTTGAGTATTTCATCCAATTAATTACTCTGGAATATGAGGAAAAATTAGCTTATATTAAGGAGCAAAGGTTCATTTTTGAACTTTCATAATGCAAGATGAACAATATGCCTTGAGATTTTCCTCAATTTACAGCAAATTACTGTGACCAAGATTTGATTTTAATTGAAATTTAGGGCCTCGTCGGTATTAGAATTTGCGCTCAAACGTGTCCACTGGAGCGTGAAGCGTATAAGAGAGCAAAATTGAAGAAGGCGCCTTATGTGTGTGCAGCCGCCAACCATTTATGTACTATTTTTTTATATGTGCTCGCTCCTCTGCTTGAGTCACTTTGAATCCAGCAGGTATTGCAGCTTCGAGTCCAGTGCACGTTCGCAATAAATATTAAAGCACGCATTTGCATGCTGAATTTATTTTATTCTCATGAATAATTTTCCATTCGAAATCAATTTGCGCTCGCAGGCGATAATCTCTCCTCGTCTAGCTGGACTGACATTTCGGTATCAGAAGGCAGCGTGCACTCGAGAGATGACAAGCAAACAAGGTGGAAAGTTCCTGATGCTCTCGTGTCAATCAAAAATAAAGTTGTCGCCTTTTTATCAGCCGTGTGGAGTTTCCCTGTTTGTGCGTGCCATAGATAAATTTCCCAAAACAATTGGCTTTGTAATAATTGTCATACAAGGAAAGTCCTTGACGAAATTCGCTTTGCCTTCTAGACCATAACATGACTATTTTTGCGGTTCATGAAAGATCGGTCAAGTACATATTGTTATGAGTAAAAAATATCTTCTCTGGTTGTTTATCCAGAGCGTTTTCTCCGAAATGTGTGCTGCTTGCAATGATTCGGCTTTTACTTACATCAGGAAAACTGGTAAACACTAGGCAACCAAAAATGAAGATGTAAATATATTCAATATTTTCGAATGAATTGCCTAAAAGGCTAAAATATATTAGGTTTTTAGCCTGAAAATGTATTCTTTTTAAATTTTTGAACATCTATTGTTAAATTTGCAATATTTGGACATTCATTTTTATAATTTTGTAATGCAAAAAATGCATAAACTTGTAAATTTCATTGAATATAGTTCTAGAATCTTGGAAATTTGAAGAAAAAAAATTGAACCAGTTCAAAGAAGAAAGAGAAAAAAATTTAAATTTAAAAGCTTTTGCAGAAAATTAAAATAAATCATAATGCAATGAGGAATTTTTGCATTGATTTAGGGTATTATGGTTTGTAATCTATATTGTCATGAAAACAATGTTGAGATGGAAAACGCATGACGTGGTGTCAGACAAAATTATTCCCTCTACTATTTTCCATTTTATAAAAACTGAAATTTGGATTTTTTTCTTTTCAATTCGGTACGCAAATTATTATGTATGTGTACCGACCGACGCAGTTTCCGAGTGACAGATTTTGAATTTGAGTTGGGAACGTGTCAGCCTCAGTGATGAATGAACCGTTCATTATTTTTTATTCGTGTCAATCAGGAGCTCTCACTTCCAAGCAGCCCGACCGTCGCGGCGACCTGCAATAATGTGGTGGCTAAAAAACTAATCAGCGCTCCAACTCGATTAATTTCCATCAAAAAAGCAAATTTTTATACTAAAAATTTAATTTTGCTCAAAAGCTGAGAAAGAATGAAAGAAAGTTACGTAAAGAATAAATAAATGTTTTGCGTCTCTTACAGGGATTCTCATATTCTCCTCTCCCCGCTGCGTTTCGCAATCCGCCTAATTTGTCCGATGCGCGAACAATTTGTAAATATAATTAGTACACGGTATACAGAGATGCGAGGAAATCAATTTTATTAATTAAAGCTGCTGCCATGAGAAAGGCAATTTAAAAGACGAGCGCTTTTGCGCAGATAAATGTAATAATGGAGGAGGAGAGGATCGCAAACAATGAAAGCGATTTGTTGTGTTCTCTGATCTTCAATTAAATCGAGGAAAATATGTTTCGGTTATGTAAGAGCGAAAACATTGCTCTACGTGACAAAAAGTGCGTTTTAGCCCGACTTTATATAACAAACTTCTTTTGATCAGCACCTGATTGATTTGATTTTGATTATAAAATTGTCAAAAGCTCAAATAATTATGTAAAAAGCTTCAATTTAATTTTCTTCCTATTCATCATCCGTCAATTTCAGAATTCTGTAGCTCAATAATTTTATTCTATCGTTTATTATTAAATTATATATTAATTATTCCTCGCAAGGTTCATTTAAAGATAATCTCAGCCCAAAAAGAAAAAATAAACATAAATTGGCGTGAAAAATTACATTAATACGTCTTAAAATTAAAGAAAGAAAAGCAAAATTAAGCTTTATTTACATAAGTTGCGAAATAATTCAAAAATTTAGTATTCATGAAATGAAAATAGTTCCAATTTAAAATTTTCCTTCTTAAACCGGTTAAAATTACCAAAAACGTGTTTTTATTATCAAATAAGGAATGGGAATGGAGATTTAATTGCACATAAATTTTAGTGATGACTAAGTGTGCACAATAAATAATATTTGCACGTAAAAATAGAAATTTAGGAGGGTGCTGGGAGGGTGATGGATATTTAAATATTTTGATCCAAGACTTTCCATACAAAATAATGGAATGAAAATTTATATTTTGCCGGCTTGTTTATTCGCAGTCAACATTTGCTGTAAAAAGTTGAATTTTCCTTACTTGGTACACCAAAAAAGTGATCGTCTTTTACTGGAATATTTAAAATATTTGTTGGAGTTAAAAAAATTAGCGCAAAAATTTAATTCAATTTTCTTAAAATAGAGGGGGAAAATGATAATGTTATTTTTGTAATAGAATTCATTATTACTGTATTGAATAATTCAAATAAAACATTTTCTAAATAGATTTTCGTATTCAAAGCAATTTTATGACATTATTTTACAATAAAAATAAAAATAATTAAATTTATGCTCATTCTTAAGAACCTTTTAATTTATTTTCAATAATATCTTCTCTAGTTTAGTATCAAATTGCACTTATAACAATCAAAGACTTTCAACTACTACCACATTTCGTATTTTTGCAGCTTTACAAAGCAAAATATTAATAAAAGCCGGAATATTTTTCTTAAAAAAGGAAAAAAAACCAATACAAAAGGAGAAAAGTGTTTGAAATTAATTTACTGTATAATTGTTCACAATTCCAGTTTCGGAATTAAACCATTTGCGAGCCGCGCAATTAATCGCTGCGTGACCTGGGCAGTCGCGCCTCAGGTAGGGTTGGAAGTGCGGGGGCTGGAGGCGGCGGTGGCGGAGGCGGCGGCCGAGGGGCATGCGCCAGGTCGGCGTCAAAAGCTGCGGCCGCGGCGCCGTCGACTCACTCGCGACCGCGATGAAGAACTCGCCGCTGGACTGGTTGCTGGCCGTCGTTTGCGCACTTCTGCTCCTTCAGGTGGCCCACTCGGCCAACACTGCGTCCGTGCGCTCTATCTGCGCCCAGCCCGAAGGCCTCCCCGCGCCTCTCAAGGGCTTCTGCAGCTGGCTCTACTCGGACGAAAATGTCCAAGTCATTCGCAGAGGTAACAAAATTACTAACTTTTTACAAAACATTCATTCTTTGCAAATTATTCCGCAAAATAATTTTTGAATCCGTTTTTTAAATTAATTGTAATGTTGAGAAATTCGGCAAAAATTTGAGGAATCTTAAAGAAATTGTCTCGCTTGAAATAGATTCAACAAAGGAAATCCACTGCCCAAACAATATAAGTCGTATAAAATGCATTTCTATTAATTCATTTGCTCTGCTCTTTTTGATCAATTCCACGCAGTGCTGCAGAAAATATTAATTTCATTTTTTTGATATGTAAATAATTTTTTTGGTTAGTTATATTATCTGCAATTGGATGGACAAAAGTTTAAATATTACTGACAGTTTTAATAAATTAATGCAATTTTTTAATTAAATTCACTTGAAACATCTATCAAAAGGAAATGCTCAGTCTGCTTTTGTTGCAGAAATTACATTTAGCATTTTTGTTTGTAATTTAGTTGAGAGAACTTCTGCATGAACATAATAGTTTAAGAACAAGTTTTGACCTTTTTCCTATAATTTGCTTTGTGGGTTTTGTTGGAACAATAGGCAAACGCAAACAAACTTGATGCTTCAGATCAATGCGAGTAATTCTATATTCGAAGCAAGTTTCTCTTTCGGTGCGATTGCAAGTTTTGGGGCGGTAATTAAATCTGACTTTTGCGTTTGTGTGTTTTGACGCAATCCTCCTTTCATTCAATTGGAGTCGAGTGACAATGAAACCGCACGCTCTAAATTCACCCTCGCGCGCATAATTAAAATCCTGGAAATTACACCCACCGTGTGTCGCTTTGTTTGAATGTCACGCCTGCAAAGTGCGTCCACTCTCGTTTATCAGCCAAATCTTCAAACCGCGTATTTCCCTCAACAAAAATTGACCAAAGTGGCGCGCATAGCAAAGTTACACCGCCACATCCACTCTGTTCCTCATAATGTTATTTAGAACGATTACGTAAATATTTGTTGATAATTCTGTTAACGCCCAATCAAATTAATGAGAAATTTCATTCCGTGATTAAATATGTAATCAAACGATCAAACAAACTAAACAGGTATGTTAATTTTAATATGCTGAGACAAAATTTAAATTAATATTTATAAATAAATATTTAAAATAATACAAACATTACATTCATATTACCAATTAATATAAAAATGAATTTAATGATAATCATGAGACACTTCCCACACTAATCTACACAAAAATTCCACAAAAAAAGACGCACACAAAAAAATTTAAGTAGAGAAAAAATAGTTTATTTGCAAGTCTTTCAACTTAATGCTATACTCGGCGTGGGTTTTTGCATTTTGAGGGGCAGTAAAACTTCACTCTCTCCTGCTTATTTTTAGCGCAAAACAAAAGGGCCCACGAATTTGAAGTTACTCGTTATTTTTCAAATATCCTGCCCTTTGCTAACGAATATTTACAATAGAATAGATATTAATACTGAAAAAAATTATTACTTTGTTTCAGCGCCTGCTCAGCAAGTATTCAGATTGCCCAGAAGATTTCCATCAGACGGAGGTGAGGAAAATGATTTGTTTTATGTAAAACGTTTTGAACAATTCGATATTTACACTATTTTAATGATGATGCTACTTTTGCTCATGAATGGAACTGGAACGGAATTTATTTTCTAATGGAAAATTGTTTAATCTATTTCAATCAAATTGTTACTCATAATTTTTAATTTCTTAGTTATTAATTCACTTTCTTAATATCAATGAATATTTAAAAAAAATTCATTTTTATTCATTTCTTCATTTTGTGTTATTTAAGGAGAAATGAAAATTGATCAATCCCAACTTGAAACTGGTAAATTACTATTTTTCTATAACGAAATTCACTGATAAACTTTTGCATTAAAAGTTCAAATACGCGCGAATCTTTCAACAGCGCGAAGTCATTGTTTTGTCAAACGCGATTTTAATCAAAAGTGAAATTGAAGCAAACAAACATGACTTTGCATCTCGCGCAAATCAGTACCAAAACATGATGAATGCGTCTTCTTATCTCCGCGAGCAAACTTTTAAATTTCATTCCATCCCGCGTGTGAAAAGTTGCGGTGCAAAAACAGTAACTTTCAATTTGTATCGCGAAAGTCAAAACACGTGGCGAAAATTTAAGCAGGGTGCTTGTCTTTGGGTCGGGCTCAACGTGTCAGCATTTAAAAAATATTATAAAATTTACCGACATTAATTTGGAGAGGAGCGCGTGTGCCATAAATCTGTCGCGCGCGCGATGCATCCTGCGCGCCTCATTAATTCGCAGCCCTGAATAAATATTAATTTTCCTGGCACAAAAATCAATCTCTCCTTCACGTATAATAATATACCTGCATATGCACACACTTATTTTTCCACATGTTTATTTCCGAGCGGTGAAGGAAATGAATTTGAATCGCGCAAGAGGGGTTTGTTTGCCCAGCGTATCCAGTCAAGGGGAGAGAAAATACAAAACTGCTTCGCGATCTCCTTTCTCTACACAAGGAAATAGAAACGAAATTTCTGTTGAATCTCTGCAAAAGCAATTCGTCGTGAAATTTTATCATTTTCTCCACTTTGCACGCAGGAGCACTTTAAATAAATATCATACTCGGGTGGATCGGAGCGTCATTTTGAATAATTGATGAGACTTGATGCTTTTCCGCACAACTTTTTCTACTTTTTCACGTACGCGTAAAACTTTTGCAAATTGAAAAAGGAGACACAACTGCACTCATATCCTTTCGTCATATTTGGAGAAAATGCAGCCCATGTGGGACGAAAAATACAAGTAATGAATTTATACCGAAAACCTTTTAACCCCTGTCATATTTCCGCTGACGTGTCTGCTCACTACTTTTATTACGCGAGCACATAATTTGTCCTAATAGCGAAACTTTTTTTTATCCATAATTGCATCATAACGTACTCAACTAACTACGTCTGGTGATGGCGAAATTAAGTACGCACCATTAAACATAATGGCTTTAAATAAAAACCAGTCGAAAAGAATATGAGCCCACTCAAAAAATTTTCAGCTTCTTCTACTAAAGTCAATTTCTAAATTAAAAGGAGTCTGGAAATTTCTTAAGTTTTATGTATACCATTTTCATTCAATTAAACTAGCCTCTATGGCTTAAAATCATTAAAATGTGAAGTGACTTTTAGAACGAAAATTTATTAAATCTTAATCAAACTGAACTAACGTAAAATATAAGTTCTTTGAATTATTTATCTAAATCAAACAAATATTTCAAGAACATTATTATTTATTATGCAAAATAATTAAACATCAAGTAAATTAAGAATAATCCTCCCATTAATGTGTAAAGACTGTGAACCAACAATTGCGATTAACGTTCAGCACAGAATTTTTTTATGAAGACAGAAGCATGCTGATTAAATGTAACTGTAGATTAACTTTTTTGACTGAAAAACTCCATAGAAATTATGATTGCCGCTGCGGATTAATTAATCTGTTCGTTTTTATTATTTGTTTCACACATCTCCGGACCAAAAACATCCAGCCGCGTAAACAGGGCAAAATACTTGGGGGAAAAATAAAAACTTTTTGTTGGTCACGTTTGCTTCCACTTGGCACGTGTGTGTTGCGGAAAAATGTATTTGCGTAGGAAGCGCAAAACACATAATCCTGCTCGAAAGCCTGGAAACTCACATGCCTATAATACCAATTTCGCGCTCTCTCCACCCAAAAGGAAAATTTCAACCTCCGCTTTAATTTATACACAAATGTATAAGCAGCTGCCCTTTGAACTATATTCGATATTTTTCAACGTCGCAGCGATAAATTCCAGTTAATTACTTGCTCGGTGACCTACAACAATTTTTTTTCCTACGTGAATGAAAGAAAAGACTTCAAAAGATTCTCGTTTTTAACGAGTTGCGTTTTCGTAACGCCGCCTTTCTTCTCCATTCATTAAAATATGCCTCACTTTTCGTCAGAAAAAATCACATTTTCTTCATCTCTGACGAAAGAACTTTTTACAGTTAAAAAATTGTAATTTCCCTGCGCCGGTCCTTTTTCCAGAAGCTCTTTTCATTTCCGGCGATTTTGTTTCAGCAGAACTGGAGCCCCTAGAGCCGCCAGCAATTCCGCGACAAGACCGGTATTTGCAGGAGCCGTCCGCCTGGGAAACCATCAAGAGACAGGACAACAATCACATGTTCCTCAGGTTCGGACGCAGACGGAAGTAGCCCAGCTCTTATGCAACCTCCTACTCTCTTTCTCATTTAACATGTACACCTTTTTCCGACTACTTCACATCCGTTGTGTGACCACTTTTTGTTAGAACATGTGTTACTGTATTTTAAGAACTTGATCTCCTATGCCAAATAAAATAATCGTCTCAAGGTAGCTACAGTGAATTTTTCAATGACTTTTATTTGGTCCAAATCACAATTTGAAAAGGAAATAGGCTTTTTTTTTAATAAATAAATTGTAACATGGATAGCAAATATTTTTTGGGTAAATTTATAAATTTTATGATATTATTTCCCCCCCAGTTTCAGTTTTTAGTATTATTTTTAATAAATTGGTTAAATTCATGTATTAAAGATACAAAAATTTTTAAATCGACAGCAGCAGCATTTCAATTTTGCAAACATCAATTTACTAATTTTCAATTATTACTAAATAATAAAATTAATATATTCAATAAAATAAATAATTTTGTACATAGAAGAATTGACAATAATTTAATTCAAATTCGGCATTTCCTTCACAAGTTCAATTTTGTTTTTCTGAAAAAAAATAAGAGCTAATTATTTCAAAATGAAATTAAATGCAATTGAAATTTGATTTCCAAAGTCACCGTTTCAGAACTAATAAAATAATTAGGCACAAGGTATAATTATACATTACATAACATATTAAGGTTTGCGCATGATAGACAAATTTTTTTAATTTTAACACGAAAATTTTAATACACAAAAAAATCCAAAATGAAAGAGCCTAGTCTTTTATTTTAGATTGAGTATTTTATTTTTTACAATTTTAAAAACAAACTTCTTTGAATAACAAAATTTAAAAGTGTTTTTTATTATTTAAAAATTTAATAGGTTAATTGTATTTTTTTTTATTACATTTCATAAGAATTAATAAATTATTTCAAAAATTGCATAAATTTTTTGCTACTTCTACTCTAATGCTATAAAATTTATTTATTTGTTTAAAATTATAAATTTTTTTCAATAGAGTTTTACAATATAACTTGAAGTATTTATTACGCCGAGGGTTGAAAAGTTATGTAAAATTATTAATTTTATGAAATAATACAACTCATATTCTGAACTATTTTCAAACAAAAAAAGATCACAGATTGAAAACAATTCCTAACATTGTGTGGATTGGTGATCAACAAACATATAAATGAGTCAAAATGAAAATAATAATTAATTGTTTTTTTGTTTTTTAAATTATTAACATGGTGTTTGCAAATATAAAACATTACCGCTGAATGATTCGTTTGCGTGGCTAATTGACGCAAAAACAAACGAACGTGCTGAAATGAAAATTAATCGCAGCACGAAGCGATTATTGCGTTTCTGATAGGTCATGTTGACCAGGAATAAATAATGGCATAAATATGTTTTTATCAACAAGCATGAGTACCACCAGTTTAGTTCGAGTAAATTTTTTTTTAATTGGAGTGTTTTGACAATAAAAAAATCACAATTGAAAATGGAGAAGTGTGGTTAGGAGGGGAACATTGAATTTAAACACAATCTATGCAAACAAAACCTTTGATAAGTCGCTGCGGACCCAAAATAAACCTCAAATGTCGCGAGTAAGAAATGCCACTCGAAAGGTCTTGGTTTGAATCTCGCCAAACTCGTGTCGCGGCTCCTTATCATCATCTCAAGGGTATTTTTTACGATACCGCAGCAGTGGCGTCGCGCGTGTTTAAAAGGAGGAAAAAATGCAGTCGCCTTAAGATTAGCCATGCGAGCGGTTCTGTTTGTACTCGCGGCCGCCGCGGCCGCCTCGTCGGCCCAACTGGACCAGTACTGGATCGACAGGGCCGCCTTTCTCCAGGAGGATTCTGCCACCTACCTTGGATCAAAGTACCAATTTTTATTTATTTATTTTTTTAATTCTTATTTTGCAAATTTAAGGGTAATTAATAAAGTTGATTGCTAATTAAATAAATGAAGAGTTATCACAAATATAAATTTCTATTTTTTTTTCTACATAATCTTCTATAATGATATCGGTGTTTTTGATGTAGTTGAAACCGGAAAGACGGCATTATTATTCTCAAAACTTATCAGCGGCATGACATTGAGCGTGGTTTGAATATTTCTGAAGTTCAAGGTTCATAGGAGCCGTCAATGCTTTGGACCGACGGTTAAAATAAATCATTTTAATTACTATGAACTCTATTACTCAATCTTATGAAAGTACAATTTATTTTCACATAAAGATTTATTTCCTTAAATTAATTGATTGTTTTTAAGCTTCAAAGTCCACATTTTTCTTGTATCATGATTAAATCTATAAAGAGTTGCTGAAATTTATTTCGGTTAAAATATCAAAGCAAGTCGATGTTTTAATTCAAACAAGGGGATTAAAAGTGTGATTTTTACACTCAACTATATTGAAATTGAACCTCCAGGCCAATATTTCATGTAAATCCCATCATAAATCCTTTTTGAAATGCGAAAGTTGATATTTTTTCAGTAGTAAAAGGCTATAGAGGTATAAATATAAGCTTGGACCCAACAAATCGATTCAGGCGAAAGAATTTTCGTATTTCTATTTCATGGAAATTTCATCTTTCTTCTCCAATGAAACAATATTATGTTAAATAAATCTACCTCAAAATGTGTTTGCAATTATTAATTTAAATTTCAAGTGAAAATACATTGTTCATTGTTGATACTGAACAGAAATCTTGACACTTAAAAGCATCTTCTAGTTTGAATTTTTTTAATAACATAAAATATTTTTAAACATAACGCTAACAGCAGATGTAATGAATTTCATCATGTTTAAACCATGACTAATATAATTTTTTGAGTAATATTTTAAAGTTGAAGCAGGATAATTTAGAACACGCATATCACATTACAACATTAACTCCCTCCTAATTATTTACAATTAGTCACCCGTTTTATTCCCTGCTGCTGCAGTTGCTGCGCCTACGTAAAATAATAAAACTACTGAATTTAATCCAAAATGAAAACAAAATTCAAACGGAACTACAAATATTCTTTTTTTTTTGTCAAATGTCAGGGGAGAGTTCCTTTCTCCTTTATGAATTAAAATTTCAAAATAAAAGAAACTTAAAAAGATAGAAAATTGAAACCGGGCGAACCTCGTTGCAAAAGATAAAATGACCACAAAAAGGTGACCTGCGGTCTGCTGGTACTTTAAAAACGTACGGTTTTGTCTTGTCCCAACTAAAACTTAGTGGGAGGGAGGAATTCATAAAAATTTAAAATTAAATTGAAAAAATTTAATTTTAATAAACAAAAATTGCAGAAATTAATTAAGCAAAGGAGTCAGTCACCAGCTTAAAAACCAGCTTACAGAGATAACAATAATAATAATAAAAAAAAAAATTATGTCAGAGTTTCTAGACGAAAAGTTGTGATTGTATAAATATTTTTGAGGATTTTGTTTGTATCGCACTCAGGATTGTCCTGACCGCAGATGAGCAGCGAGTCAACGACCTTCTGATGGTGGCCAAGAGACAAATTTACGAGAACTGCTTTGACCAAATGTGCTTTCCTCCCGCGCGCCACTTCTTCGACGCGAAGGCCGACATCGAGAGCTCGGAAGTTTTCCGCCTCATAAAACTAATGCCCAAAGGTAAGGCTCAATAGAAACGAGCGGCTAAGCGCGACGATTGATTTTTGCGGATTTGCTGCGCTAAATAATAATGAGATTATGGCCGGGAAGCGAGAAACAGGCGGATGAGACTTTTTGCGCCGCGAGAACTCAAGATTGCGATACAATTTGATTTCCACGACGAGCTTCGCGACAAAAAGGTGGATAAGTCAATCAATGACTCGGCTGCGAGAAACACAATAAATTCCCTTGTTTGAGCAAAAACAAAATTCTCCTTTGTAGAATACAATGAAAAAATTTAAATTAAGATTGGGACGAAAGGTCAAAGGATCAATTCTTTTTAAGACATATACATATTATGTTCAGCAATTTTACAATTTTTTTCTGGTAATATTTTTTTTAACTAGTAATTTATTTATAAAATTTTGATTTTCTTCATAAAACGTATTGTTTAAATAATTAATTTTCTAGACTATACAGAAATAATTTTGTATTTCCACTTTATTTTCATTACCATTACCATGAAGAATGTAAAAACGTTCTGGCAATTTAAAAAAAAATAAATAAATAGGAACTGAAAATTGCGTTCTTATATTTAAAAATTTAACTATAATTTCTCTAAAAGCAATTTGTTGTTATAACCAAATTATTATTTACTTAATTAATTAATATGAGCTAAAAGTAAGAAAAAATTTTTGAGAAATAAATAAAACTATTAATAATACTATGTAGAATTAATCTTTAAAAGCATTGAATTGAAAAAAAATCGAAATAAAAACATCACATTGATAAAATTTTGTCCAATAATTATTTAAATTTTAAATTGTTTATTTGTTCTGAATTGAAAAACAGGTGCAGCTCTCCACGGCCACGACACAGGCATGGTGGGCACCGAGTGGCTCATCAAGAACGCAACCATGAGGAGTGACCTGTGGGCCTGCACAAAGGTCAGCACGTCACAACCCACGCCTCCGATGGAACTCGACCTGCTCAAAATGATTTTTGCTCCATCCGTGCCGGCGGCCAACACCTGCCCTGACGGCGCCTGGATCTCGGTCGCCACCCTGCGCACCACCAACCCCACCGAAGTTGACCCCTGGTTCGAGCACTTCCTTTCACTGGTCACCCCTGACCCAACAAGTATGCATTTAATTAAAGTAAAAATTAAACAAACAACTAAATAAAAAAATATATATATAAAAATTATGAAGACGAAACCAAACTAATGTAAAAATATAATAATAGATGGATTTTGGTACAGATAGTTCAGAACAGGTCGTGGGTGTGAAAACCGGGAAATAATAAACTTTAATGTTTCTTTATGTGTTTTCATTTACGGAGGGACATCAACAAAGTTACACACTGAGACGTAAAATTTGATCAAGTTGAGTAACTTTTGTCTTTGCGAATGTAGCTCGGTACCCGAACGTCAACGTGGCCTGGGAGTATTTTTCCAAATTGTTTGACGTCACCGGAGGCCTGTTGTCGCACACGCCCGTTTTTAGGGATTATTTCACGCAAACGCTGCGGGAGCTCAAAGACGACAACGTGCAGTACCTCGAACTCAGGGGGCTGATGTTGCCAGTGAGTAAATTCAAAATTTCCCCAACATGTTTTACTTTCATCGCCATTTATGCAAATAATTATAAATTACATGAAAATAAGGTGGTTTTGATATTTTAAATTATTCAAGGAACCCCTTATTTGATATACACACCAAAGGCCGCGCATCAGCTCTATTATGTTGGCCAAAAAAAAGATGTCTTCCGCCCGAGCCATAAGGCCCCATGGCTCTGACGGCAGCCGTGTACCAACATAATTTTGGGATGCGCAGCCTTTGATACACACTTGATTAATTATTAATCACATACATTATAATTAATATTAAATTTTTTTTAAATCTTAACTTTCTGCTTTTTTTTTAAATTTCAAATTAGAGTTTCTTCTCTTTAATTATTGACTTGATTTAGGAAGAAAACGAAGAATAAACAATAACGATAATTAAATGGAAAAAGTATCACCCAAAAAGCACCTAACAAAAAATTGGATTTGAAAAAATATTAAATTTGCAAATTTCTCTTTTCACACATCGAAACTTAAATATTGTTGTATTGAAAGGAGGGAATTTTTTTACCTTTTTTTCGTTGACAGACGTACAATTTGGACGGCAGCACTTTGGACACGATGCAAGTGGCGACGCTGTACGCGGAGGCGAACGCTGAGTTCAGCGGCCAACAGGTGCCGGGCGAGTGGTTCGGCTCGCGGTTCATTTACGCGCCGACCAGGAACGTGGACAATGCGACCGTCGACACGTACGTGCAGACGGCCGAAGCGCTCATCAGGGCGCACCCCAACTACCTGGCGGGTTTCGACCTGGTCGGCCAGGAGGACAAGGGCAGACCCTTGGTCGAGTTCATCAACCAAATGTTCGACCTAAGGGCGCAGGTCCCAGACGTCAAATTTTTCTTCCACGCCGGAGAAACTAGTAAGAAAATTTGGAAAATTATTTTTTCAGAGAAAAACAACTTTGTGAGATGAAAAAAGTCTTTTTCCTCGCTTGACATTTGCTATCTTTATTGAAAAAGCAAATTTTTTTAAGACCCACTGAAAAAAAGTCTTTTTGATCTTTCCAATTTTTCTAAAAATTAATAACGACAATAGATCTTGACGATTTATGTCATACAAATTTAAAAATTATAAGAAATTACGATCTTTAATTAATTTTTCACAAAAAATACTTTGGACTGTTTTAAAACGTTGCAATTTTTAGATCCGTTTTTCAATGTTTTTTTTTTTTTAACTGTTTTTATGAAATAATCTGCAGTAAATTAAAATTTTGTTTTCGTCAATATGAAATTTATGATTTTTTTTATAAGAATTAAAAGATAAGAAATATTGAGTGCTTTGGCTTCTGTTCTGCCATGAATTAAAAAAATTTACTAACATTGAATTCCAAAAAGAAAAAATTCTGTTTTTTTTCTTCTTTTTATTGAACTACACACCAGTTGAATAATCTAAAAACATCAGAACAGAACAAATAATTTATTTGTCTTATTTTTTTTAGATTGGCAGGGAGAAACAGATTTGAACATTATCGACGCATTGCTTCTCAACACGACCAGAATTGGCCACGGTTTTGCCATCAGCAAGCATCCTGCGGCCAAACGATTGGCCGCTGAAAAAGGAGTTGCGATTGAAGTGAACCCAATTTCTAATCAGGTAGATGAACAAGATTAAATAGCTTCTTATCTCTTAACGTGGCGCAAACAACAAAAGTCGCAAAATAAAAATTCCAATGCCGGATATTAATCAATTGTTCTGGTTTTTTTTTTTTTTTTTTTTTTTAATTCCGAATTACCAGATCCGGTGAAATATAAATTCTCGGCAGCGGGTAAATTGACCAATTTGCGACGACCTAATGGGCAACTTTTCCGCAGCTAATTCTGGGTCTTACCAAACGTCGAAGGCGTCAATTAATGCCTCTTTTTACGATCTCCAGTGACGCCTGCGAGCGTTAGCTATTCTTGATCAGCAACAGGGCAAAATCAATAGCGTGATAAAAAAAATTAACGCGCTTATCGTCATTCCCCTCAGCTTAGCCCCGCAAACCATGGATTATTTATGTGTAATTTTCATTATAAGATAAATTAACCAATTCAAAAAAGTGCAATAATCCTTAAATAAATAGAATAAATTATATAATTATCTGTGCGTAATACACATAAAATTGTATTTTATAAATTAATTATGAATTTGCTTAAAAATCATCCTTCCATATAACAATCGACTCATAGCTTCACAAATTAAGGATATTCAAAGTTTTATTTCAAGTTAGATAAGAAAATTGACAAAACTGGAGGGGTTGCAAACAATTTAGTAGAATGTAAAATAATTATTATTTGTATTCAATTAATTTCTGGCAATCGTGAGTTAGTTCAAATCTAGAAAAATCTCACAGGTTCTGAAACTGGTGGAGGACTTGCGAAACCACCCCGTGTCAACTCTGCTGGCGGAGGACTTCCCAGTGGTCGTTTCGTGCGACGACCCCTCGTTTTGGGGCGCCAAGGGCCTCAGCTACGACTTCTATCAGATGTTCATGGGCATCGCGAGCAAAGACGCCGACCTGCGCTTCCTAAAACAGCTCGCCATCAATTCCCTGCAGTGAGTGTCAAAAAAGGCAACAAAACTGCTCGACGTATGTGAACTGCGGGTTGCAGAAATATTTTTAGCAAGTCGATTTCATTTGCGGTTTACTATAAAAGGGTTTTAATTGAGCAGAAATTGAATGAAATTCCAGTGGGGATCGAAGAATCAAAAGGTCAGTTCGGTTTTTTATTTTGCCATAATGGAATTATGCTTGAAAACTTTTTCGAAGAAGACCTGCACAATTTTTCTCCCCAGATGGGAAAGTTTTTAACAGAGAAGCCTTGCATGTATATTTTTTATATTTATCTTCTCAAATTATTATTGAAGTATTAATCTTGGTGAACCGTGCCTTGAATGCACCTCGGCGGATTATGTAATCGCGATATCATAATAATAATAAATAATAAATAACCCGTTGATAATTGCATCGCAGGTACAGCTCGATGCCCGCCGACGAGAAGACGTGCGCCCTGGAAGCGTGGGCCATTCTGTGGGACCGGTTCATCGCCTCAGTCCTCGGAAATCCCGCGCCAACCAATAAAAAAAACAGGGCCGCGTGCGTCACAATTTGGAACAACAATGTGAAACTCCAGACAAACGAGCTCTAGGCGTTTAGTTCAAGTGAAATTAAGTTCGCAAAAATAAACACAAGGAATGAATTATTTTATTTCTTTGAATTTTTCCTCCGCTCAAAGTTTGCCGACCTATTGATATTTCCAATTCGAATCTACATTCAGATTTCCTTTTCAGAGAAATAATAATTCAAAGCAGGAGGTTTTTTGTTTCAATAGAATGAGAAGTTTTCAATAGCAGTTGGTTGAAACTCTCAGAACTAATGGGAGTGAAAAGTCTCATGATATCATAACAAAGGAAAATATTGAAGTAAAACTAGGATCATGTTGGACGTGATTCTCATGGATTTTATACAAAACAAGTATTTTTTATTTACACAAATCTTATTTCTTATAATTCTACCTACGTTGAAATATTTTTAAACCTTTTTTTACAATCGTAAAAATCACATAGCAGGTTGTGCACTGAAATAAAACTGAGGACTTGAGAGAAATTCCTCCCACGAAAATCTTCATAAATTGATATACATACAATGGGTATACATTTTTTTTATCAGATATAATATTTTACAAATTTGAGGTGACAAAGTCTTCTCTCGCAAGAGGGATGAAATGAGAGGCGACCGAGTTCGCCTCCATTAATCAGTTTCTTGACAATGAAATGTACGCGAAGAAGATGAATGCTTTTCTTGCACTTATGCTCTACATTTTTATTTTTATTTTATGCATACATATTTATTTACACAAAGAAGCGCCCTTATACATATATATACTTTGCAGCAGGGTGAATCTCCACTCTTTGAATTTATTTTTTATATATGTATAAATATTGTCAGTTCAAAGACACGGAAAACAAATGTCAGCATCCGTCGTCGCACACTCACTCTCGTACATATTACTTTTAGTAATGTGAATAGTAAAAATACTCTTTTTTTACGTCATCTTTTGCTTCTTGATTCAGATCACAATTTGTATAATTCCGCTCAAATAATCAATCCTGCTCTTTTCTTCCTTGCAGTCGATGCTCTTTTACGAATTCAAGTGCCCTTTGCGAAGAATAAAAAGGTTCAATATAGATAAATCGATAAATGCAACACGTTAGTCATCTCAAAAAGTGGTCTAACTATGTATAAACTTGCTCCGCAAGTTATTTACTCTCTAGCCATATTTTCCTGGACGGACAATGACTGTGTTTATAAGAAAAGGGGAAAAAATTGTCCGATTTTTTATGCACTTTCACAGAAAATGCTGCAAAAATTATCTTTTTAGGCTTTGGGAACTGGAAGTCTTACTGTGGGGACAAGTATATAATATTATAAAATCTACGTTTAGGGACAAAAACTATTTGCTAAAATCCAGTTCCGAGCCTTGCCGGTGAAATTATTATTTAATGGGGCGGCACCGAAAACGCGGCGGAGCAGCGACTGCATTAAATTGAACACAGCCTAAGTCGAAAACGCGCAAAAATTTTTAAGTCTCACTACGTACTATAATCCTGAGATACATCATGATGCTCTGTCTTCCGCTCACTTATGTAATTGAACATTATTGCACTCGTATTTTCCCATTTCGTCCAACTTTAATAAGCTGGAGCAGCGCCTACGCTGATGATAAAGTTTCCACGCGCTCTGTGTATATTATAAAATATATTTCTGTCAAAAGACAACGTAATAATAATGACAAAGAAGCAAAATCGTTTAATTTCATGAAGTCTAATGAAATCCAGAGAGAGGGAGAGATGATTAAAATTGCAATATTTTCAAGCTCAATGGAAAAAATGGCCTGTTTCGGCGCACAAAGAGTTTCACTTAAAACTCCTAGCAAAATTCAATTAGGGCACATGAATATATTCCAAGTGGATTGAGGGACACGCAATAATAATTATCCAATGAAATATAATATATATAATTCTTTGGAAAAAGGTATGTTTTTCAATTTTATCAAGCTTCAAACGATTTTTACTCTGAATTTTTTAGGAATGCTTTTATAGAAAACTGAAAGCAGTCCATTTGTCTTCAGATTTTGCCTTATTTAAAAAATTGAATACAGGATTTGAGCAGTAAATTTTTGGGCCTAAAAAACATACCTCTTTTTGAATGGTTTTCCTCAGAACGAATTAATTAATTAAACAAACAAAGCTAACAGATTGGTCCAAAAGTACCCTCGTGCTTTTGCTGACATCCACTTTAAATCAGCGTTCAAAATGTTCAAACGGTGGCCTGCTCACTTTCCCTCTGTCTTTTGCGCTCGATGAGGGGGATGAGACCCCACATGGCGGCGCCGATGAGCAAAACCACCCCCAAGGTGGAGAAGATGGCCGAGTAGTTGCCGAGGCGCTGGAGGACGTAGCCGCAGACAGGTGGGCCCAGAAGCTGGAGCACCCCGTTCAAGAAGAGGGAGATGCCGAAGGAGGAGGCGAGGCGCTCGGCGCCCAGCATGTCCGCAAACAGGACGGCCGTGACGCCAACGTAGGTGCCCGAGCCGAGGCCGAAGATGGCGCAGGCGACGGCCAGGTAGGTGAAGCCGGCGGCGGCCATCAGCGGCATCACGGTCAGGATGAGGCCGGACAGGAACAGCCCCCCGATGTAGTAGTACTTGCGCGGCATGAAGTGCAGGTCCGAGAGCGCCGAGCCGCCGATGCGCCCCACCAGGTCCAGCGCGGCCACCAAAGACAGGAGCAGCGACGCGCTCTCCTTGTCGCACCCCAGGCTGATGGCGTACGCCGGCAGCAGGATGATGAAGTTGGTGTACCCGATCGCGTTCGTCGAGTTGGACAGCAAGATGACCTGCGAAATTTGAATCGTGGTTGAATTTTTGAAAATAATTGTGAAAACTCTGAGCAAGTAAAGATTGAAATTATAAAATAATTTACCAAGAAGACCTTTTGGTCATTTTCTGGTGCCAAAATTTCAAAAATTTGAAATAAGTAACTTTAATTCGTTTCCTTTTCTTTAAATTTCTTAAAATATATAAAGAAAATAAAATTAAGAAATCGCGGGGGTAAAAAGACTAAAAATACATAATTTTAAATCTGACCTTTAAAGGTTGACGAGACTTTTGAGTTTTATGTATCTGAATATGCTCAGATCTTCATATCACAAACACAAGCAATTGAAATTATATTGAAAAGTTTCAGACTGTAAACTTCAAAAGTAGAAGAGTCAAAATCAGGCAATAAAAGTTTGAATACAAAATTTGTCAAGAAAGAGTGAAATATTGAGCAATTTTTATGATAAAATTGCATATTTAGAGCTGAAATTGGGTTTATATTTTTAAAGATTTGACTAGGACTCTATTTTTCAGTCACAACTTTTTAGTTTTAATATACAAAAAATCAATTTCCACTTCAATTAAAAGAAAAAATTAAAAAATTAAATCTATTACAATTAAAAAAAGTGGTATTAGAAATAGATCATGTGTGTATCAGGACGTCGCTTTTAAATCTTAAATTAAGTATGTTTAGGTAAGTAAAAGATCCTTTAAACTTTGTAAGAAAAGCTCTAGATCTCTACAACTGCAGGAGAAAAAAAAATTACCAGATAGAGTGAATCCTTGAGGAGGGACAAGTCAAGGAGTTTGGAGGTCGAGTCGGCAGATCCTTCTTTGTCGTCGTCAATTGGCGGTTTTTCCGACTTTTTGCTTTTCTTGCGGCGAAAACAGCTCAGGCAATCGCTAAAAGACTCCCAGCAGGATTTGGTCACCGACTTTAGGGTCAGGGTTGAGGCGAACATCTCGTTGTCGCGCGGGTTTTGCTGCAGAGCGGCCAGGGTGCTTCCGTGGTGCACAGTACTGATGTACCTGGACACAAAATTAAAAAAAAAAAAAAAATTAGTAAATTCCATTATCACACTAACTGTTAGAAAAATTAAATCAAGTTTTTATAAAAATGATTATGAAGTATGAGGGCCATTTTTAGTATAAAACCTCAAAATTTTAGTTTGAAGAAGAGAGTCAAATTATTCAAATTATTATTCAAAAAAACAAGAAGAACTTGGAGATGATTATGTTTGGTTTTAAAGAAATAAAAAAAGGGAAAGTTAATAAACTCCTAGAAATTACAAAACATATATATTAAATTTAAATTCTTGCAGCATTTAGGATTTCATGAAAGATGTTCGCACGCTTTTTGTTGTTGTTGATCTCAGTGTTTAGAATTGAAAAAATGAGGCAATTTCAACTCTGCTGTTATTTGTTTTTCAATTTATATGTTATGCCCAATTTTGTCTCCCCTTTTTATGGCTATTGAACTTGTTCTCGATTTTATGAGTTTAATTTAAACCAATAAATCAAATAAATTTTTCTAACACACATGCAGGAACAATTGATTTTTATTTTAACGATAATTCCTAAATTGATACCTGAATGAAGAGAGGGAGACGTTGGAGCTGAAACTCCTGGAGAGCGTGGGCTGGACGTTGGAGGTGCCGATGGCGGCGGCGACGGCCTGGTTCTGCACCGGCCGCAAGGAGAGTCTGAGGAGCCTCTGCTTGGCGGGGGGCAGGGTGCTGAAGAAGTCCCAGTCGAGCTTCTTGCCGCCGCCGCCGTCCTGCTGCTCGAGCACCTCCCTGAGGGCCAGCGGACTGGGGCTGTTCTCGACCGAGGCCTTGTCGATGCTGGGGCCGAGGAAGGAGGCGCTCTGGGCCGCCATCCAGTCGCCCGTCTCCTGCTCCGGACTGCCCTCGAAGTAAAACATCTGCGGGTGGCACGACTGGCCGTCGCCCCCGGCCGCCGGGATGCTGATGGGCTGGGAGGCGGCCACTTGCTGGGGGCTGCAGGACCTCTCGATGGCCACCGGCTGCGTCACTTTGGTCGCCACCAAATCTTTTTCCGCCTTCTCCGGCTTCTCTTTCTTCACCCTCTTCATGTGCTCCTTCACAGGGTGGTAGAACATGGCGCCAACCAGCACGTTGAACGTGATGCCTCCCATTATCAAAACAGCACCCCTGCAAAAATTTTAACATTAATAATGAAATGGAAAAATCTTAAAAATCCATTCTTTGGATTTACAATGTAAATTTAATAAAAATATTCCACGTAATGAAACAATTCTTATTGATTACAGAATATCCTAACCTAACTCTTGCAGAAGAATAATATTTTACGTGGATTTTAATGTCAGCGTGATAAAATTTATAATATGATGTGTAATATGTTAAATTTAATGGTATTCAATAAATTTTATTTAATGATCAAGCGAGTTTAAAGAAAGAAATGGAATTAATTTTATTTAATAAAAGTTTATGAAAAAATCTTATGTATTTTTTGAAACTTTTTAATAACATCAACCCTTTGCAAAAATTGAAGCATACTAATTATAAATATTAATTTTACATTAATATTTTTATTTGTATTTGTTTTAAATTTTAAAACTATTAAAAATTAAATTAATTTCACGGAAAATTGATACCAGAATCAAAGTTGCTAAATCAAGTGAGCTGAGAAAAGGTTTTGTTCAAAAAATTTTTTTCCCACAATACTTCTTTCCCCTAGTGTATGATGGACATAAGGAACCTCAGGTTACTAATATTCCAGCAGAACGCAGAACGCTTTTTAGAGTTAATGTGATTTTTAAATTTTATTTTCTTTTGTTCGACTGTAGAATCAATTAGTTTTTTTGATGCCGCAACGCAGAGTTAGTTTAAATTATTTTTGGAATCCCATATGTTATGATTTTGTTATTCTTTTGCATAATTTTAATTAAAATTTCAGAACAAGTTTACCGATGACATACACAGTTCTAAATTTGTCAGCACGCAAGAGGAACGACGCCCACATTTGCTGCTATTTCTGAGGTCTGATGTTGTTCCCACCCGTCCCGTTGCCAATAAAGCCTCAACACGGCTCTCGGCAAAATATGTAAAAATTCAAAAATTATCTATCAAGAGCATCCTTTTCACTTTCTTATCTGTACGGTCGCCTTGAACTTAATATGTAGTCAATATAATTTTATAGTGCGGGATTTTAACGGATAGGTGGAAAATTGTGGAAAAAAGCAGCTGATAAAGTAGAGCGAGTTGTGTAATTTATTACCTGTATCCGTAATTTGTCAGCAGATGCCTGAGGAACGGCGGCAGAATGATGGAGCCGATGGCGCTGCCAGAGATGCAGATTCCATTGGCCAGACCTCTGCGTTTTTGGAAATAGGAAGAGACGATGAAAACTCCGGGCGGGAAGGCGAGACCAGCGCCTGTTCCAACCAAAACTCCAAAACTGCCAAACAAATTGAAAAATATAAACTGTCAGTAAATACTATTGTAAATAGTTGAAATTATTTTTACAGTTAGTAAAAAAAGTAGCTTTCTTTGTCTAAATATTGGATTTCACAAACCATCACAAACTATATATCTTACTTTTAAAGAAAACTGCATTAAATCTTCTCTCTTATCAGTGAAGATCATGACAAATAATGAAAAAAATGATTTACTCTACTTCTTACTTTGTGTTTTCCAATTATGATATTAAATTTGCATAATTCTAGCGAATTCTGGACACAAAATACCGAGCTGATATTGTTTTTCAAATTTATACTTATTTTAATAAAGGTGGAAATGAATAAAATTTTATATTATAAAATTTTTAAAATAACAATAAAGTTAAATAACATTTAAATAATTGAATTGTAGACTTAAGAATTTTTAATTCATTTAATACTATTAAATAATAATTAAAAAAAAAATTAAAATTCATTTAAATTATAGTAATACAAGAAATTAACTTTAAATAATATGTTTATATTTTAAAAATTTTAAAATAAGTTATTTAATAACAATTACTTAAATAATGGTACAATTGTAGTTTACATAATTTTTATATGTATGTAAAACAATATTCATTTAAAATAGTTATTTTTCTTCAAATAAATTACTTCTATGAATTCTATAATTTTTTTCATTGCATTTGATTAAAAAAAAATACACATTCGATAACTTATTTTTTATTTGTTTCAACGTCTCATTAAAGTTAACTATAATTTAAAGTTTCTGCTTCGAAATAAAATGAATGAAAAGAAAAAATAATGACTCACCTAACATAGAGATAGGTGATGGAGCTTGCAAAGTAGCTGAGGATCATGCCGAAGGCGGCGAAGAGGCCGCCCATGATGGTGACTGTGCGATAAGAGAATTTGGCCGAGAGGACACTCGCGACGGGGCCTGTGGGTAGACAAGGGTAATGCGACAAAGTCAATTAGATGGGGTGGTGGGTGCTGACCTAGCGAGCTGTACAGGAAGTAGCACAGCGCAGGGATCCACGCGGCCGCCGCCGGCGTCGCGTGGAAAACCTCGAGGAACTCGACGAAGAGCACGCCGAACGATTTGACCGTGCCCGGCACCAGGATGTTGACCAGCACTGAACCCGCCAGCACCAGCCACCCCCAGCCCCCGTCCGGCGGCACCAACTCGTACTCGTCCTCCTCCTCCCCGGGCACCTCAACCTCCGCCACAGGCGCTGAAACAAAATTCATCCCATATAAAATTATGGAAACTAGAAATTGCAACAGTTTGTCAGTAGAATTTATTTAAAATATTTGAAAGATAAATGGTTTGACTGACCATATTGTAATTTTTAATTAAAAACAAGACTTTCTATTTTGAAAAGTCTACCTGATTTTTTGGTATTGTTATAATTTTTTTCTCCTCGGTCAGAAAGAATTTTAAATAGGAAAAAAGAGTAGAAAGGTTTACAATTAGCAGATGTCTGCTAAAACGCCCGACATCAAAAGTTTTTTTAGTCTTATTTTTAATAGTTTTTCTTTGGAAAACTTCATTTTTCCATGGAGATGAGAGAAAGAGAGTAATTTAAATTTAACTAGGCAGATAAAATATCCGCAACGATTTCACTGCTGTCATAAATTTTATATAATCTTTTCAGCTCGATCGATGTTTATGCATTGGAGTTTCGCAAGAGCACATTTAGCGTGCAAACCGCTAATTGCGTCGCTCAAAGAAACGCAAACAGCGACTGATTGAACGCGCGTCTTCCCCAGCTGGGCACAAACACAAGTAATAACAATTGCTGCTGCTATTGACCTTCCGTTTGCACACACTGTTCATTCAAGGAGAAAATTTGCAATTTTCCATAGCTGTCGATGCAGCGGCCAGTTCTGCGACTTCGGTATGAGAAGAAGCTCCTCACTTTATTTCTTAAAAGGCATTATATGCGACCGCGCGCTGCAGCAATTGCATTTTTCATGAGACAATGTCAGCATAATCACCACTGCATTACCCTTCTTTTCAAAACTAGAGCAGTATTTAAAAAAAATCTATAAAAATAAACTTATTTAAATTTACATAGGAAAAATGAAAAGGAACTATAAATTTAAACCGTTTTAAGTAATAATTTTATTCATATTAACACATATTTTAACAAGTGAAAAATATTATGAAATCTAGTTTTGCTTAGCCGAATCATTGATAAAAAAATAACTTATTTAATAAAATAATTTGGTTTTTGAAAACACATTAAACCCTTTTAAACAATTTAATTTAAAATTTTGAGTGATCATTATAAATATATTATATAAATTCAGGTCTTATTAACTTTTTATTAATGAGCTTGAGTCAAAAGGATAATTATTTACTCTGATTTAATTTTCTTTTCACATAAATATGGAAACGGATACAGAAATACATACAAAATAAGGACGAGTTCATTTTTTAAAGCAGCTCTTTCTTTCCTTTCCTGTTACAAGATTTGCACTCTTCGTGAAGTGCACCTTCTTTTCAATTAAAATGTCAACAAGTGTGACCTGTTTTTGAAAACCGTCCTCGATTCGCCAGGAAGTTTTTCTTTTTCTTTACGCAGATCGCAATAACCCAGATTGCGCGAGCGCCAATTCGCCAAGCTGCGCTCGTTGCAGCTGCGGGAAAGTGCATAATGTCTATTAATATTCAGCAAGGTGCAGTTTCAAGTGGCGAGTGCGGCTTCGAGCGCACAACTGGCGAACCAACAATGCAAGAAGACTCCAAACAAAAACAAACAAGAGCACTCTTCTGCAGAAAATTACTTCGGCTCCATTTAAATTCGCAAAACTATATTAGAAAAAAAACGTTTATTTAATATTTTAAATTAAAAATTATCTCCGTGAAATTATTTTATTATTTAAAATCCATTGAAATCCATCAATTTTACTACATAATATGATTGGAAATTTACTGCAGCTAGTGTGGAAAGAATTCAGTGTATCTGATGTGCAATGCTTTTATACAATCGTTTTGATTAATGTAAGTTGAAGCTGTCAGGTTTGTATTTGCACTCGAAGAATGTGCAGGCTGCTGATCTTGTACCTAATTTATGGCATGACAAAAACCGATGCAAAAATTAATACTCTTGCATAAGTGGTCTTTGCGATGAGAAAATAATGAAGGAAGCCCGTCAGCACCGCGAATAGATTAACCTCTTGTTTGACTCCCTTTTGCGGTTACGTGCAAAAGCAGTGACGAAACGCAATTATTCGGATGTGAATATGTTTGGTCTCAAACTTCGCAAGTTTTGCTAATTTAGGTCACACTGCAGATTTGTTTGCGTCGAATGTAATTATTCAAACACATGAGACTTGGCTCGCTCTTGTGTGGCCCAACTCTTGTTTGTGCATCAACAGGAACTAATTTATTTCTGCAGCAGCCGAGGGAAGCCGCACAACTCGATTTGCCACTTCTCGGGATTCGATAAAAACGTTTGTTTTTACACTGAATTCGGAAAGAGTCAAAGGTCTCCGCCTTTTTAGGTTGAATTTATGTGGCGGATTGATTTCTGGCACAGACCCAAGTCGGGCGTTGTGAAGGGCGCAAGGTCACACTTTGGCAGATCTTCCCATTGATAAAAGTCTTATCGCGCGAGACTCCACGTGGACGCCTCTGTTCAACTTGGAAACTCGGTTTGCTCAAATTTTTGATTCTATGGTGATTCTCCACAACGGGGACAATTAAATTCTGTGATTTTTTTAAAAACTTATATCTAAAAATTAATGAATAACACATTTTCTTATAAAAAGAAACCTACAATTATTTGTGTAATAATTTATCTAGCAAATTAATTGCAGCAATCAAACAAATGAACATCAATAATAAACATAAAAATTTTTCGCGAGAGAACGAAATAAATTATTTTTTAAGTGAATATTTACTAATTATTTTTAACATCAATTATATTTACGCGTTTTTGGCCCCATATCCCAGTTAAAATGAATATAAAAAAGCAACGAAAATCGGCTCCTGATTCTTACAATTGCGGAAAAGAAAATTAATTCACATAAAATGCCTCTTTTTCTATCTACTTAGCAGATTGAAATTCATTTTAACATCTTGAATAAATAAATTTATGCTTATTTTAAAAAGTGTCTTTTGCACAGTAAAAACAACTTTTATCGTTTAATTGTTTTTAAATTCAGATAGAGTATTACTTATTTTATAATTCTGAATAAAAATAATCAACAATAAAATGCAAATTGCGCAATTCAGAATATAAAATCAACTGTTTTGTTATTCAAAATATGCAAGTACTACGTTATTAAATTTATTATGACAAAATAGTTAAAAACAGAAGAATGCATATTACTTTTTATATTTGTTGACTAGTGAAAGTATTTTTCCAAAATCCTAGGCAAAGATGGATTTAATATAAAAATTATAAAATAGTTCTTTTTATAGACTTTCAATTTCAATAGAAGTTGAAATAATAAAATTAATAATATTTTTCCATTTTTTCCTTTCCATACGCGATGTTTACGTTTAAAAGAAAAGCACAATTTCTAAAAAATAAATTTACCTTCATTTTTAATGACGAAAATTAACAGACTCAAACCTGACAGTATTTTAGTTATAATTTAGTCAAAAATTTGTGAATGATTAAACAAAGGGGCTTGGAATAGTCCAGAAATGTAAAATAAGCGTTCAGAATGGTAAAAACATAAAAAGGCATTTCCCCTTGAAAATTGAGCTTTAAAATTAGTCCCACATTTTGAAGATGAATTTCATTTTTTGCTAAAATGCATTTTCATGAATTTAGATAAAAATTAAAAATCAAGTTCAACTCTTGAGAAAAAATTTCATCCCAAACAAAGTAAGAGTTAAAAAAACAATGAGGCAGAAAGAAGTAAATAGTTGTGACAAAACAGCGCTTGAAGCTAAAAACACCAAGTAGGTGTTACCCATGTCACCTGTCGTGTACTAATTAAAAGCAACAAGTGTTAATTAGTGCGTCGAGGAAAAGAAACAAGAGACCTACCTGGCGGCTGCAGGTTGTGGTGCTGCGCGGCGGCGGCGGCGGGCAGGAGGGGGCTGTCGACCTCCCAGTCGTCGCGGAAACACACCTGCGAGTTCTTCCGGTTGATCTTGGAGGAGCTGCTGTGCAAAATGCCGCGGCCGATGGCGATGGGGGCGGCGGGCGCCGACCCCAGCACCAGCGGCGGCGCCCCCTTGCCCTCCTCCAGGGTGCTGCACGCGCTCGGCACCCGAGCCAGCTCGGGCAGCGAGCCGCCCCCGGGGGCCGCCTCCTCCTGTAGGGTCACCTCCAGCGGGAACATGAGCTGCGAGCCGGCCTCCTGCCAATGAGCAAAAGAAATGAGACTCTTGCAAAAACAACACTTTTATCGAGTTGATTGATTTGCGCCGCACTAGTGGGGGGCCCACGTGCTCTTGGGAATTTGAAATAATTCAATATGAACCCGCGTTGAATATTGAAATAATTATTATTTTTATTCAGAACCGCTGTAATCTGCTTTTAAATATGTAAATTAGAAATCTATTGGTGAAAAATAATTTAAAACGCGAGTTGTAGCTTTGCTTACATGATAATTAAATGCTTGTGATTTATGTTTACCTTGCATAAATTTGGTGAGGGCAATCTCCTCAAATCTTGTAGTTGTTAAGATTTAAATTCACTTTAAGATCTTAGATTTTAACATAAATTGATTGACTGGGAGAAAAGATTTTAAAATTGTAATTTTTATTTAGGAAATAAATTCTAAATTGCCCCTTCAAAATTACACAAAAATTAGAAATTTATAAATTAAAAAAAAAAAACATTCAAGTTAAAATTGTAGCTTTAAAAGTTGTTGCAGTAATTTAATAAAACATTGCATGAAGAAACTTTAATAAACGAAAATTACAATATTACTGAAAATTAAAGCAAGTGACAAAATATTTGTAATTTGTACCTGTAGGATGAGGTTGGACGGTTCGTCGTCGGCAGGTTCGGGGTCGCTCTTGTTGGAGGAGGACGAGATGCAGCACCTGTCGCCGGTCTCGTCAAAGTAGACCACCTCCGGGGGCATGACCGAGTGGGCCAGCTGGAGGCGGCACGGCAACAGCCCTGCACTTTCCTCGCCCTCGCTGTCCAGCCAGCCGGGCTGCTCCTCGGAGGACCGCGAAGCCACGCACAGCGGGCCGCTATCTTTCTTCTCCAGCATGTCTAGTGCAGCTCCTCGATCTGCAATCAGCCACAATCGACCTCTACAGCAATCAGGCAAGGGAAATAGCTAGGCCGGGATTTGATAATTAACTGCGGTTTCCGAGCTTTTGCGTTGTTTCGAGCAAACGTTCGCGAGTCTTGCGAAAACAAACGGAAGTTTGATAGCAAAATATTTGTGCTTTTCATGATTTACGGCAGTGACATCACTTTCGCATTACAATAAATCACATAGAGTGAGAATGTGCACATGCACTCTGTTTACGCATTGTCTGGAAAAGTCTCTGCAAATAATTTTGCATAAGGAATTACATAATATGAAATTCTTTAAAAACATCATTTTTGCAGGTTCAGGGTTTCTTTTACAAAATTAAAAAAATAATTAGATTAAAATCAAATAAAATTGGCAAAAAATTTGCATAAACTTTAAGAAAATCGTTCTACTTTCATGATTTTGTGTCTTTGTGGTTTTTTATTATTATTGTTGTTGGTGCATTTTTCCTGAAAAAATTCAAGTTTGGCAGGGTTAAAAATCTAACTAATAATAATACATAATTTTAAAAATGTTAATTTTTAAACAATTTTATTTAAATTTTTTGCATAAGAACGATTTTAGATGTAATTTGACTTAAAGTATCTCAAATTACCTCCAAAAGAGTTCAGTTGAATTTTTTATTTTTAAATAGAACACATTTATACATGTATCAGCTCAACAAAAAGTAATAAATTTCTAGAAGTCATTAATTAAATTTGAAATCGGTGCTTGAAGGCTTTGTGTAACTTATATAATGTTGCTTTCCTGCGGAAATTGATATGTAGATTAAAATCAGAGCTAAAGTGGTTTTGGCCTTTTTGTGACGTCAAGTTGGACTAGGCTTTTAACCAAATTACCTCATTTGAGTGAATTAGAAATGGAAAGGGGTAGGTCGGCGACCCAAATGTATAAATCACGCTACGTTCCAGGAACCAAACGCCGCGTGCGTGAATCGCTTTGCAGTTGCAAAGCATGGAAAATGAGCCAAGGGTAAATCAAATGAAATGGGACACGCGTTTCGCAGTTGAATGGGTAAAAAAAGAATGCATTTGTGGCTAAATAATTTGTACTCGTTAAACCTTCCTCGGGATGAAGTCGATGAGACAAGAAAATGAGGGTCGATTTTACTGGATTTTACTACCGCTCATAAGATTGATTGTTATTGAACTTGATAAATAATCAGTAAGCAGATCGATCCGGCTTGAACAACCCAAGACAAACTTGGGCAGAGTTTACACTTGCATCAAAATATTGATAAGTAAGAAAGATTATAAAGTGCTTTTAACATTTGAATGAGAATTTCTGTTTATTAAAAAAAGTCAAATTCAAATGGAAATGAATATTTAAAAAAAATTAATTGATTGAAAAAATTTATGAGTTTTCTGCATAAATTGCTTACCATGTTCGTGTTCTGCTGCGGAGTCTGGCACGAAACTAAAAAATTAGCCCCGCGGTGCAGCAAATAGTCGAGACAACTTTCGCGAAAAGTGCCAGATATTTCCAGATCTCTATCGCGTTATTAAGTGTGTAATTTTCCTCAGCATGCGTCACTTGCCCCAAGGTGCAGCGTGATGAGAAAAGATAATTGTTTGGACCTCTGCCTGCGTTTGCTGCTCCCAAAGCGCGCTGTTGATTTTAACACCGAAAGTTGCAGAGAACAAACATTCATGTTTATTTGCTCGTAATTATAATTGGGACGCGCGCTTGTTTCACCCTGAACTGGATAAAATTGGTTCCCATTCGAACACCCAGATTCAAAACACAATTGCGTTTCACCATAATTTTCCAATATTTTAAATAAATATTTTTTTTTTTAATTAACTATAACCAATTTTGCAGCATGAAATTTAAAAATTTTAATTTATGTTTGAATTTTTAATGTAAATTTTAGGTTTGCATTTAAACAATAAACTGATTGTAATTTTTTAATTTAATAATAAAAATAAAATTGTAATTAATTTATAATTTCACCCTAATGCTATAATTGTTCATTTATTAAGTTTCCATTTAATATATAAAAGCATGAGGGTGTTCTCCATTGCAATTAGTGTCAGAGTCCTAACTATCACACTATAGCTCCTCTTTTAGCCATCTGAGCAAACAAAACATATAATATAATTCCAACAACTGCACACGAGGCGATATAAAAGTGCTCAGCATTCAATTGCCCTCTGTGTAATCATTGGCACAGTGTGTGTGTGTGTGTTATTTAACCCAATTCTGTTGCGCAAAATCGGGTCAAGCTATGCTTTTCCAGGACTTAATTTTCAACCGGCCGCACGAAAGCGTGGTTAGAGCAGACACGAGAGACAATGCGATATTGGCGTGTTTGACAAACAAACATTCTTTTTGTTTGACCCCGTTACTTGTACACCACGTGGTCACACGTGTGGCCCAGGTCAGGATATAGTGCATTTAATATTCCAGTGCGCGGTGGCCCAACAAAATCGATGCGCACATGTTCGGCCAGATCTGGATCAGTGCCACTGGGAATTCCACAGGATGTTTTCATTCATTTAATATTAAACGTATATGGAATGTTTTGTAAGAAAAAGTTATAAATCTCAAAAGATGTGAGCAAATATCCGTTCTTGGATGTGTGAAGAAAAAAGAGGCGAACTGTTCCCAGTGTAAATTCATAGTCTTTTTTTTTAAAGTAAGTGTTTTTAGCGATTAATTTAATCTCAAATTTCAATATTTTCAAGAAGAAAGGGCATTTTGTAATTTTGCTCTCAAATATTAAATCACATACATCTGGAGCGTGCAATAAAACTTTACTTTTTAGTAAAAAAAATGTTATAAATAGTTGCAATAGAATAAAAGTTAATTTAAAGAAAGGGTTCAAAGATAATCCAAATGCATTTGTGTGTGTGTGTAAATATCTCATGAAAGGTTGTATTCGATTGCAGACATATTTTGAATCACAATGACATATATTTAAGAATGAACTTGCAATTATGAATTAGGTAATAAAAGATTATTTCCATCATGATTATGATGAATGTGCAACCGATAAATTGAGTTGGGCGTTTCGCAATTTACTTTCAAACTGATTATTAATCGATACCCTGGTGAGTCAGGGTTAAATAATGCATGGGGTTGAAACGAAAAGCACAATGAAGGCCTCTCTCTGGATGCAATTCGCTTCGCAAACAGTTCCATCAAAGCAAACATTGGCGAATGCGTATAATCAAAAGTTATCCAACTCATGCGTGGGTCTGTTTTGATTGAGAAAGTGCAAGGTTTCACTCATGAGCAAGTATCATTTGTTTAATCTGCGGCAAATCACGCGTTGCAGACGGGCGTTTTTCCCTTTATGGAAAGCTCCCATGGAACAAGTTTATACACACTTGATGGGTTTCAACGCTCTCCGCAGCTGCTGCTTTTATCATGTGAAAATATATAATCAACATGACTTTTCACGGAACGGTAATGGTGCATTAAATATGCAATAAACAAAGCAGCCTTGGATGCATTTAATTAGATTATCGCTTCCTTTTTCTATTTCAAAATTTGCTGCAGTTCCGTTATGAGGTTCTCTCATATTAATCCAGATAAAAACTTTAATAATAAAAATTAATTCAAAATAATATAATATATTTTTTTTATTAAATTAATATTTATTGTATTAAACAATTTAATGTAAACAATGTGACGTAACAATTTGCACACATTAACAGCAATAAAAACGTAAAATTTTTATTATCAGTTTTTGCCGCTATTGGATTTATTAAATACACAAAAATTATTATAATAAAAACAATTTTTTATTAAAAAAAACCATTGCACGCAGTAAAAATTAACGACGCAAACATTTTCTTCAATAATTTTAAATTAATTTGTTATTAAAATTTTGGTTTTAGAATTAATAAACATTATCTTTTTGCTGCATTAAACTGCCTCTTTCACATTTTTATTGTTTATCTTATCAGCGACAAAATCCCTTTGTTGATGATAATGAGCTTTATAGTTACACTGTTCACGGATCGCACTTTGTTTTCCCAAGCTCTGTGCACAATAAAAGCGAGTCTAAGCAAACACAGTTTATATATGCGCGCAACTGTGAGTGAATCATGGCAGAGCAGAGCCAACTCGGCTCAAACAAACAAAACTTCCTTTAAAATCTGATAACGAGAGTGACTAACTTCAAAGAAAAACTATACAAACATTATTCTTTTTTTCATATATATGTGTCTGGTTGATTGTAGTTAATTTTTAAATAGCGCACTTTGTCCTCACTGACCCTTTGAAGGACAGACATACTTATTTAATGGTAAAAAAGCATGTTACTGCCAAAGATAAAGAGAGTTTGAAATAAATCTGAACTTTGGCAAGAACTGGGGAAATTTCCACCACAGTCAAAGGGTTGATGTCACTACAAAGTGTCAACACACAAGTATAATATTGGAAGGTTAAATGTTCCGCACCTCTTGAAAGTAAACAAGTTTGTTACTCATTTGAACAGCTGCACGCGTGATATTGATTGGAATAAATTCGCGTTCCTTCCCGTCAACACTTCTTGATTCATTCGGTTGCAGAATAAACACCTGCTTATCATCGGAAGTACGGGTTAACCGCAGGAGCTTGCAAATAAATAGAAATTAAATCAAAACAATCTTTATCAACAAGCCTGTTTAGCCCGTTAACAGTTTTGTCTTTTTACTACATATTGTAATCTAATTTTTTAATATTAAATTTAGATTTTTTCATGAACTTTATTATCTTTAATACTATATTATTTAATGATACGGTTTTAAAAATTTGTCTTTTTATCAAAATTTATAATAATCTACTCAAATTATTATCATAATTTATCAAATATAATTAATAAAAAAATGGCTTTCTTTTTTTATGGATAACACGCGGAGCAGTTTTACTCTGGTGCACTTCATTGACCTATGTGCCTTCCGCAAGCTAAATATTCAGCCAGACGCATAAACCGCGAGTTGGCTTGGCTTCCACATGTTCCTCTGGCATCAACATGCGACTGCCGCTTTTTATTATCATAATCACACGGCAGCGGAATGATCCGCGCTAGAATAAACGCAAGAAGGAATTTGAAGAGAGTTTGAAAAAGTAAGCAAATTTATAAGTACATTACTTTGTAAAAATAAAAATTTTTTAGCCGAATAATGCGTAAATTGACGATTCAAAGGTACTTCATGGTTTTACTAAATGCAGTGCTATAAGAGAAACTTCTGGTCAATCAAAAGGCGGATTTCATGAAAAATTGAAACCGAGCTTATCCTCATCAAAAAAATAAGAAATGAGATCAGTTCCAATTTTTTCGTCTATAGGTTAAGCCTGGCTTCTAATTTCTAGTTAAAATTAAATTTGACGCCGGGAAATTTTTCTGGATCATCCAGTCAAATTTTTCAATCGCAATTTTCACTTTAATATAATTCATTAAAAAATTGGTCAAATTCAGGAATAAAACCATAAATATTCACCGGTGCGGATCTTTCAGGGGCTGTTTGTTTTCGCCAATTAAGTCTAACGCCAAGTTTCACGGTCAGTTTTGACAGAGTCTATTCTCATCGCTTGCAAGTCTTCATAGATATGTGGACGCACGAATTGATCCCGTGCCAACAAATGGTCTCGTCCAACTAACGAAGCGCGCGCGCGATAAAATAAGAGGCAGCTCATTTTTACCATGTTCTAACTCAACTTCTCTAGAAATCACCAAGTCATCGCCCCTTCCCGTAAAAATAGAAAAAAAGGAAGTAGCACCAGAACATTTCAGCCTTTTCCTTGTGCAATATTGATTGTTTAAATATTCAAAAACAAAAGAACGAAAACTTATCAGAAGGTTGATTTAATGTGGTTTGAAAAATTACTCATTCATCCGGAGAAACTTCCGCGATGCATTTGCAAAAGTAATTGAGAATAATGAGAGGATTTCAAATGACTATAGTCATTATTGTGGCAACACGCCTTTTGCACCATCTTCAGATGCAGGTGTGAGGAAAGAAGAAGATTATAAAAAATTGTTGCAGAAATTGCAAACAGAGCTGCTTTAAAAATAATCAAAATTATTATATTTCAGCAAAATAAATAAATTTATGAATTTCGGTCAAGGGTAAACTGAGCCGTTTAAATCCAGGGCTAACCTGGGTGGAAAATGTTCTTGTACTTTCTGCAATTAACTAAATTGCAGATCGCGGAGAACAAGTTCACTCTTTCAATAGTGAGTGCAAAATGCAAAAGGCGCGGCTCGAGTTTTCCAGCTGAGAGCAGCGTGATTGTGACTTGCAGACAGACAATCGCTTGTAATAATTATTCTGACAGGCCGATCATGTGTGCGTGCAGATGCTGTTGCCAGGCGAAACATTTCAAATGGACCGAATGTATGTGGCAGTTCCATATCGGCCGTGCTACTTGCAAATAATTATACCTGCAGGTCATGAATTGTCTTGGGCTTTCCCCGAATGAACTTGAAAATTACCTCAAATTCTTTCCTTATCGATCAGAGTGTGTTAAATGAAAACAAATTAATTTACAACGATGTTGTAAAAAAGCCGTAAAAAGTTGCGAAACGTTGTGAATTAATAATGAAAAAGAGATCGTTTTGTTTTATTTAATTATCTTGAAAATCAATTCTTATAATTAAACTAATTATATGCGAATTTTGACATTCTAATTTAAAACATGTGAGACTAAAAATTACTTTTAGGTACTTTTCAACCATCTTTCCAAAATTTGGATTTTCGAAATTTGTTATAGTAACAATTAAGTGTTTCATCATAGTTACAAACGGTAAAAAAAATTAGAGTTCATTTTATTTCACTTCAGTAGAGAATATTTATATATAAAATAAAACGAGTTGTTTATCCCTGACCTGCATTCTGTTAAAAAAAATTAGCTGTTTTTTTTTTAGCAAATTGAAAAAGACTCTAAATTTGAGAAAAAACCCCGAATAAATAAACCCTTGCTAAGTTAGTGATGAAACCGTGAGTCGTCGTTGCAGCCCAGAATACAATGTGACAGTGGAAATCAATAAAATCGGCGGCGGCGAAAAAGGGCAGTGACCCCTGGCGCGAGGGCATCGCCGGAGGACCGGTGCGGATTTCGAGGAGACTCACCATTGCGTGAAAGTCAAGCGTGCTGGGGCCGCACCACGTTGTGCGTATGGTGGGTCGGTCGGTCGGGCCACTGTCGGCCCGCTGCAGGGTCGATATGTCTTGTGGGCGCTCGCAATGGAGGCGCTCGGCAACAGACACGGCGGCTCCACACTCGCGCCGTCGCACACCGGCCAGCCTCTCTCTCGCGTGTTCTCCGCTGACGTCATTCTGCCCTAGCTCTGCCAGAGGCGCCACTTTATGGATGGCGCGATCGCTAAAAGAAATTAATTAAGTCAGGCAACTAGTTTGAAGTAAAAACATAATTAAAAATAAAAACCATAAAAGTTAATTTAATAAAAAATACTTTTAATTTTTTAGATTAATTTTTTTAATATAATATTTAACACTTAATAACCATGAAAAATTATGAGTTGTGCGTATTTTTTTTTTTATTTAAACATAAAATTTAAAAGTTTTCAATAAGTGATTTTGTCTGTTAAATTAAGCAATATAATTGTAATTTTTTAATAAAATATATTTTTAACATAGCTATTATGTTGTTGCAATTATTGCATTGAAAATTAACTTTTAATGCAATAAAAGGATTTGGTTGTTTTAAATTAATGTTAATTTTAATGCCACATCAATTTTATATTGATTTTGCTAATGTACAAAACAGGCTTCTAATATAATTATGAATTTCATCAAAGTTTAAAAGCTGTTCGTTCAGCTAAAAACGCTATAAATATCAAATATATCACCATTAAAAAGGTATTTTTAATAAAAAAAATCAATAATTTTACACTTGCTCTTGTTAATTTATAATATCTTAATCACACAATTAGTGAGATGTAGTATAATATATGTTCCAAAGTTAAAAATTGTAAAATTTGGCCGAAAAATAGAAATGCAACTACCGCAAGAAAAGAGAAACCATCTCTTGAACTTGAACTTCGAGCTTGCCTAAGGCAGTCAGCATGTTTAGGGGGCGCTTCTTTTTATTTTCTTTCTTTTATCACCAAAGCATCCTCGCGACTCCTCCTCACATCTGCTGATCCGTTCGTCCGTTTCCCTTCGCAACGGACACATTCTTACTTGAGCGCCGGCCAGATGCGGACGATATGAAGTTGCTGCTCACTACTTTGGCAGCTCTTTTGGGCTTTTCTCAAGCCGTGCTGGGCTCGACCCTGCAGGTCACCGTCGAACAGGGTGTTCTTCAGGGTTTGAAAACGAAGAGCCATTCAGGAAACCCGATTTTCGCTTTCAAAGGGATTCCGTATGCGGCGCCTCCAGTCGGGCCTCTCCGTTTCAAGGTTAGATAAAATTTAATTCATAATATATGTTTGTTAAGCTTATATCAACATTAATTAACTCTTATTTTTCTCTATTTGAATTTGCTTGCTCATAACATAATAATTTTATATGAGAGAAAAACAAGTACGAAATAATTTAGGGTTAATTAAAAAGTTGAATTAAAATATTTGAAATATTCATCAGTGATTTTCCTCTGATGAAATAGATTTTTAGAATGAATTTTTTTATCTTCAATAGCTATTTCTAACAGAGTAATTTTAAACAACAATTTTGGGGGTAGTTAAAATGGAGCCCACTTCTACATAAGTAGTGGAAAATAATTAAATTCAATCGATTAAGTGGCATATTTAATTATGAGATTGTTCATAAGAAACAGGAATCCAAATCAAAGTACCAATAGCTCATGATTTATTTTTCAATTTCTATTTTAATTTGTATTCCATAATTTAAAAAAATGATAATACGTTGAAGTGGAAAATCATTTTCAAATTAGGATCCTGTCGAACCTGAAAAATGGGACGGCGTCCGTGAAGCTACAAAGGAAAGTCCAGTTTGCATCCAGAGAGACGTCCTCTTTTCAAGGGATCCAACGATTTTCGGTCAGGAGGACTGCCTTTACCTGAACGTTTACACGCCCAGGGTGAGATAAAAAAAAAATGCTCGAAACATTATTTCTTCTAAATAAATTATAGCTGCCTCGGAAAGGTGAAAACGTAACCGGTTTGCCGGTGCTGTTTTACATCCACGGCGGCGGATGGTTGTGCGGCGACGGAGGAACCTACGGCCCCAACTACCTGCTCGACCAAGACATCATCCTGGTGACGTTGACATATAGATTGGGCGCATTTGGTAAAAATTGAATTACAATGAAAATCAATTCAATTGAATTATTCGATAAAATTAAAAAAAAAAGGTTTCTTGAGCACCGGGGACAAAGTTTGTCCTGGAAATTTTGGGTTGAAGGACCAAGTGGCCGCCCTGAGGTGGGTCAGAAAGAACATTGCTGCCTTTGGTGGGGACGAGGGCTTGGTGACCATCGCTGGCGAGAGCGCCGGAGGCGCCAGCGTGCATTACCATTTGATTTCTCCATTGGCTAAAGGTAGGTTAAATCATTTAAATAGACATATTTTTATAATTTTGACTTATTTGCTACTTCAGTTTCCTATATAATGCTTTTTGCCAATTACTAAATAAAATTAAAATTAAGTTTTCAGCAACAAAAAGTAAAACTATTAATGATGATAATTAAGTAGAATTATAGCATTAATAAAATAATTCAAATTGAAGGATTTTTGTATGAATAAAAATTTTAGTGGTAATACACAGGTTTTTCAGATTTTCAAGGAAAAAAGTCTGAAATAAACTTTCAGTGGGAATTATATAAAAAATTGATATAATAATTAATCAAATTTTGTCAAAATTAATCTTTTCATCCTGAATATGCGTCTCATTTGAAATTTTTCAACTTCATACCTTCTGAAAAACTATGGGCTTAAATTTGTCTTCAATTTAAATATTGAATGCTTTTTCTATTGAAGGATTATTCAAGAGCGCCATTTCGATGAGCGGAACAATTTTCTCCCCTTGGGCTTTCACTCCGTATCCTGCCGTTCAGGCCAAGAGATTCGCCGTGGCCCACGGCTGCCCTTTCGACAACTCAGAGGAATTGGTCAGTTGTCTGAGTAAAAAGGACGCAGCAGAGATCGTGGACAAAATTGACAGGCTCTATGTGAGTTTTTTTGCTGTCATAAATTCCATGAAGTTAAATTTATTTTGAAAGGATTGGGGCTTGGACCCGATTTTGCCCTTCCGGCCGTCTGTAGAGCCCCTCCACGAAGGTCAGAATTACTTGCCCGCGAGTCGCGAGGCCCTGATTCGAGAAACGGAGCGAATGATTCCGGAAAACTCGATCCCGTGGATCGTCGGTTACACATCTCACGACGGCGCCATCAGAACTGCCGGTAATGCATTTTTTAATTTTTTTTTTTTTCTTTTAATTGAGACCTTGATCTCTTGAGTGTGCAGCGTTTGCATCTGAGCCGACGATGATGGAGGAGATTGATCGCGATTTTGCCACCCTTGGCCCCCTGACCCTCAACTTTACGTCTGCAGAACCCGCCGCCGTGGCAGAAAAAGTCAGAAAGTACTATTTCGGAGATAAGAAAATAAGCAAAGAAAATATTGGCATCATGAACAAGGTACATTTATGAACATTATTTTTGATCAATTGCATATATTTATGATTTTTAAATTATAAAATGTAATTGATTTTGAGTTTTTTTTTAAATACCTAAATTATTACTCAATTGTATTTGTTTAAAGTAAATTAATATTGAAATCATTATTTTTTTATATCAAATTTTTATTCATGCTTTCTAAATTTTTGGCTGCAAACATTTTATCTTCAATATGCACATTTAGATGTACACTGAATGGGGCTTCATTCACCCAATTATCAATTCTCTGAAGACAATGAGAAGTTATGGCAATGCTAGGCCAATTTATGTGTACCAATTTGGATATAGAGGAAAACACTCCATGTCAAGAACTTTTGATCCGACCTCTTCCACAGATTACGGTACAGAATTTTTCAAAAATCGCACATTTTATGAAATTTATTTTAAATTTTAAGGGGTGGTTCACATGGATGAGCTGCAGTACATTTTTTCCATGCCGCGCTTCTTCCCTGCCGTGCCGCAGGATCCAAACAACAAAGACAATCTTGTCATGCAGTACATGACAAAATTAGTCACCGAATTCGCTCAATCTGGGTATTCCACTTTTATATGGTTTGTTAATGAAAAGTAAATTCTGAGCTTAATTTCAGTGTTCCGACGCCCTCGAAAGATGTGATCGGCCACACAGGCGAGGGTGAATTGGAATGGTACGCAATCGGCCAGGTGTTTCCGCTCGAAATCGCAAATCTGGACTCGCCAAAACCAACCGGCTTTTTGGAATCCACGGTGGAAATTGAAAAGTCGTACAAATTCTGGAAAGGACTTGTTGGTTTGTCAGGAGAGGGATGGACGGACAGGGAAGAGTTGAGAACGACCAGCCACACTGAATTGTAAAAAATAAAAATAAAGTTTTCTTTTACATAACAAGTGATTTACAATTTTTATTTAAAAAAAAGATTTTTATGGCATTTTAGAAAAAAAAAAACACAAGCTATTATTTTTAGCTCTTCGTTTTCCTTTTCAAAAATAAACGCCAGCAGTAGAAATTTTTTAACCATCTATTGAGATTCTGAGAATTCTCTGCCGGTAACCTATCAATAGATGAAAAAAATACACCTTTGCAAATTTTATAATTCTTTTTTTTTAGCATTAATTTTTTCTATTTCTTGCACAAATGTGAGACCAACGCCAATCAATCGGAAATTTGATTAGTTTTCCAAACCTTAATTAAATCAGACAATTTTGGCTCTACATAACGCTTTTACTCTGTTGAAAATATTTTTATGACACAATTTATTAATTTATTTCACACTCATATTTCGAGCAGAACTTGTAACCTTCGATTTTGAGAAAACATTTTATTGTTATAACAACTGAAAACGTATAAACCGGTGACTTGCGTGTGTTATATTGACACAAATTGCGCCCTTCAATTATGCCCCAGACGCCGAGAAAGAAAAAACGGCGAACAATTGCCCTCTAGAATCTACCACATTCATTTGTCACTTAATTTTCATTCATTTTCACATTTATTACCCGAAATAATAATCGCGTTTCAGGCCAAGAAAAAGTCTTGACAACCTGTGCCCTTTATTCATGGCACCGCCCACTTTATTGTTCAATTATTATAATTATACATATTTTTTTAATTTCCTTTTGCTCAATCTTATGAGAAAAATCATCATTTTTTTCAATCCTTTATTTGGAAAAAAAATTGTTGACGGAAATTTTATAAAAAGAAAAAAAATGGTTTTGATTAATTCTCTCATTGACCGGTTTGAAAAAGTTCAAAGAATTCTCAATTGGAAAAGGGAAAAAGTCATCAAAAAGAATTCTCACTGGCTGAATTTGAAAAAAAAAATCGGTTTTAAAAAGAATTCTTGTCGACCATGACTCTTTTAATTTTGATTGTTGAACGGTCGTTTGGCGCAAAGAATTCACACTTCTTGTTTGACTCTTGAGCAAGGCGCACGCAAATGCGCCGCGCGCTCTCATAATTTGCCGTTCGGGCCAGGTCCTCTCCTAACTCTCCTTCTTCGACCGCACAGCCAGAACCAGCGGCTACATTTTGACAGGTAAGTTGTTGGTCTGATTTTTTTTATTCCGCCTCGTTTGTGCAATTAATTAACAGAGGCGACGTTTTGAACTTTTTTTGAATCATGCAAATTCTTGCAAAATTTTGAAAAAAAAAAAAGAGTTTTAGGATCACCGACTACAAGATCTGAAAACAATTCAGTTCTAATGAATTGATTTTAAAAAAGTCCGTGTATTTTAAGAATTCTCAATTCTTAACTTCACGGAAATTTGAAAAAAAAATATATTTAAAGTATACTTGTCGAACACTTTTTGAATTCGATTGTTGAACAGTCGTTTGGCTCAAAGAATTCGCACTTATTCTTTGGCTCTTCAGCAAGGCGCACGCAAATGGGCCACGCACTCTAAAAATCTCCGAATTTCGGGTCCGATAAGACGTCCTGCCATCCAGTTTCTTCCTTTCTTTCGGCAGACACCGCAACCTGGCCGAACCGTGCAGCGGCTTTATTTTGACGGCGTAAGATTTTGTGTACTCTCTATTTTCATTCCGCCTCATTTGTGCGGTTAATTAACGGAAGCCAAGTGTACGTGGGCATTCTTTAATGAATGTTGTGAATTCCAGTCAAACAGGGATTTGTATAATTTGACTGAGAATAAAAAAGAATTCTCAGATCGTCGACTAATTGTAAGATCTGAAAACTTCAGTTCTAATCTGAATTCTGATCATGCTGCTGATTTTTTTAATGAAAAAGTCGTTTTTTTTTAAGAATTCTCAAAGAAATGGAAAGAAATCAGCTAGAAATTAATTCCACGTCAACCGAATTGAAAAAGAATTTTAAGAATTCTTATATCACTTTTGATGTAGAAAAGTGAATTTATTAAAAAGAATTATCATTGGCTGAGATTTGTTACAAATCTGTTGAAATAGTATTTTTGTCGATCACTTTTTGAATTTTTATTGTTGAACGGTTATTTGGCATTTCAATTTATTTCAAAATCTTATTAATTAATTCTGTCGTGTCCTAAATGACTGGTTTTTCTTTTTTGCCACGCTTATTTAATATAAATTTAGGATAAAAACATACAAAAGTTCGCATTGTTGCATTGTGTGAATTTGAGCAAAAACGTTACATGTTTTGAATTTGAACTGTTGATTGTTCAACGGTTGCTTCCAAGAATTCTTATTCAAAATTTCCGACTTTCGCAGAGAGTGCGTGCGGATGCAACTTCTCTGCCGGGATTAGAGATGAAATCCATCAAAGATTGCTTTTTATTCCGCCTTGTTTATACAGTTTTTAGTGGAAGGTTTTTTCAAAGTACAAGCCAAATTATTCTTGTTGACTGCGGAAAGAAAAAGTCGGTTGACAATAATTCCCTTCGACTTCGATTTTTGAAAAGAGTCGGTTTGAAATTGCAACGACTGAAATTTAAAAATTTATGCTTTTGCGAATTCTTAAAGAATTACATTTAAAATTCGCGGTGATTTTTTGAAAAGGTTTAAGGATTCCTTGTCGTCTAGTATGCATTCAAGGAAAAGTCGGTTTCAATTCTTTTTGTCGACCATTTTGAACTTAGATTGTTGCGTTCGTTTCAGCGGTGGTTTTGCAATTAATTGAATTTTCATCATTTTTGCCAATATTTTTTAGCTTTGGCATTTCAATTTATTATAATATTTGTTAATTAACTCTATTACTTCCTAGCTCTGTTTTTTTTTCTCATTTTTTTAACACGCTTATTATAAAATTCAGAATTATAAAAATGTACGAAATTTTTCATTGTTGCTTTTGCGAATTTGAGTAAAAACCGTAAAGCCGTGTCGCAGCAGCTAAAAAACATAATTTTCGTCGATCATTTTATTATTCATTAATGTGCGCGTATTTGTGTGTGAAGAAATTATTTTCCACAGAAGAAAAGCGATTTTTTTTTGGTTATATAAATAAATTCATCGGAAAGAAAAATAATTGCATTGTTGGATGTGCGAGTGAAAGCAGAAAACCGTTATTTCGTTTCCAAGGTGAATTCTCGGTTGTTGCGCGCTCGTTTCGATTGTTGGATGAAGAATTCTCATTCCGATTTCAAATTTCCTTGCTATAAGTCATAAGAGTACCGAATTTCCAAATTTTTAATTGAAAACTTTTACGCTCCACCCGCACAGAGATGGTCCGTAATCGCCGCCGTTCGGAGCCCTGTGAGGATGTTATCCTGAAACTTCCGTGAGGATATACTCCCGTCAGTCTGGTTGACGCGTTTGAGGCCGGTGATTTGGACCTTTTCGAGTCCATTGTCAAGACCCTGCATGCAAAACAACTTCTCTTCATCATCTTTTTTAAAGATGAGCGCGTTCAGCATATCAAATTTGACGCCCTCGGTAATTATTATTTTTTTTTATAATTTTTTTTTCTTAAATTTTTAAGACCTGAGTTATTGGTGGCGATTTCGATTTTTCAACGCTTTGCAAATAAATGTGTTCACAGTAAACGAGAGACTTCTGCGTCAAGTTATGGAAATAGCACGCGCCGCGAGCTCGGTGCAGGTCATCAGCTTCGAGCTGAACTGCGGGTCTCCAATCGTTCACCCGCAGTTCAACATGAAAATCCAGCCGCTCTTTGCTACGGGCCTCTTCTCCAGGCTGCCAGGACCACTTCTCTACGTGTTTCTGGCCACCAACGGCTGGACGGTCACCTCCACTCCACAGTGCGTATATCCAAGTTTTAAATTTTTATTTTTTTGGCGTTTTTTACTTTTACTAATTTTTAATTCACTGTGCAAATTGTTGCCGCTCTTAACTCTATTCACTGTGGTGTTTTTTTTTCTTTGTTTTGCGCAGAAAAGTCAGAGCACCTTTGAATGGCCGGTCAACTCTTTGCGCAGGGATCCTGCGATCTGAAGTTGAGGCCCTAGAGACCATCCAGCACTTGAAGCGGCCGAGAGACGCGTGCGACCTTGCCCATGGCGAGCGTCGCCCAAAAGTTCGATTGCCAAACCCTCGTCGTGACGCAAAGGGTCTTGGAAGGACGCAACCTTGAGGCAGAGCTGCGTGACGCGCGCAAAGAACTGGCCGAAGTGAAGGCCCAGCTGATGGTTTTGAAGATTGGCAAACGGCGGCATGACGGCTGCGAAGGCAACGAGCTGGAGGCCAAGAAACCCAAGACCGGCTGGATGCAATTTTGGACTTTTGCTTGAATTGCGGGCGGCCGAACCACTCCACCACCGTCACTAATAAACTCGAAAATTTCACATCTGTATTTTTTTTAACATTTTTCTTCTGTCTAACACAAGCAATTTTTCTTGTTCTTTTCAATTTTTTTTTCTTTTTTTAGGGTCGCAGGCCTAGACAAAGTCTTTGACGGCCTGCGCCCTTTATGAGTGGTGCACAAGGCACCACCCGATTTATTGTATTTTTTTTATTACATAATCTATTTTCCGTACGACAGGCCACACTGATTAAACAAAAATCGTAAAATCAATATATATAATTTCGATTTAAAAATATTCAAATATTTGATATTATTAAAATTGGTTAAAAGTTATGAAAATGCTCCTCCTATTAGCAATTCAGTGGAAAAAACTTTTTTATATATTTTTAAAGTTTGCCTCCAGACTTCTCAGCTCTATATTTCTATTATTGATATCGGATTGATATGTATTATATATTTTGCAAAATAAAGCAAAATATTTGCTTGATTAAAATTTACACCTTAAGTTTTGTCGAGGATTAAAAGATAGATTAAAATATAATGAATAAATTCATGGAGTTAATGAGGAGGCGATCAAAGTATTTTGAACCAATGAATTTCTCGTACAGTATTTATATAATTACATTATCTCTATGTATTTTTCTGAACTAACGTTGTTAACTTTAACATGGAGAATAATAATGTATGTAAATAAATAAATTAATGCTACTTTCGGCTACTTTACTCACTTGCACTAATTGTCAGTCCTCAGTCGTCGCCCTCAGTATTGCCCTCGCCCTCAGTGGGCTCATTGTCAGTGCTCCAGTGTAGTTGGGGCATCTTACTCCGTGTCTCACTCTTTCACTTTGCAGTTTGCAGAGGTGCTTGGACTTTGGCTGTTCTCAACAAAAGTTGGCTGTTCTTATCCTCCTTGTTCTTGTCGATTCCTGTCTCTGTTTGTTTCTGAAGTTTACGCGCATGCGAACTGCAGCCATACCTTTTCTGTTAAATCGTCAAGTCGTCAAGTGTATAACAGTCTTCCAAATAAAATTCGGAGGGCCAAAAAGGTCGTTTTCAGGGTAAATGGGACCCCCAGAGTTCGAATCGAGGGTCAAAAGTGACATCCCACGCGTCCCCGGCCCACACTCGTCGCGTGAAATCGGCCCGGCTGCCGGTTTTTAGCATTCAAAATTGGGCAGCCATTCTTGCAGCTCGGGCAAGGGGAGGGGGAACGGAGCGCGCCGAGCGCGGCAAGCGGCAGCAAGAGAGAGGGGAGCTGCTCGTCGCTCGTCGTTGTCTCCTCTCTGTTTTATGTAAACACCGACCGGCGGGTCGTTTTCCCTTGACCTTTTCCTCCCTCAGGGTGCTTCCAGGGCAGGTGACCGTGCCCTGAGAGATCGCGGGATCACTCCAGTGGTCATTCAAAGGTTGTTTGTGTCGTCCGACAGCTTCAAGGCGCGCAAAAGACCGTCCATACCGTCCGCGTTCCCGCAACCCAAGGTATTTTCACCGGCGGCTGATTTTCCAACATAATTTTTAATTTCACGTCGCTTTATCTGCACGTTTTCATCATGCTTTATGCCTCGTTTTGTGCTTAACCAGTTCATCTACCTTTTTCAACCGCTCCTCGCGTAATTTTCCCGTCTGCTCTACTTAAAATCGCGCTGTTGTCCGACATGAAAATATTTTTTTTTTTTTTTTAAATAAATATGTTTCCATTTATTTATTTTTGCACAGTCACTGAAATTAAATGCTGTTTTTGTTTATTTTCTGAATAGCGCCTTGCCAGATTGTGCATTTTTGTTTTTAATTTTATTTAAAATATTTACTATTCAATGTGCACACACATTAAGATTTTTCCCCGAGCAACTTTTATGTACTTTTCATGTACACAATCATGCCCTCTCGGCCTTTCTCTCAATTTAATGCTTTTTCTCTTTATGTAAAAAAAGCATCCTCCAACCCCATTTCATTTCGAAACACGTCGCTTTGTCAAAAGGTGTTTTATTTTAATCATTTCACGCACCATAAGTTCTTTTATTCTTTTAAGTACTGTGTATGCATAATTTTTCACACATAATTTTTGCACTAACGTTCTGTTTAATTACACTGACTTTTTTGCATCTTTGTAATGACTGACACAAAATTTTTCATCGACAGAGACACTTTGAGATCATGTCGGACCAATCCGACGGCTGCCCGGACGGCCCCCGGCGGTCTGCTACGTACCCTCGCATCCTGGCGGCAAACGCGACATCATGTAAGTTTTGATTTCTCTTCTCATTATTTTTCATGACAACCCTCATTCTGGTGCCACAGCTTTTCTTCCGGCAACGCTGCGCCCTCCAGCACAAGCCGCCCAGTCTACCCAGTCTACCCGTACCAGAAGTTCGATGGCAACGTTGTTTGGTGGCACTGCAGCTGGTAACAGTATGTTGATAATTTTGTCCTTGTACAGAGAATTCATTTTTCAATCTCAAAGGTCCAGCTGGACTTGTCCGATCAACACCTTCGGCAAGGCAAACGTTGCCGGCGCCAAGAACCAACTCGACAGGTTCTTCGATGGGGCTGCTCATGCAGGCGCCTCTGTCGTCACACATGGTGCGCCCTCCCTCTACAGCACCTCTGGCAACAGCACCTCGTCACCAAGTTCAAGCATCTCCGAGTGAGTTCACTTTATTTGTTATTAAAAATTTTTTTGGCCTTATCTCGTATATTTTGTGCATTGTGGCAATTAAATCAAGCAAAGAGTTGATGTAAGCCACATCATTCTATTCAATTATGTAATTTAAGTAATTTTTTTTATTTCCAATTTTTCATATTTATTATATTATGGTTTTTTTTATGTTAAGAAAACTTTTAGTAAATAATGTGTGACTCCAGAATAAAATTGTTGCCAACAAATTTAAAGACTAAACATGCAGTCCACATAGAAAATAATTTGGTCAGTCCAAATCATTTTGCCAATTTGTGAAAGCTTGTTGTAAATATGAACATGACAGCTTTATTTTGTGTATACTAAAGTTAAGCAATTTAATTTATTTCTTAATTTTTTTCAAATATAAGCAATCTGAATAAAATTTCATTACTGTAAATTAATTTTAAGTTGCCTTGAAACTTTCTAATTGCTCATCCACTTTGCAGGCAGCAACAACCTGGCTGCTCCCTCTCCAAAGTTTCATTCGAGCCACTTCACTATACCAAGACCTCAGAATCAAGCACCAACCAGGTCATGGAGCAAGTCCACATGGGCAATGCCCTCTTCTGCCAACCAAACTTCAACTCAAGGTATCGAAGCTCTACATTTTGAATCACATCATATGTGCAAATGATTCCAGAAATAAATTCAACAAATTTAAAGAAAAACTGTTCATATAATAAATAATTAAGTCAGTTCATTTTTCATTGTATTTAATTAAATAAAGCCAAGTTTGGCAATTTGGGAAAACTTGCTGTAAATATAAAAACTTGACAGTTTTCTTGATTGCAAATATACTAAAGAAATGTGATGCATAATTCTTTTTTTTTTCATCAAGTATTAAGTTATATATGAATGAAGTTAGAAATCCATTATTGCGCATATTAATTTCAAGTTTAGCCTTTAAATTTTCCTTTGTGTTCTACAGGGACACACTCAGAACCTTCAAGTCAAGCCAACTCGGGAGCACATGAACTGGCCAGGGGTGAACTGCTGCTTAGTCAGTCTTCTTCCCAAGGTATTTTTAATTCACTTGAGGATTTCTGTTACTATAAATAAATAATGAAAGCAAGTTCTTCATTGTTCATCCACTTTCCAGGCGGCAGCAGCAACCTGGCTGCACCCATTCCTATGTTGTATGCGAGCCGCGAGGATGGACTGTCTCTTGTTCCATTGACGCCAAGTGAGAGCAGGGATACAGATACCTTTGGCCACTTTGCTGAGAGGCCGTTGATGCCTATTGTGAGGCAAGAAAAGGGGCACCGTCGGCGCTCCTCGTCCAGTTCCACTTGTAGCAACGGTAAAGTTCTTTTTATACTTTTTTTCACTGTCTGTATTCTCAACTGGTGAAATATATATCTATACCAGGCGCCACACCCGCCAAACTTCCATCTCACAAAAATGACAAGGAGAACGAGAAGGAGCAAGTCTCGCATGCTCTCACGGTCTCGCCTGCCTCGTCTTGCAAAATCGTATTTGAAGGTTAGTGAAAGGAAATAAATATTTATATTCAAACAAACCAACTGATTTGAAATGCTTTGCCTGGCAGTCTCTCAGTCACCACCTGGCAACGCAAGGCCATCGGGAAGCCCCTACGACTTTGCATCTTTGTACGGCAGCGGCGGATCTCAAGAAGAACCTGAGACTCTCTCGGACATTATGCCCAGGTCAATTCCCGACGTCGACGACCTCGTTGGCGCCAACCCCAACTGTAAGAACTGCTGGTTCTTTTGCTAGATAAATTAAATCTATCACTTCATTCAAAGAAAAGTTCAATTTACATCATTTGAAGTTTTGACTATCTCAAAGATATTGATGAATAAAAATTTTCTTATTGGATAACAGCTTAAGAAATGCATTTAATTTTAAAAATTCTCTTTTTTTAAATTTAATTCACATTATTAACTCTGAATCACTCCTGACTTTTTTTATATATTAAAATGTCAACTAATTTTCAGCTGTGTAGAAAATGCTCAATGTTTCTGTTAATTTGTAGCAACAACTGCAGCTTCGCATGCAGAACTATGTTCTGCACCTCGGCCAGCCTCTGTTTTTCCCATCGACCGCGCAGCCTCCGAACCATCACCATCAAACATTTCTCCTCCAGGGTCACTGGCGTCGGTTTGGAGGAATCATACACCAGCAGGCTCTCTGACAGGGCTGGTGGTGCCTCTTTCTGCAGCGCCTCATCAAGTTCAAGCTAGTCCTAGTGAGTGTTGTTACATTTTGTGTGAAATGGATAGCACTATCAAATGGAGATGCGCATTCACAGCAAATCTTAAATAATTTTATAACTTTTAATCGTTTCAAGAAAATATATCATACTTCCAACACAAGCATGCAATAATTTTTCAATCTCAAAGGTCCAGCTGAACTTGTCCGATCGGCAACATCGCCAGGGCAAACGTTGCCGCCGCCAAGAACCAACTCGACAGGTTCTTCGATGGGGCTGCTCATGCAGGAGCCTCTGTCGTCAAACATGGTGCGCCCTCCCTCTACAGCACCTCTGGCAACAGCACCTCTGGCAACAGCACCTTGTCACCAAGTTCAAGCATCTCCGAGTGAGTTCACTTTATTTGTGTTATGTCAATTAAATTTTTTTTTCTTGGCCTCATCTCATATATTTTGTGCATTGCTGTAATTAAATCAAGCAAAAATTTGGTATAAAAAGTAAAAAAATTAATCATCATAATTTCGTTAATTTTCTAAATTTAAAAATCTTGTTAAATGTGACTTTGCAATGACATCTTCTATAATTATAAGTACTTGTGAAAAGTTCATATAACATTGCATTGTCTCTTAATTTAAAATGGTTTGTCAATTTGTAAAAATGATGAACAGTCTTGTTTTTATTATAACTTTAAAGAGGGCATTTCTTTTTTTTTAATTTTTAAGTAATCTGAATATCAGAATATCTCATTACTGCAAAAATTAATCTAAAGTTGCCTTGCTCAAGTTTTTTATTTATTCGTACTTGATGCTGCAGCCTCGCACGCAGAACGTCCTTCTCCATGTAGCAGCCAGGCATCCCTGACCTTGTCGCAGCGCCCAATCCAGCGTTCTCCGCCTCCGAGCACAAGGCCTGTGATGCCTATGAGGCAAGAGAAGGGACGCCGTCGACGTTCATCCTCGGGTTCGACCACAAGCGATGGTAAAATTCTTCTCACTTATTTTTCACCAACTTTTTTCAACTGCCAAAATATCTGCCCCAGGCGCATCACCATCCAAACGTGCAATCACAAATGACGAGGCAATCATCGAGAGCGAGCACGGCTCGCCTGCCTCTTCTTGTAAAGTTATTTGCCAACGTGAGTTAGATCATAAATCTTTTTATTGAAACAAATACACTGACCTTTTAATCTTTGCCTGGCAGTGCAACACTCACCACCTGCTGTCGGCGCGAGACTCTCGGGCAGCTCTTACGACTTTGGCTCGCTGTACGGCAGCTATAGTAGCTCTGAAGGTCGACAACCTGCTGCACCTCAGAAGCCTTGGTCAATCCCCGACTTTGAAGACCTCGTCGCCGCAAATCCCAGCAGTAAGAACTTTTGGTTTTTCTTTTTTGCTAGTCGTTCTGTCAGATGTTAACCAGCGCCACAATATGTTTTACAGCACAACAAGTCAAATGCTGCAGTCTCACAATTAAATTTTGTCACCTCAGTTTAGTTGACTGCAGCTTCTTTCTCATTCCAAAATTACAATCCTTCAATTTAGTGAATTAAAAAGTTTATTTTGGCTCCTTTGGAGTGTAGAGACTGACTAAATAAATTGTGTTAATTATTTTCCTACTCTACATTCATATGTTTTACAGAACCAATTACAAAATACATTTCCCTTTTGTTCAATTATTAATGACCCCCACAATCAACTGCTCTCTCAATTTTTAGTGACTCCAGCTCCGACTGCAAATGCTCGTCATCCAGCCCTTGAGTCACCCGTCGACAAAGAGGCCACCCGACCAGCGTCAAGGGCGTCTTCCCTGGACGCAGTGGCGTCGGAAAATGGAAAAGATTTTTCTGGCATGGTGCGGCCTGCGTCGTCTACAGACATGTCTGATTTTTCACAAGAAAATTTACAAAATGAATCTGCTGATGAAAGTGGTGCGTTTTTTCTTAGTGTCGTTGAATTATGCATTGTTTTTTTTTATTTTAAGTGAAGTAAAAATTGAATTGTAACAGTGCATCATAATTATTTTGGATGTAAAACTTTTTGTAAATAAAAATATTTTCTTTTCAGAATGCGTTTCTACTTTTAAACTTAGTGATAATCAGATCAATAGCAAGAAATGTGCAATCTTGCCTGGATTTGAAAAGGCGACCAGCAACAACCTACCAAATGTACCATTTTTCATGCTAGTTGATTTCCTTATGTTAATACGTAACCAGAATCCTGCCAGCAGACACTACAAGGACGACCAGTGAGTTTTTTTTTTTTAATTTACCAAAAATGCAATCACTTTTCTGGTACCCTGTACCAATTTTATGCCTTAAGCAGTGCTCTTTGAAATTTTTTCCTTCAGAATTTTTAGCAAAAATATTCTCAGAATAAATCACAAATTACAGTAACATGCGACGCCAATACACCGATGCCGCCGTTGGCTTCGTTCAAGTAATGACCAAAAGAGATGAAAATGGTTGTCAGCAGTGGACTGTCCTCGCTAAAGTCACACCGGAAACCTCAGTGAGAAACGAACCGTACAACGTCCAGTTGTCGTGCACATCATCAAAGGTGTTAAAGCTCAAATGCTATGGTTGTCCGGCGCAAAACAGTACGTTAATTATCTTGATACCTATGTTTTAACTTAAATAAATTTAATCAAATAGTGGTGTGCAAGCACTGCTTGGTGCTGCTCTCGTGGGTACACTACCGTTCATCAGTGGACGAGTCATGTACGAGCGTCCCTTGCTACTGGCGAAAAAGTCTCCTTTCTAGCATCAACACAGACAAGCCAGCAGCAAGTATTGTACCAAACGGGAAAAAAAGGAAGCGAACGTCGGCCTATGCCAAGGACGGGTCGTTCCTTGATGATTTGAAGCAGCTTGAGGTTGCCAACTCTGATAACAATGCAGGATTTGCAATAAGGTCCATGTTCAGAGCTCAGGTAATGGACACAAATTCTCCCTTGTGCTTGCACAATATTGCTTGCGACCTCTTGCGCACTGATTCAAATGTCAACTTGGCCGGTTTTCTTGATCTTGTAACAATTTCACTGAGAAATTGCGAGCCTCATTACTTCAAATACGTGCAAAACGAAACCCGAAACCAAAGTCTCTCACCTTTGTGGTATACCCTACGGTACGGACGCATCACAGCTTCCATTTTCTACGAAGCCAGTCGTTGGAAACGTGGTTCCACACTGGTGAGGAAGGTTTTTGGGGCAAAGTTTAAGCCGACGGAAGCAATGAGGAGGGGTCTCGCGCTGGAGGAAAAGTTGCGCAAACAGTTTGCTAGAGAAAACAACGTGAAAGTGTCGGAAGGGTGGCTTTGCCTTAGTGCCGAGTACCCGTTGTACGGTGCATCCCCCGACGGTGTGGGGAAAAATTTCATAATTGAGATTAAATCTCCGTTTCGCAACGAAAACGTAACCAATTTCGTCCGGGACGGTAAACCGACACCCAAGGTATTGGCCCAAATTTTGCTGCAGCTCCGTCTGTCAAACAAAACTCGCTGTTATCTGCTGATCCCGGACGAAAATTATGAGAAAAATGGCTTCTATTCGCAATTTGTGATTGATTTTAACGCCAAAGCTACAGAGCAGAGCGAGGTCGACGACTACAATGAAAAGCAGAAATTCTTTAAAAAATGCTTAGACAGGTCAAACAAATTCTGGCGTCACAGCATTTACCCACGGCTGTTGAGCGCTTCCCGTCATGTACAAGATTGATTTGTTGTGTTATAATTTTCAGCTCAATTTGTAAAGTATATTCTGCTATAATTTGATGTCTAAAAATTTCAATTAAACAAAGATGATATTAATATATAAATATATATCTCAGGAAAACAGGTTTTTCATTTACATATATTGTGGTAACCTTTAATTTGCAGAAAATTAAAACAATCATGTCTTTCCGAGGCGCTTTATTGGCAGTTTTTGTAATTGACAGTTTTATTAACACATAGTAAATTTTAATAAGTTATAACGTTAACCAATTGATAACAAAAAAAAAAAATGTGTACAATCGAGTTAAATTTATACATGTAATGTGAAAATGCACATGAGCTTGCTCCTTGCACTCGCACTAAGTAGGTGCGATGCGAAAAAAGTTTTTTTAAAAGAAAGTCCAAACCAATTTATTTTACATATTAAATAAAAAACTTCAGCGTCTAATAAGAGGGGGGCTGAAATTTGCTAATCCCACTGCTACCGCCACTGCGTCGTCTAGGTACTGAATCATAGATGATGGAATGCACGCGTGCGGGCTCACCATTTTAAAGTTTCGCACTCGACCGATCAATCGCTCAATGTGGATTCGAAGAGCTGCAATTTTTTTACAACCGGGTCCCTGATCCTCATCCATCGGAATTCCTTTTCGCACTGAAGGTGGCTTTTCCATTCTGACACCCTTTGACTCAAAAACAGTGTCCACGTTTTTGAACCCCCTGTCTACCAACACTGTTCTTCCCGGAATAACATGGTCCAAAATGCCCGATTGCTGAATGAATGCCATGTCATGGCGGCGTCCACCATAACCGGCAGAGACGAAATTGCAATATCCATCAGGCGTACAAGAAATTAAGTACTTTATGGTGTTGCACGCTTTATAGGAACTGAATGTGATTGCTCTGTCGCACGCGTCGGACGGAATTTGAGTTTGAATTTCAAAGCAATCGATGATGTGGGTTACTTTCGAGTATTCATAGCGGAACGGAATCGGCAAATTTCTGACTAGTAACTGGGGTTTCAGAATGCCAATGGTTTCTCTTAGGCAATCTGCGATTGTGGGTAGGGTGGCTTTGAAAATTTCGTTTGCTTTGCTTTTCGAAATGCCAAAATGAAGGCCCAAAATTTCAAAGCTCTCATTAAGCTTGACTTTTCGAATGGTTAAGAGAACCTTATCGCGTCCCTTTTCTGGTGTCGGCCCGACTTTCTTTGCTAACGCATCGATTAAGTGAATATTTTCTTTGCTGATACCTAAAAAAAGGTCTGGTCTTTCGAGCATCATGTCCAAAGCCACCGAGTGTCGTAGTGATGCCTTTTCAGCTCTAATGGCCTTTTCAACATGATGTTGACTTGAACTTTCTGTATCCAGGGATCCAGGAAAGATGAAATCGGGGTCTTTTTGTTTTTCACGTTCTGTGAAACGCAAACGCGGAGAGTCTGGAACAAAAGGAGTTGAAAGATTTTATACCAAACGCCTATAAATGCAGGATATGCTGCACCGCATGGCAAACGCGTCAAGCTGGTTGCATAGCGGTTTTTTAAGTAGGAGCCTCAGCCGCATTGTTTTGCGTGGTGGCGGAATGGGAAGTTTTGACCCAGCGGCTGACCCAACATAAAGAAAAGTTGCACAGTCCTCATATAAGAAATTTTATAAATTAAATATTTATTATTATGTAATTATATTTTATTAGTATCGTAAATATTTATATCTCCCATCGCATCATTGAATTATCTGAAAGAGCGCGTGCTCTTTCGCTCCTTTTATATTTATTATTTCGAACGTAGTTTGTCTTTTTGAACTTAACCTACTTAATCTGCGGCGATGTCTACAGTGTTCAAAACGTAATATAACAAACCACTAAGTAATTAAGGATTTTTTTCATTATTTTAAAATTTTAATCAATATTTTTCCAGGATAAAAAATCATACTACAGATTCGGAGAAAATTTTTACTTTATTCTCTTGCTTCCTTCGCTCCGCTCTCTTATATTGTGGGCAAATTCAGTTAACATAAATTTAAACATAAAAATTTTTTCACTCGTAGCAAAATTTTCCAGTCCGCACTCTCTCACTGCACCGTCGTCCAAAATTTATTCGCACCAGGAGAGAGTGGAGCTTATCCTTGCAGATTTATTATAATTTAATATTTCAATTTATTAAAAAATATCTTAACACAGCCCATAAAATCTGCTAACAGCAAAACACACAGAGAAGGATATTTTTTTTGCATTGGAATAAACAATAATTATCTAGAAAAAAACCACACAGGAAAAGCGCCACATTAAAGATATATAATACAAAATGAACACAATACAAATTAGATAAAAGTTACTTCCTGCTAAATATGCTCATATTACCGTTATAAAAAAGTGGTATAATAACTAAGAAAAAAAAAGAATGATACCTGCATTACTCATGCCTCCCGATACTTGAGACTCAGGCTGAGCAGTTGAGTTCTGTGACTTATGAACTTGCTCGTCAGGTTTGGACACTTGCAGCCATTCCACCCAGAGTATGGTACCTGAAGAATGCAGCAAGTAAGAATATAGCATATCAGATGGCTTATGATTATATATGCTACCTCCTGCACCATTAATTTTCTTCAGCTTTGAAGGCACCGTCATTGGGTTGAGTCGCCATTGTGTCTTATCGAATCCATTTATGGTTTCAGGCCTGACATCACCCGGAATCTGCAGTTATTTTGAAAAATTATTAAATGCTACCATTTTAAGTAATGGTAAATATTTATTAATTACTGAAACGCCATTGAAAATTCAACACACACCTTATAATGAAGCTCACAACAGTATAGTCCGCTTTGAATTGATTTGGACTGATAGTTCGGATCAATTCTTTCTCTGATCATCCGAAAAATCACATGTCGCAGAGGGACAGACTTTGTAAGGGAAAACAATTTCTTAGTCGGATCCTTCCTTGAGTTGATATCACACCCAGGGATGAAACATTTCCTTATCCAGTCTGGGCGGGCCTCTATATGAAATGAACTTAAAAATAAAAAACATTTAAAATAAATATTTATAATACCTTGAACAATCTGAGCAGTTCCACTAGTCTTGGCCTGATTGACCTGAGGCTCTATGCGATGTAAAACCTGTCTTGACGATAGGTGCCTTGAGAGCTTGTTCAAGTGTCCGATGAGCGCCGAGTCAGAAAATTTCAGAGGAGCGTTAGAAACTATAACATATATTAAGTTTTGATGTAAAATTTAAAGACATTAATTAGTCCATCGCGTGAGAATACCTCGAGTGGACCGTCGCTGATGGGGAGGTTGAGAGACCACATCCCCATTTTGCTCGTTTTCTGCATTATTTTCACTTTCATCTCTCTGATCGTTGAGCTCTTCATTAGGAGAGTCACCGTTTCCAAAATCTTTGTTTAAACCTGAGCAAATAATTTTAAAAGAAAATGAGATAAAATCCTTATTAATGAAGTTCTATTACTTTAAACTTCTACATGTTTGAAAAATAACAGTTTTTATTCTGGGAAAAATAACATAGCTTCATTCATTTATTAAAATGGTATTCATCTGTATCAAAAGCACGCTATTTTAGTCAAATAGATATTCTCTCTAAAAACAAAACAAGTAATTTTATTTTGTTGAAATGTTATATTCAAAGTTGAATGAAGATTCAATTTTTAACTGACCATCAAGGCTTTGTGAAATTGGCTGCGGCAATTCATTAGCACGCTCATGAAGACCATGATGAGTCTCTGTTGGGCTCTTTTGTGCTGGCAAAATCAGTCGTGATAAAACAGCCTTTGTTCGACGAGGTCTGACAATTGGAGAGCCATTAACAGGCGAGTATCCTTCCAAAGTCAAAGGTGGTGTGGAATTTACTCTAATTTCCGACGTCATTGCGTCCAGGGAAGACGCCCTTGACGGTGGTCGGGTGGCCTCGTTGTCGACGGGCGACTTAATGGCTGGAGGACGAGCATTTGTAGTCGGAGCTGGAGTCACTAAAAATTGAGAGAGCGCAGTTGATAGTTGGTGGGGTATAATTAAACAAAAGGGAAATTTAGAATGAAATTGGTTCTGTAAAACATTATGAATGTAGAGTAGGAAAATAATTAACACAATTATTTATTCAGTCTCAACACTCCAAATGAGCCAAAATAAACTTTTTAATTCACTAAATTGAAAGGATTTAATTAAATTGTATTCTGTGACATACTATTTTAACATACACTTGTAATTTTGGAATGAAAAAAAAAATGCAACAGGCAACCTAAATGAGGTGACAAAATTTAATTGTGAGACTTGTTGTGCTATAAAACATATTGTGGCGCTGGTTAACATCTGACAGAACGACTAGCAAAAAAAAAACAAAAGTTCTTACTGCTGGGATTTGCGGCGACGAGGTCTTCAAAGTCGGGGATTGACCAAGGCTTCTGAGGTGCAGCAGGTTGTCGACCTTCAGAGCTACTATAGCTGCCGTACAGCGAGCCAAAGTCGTAAGAGCTGCCCGAGAGTCTCGCGCTGACAGCAGGTGGTGAGTGTTGCACTGCCAGGCAAAGATTAAAAGGTCAGTGTATTTGTTTCAATAAAAAGATTTATGGTTTAACTCACGTTGGCAAATAACTTTACAAGAAGAGGCAGGCGAGCCGTGCTCGCTCTCGATGATTGCCTCGTCATTTGTGACTGCAATTGCACGTTTGGATGGTGATGCGCCTGGGGCAGATATTTTGGCAGTTGAAAAAAGTTAGTGAAAAATAAGTGAGAAGAATTTTACCATCGCTTGTGGTCGAACCCGAGGATGAACGTCGACGGCGTCCCTTCTCTTGCCTCATAGGCATCACAGGCCTTGTGCTCGGAGGCGGAGAACGCTGGATTGGGCGCTGCGACAAGGTCAGGGATGCCTGGCTGCTGCCTGGAAAGTGGACGAGCGTGCATTAAGCTTTGATCGACAGTTGAATGTTGTTGTTGCTGGGGAGGGGGGGGGGCTTGTTTTGTTGGATTACCTTGAGAAGACTGGCTGACAGAAGAGGGCACTGCCCAAGTGGACCTGCTGCTTAGTCTGGTTGGTGCGTGCCGGGTGACAGTCACCGTCAGATTTGCAGGCGGTGCTGCTCTTGGCATTGACTGACTAGGTGACAATGTCCAGGAACGAACACGTGCACTGTGGACGGGCTCAAGCTGACAGTGAGCAGAGCCATCAGGTTGGTGCCCTGCAGATAATAAAAAACTTTGATTGGGAATTCCAAACAAAAAGAGAAATATGATAATAAAAGTGCAGAGGTATAATTCATGGCTTAAGTGAAGAAAATTTAAAAATAATTGTTTTCATTCAATCCTTTGCGACTGCTATTTGGACTGTGCTGTCAATTTTTTTTTTTAAATTAGGTATTGCCACGCAGACATAAAAGGGCAGTGTGCATTTTGGAAAGTGTACCTAGTGGCTCTGAAGAGGTGTGCTCAGTCTGGCACTGGGAGTAATCAGTGTCCAGTCTCTCCGAGAGAGGAGGCACGTCGGCTAACGGCGGGCAATAGTCGGTTGCTGCCTTCGATCCATCCCTGCGCTCACTCGTCAGTGGCAGACATGAGGTAGCAGGAATGTTTCTGTCCTGGGGCCGGCTCATATGGAAAGGTGCAGGCAGGCTGCTGCTGCCTGAAAAGTTGAACAAATATTTAGTTTCTTTCATCGCTTTTATAAAATTATACAAGTGGGAAGAATTACGTAATGTTGCTGACTGACTATTCTGTGGGTATCTGTCCGATTGTGCTCGATAAACATTGATGGCTGGACAAGAAGGATATGGTTGAGCGTGCGAGGGTGCAGCATAAAAGTACGAATAAATAAAAAATTTGAGCATTCCATTTAGAAAGGCAACTTAAGATTAATTTTAGCAGTAATGATATATTCTGATATTAAGATATTTACTAAATATTTAAAAAAAATGCCCTCCTTAAAGTCATTATAAAAACAAGACTACTTATTATTTTTTTCAAATTGACAAAGCATTTTAAATCAAGACAATGCATAGAAAAGGTCACCGAAAAGTCACATTTAACAAGACCCCATCCACAAGATTTGCAATTAAAAAATATAAAAATAATAAAATGAAGCTGATTGAATTTTCTACTTTATGTATCAACTTTTTGCTTGATTTAATTGCAACAATGCACAAAATATACGAGATAAGGCCAAAAAAATTTTTAATAACAAATAAAGTGAACTCACTCGGAGATGCTTGAACTTGGTGACGAGGTGCTGTTGCCAGAGGTGCTGTAGAGGGAGGGCGCACCATGTGTGACGACAGAGGCGCCTGCATGAGCAGCCCCATCGAAGAACCTGTCGAGTTGGTTCTTGGCGCCGGCAACGTTTGCCTTGCCGAAGGTGTTGATCGGACAAGTCCAGCTGGACCTTTGAGATTGAAAAATGAATTCTCTGTACAAGGACAAAATTATCAACATACTGTTACCAGCTGCAGTGCCACCAAACAACGTTGCCATCGAACTTCTGGTACGGGTAGACTGGGTAGACTGGGCGGCTTGTGCTGGAGGGCGCAGCGTTGCCGGAAGAAAAGCTGTGGCACCAGAATGAGGGTTGTCATGAAAAATAATGAGAAGAGAAATCAAAACTTACATGATGTCGCGTTTGCCGCCAGGATGCGAGGGTACGTAGCAGACCGCCGGGGGCCGTCCGGGCAGCCGTCGGATTGGTCCGACATGATCTCAAAGTGTCTCTGTCGATGAAAAATTTTGTGTCAGTCATTACAAAGATGCAAAAAAGTCAGTGTAATTAAACAGAACGTTAGTGCAAAAATTATGTGTGAAAAATTATGCATACACAGTACTTAAAAGAATAAAAGAACTTATGGTGCGTGAAATGATTAAAATAAAACACCTTTTGACAAAGCGACGTGTTTCGAAATGAAATGGGGTTGGAGGATGCGTTTTTTACATAAAGAGAAAAAGCATTAAATTGAGAGAAAGGCCGAGAGGGCATGATTGTGTACATGAAAAGTACATAAAAGTTGCTCGGGGAAAAATCTTAATGTGTGTGCACATTGAATAGTAAATATTTTAAATAAAATTAAAAACAAAAATGCACAATCTGGCAAGGCGCTATTCAGAAAATAAACAAAAACAGCATTTAATTTCAGTGACTGTGCAAAAATAAATAAATGGAAACATATTTATTTAAAAAAAAAAAAAAATATTTTCATGTCGGACAACAGCGCGATTTTAAGTAGAGCAGACGGGAAAATTACGCGAGGAGCGGTTGAAAAAGGTAGATGAACTGGTTAAGCACAAAACGAGGCATAAAGCATGATGAAAACGTGCAGATAAAGCGACGTGAAATTAAAAATTATGTTGGAAAATCAGCCGCCGGTGAAAATACCTTGGGTTGCGGGAACGCGGACGGTATGGACGGTCTTTTGCGCGCCTTGAAGCTGTCGGACGACACAAACAACCTTTGAATGACCACTGGAGTGATCCCGCGATCTCTCAGGGCACGGTCACCTGCCCTGGAAGCACCCTGAGGGAGGAAAAGGTCAAGGGAAAACGACCCGCCGGTCGGTGTTTACATAAAACAGAGAGGAGACAACGACGAGCGACGAGCAGCTCCCCTCTCTCTTGCTGCCGCTTGCCGCGCTCGGCGCGCTCCGTTCCCCCTCCCCTTGCCCGAGCTGCAAGAATGGCTGCCCAATTTTGAATGCTAAAAACCGGCAGCCGGGCCGATTTCACGCGACGAGTGTGGGCCGGGGACGCGTGGGATGTCACTTTTGACCCTCGATTCGAACTCTGGGGGTCCCATTTACCCTGAAAACGACCTTTTTGGCCCTCCGAATTTTATTTGGAAGACTGTATACAAAGAGAGAGCTACAGGACAGGTACAGACACAGACCGTGCATGATTCTGCAGTGTTTTTACGTGATTATTGAGCGAACGTCATTGTACCAACAACTGCAAACGTAAATACCGACGACTTGAGCGTGTTTTTAGTGACGCAAATTTGTATTTGCGACCTTACGCTCGCCTCCTTGCCCGCCGAGACAACGAGAAAAAAAAGTTGACGGCGAAAAATTATCCTCTATAGTCGGATTCACCTCACCTGTATGTAAAATTTCCACGCCCTCTCAATCTCTACCGCGCGCTTCCATTGGGCGAGCGTGTCACGTGACTCTCACGTGACATTTATCCCAGGTACTGTTTTGCCTCGAAAGCGCGCTAAAACTCAAAACTTTGGTCTTTACGTAGGCTCCATCGCTCCGTGTAAAGATAAAAATTTAGACGATTTTAAAAATAGATCTGGCTGTATGGCACCCGCCAAAACCCTAACCTTCAACAACAACAACAGCTTCATGTAATTCATATTTTAATTAATATTCTCGGTGAATAAAAACCTTTGAAAATTATGAATTACAAAAAAGATAAGGCATTGTTGAAAACCAGCACCTCTGCAAAACGCCAGACATCAAAAGAGACGGTATCAAAATTTTGGTAAATAAATTCAATTCTAAGGGCTAATATTTTCAGACGGTTTTAATTCATTAGGGCGCTCTCGCTCGGTATGACCAGCTTCACCTCCGCATAATGAGTGGCGCCGAATGCTTGAGATTAATTAATTAACAATAAAATCCACTAGTCCTTTGATTTTTACATTTGTAGGCCCTAAAAAAGCACTTCCAATACTGGCTAGGTTTAATTATAGTATAATTTTAAATATAATATATCCTTTTTAGGAACACTTCGTCAAAAAAATTATTTATTTTAAAATAATTAAAAACAATAATTTATATAATTAATTTTAATAAAAAAAAACATTTCTTCTTTGAATGCAAACACTTGAGATGGATTTTATGAAAATGAAACCGGGTCAACCTCGTTGCATAAAAAATAAAATATTTAAGGACAACTGATCAGTAGAGTGGCACATTACTGTGATTTTGCCAGAAAAATCTTTGGGTTTATTGCCAAAGTCACAGTATGAATCCATTCAATGACGAATGACTCATTTGCTTAATTATTTTCTGCAATTTTTGTTTTTGTTTATTAAATTTGATTCTCCCAATTTTATTTTTAAATTTTTTATTATTTCCTCCCACTTAGTTTTAGTTGGACACGAGAAACCCTAGGTTTTTAAAGTACCAGCAGACCGCAGGCCGCCTTTCGGGCTCAGTTTTCCTTTTATTTTTTCATTTCTCTTTGCAATGAGGTTCGCCCGTTAAAAATTTTTCAACATTTGCTCTTAAAATTTTTTTACGATAAAACCAAAAGCAAAGCGACAAGAAATATTCATCGCCGACTTAATTTGTAAATATTAGCCCCTTAAATTGAATTGACATGAAATTACTTTGCTTAAATATATTTTAGAATTATAATATTGAGCCTGTGTATAAACCCACGTGCATAGTTTTAGCGCGCTTTTGAGACAAAAAATACGTGAGATAAATATCACGTGACACGCTCGCCCAATAGAGCGCGGAGGGCGTGGAAATTTTACATACAGGTGAGGTGAATCCGACTATAGAATCCACCACATCCGAGGTTTTGTAATTATTCTAATTTTATTTTTCGATAAAATGTGCATCAGAAATTGAAACCCTATGCATAAAGTGGCAAGATTACCTTTAATATTCAGTGATTTGTTAGAATTTTAAAGGCCACATTTTTTTCAATGAGTAAAAGACTCTTTCCCTGTAAAATGCAGCAAGAGTATAAAAACCAGATTTTCTGAGTATGATATTCACGTTATTTTAATCTTTTGAAAACTTAATATTTTGCAATTGATTCAATAAGAACTGTTTAAATTCTAAAAATATTTTAATTCATAATTATGAAAAAAGAACCCTCACCTTTTTTGACTCATTAAATGAACATTTTCGTCCTAGCTCGGATTATTTCATGTTCCTTTATTTTTATTGCAAAGCTATGACTTTTTTATGTGTACATATACCTTTTATTTTTTTATTGATTATTATTCATACAGTAGCAATTAAAAGATCCATGCAAATTCTTGCTTGAGTATGCAAATCTCGACTTTTTAGTCTTTTTACACAAATAATGAGTTTTTCTATCTATGTATAGCAAAAAGTAACAAAAGCACGCACTATGTGTTATAATCTATTTGTAATCAGATTTGTTTTTTTATTCATTTTCCACAGGTGAATTCATCCGCCCATTTTCGATTTACCTCTATTGATTGGGCTCATTTTGCTCTTGAGTAGACTAGAGTGGGATTATTATTATTACAAGTTGAGAAGGGAGAACCTCCAACAACAATGTCAAGCGGGTATATTACTTTAATAATAATAATAATCATACAACATAATGTTTAATCATAGCAAAAATGTAATGTTTTGAGCTGATCTGACCGAGAGTGTATCCTCCCTGGGATACATCATTTCATAAGAATAAAGGATTAATAAAAATATTGTTTTAAATTACTCGGAGGTCACTAATTAATAATAAAAGCAAAATTAGAAGTACAAATTATTACTAGTCACGATTCAAATTTAGGGAGCACACGATAGTTCAAAACTACAAAAGAATATAATGCGAATTAAGATCGCGCGTTTTCCGCAAGGAGAGTGAAATTTAGTCCAGCACGGTGTTTGTTAAAATAATTCATTTTACGGCTTAATGATTGCACAGATGCTTAAAGTAGGCAACCAGCGCGACATCAGCGTCACGCCAGTTGCATAATTTCTTAAAGTAAAAAGAGCAAGTTAAAAACAGGCAAAGTCCTCTTAAATGAGACATTTTAATCAAGGTCATAATTCAATGTTGGCAGTTTGCAGTTGAGTGCTTCTCAAAAGGGGTTGCAAAAATAATTATGGGACGTAGCAGCGGCTCGTGCGGCGAGCAGACACGACGCGCTGCGGAGTCCTCGAGGTCAAAGCCCTCGGTTGGTTTTCGCACTGCGGACTTCACTCGCAGGGCGGATTTTTAGGCGAGCCTCGAGCAAATAACATGATGCCCAAGAATGCGCGGGGCAAGAGGGCTGGCGTGTGCTCGGCTGGCCACTCGCGTGTGCAGAAAAGAGAAGGAGGTCGGTCGAAGACACCGACATTTAAATGCAAATGAGGGTAGTCATGGCAACGCTGAGGCGCCCCAAAGAAGGCCGGCCCAACGATTTTTGCAGCCTAAAGAAAGGGGAGAACTTAATGCACTGCGACAGAAAATTGATTTTAATTAGAGGTCACTTTGAGGACGTGCTAAATGTTTTTGCTCGTTCTTTCATGCGGCATTTAGCCCAAGTTGCGCAAATATTTAACTCTTGCGAAGCACGCGAAGGACACTGCGACGGAACAATTATCTTTTTGCGGAAAAACGGGGGTCACCGGACAGTATAAAAGGCAGAGTCGCGAAATGAAAGGGGCATTCGAAGTTGGTCTCGCGCATCATCATCTCGTGGGAAATTCAGACGTTCGAATCTCGCCATGGCTGGTGGCCCGGGTGGTTTCTCATCGCTCCGGCATGAGCCGATTTCAGCTGCGAATTTAGTCAATTCTTTTGTGTAAGTACCATTTTCTTGAATATATTTTGGATGGGCGCGCGTTCAACGTTATTATATTAATTCGTGAATTATACGGAGTTGCGAGTTAGGCGAAGCGGGCGCGCTAATATGGTTTATTTCGGGAGTTTGATTAAAAAGGGTTAATTCGGAGATCATTTGTTTAAGAGCAATTTTGAATACACACGCGCACAACTGTTCCCTTTTACTATTGCAAATGTTTCAAATTGTATTAATTGAGAGTAAGGAGAATTAATTGAACATTTCTGTATTTGCTTTCGAGATTATTCACAATAAAATATTCATGAGAAAAGTTCCGTCCAAATCGATCAACGTTTAATTCCTATGATTAATACCCATATTCATTAATGATTTATTAAGAGTTAATTAATTTCAATATTATGAGAAATACTGAATCCAGTTAAGAAGGGACAACAATTTATCCTAGACAGACGCCAACCTCAACTATAAATAACCCTCTCTGGATATCGTGGAGGTTCGAGGAAGAAAAGGCGCGACACCTCCGGCCAATAAGGGAGTTTAAATTGAAGGGTTAAACTTAACTAGGCCGGGAGAGTAAGCATATTTGGCATCTCCCTTAAGGGGAACGATTAATTGAAAAAAAAAAAAAAAAAAGGAAGGGGAGTTAAAGCAGACAGAACTAAATGGGAATTCTTTCTTTCTCTCTCTCTTCTTGGAATTTAAATTAAAACAAAATTTCGGACGATGATGGAGATTCATTAACGAGACAACTCTTAGGAGATTTATTCAGACGCGAAACAAGTGAATCAAGTGATGAGAGCATTGAAATCGCGGATTTTAGTAATATTAGCTTAGTCAGTGCCGACTTAGAAATTACCGTCACTGAGGACGAATTAACAAATTTTCAAGTTAACGAACAAGCTGAGTTCAGTCAAGAAATAATTCAAGTTGCAGATATAATTACCAGAGAAGTAAATCCGATTCAAGGAAAAGAACTAATTCATTCTGCGATAATGCCAGACATGACGGAGGCCGAAGAGGCTGCGGCCGCCGCAGCCAAAGCGGCCGCCGATAAGGCCGCTGCAGATGCGGCCGCCAAGGGAGCACCTGACGGGGTTAAAAAAGTTGACGTACAGGCAAACGAAGCTAGATTATTATCCAATTTGTGCTCCATGGTTCACTCTTTTGGGGCAGAAGCTTCAGAAAATTACTCGGCGAGGGATTATTTCGAGATGATAGATCGCGTAGGGGCCAACCACGGATTAAGCAACAAGACAAAATTGCAGATTGCGCAGCAGCGGCTGAAATCAAATCCTCTCGCGTACCTCCGCAGGCAGCAGCTATATCAAATTGATGATTATGACACTTTCAAGGAAAAGATAATTCGAAGGTACCAGCCACAGGAGAACGACCTCGACGCTCATAATACATTATTGAGCTGCCAAATGCGTTCGGATGAAAAAGTATCTGATTTTGAAGACCGTGTTTATGCCGCCGCGTTACGGTCAGTACCAAAAGATAAGAAAAATGCAGATTTAGCCAAAATTCAAGAAACTTTCATTCAAAGTCAAGCCACGCGAATTTTCATTGACGGACTGCCGCAAGTTTATCAGCCGTTTTTTGTAGCCTGTCGTAAAGAAATTACTGATCTTGATCATGCAGTTCGACTCGCGCGGGACATAGAGGAGAGATTAAGCCGTCGCTCGCAAGTTGAATTAGATAAAGTCGAAGACATACGGGTTACAAAGAGGCCGGGAATAAATCAAATACGTCCTGCCGAAGACCAGCTAGGAGGGCGATTCGATGATGACGCTATTCAGCAAATTCTCGCGAAATTAGCGGAGGCGCCAAATGAACGGGCTGCTGAATATTCGGCGCCGAGGCAGGTCTCGATGGCCCCTAATATATATAATATGCAGGCAGGTGAAAATGCCATGATGCCGAATTCAATACATAATCCATTCTTATCGATGCACCCGAATTTGCAAAATGCCATTATACAGCCAAACGTCTCGCAAGTGCCCGGCGCAAGTATACCAATTAATCATTTGCACCCGGAGGGCGGCCAGTACATGGGCGTTCACGCTATCACTGCGCCTCAGCATACTTTTTCTCCGGTCGCATATCAGGCGGCCGCGCCAATTACGTATGCACACGCGCCGGTCGCCGCGGTATTTCAGCCGGCGCCAGCTCCAGTTCAACCTCCAATTCAGGCCGTTTCTGCGGCAAATCAGGGGTTTTTTCAGCCCGCACCTTACATGGAATATGAACAAAATTCTTTCAATGCACAAGGGCAGCAACAACAACAAAATTTTGGGGGAAATTTTAACCAGCCGCGATTCCCTCGGGGACCGAATAATTTTTCTGGCAGGTCCAATTTTGCGGGCCAAAATTTTCGGGGCCAGCGTCCGAATCAGCGAAATTTTGGGAACTTTGGAGGCCAGGGAAATTTTCCAAATAATTCAGGGCGAAACAATTTTGGGCAAAATAATGGGGGAATGCAAAACCAGCAGGGGTACAGTTGCAGAGGGTGCGGATCCAATCAACACTTAAGGCAAAACTGCCCTCACGGGCAGAAAAATTGCTTCACGTGCGGTTTACGAGGACACATTTCAAAGGTGTGTTTAAAGGCAGGCACAATGGTCGCGAATCCAATGATGCCTAATGCGGGAAATAATCAAAATAGGGTTGAAATAAATCAGCCGCAGGCGCCAATAAATGCGCCTTCGCAAGTTAATCGACCTTGGCCGATGCCTCCGGCGGTGCCTGTTAATAATGGAGTAAATCTCCCTAACAGACAGTGGCCGTCGCTGCCACCACCGGCGGCGCCGCAGGCTGGCATAAATGCCGTCCGCCCTGAGATGCCGGCGCAAGAGGAACATGATGCTACCGAGTCAAAAAACGAAGAGGGCCACCCTCAGCAGGGCGGGGGTGGGGACCCAGGCCAGTTTGTATGGTACGACGGCCCTCAATAAATGCAAATGTTAACAAAGAAGGAAAATTTGACGGAATATATGCAAAGATGACGTTGTTTCACGAGAATAAATTTGGTGTGGGTGAATTTTTAGTTGATAGCGGAGCGGCAGTTTATGGGATTTTGCCGTACTCTTTCCTCCCTATTGGCGCTATGGCCAATCTAAGGGGCACTAACAGTCTAGTTAGTGTCTCCGGGGGCAATCTGCAGTTGGCCGGAGAGTTGGTTTTACTGGTCAAATGGGGCAGATTCGTCGGATTTATCAATTTTACGGTGATGGCACCTGAGGTTAAAATGCCCTATGGAATTATTGGGTTTCTGATGATGATGAAATTGGGTCTAAAAATTAACCTTCCGCGTCAGCGCGTTGAATGCTGTGAATATGAGCTGCCTACTGAGTTTGTTTTTACTGAAAATAAACTTTTTGATAGCTGCATTCACAGAGCAAACGCGCCACCGGATGAATCCATTCCCTCGGGAGGAATAATTGACGTTAAAGGTGCAGTAAATAAAGTGAGAATGTGGTTAAATAAAGACGGAGACCTTAAAGAGCAGCGACAGGAAGTTGCCTGCAGCGAAATATTGGTACCACAAGTAGCTTCAGTTATTGAAAGCGCCGATGACGATATAAGTACTTTGCGGCAACTTTTTTCAGACGATGGCGCTAGGGTAAATGCGGTTTTTAGGGGCGATAGTAATTACCAGGCCCAAATAGAATGGAAAGAATATGAAGAGGCCGATTTTCAGTCATTATTAAATCAAGCGCACGGTGAGAGGCGCTACAAGCCGGCAGGGCGCGATTCGCGAGAGCCCCGAGTTAATTGGATTAACAGAGGAGCCTCGCTCGACTTAGCTCGTCCGGTGGATCAAGAAAATTTTCATAATTACCAGGAACATTTAAATCAATTCGTGACGCAGCCTAAATGGGCCGACGCTAATAGCAGTTCAAGTACGACGAGTAGTAAAAGTTCAAAATCCTATGTTTTTAAATTAAAATGTGAAATTTGCTTAAATGACATGGAAAAATTCAATCCTGATAATTTTACGATGGCCACCTCAAGCGATCTGCGTAGTTCTAAGGGCCATTCGGTTAAAAGTTTTTCATCTAAAATAATAGATGCTTTCTTCGGTCCAGAGGTACACAGCCACTTGCGTGATTTTCTCCTAATTCAAGGCAAGAAAGGAGAGGAGTCATTTAAAACGCCCACCTGCGTTTCTTATATGAAAAAGAAAAATAAAGTACCTATTTGTGTAGTTAACGAGGCGCCTTATGATATTCAAATAAACGCAGGGCAAGTCATAGCTCAAGGTACTATCTTGCAGAATTTAGATCAATTTTATGAAGAAGGTCTTGACTTCAGTAAAAATTTAGAGGTGCAATTTTCAGACGAGGAACGGGCAGAAATATTGAAAAGGCAGTTTAAAATTCATGAAATGCCTGAACCGTTCAGATCGGGATATTCTCAAATTTTTGATAAATATCATCGTTGTTTTTATTTAGATTTAAGTGATGAGTGCACTATCCAAGGACCTCAAATTGAATTCTCCGTGAATGATCAGAATCCAGTCTTCGTCAAACAATTTCGTTTAAGTGAAGCCGATAGATTATTGGTTCGCCAAGAAGTTGACGAATTAGTTAGAAAGGGAGTGTTGGAGCGCACATACGATTATAATTATAACGCGCCGGTGTTCATTGTCTCCACTAAACATGGCGATTTAATTAAGAATAGGCTAGTTGTAGACTTCAGGGTGCTCAACCGCGTAATTAAGGAAAGATTCTCGCTATATAATTGCGTATCTGAGAGCCTGACGCACTTGAACGGGTCCAAATATTATACCTCTTTTGATATCGTTGCGGCATATCACAGATTAAGTATTGCGCCGAGCTCGCGGAAATACCTGGCCATTACCTGCGACACAGAGAGGTATGTTTTCTGTCGGCTGCCCTATGGCCTTTTAGTGAGCAGCAGCCACTTGGCGGAAACCTTAGTACCACTTTACAGGGACCTGCTGGACACGTTCAAGATGTTATTATATTACGATGACATTTTACTCCACTCAGAGACGCCCGAGGAACATTTAGAAATAACCAGGCAACTTTTTGAAAGGTCAATACCTCCTAGAATAAAGTTTAGTGTAAAGAAAACGGCTCTGTGCAAAAGAAAACTCAATTTTCTCGGTTTTCAAATTTCTGAAGAGGGAATTACTGGGGCCGTGGAAAAGGTGCAGAAAATTTTGGATTTTCCTCCGCCAAAAAATCCTAAATTAATTAAGAGCTTTTTAGGCGTTGTCAATTATTATTCACAATTCATTCCGCGATATTCCGAACTCACGGAGCCCATTCTGGCTCTAGTAAGAAAAAACGCGCCCTTCGTGTGGACTTCAGAATGCGACGACAACTTTAATTATTTGAAAAATAGTTTAGCGACTTACCCTATTGTGCTACACCCGAATTTTGCCGAGAAATTTTATGTTTTTACGGACGCCTCTTTTCGGTACGCAGCCGGCGTTGTGCTTCAATTTTCGGGCGAAATTTTGCATCCAATCGGCTATTGCTCCGCGCGCGTTAAGATGGGTAAAAAGTTCATGTCAGTTTATCACTTAGAAATTTACGCGGTTTATATGACTTGCAAGAAGTTTGAAAAAATATTACGCGGCCGAGAAATAGTCCTTTTTACAGATCACATGAGTCTAATACATTTAGCGACGTCAAAAGAGTTAAATCCGCGTTTCGCGAAGTACATTCTCTTTTTGAGCGAGTTCAACATACAATTTAGACACATCGCGGGCCAGCATAATCAGTTGGCAGATTTACTTAGTAGACGTATAAATGCAGTTCGGGGAAAGAAGCCCCCAAAAGAGCCAAAGGAGCCCATAAAGATAGTCCTTGATCCTAATTTACAATTTAATGACGACTTTATTCCTTACATTCCAGAGGACTATTTAATAAAGGAGCAAGGAAGAGACGAGACCCTTAATAATATTAGGGCCAGGCTGGACTCTGATCCTAGGTTGGCAGAAATCTATTTCATAGAAGGAGGACTTTTGTACAAAGCGTCAGATAAATTTCATTCGGCCGACGCCATTATGGCGCCTGAAAATTTGCGCCGCCACATTTTGTATCTATTTCATTATTCAGTAGTCGGCGCTCCCACTCACCGCGGAGCCGAGAGTTTGTACAAAGCCATACGGGCACATTTCTATTGGGTAAAGTTAAAAGAGCAATGCGAGATGTATGTGAAACAATGTCACATATGTTCTACAAGGAGAAAATATCCAAAAAAATACCCACTAGATGCCCCTATTTACCCTCAATCTATGAATGAGTGCATTTGCTTAGATATTTGCGGACCGCTCGCCGAGTCCGCGCGCGGAAATAAATATTATGTAAATATTATGAACTTGTACTCACGGAGAGTCACTTCTTATCCGCTGCCTAACATTACGGGCGAATCTTTAGCACAGGTACTTTTCAAACATTTCTTAGTCAAAGGCATTACGAGTCGCGTTCGTTTAGACAACGGCAGCCAATTACGCAGTAAGATTTTCAGGAGGCTGTGTGAGTTAATGAATTGCACGCCAGTTTATATAACCGCCTATTCCAAAAGAGGAGCTGGTTTAATTGAGCAAAGTTTCAAGGTTACGTTCTACGCACTCGCGGGAGTGATGAACGAAAATAATGCTGCAGACTGGGAAAATTTATTAGAAATTGCTAATTGTATCCAGGCCGCGACAGTCAATTCCGCGACTAATTTCACACCTTTCTACATGGAGCATCACACGAACTTTATGTATCCGTTCCTCCCGTTTGTTATTCAACAAAGAACGAATTATACCCAAGATGATTTTTTGTATAATACTCGCCAAGCATTTAAATCCGTGTATGATAGAGTGATGACTCATCATTCAAAATATTACGAGAAGTATGCAAAACAATTCAACAAAAAGGCAAAAATGAGGGAATTTAATGTAAACGATTATTGTTGGGTAGATCACAGCGACAAGTTGCTAGTCAGAGGTAAATTAAAAATGCGGCGCCCAGTTACGGGACCTTATAAAATATTAGCCCTCAAACGCGACCGCACTGTATACGTGCAGTCCGTGGCCACTTCGAGAGTTTTAAAGATTCATATAGACAGAATTACGCCTTATTATGGCTGTCTTTTATATGAAATAAAAGACGCAGCGTTAAGTTCAGGGGCAGAAGAGGAGAGCGACGAGGGCACTGGACCGCGAACAATTAGCACACAGAAATCGATAAAGTCCAGCGCTACCAAAGCACGGAGAAGGAAGAAGTGTGTTACCCGGCCACCACGCTCTATTGTTACATATTTAAAAAGAAATAGGGAGGGGAAGAGCTTTCCGCCCAGCGTGAGAGCGAGCGCGTTGGAGGCAGACGAAGGTCATTCACCAGAAAGCGAGAGTGCCGGCGCCGGCAGACAGAGTGGCGCCCGAGCCAGCGAGACAGAAGCGGCCAGCCGCCGCGGAGGGGAGGCATCGTTAGCAGCCAGCAGCGGCGCGCCGAGCGTGCGTTCCGCAAGAAATTCAACAAGAGAACATGACTCCGTCATTTCGTTTGACTTATCTAATTTGGGACGAATGGATTTACCAATAAATCAAGAAGGCGGAGGCGAAAATTTAATCTCGAATTTATCCGATATGCGAAATCTCGGCGGGCCATCTAACGGAGGTGAAGCGGCCGCCGACTTAGATGAGACTCTTTCAGATATTAGTGAACTTTCCTATTCAAGTAGCGAATTAAACGAAAACGAGGAGCAGGAGATCGCGGATATATTGGCCGCCGAAGAGCCAATCGTCCCTGCAGGACGGCCGGGGCTGCGAGACAGACGCACCACTCACAGGCCGGATCGATTAATAGAAAATATCCAAGGGCGTTATAGGTACCATAAATAAATGCAAAATAAAAATGGGAAAAATTCTTTTTTTTTGAAAGCTTGATGCTATAATGATAATTAAAATTCAATGAGGTGGTTTACAAAAAATTTTTTCAGGACTAATTAGTAAATTGTTCAGCTTTGAAATATATCCTAAAAATTAATAAAAGAAAATATACATAAGTGTAAGTTTATAAGTGCAGATAAAATGCTTTAAAGTCTAAAGTTCTATACAAAATAAATGCAACGTTCAAGGCGAAACGTTGAAAGTATAAAAGGCGATTCTCGTGCTATTTTGAAGCAAAGGGGAGGAAAAAGGGGTGTCAAACGTATATTGTCGGCGAGTAAAATAACACTTGCCCCGAGCATCAAGGACTGCTGAGCCAGCGGATGAAGTGTTTCTGACACGAACGAGTCGCGGCGTCGCCAGTTCGAAAAAGGGGAATTCATGTATAATGCTACAAAATTGATTCCTGCGAGATTTTATCCTTTTTTTCTCCGCCTTTTAATAAGGAAGAAATTGATATATACAGATATTAGGTAATAAAAATGAAGAGCAGAGTTAATTGCACTCTTGATAAATAGTAATGAAATTTGGCTCGCACGCCACGCGTTACATTTACGACTACACCGTTCACTTGATGGTTCTCATTTAATGGGTGTGTTGCGCGCAAGCTCTTTTGTGCAACAGGTAGCCAATTCACCGGCGGTTACGGCTTAATAAAGTTTTACGTACACATACCAATACAATTAAAATTAAAATTAAAAGCGAAAGACGACGAGTGAGAAAATTTCAACTGAGAAAAATAATTCAAGGAGAGAGTTTATTTTCAGGCTTCTCTCGCGCCGAGGTGCGCGGTCGATAAGCCAGCGAGTGGAACTAATTAGATAATTAATATGCTCGGCGGGCGAGACGGAAGGGGAGTGCTGGTGACCACTGAGCCTCACATTGCATTTAGGGGCAGCTGCATCACTGATTTTATCAATTAATTATTCCATTTGGATGCAAGTGGGATAGAATTGTATAAATAAAGGAACGGTGACCTTTATTATTAGTCTTTCTTAAAATAGAAAAATTTTCAGATGATTAAACACCATACAATATTCTATTGAAAGCATTAAGGGAAATGTAAGTACATGTATTGTTACGTAAGGCGGAATTAAATAATTAGATAATTGAGATGTTTCAGTGCATTATACAAATAATATTGCGAGCGTTATTATTTTTGAGATGTTCTAGTAAAATATTTTGTCCTTAAAAGGGAGCGACTCCGGCTTTTGAGCCGCTCGATGAAACAAGACGCGGCGAGCGTTAGGCCACATCGCGTTGCCTGTTTCTTGCTTATGCGGCAAATTCTTTGCTACGTCGCCTGACAATTATACATAAAAATAAGGCTAAGGGGCTAGACGAGGGTGAACCATAACGATCCCTTACGCATGTCTGGGGGTCGCTGAAAATTCTTTCGAAAGTTCTGAGCGTGATTTTTTTTATAAAGAAGGCGCGCGACGTTGCCAATTCTACATTTTCTTGTTAGCGGCGAAATAAAAATAATGATATTAAAAATAAAAGTTCGGGGAGATACAATTCTGAAGTTCTAATTAATTAAGCGAAAAGTTGAGATTTGAGAAATTAAAATACTTTGAAGATAATGAGCGAGTAAAATTTTAGGTTTGAAGTTAATCAAAAGCAGTAAAATAATAAATAAACAAGTAAATTGATTCAATAAAAACGAAAGGGTTAATACTGTTTCAGCGCCGTTGTGCTCATCTTCCTGACAACTGCTAGTGCGGCCAAGCACGAGCCGCCTCCCAATGTTCATCAAGGTGGGTGGATCAACCCTTTAGGCCCACTTAAACTTTCCACTACTTTCATTTCCTTGGCAGTCGACCTTGACTTGTCCTTTTTAGAAGGACGTTTCAGGGAATTTAATGAGTCCACACATCAAATGGTTAAAAATACTTCAGTCGAAATCGACGCGCTCGCTAAACAATTAAATACTTCCAACATGGTTAAGGCAAGAGAGTTATATAGCAAGTTGATAGCCGAAGTCGAACCAGGACAGAAAAAATTGGCAGGGGAGATAAGAAATTTCTTACATTCCATTGTGAGCCCGGCGGCACGAGATTTCGAGATCGATAATTCAATCACGCGCACTCGCAGGGCACTACTGCCGGTGCTGGGAGATTTTTACAGCATGGTTGCTGGCGTCGCGACTGAACGAGATATACAAATGTTGAACGAACAAATTAGCGGAATTAGTTTAAATTCTCTCCGCGTTATAAATCAAATTTCAGAGTTGGCTCTACACGTTAACGTGACTAGAGTAAAAATTGATAAACTCGCGGTACATTTAGATCGAAATTTCATAAGTGCGCAAATGGCGCTATTGGAGAGCGAGTTACACAGACGCAAAAATGAGTATTTGCAGAAGCTGGAAGATTTCTACACAGAGTTAAATAGGTTGGAATCGTTAGTAATGGGTCTGCGCCGCGGTGAGTTATCTCACCGTTTGCTCGCACCAGACCTGTTGCGTTCGATTATTAAAGAATTTGAAAACAAATTCAGGAAATCCGTGGAGTATGATCTGATTTTCAATTCGCGAGACGAATTATACAAGTATTACAGCCTCGGGCAAATAGTGCGAGTTTTTATAGAAAAATATCGAGTCCGCACTTTCATCTTTATTCCTGTGGTAGTTTCAGGAGGCGCGTTTTCTTTGTTTAAAATATATCCAATGCCGCATCAACTTTCAGAAGACACTTCAGTGTCTGTGAGATATGATCTTTCAGAAGAATATATTGCTGTGGAAAACAACGCGCGTTTTTATCTCACAATGAGTGAAAAGGAACTGGA